>NC_090941.1:223913433-224564821 GCF_040938575.1 Ambystoma mexicanum | reverse complement strand
GATGTCATCTTTGATGTCCTGGGTGTTAGTGTTAGCAGTGCACGGTGGCGCAAGTTATGGTTGCTTATCTTACCATAACTGCCGAATTTCAGGGGTTTTTCGGTTTTACTTTGAACCATAACGTCCCTTTAACAAAGTTTTTTCACTGAATTTCATAGGTTTTTAGTAGCGCAACTTAACCACAACGTCCCTTTAACAACGTTTTTTTACTGAATTTCATAGGTTTTTAGTAGTGCAACTTAACAATAACATCCCTTTAACACAGTTTTTTTACTGAATTTCATAGGTTTTTATTAGTGCAACTTAACCATAAAGTCACTTTAACACATTTTTTTTTACTGAATTTCATTGTTTTTTATTAGTGAAACGTAACCATAACGTCCTTTTCAATGGAGGAAGACCACTAGCATCCTAGGTTCTCAAAGTGGGAACCCGGGGTGGTAAAAAAAAGATTTTTCTTCCCAAACCAGGACACCGCAGGCAGGCGTCCCGGTGTAGGAAGGAAGATCTTTTACCAAGATGGACACCAGGGAAAGGGAAGGCAGGGTGTATAAAGAGAACACAACAGGGCATTGGCAGGGGGTCGGGAAGACCAGGAGAGCGACACAGGGCATGAGTAGGGAGTGGAAAGAAGGGAGACACGGGGCATGTGCAAGGGGTGGAAAGAAGGGAGACACAGGGCATGAGCGGGAAAGAAGGGAGACACGGGGCATGAGCGGGGTGTGGGGCTGAACAGGGGAGACACAGGCCATGAGCGGGGGGAAAAGGAGGGAGACAGACACGGAGCATGAGCGGGGGTGAACAGGAGAGACACGGGGCATGAGTGGGGGTAGGGCAAGGTGGGGTCCCCTCTCCCATTCATGCCCTGTGTCTGCCCTGTTCCAACAGTGCAGACACGGGGCATGAGCGGGGGTTGGGGGGGGAAGAAGGGAGACACGGGGCATGAGCGGGGAGTGGGGGGGGAAAGGAAGACAGGGCATGAGCGGGGGTGGGGAGGGAAGAAGGGAGACACGGGGCATGAGCGGGGGGGTGGGAGGAACAAGAGGTCAACAAGGGGCATCATAGGAGGGGGTGACAAGAGGAAGACACAGGGCATGAGCGGGTGGTGGGGGGTACAGGAGACAGACACGGGGCATGACCAAGGGGTGGGAGGCAACAGGAGAGAGACACGGGGCATGAGCGGGGGGTGGGGAGAGCAGGAGACAGACACGGGGCATGAGCGGGGGGTGGGGGAACAGGAGACAGACATGGGCATGAGCGGGGAGTGGGGGGAACAGGAGACAGACACTGGCATGAACGGGGGTTGGGGGGCAACAGGAGAGCGACACGGGGCATGAGCAGGGGTTGAGGGGGTACAGGAGACAGACACAGGGCATGAGTGGGGGGGTGGAGGGAACAGAAGACAGACACAGGGCATGAGCAGGGGGTGGGGGGTACAGGAGACAGACACGGGGCATGAGCGGGGGTGGGGGGCAATAGGAGAGAGACATGAGGCACGGAGCAGGACATTTCGGGGCAGCCGGTTCGGCGCGGGACAATTTGGTGCAGCCGGTTCGGCGCAGGAGCCGGTCGGCACGGCATGGCGCGTCAGACCGCGCAGAACTGGCCGCACATAAATGTCCTGGAAGTTCTTCATGCAGGCACCACAGCCACGCAGAGTACACAGCTGGGCCCACGAAGGTGGGTTGCTGTGCTGCTCGGAGCAGTCCTCTCCGAGCAGCACATCCCCCACCCTCGTGAGCCTGGCAGATCAATTCTGCTCTGTGCGCCACACCCTAGTGCACATCGCCTGCCGTTTAGGGAAATGTTCAGTGCAGTGCACTGAAAGTGCGAGTTTCAACTTCATCCCACACTATTTTAAAATGAAACCGCTCAAGAACAGTTTCATTTTAAAATAGTGTGGGGTGAAGTTGAAACTCGCATTTTCAGTGCACGGCACTGAACGTTTCCCTAAACAGCAGGCGATGTGCACTGGTGTGCGGCGTGCCAAAACATCCCGTCGCCGAACTGGCGACGCCGAAATGGGGTGTACCGACGGGGCATGAGCAGGTGGGGGGAGCAGGAGACAGACACGGGTCATGGGCGGGTGGGGGGAAACAGGAGACAGACACGGGGCATGAGCGGGGTGGGCGGGAGGGAGGGATAGAGACATGGGGCATGAGCAGGGGGTGGGCGACGGGAGGAATAGAGACACGGGGCATGAGCGGGGGGTGGGCGGCGGGAGGGATAGAGACACGGGGCATGAGCGGGGGGTGGGCGGCGGGAGGGATAGAGACACAGGACATGAGCGGGGGGTGGGCGGCTGGAGGGATAGAGACACGGGGCATGAGCGGGGGGTGGGCGGCGGGAGGGATAGAGACACGGGGCATGAGCAGGGGGTGGGCGACGGGAGGAATAGAGACACGGGGCATGAGCGGGGGGTGGGCGGCGGGAGGGATAGAGACACGGGGCATGAGCGGGGGGTGGGCGGCGGGAGGGATAGAGACACAGGACATGAGCGGGGGGTGGGCGGGAGACATAGACACACGGGGCATGAGCAGGTGGTGGGCATTAGGGATAGACACACGGGGCAAGTGCGGGGGGTGGGCGGCGGGAGGGATAAACACACGGGGCATGAGCGGGGGTGGGCGAACGGAGGGATAGACACACAGGGAATGAGCGGGGGGTGGGCAGGAGGGAGGGATAGACACACGGGGCATGAGCGGGGGGTGGGCGGCGGGAGGGATAGAGACACGGGGCATGAGCGGGGGGTGGGCGGCAGCAGGGATAGAGACACGGGGCATGAGCAGGGGGTGGGCGGCGGGAGGGATAGAGACATGGGGCATGAGCGGGGGGTGGGCAGCGGGAGGGATAGAGACACGGGGCATGAGCGGGGGTGGCCGGCGGGAGGGATAGAGACACGGGGCATGAGCGGGCAGCGGGAGGGATAGAGACACGGGGCATGAGCGGGGGAGGGATAGAGACACGGGGCATGAGCGGGGGGAGGGATAGAGACACGGGCATGAGTGGGGTGTGGGCGGCGGGAGGGATAGACACACGGGGCATGAGTGGGGGGTGGGGGGAGGAATAGACACACAGGGCATGAGTGGGGGGTGGGCGGCGGGAGGGATAGACACACGGGGCATGAGCGGGGTGGGCAGTGGGAGGGATAGACACACGGGGCATGAGCGGGGGTCGGGGGGTGGGCGGAGGGGAGAGACACACGGAGCTTGAGCGGGGTGGGGGGAGGGGAGAGACACACGGGGCATAAGCGGGGGGTGGGCGGCGGGAGGGATAGAGACACAGGGCATGAGCGGGGGGTGGGCGGCGGGAGGGATAGAGACACGGGGCATGAGTGAGGGGTGGGCGGCGGGAGGGATAGAGACACGGGGCATGAGCGGGGGGTGGGCGGGTGGAGTGATAGAGAGATGAGGCATGAGCAGGGGGTGGGCGGCGTGAGGGATAGACACACGGGGCATGAGCGGGGGGTCATGGGGAGGGGAGAGATACATGGGGCATGAGCGGGGGTGGGGGGTGGGGAGAGACACACGGGGCATGAGTAGGGGTGGGGGGAGGGGAGAGACACATGGGGCATGAGCGGGGGTGGGGGGGAAGGGAGAGACACACGGGGCATGAGCGGGGGTGGGGAGAGGGGAGAGACACATGGGGCATGAGTGGGGAGTGGGTGGCGGGAGGGATAGAGACACGGGGCATGAGCGGGAGGGAAAGAGACACACGGGGCATGAGCAGGGGTGGGCGGGAGGGGGAGATACACACGGGGCATGAGCGGGGTTGTGGGCGGCGGGAGGGATAGAGACACGGGGCATGAGCGGGGGTTGGGCGGTGGGAGGGATAGACACACGGGGCATGAGCGGCGGAAGGGATAGACACAAGGGGCATGAGCGGGGGGTGGGCGGCGAGAGGGATAGACACACGGGGCATGAGCGGGGGGTTAGCGGCGGGAGGGATAGACATATAGGGCATGAGCGGGGGTGGGAGGCGGGAGGGATAGACACACGGGGCATGAGCGGGGGAGGGATAGAGACACGGGGCATGAGCGAGGGGAGGGATAGAGACACGGGCATGAGTGGGGTGTGGGCGGCGGGAGGGATAGACACACGGGGCATGAGTGGGGGGTGGGCGGGAGGAATAGACACACAGGGCATGAGCGGGGGGTGGGCGGCGGGAGGGATAGACACACGGGGCATGAGCGGGGTGGGCAGCGGGAGGGATAGACACACAGGGCATGAGCGGGGATCGGGGGGTGGGCGGAGGGGAGAGACACACGGAACATGAGCGAAATGGAGGGGAGGGGAGAGACACACGGGGCATAAGCGGGGGGTGGGCGGCGGGAGGGATAGAGACACAGGGCATGAGCGGGGGGTGGGCGGCGGGAGGGATAGAGACATGGGGCATGAGTGGGAGGTGGGCGGCGGGAGGGATAGAGACACGGGGCATGAGCGGGGGGTGGGCGGTGGGAGTGATAGAGAGATGAGGCATGAGCGGGGGGTGGGCGGCGTGAGGGATAGACACACGGGGCATGAGCGGGGGGTCAGGGGGAGGGGAGAGATACATGGGGCATGAGCGGGGGTGGGGGGTGGGGAGAGACACACGGGGCATGAGTGGGGGTGGGGGGAGGGGAGAGACACATGGGGCATGAGCGGGGGTGGGGGGAAGGGAGAGACACACGGGACATGAGCGGGGTGGGGAGAGGGGAGAGACACATGGGGCATGAGTGGGGAGTGGGTGGCGGGAGGGATAGAGACACGGGGCATGAGCGGGAGGGAGAGAGACACACGGGGCATGAGCGGGGGGTGGGCGGGAGGGGGTGATACACATGGGGCATGAGCGGGGTTGTGGGCGGCGGGAGGGATAGAGACACGGGGCATGAGCGGGGGTTGGGCGGGGGGAGGGATAGACACACGGGGCATGAGCGGCGGAAGGGATAGACACAAGGGGCATGAGCGGGGTGTGGGCGGCGAGAGGGATAGACACACGGGGCATGAGCGGGGGGTGGGCGGCGGGAGGGATAGACACATGGGGCATGAGCGGGGGTGGGAGGCGGGAGGGATAGACACACGGGGCATGAGCGGGGGTGGGCAGCGGGAGGGATAGAGACACGGGGCATGAGCGGGGGTGGGCGGCGGGAGGGATAGAGACACAGGGCATGAGCGGGGGGTGGGTGGCGGGAGGGATAGAGACACTGGGCATGAGCGGGGGGGAGGGATAGAGACCCGGTGTTAAGCAGAAACCTGTGCAGTTCCTTCTGGGACCACTGCAAAAGATTTAGGCCTACAGGTGTTTGTCAGTAAACCCACTTGGTACCAGTCTGTACCACACAGATTCACTTGGTAGCTGTGGCTGAGCAGTCAGACTTCCCTCAAGAACAGTTAGGCAGTATGTGGAGTATACAAGATAGGGCAATTTACACAGTACAACAAGCAGACACAGAACAGAGCTTGGGTGTAAAGATATATAATTATTTATTTTAAAAACACATCTATGAAAAACACTCTGGCACTAATACGGCAAACAACTTCAATCACAATTACTATAAGTAGATCAATCCCCTAACAATAGTTCGACAAGTCTAGGTTCAATGGCACCACTTATTTGCAGACAGAGGTGAATGCTTTAACCTAGATGGCACTCTAATATTCGTTATAACGGGAGAGAAAAGGCAGGGTATGAAACAAACTCGGTACCAACACTTTTACGAAGCAAATGCAAGGCAAGCAAGGCAGGGTCTACTGTTGATCACAAAGTCAGAGGCCAGGCCCACTCGGAGAGAGGCAAGGCGATATGTCCCAAAAAGTATTACAGTGGAAATGCACTTCGAGTCTTTGTAGCAAATTGTCACAGAAAGGTTGGACCAGTTTAGAACAAAAAGTTAAGAAGGTCTGGAGGTGACCCAATGGAAAGGTAAGGATATAAGACACCTCACGCTAACCGTCACAAGGGAAGCCAGGCGGACACAGTACCTTGTAAGTGAAGAGACAGCTCCAGCGGGGGCAGTTGTTCCTGGTGGTGGATGCAAGTCGGGCTTTGCCAAGAGATGAGATGGTCTCGTCATCGAAGGAAAGTTGAAGATCGTTGCACCACCAGGGAAGAGACCAGCCGCGGAGTGCTCCGTCACAAGGCACCACCTTTTGGTCGCGGTACAGGTTAGTGGCTATCCGGTTGGCGGGGTGCTCAGCACTGGCAATTCGACCACTACGCCCTGGAAGCGAAGAAAAAGCAAAGGGACTGGTTGTTCCCACCAGTCAGGGGAAGAAGACTCTCCGGCAGGGAGATCTCCTCTGTCGTTGGGAAGTGGTGAGTCGGTTCAGCAGGGCTCCACCGGAGGTGTCGTCGTTGCAGGTCGGCTCAGCTTTACCCTCGTCGGATTCCTAGGTCCTGTGGCGACTTCTGAAGATCCAGTCCCAAAAACCCTGCTTTTATGCAGAAAACCCCCATTCATTCAGCCTAGCTGTCAATCAAAACACGCTAAGTGGTGAGCAGGGTGGCTCACCACTTGGGCCAATCACACCAGAGTGCGACTTGAGTTGGCAAGGCAACTCAGTCCAGGGTGCCTAAACCCCCTCCCACACCCCCTGTGGTACCCAGACAGAATGGCACCACTTTGGAGGGCTTCAGTGCCGAAGCCCGCCAAAAGTGGAACAAAGGGCTCAACCTTTGGTTCGGAGTTACAGAGGTGAACACAGACGCCATTTTTAAAAACCGAGTTCTGGCAGAAAATACCAACTGGTAGATTTATTTAAGACAAATAAACCGGCGGTATGTTAGAGACTAACGTGAAAAAGTATCAGCCTCCAACAATGAGAAGAATCCCATAGGAATATATTCGGGGTCGAATATACAAAGTAGTTTCCACTGCCACCAGCCAAAACTCGACGAGGGGGGACGGAACAGTGCCCCCTCGAACAACAGACCCAGTGGTAATCAAATTACCCCTACCAGTGCGTCCACAATAGGGTGGTTTGTACTAGTTCTGTTAGTAAATTTAGGTCTAGTAAAGCCAATGGTGACTTTACATGCCCTGGGAGACAGTAGTCAGTCCCATGGTATGGAGTCTATGGTGGGGCTCCTCTAGGACACCCCAGTGTTACGGCACGGAGGGTGCGGTGTGACACACATAGTAAAACACATGATACCCTATGGAGTAAAAGACCCCATAGCCCATAGAACACATTGACATTCCGAGGCATTAACCACATTCATGTCCAAGAGTGGGAGAAAAGAGTCTCACTCTTGGCAGGATGGAAAAAAACAAACTCCAGAAATCCAGCAAAGCTGCTGGGGGACTCACTAGGTTAGGAAATTCAGCCTGAACAGAGAATTCTCCCTAACACTCGCTCCCCCCAGACTAAGGGACAGGAGGATTTAATCCACTCCTGGATGAACCTCATACCTCTAGTCGATGACATACATCCTAGAGAGTCCATCAGCATTTTGGTGGTGACACCCTGAACCTGTGCTCAATGGTGAAATCAAACGCTTGCAGGCAGATTGACCATCTCAGTAGTTTTGGGTTTTCCCCTTTCATTTGCATTAACCATCTCAAGGGTTGGTGGTCAGTCTGAATGACAAAAGTAGAACCATACAAGTATGGCCTAAACTTCTTCAGAGCCCACACGATAGCAAAGCACTCTCTTTCGATTGTTGCCCACCTTGTTTCAGGATCCTTCAGCTTGCGGCTGATGAAGCAAATGGGGTGCTCCCTACCTTTCCCATCCAGTTGACTGAGTACTGCACCTATTCCTACATTAGAAGTATCTGTCTGCACAATGAATGTTTGGTGGAAATCAGGAGCTCTGAGTACTGGGGCTTGGCAAAAAGCCTTTTTCAGGTTTTCAAAGGCCTGATTGCACTCCTTGTTCCATCTAACCTTTTTAGGGAATTTTGGAGAGGAGATGACATTCAGAGGAGAAGCTATGGTCCCATAGTTCTCAATGAAATTCCTGTAATACCCAGTGAGGCCTAAGAAGGCTCTCACCTGGGTCTCAGTAGTAGGTGTTGTCCAATTTTGCACAGCTTCAATCGTACTGAACAAAGGCCTTATTTCTCCACCTCCTACCTCATGTCCAAGATAGACTACCTTACACTGTCCAATTGGGCATTTACTCGCCTTTATGGTCAGATTGGCTCGTCCAAGAGCCTGCAATACATCTCTTAGGTGGGTTACATGTTCTTCCCAGGAATCGCTGAAAACTGCCATGTCATCCAAGTATGCCATGCAGAAGTCCTCCATCCCATTCAGAACCTGGTTTACCATCCGTTGAAATGTAGCAGGTGCATTTTTCAATCCAAAAGGCATTACCTTAAACTGGTATAAGCCAAGTGGGGTAGAAATGCAGTTTTCTCCTTGGCATGGTCGGTCAGGGCTATTTGCCAATAGCCTGACGTTAAGTCAAATGTGCTGAGGAACTTGGCTGAACCAAGTCGATCCACCAACTCATCTGTTCTTGGCAAAGGGTGGGCATCAGTCTTGGTGACTGCATTAAGAAATCTATAATCCACGCAGAATCTAAGTTCTTTAGAACCTGCCTTTTGAACTAACACAACTGGGCTAGACCATGGACTAGTAGAGGGCTCTATTACCCCGAGTTCAAGCTTCTTGCTGACCTCACCTTTGATGTGGGTTCGTACATTTTCTGACATTCTGTATCCTCTGCTTTTGACTGGCAGACAGTCACCAGTGAGTATGTCATGCTCGCCCCAAGGGGTCAAGCCTGGTGAAAGTGAGAACAGAGAGGCAAACTGATTCAACATAGATTTGCACTCTTCTTGTTGCTCAAGTGTCAGATTTGAAGAGAGATTTACTCCTTCAATTTTTTTCGTCTGAAGGTAAGCCTCTGAGAAGATCAGGAAGAGCTTCACTCTCTTCTTCTTCCTCAGATGATACTAGAAGCAACGCTCCTACATCAGGTCTTGAGACATACGCTTTGAGTCTGTTGGTGTGGAAGACTGTCGAAGCCTCCTTGGGATTGCCCAAGTCCACCAGATAGTTGACCTCTCCGAGTTTACCCACAACTCTGAAGGGTCCCATCCATTTGTCTTGCAAGGCCCTCTGCCTTGTTGGGATCATAACGAGAACTAGCTGGTCTTGAGTGAACTCAACCATGTTAGCCTTTTGATCATGCCAGTGCTTGACCAATGCTTGTCCAGCTTTCAAGTTATCACTTGCTTCTGTCATCATGTGTGACATTCTCCTCCGGAGACCTATCACGTAGTCAGTCACTCTGACTGGCTTGGGGGAAGGAGCACTCTCCAACCCCTCCTTAATCAGGGCCAATGGACCTCTGACGGGATGACCATAGAGAAGCTCAAAGGGAGGATAACCTACTCCCTCCTGAGGGACTTCTCTATAAGCAAAGAGAAGGCATAGCAGTAGAAGGTCCCACTTCCGTTTAAGGGGTTCTTCTAAAGCACCTATCTTGCTCTTCATGGTTCGGTTGAACCTTTCTACCAACCCATTGGTTTGTGGGTGATAGGCTGTTGAGAACTTGTAAGTAACTCCACAGGTTTTCCACATGGCTTTCATGTAGTGGGACATAAAGTTTGACCCCCTGTCAGAGATTACTTCCTTAGGAAACCCGATCCTGGTAAAAATACCAAGGAGGGCCTTAGCCACAGCCGGAGCTGTAACAGTCCTCATAGGAATTGCCTCAGGATACCTAGTAGCATGGTCTACTACAACAAGTATAAACCTGTTGCCTGAGGAGGTTGGAGGATCAAGGGGACCAACAATGTCAATCCCTACTCTCTCAAATGGGACTCCCACAACTGGGAGAGGCACTAAAGGTGCCACATTCTTGGAACCAACCTTACCAGAGGTCTGGCAGGTGTGGCAGCTCCTGCAATGTTTTTCTACTTTGGCCCCCATCTACGGCCAATAAAAGTAGAGAGAGAGCCTTTCCTTAGTCTTCTTGAAACTCAAGTGACCAGCCAAAGGAATCTCGTGGGCTAACTGCAAGAACTGTTGTCTGTTCCCTTCGGGTACTACAAGTCGTTTGTAGTCTCCAGGTGCATACTCGGTCGGTTCACTGTAGAAGAGGCCATCTTCCCAGTGCAACCTATATTTCTCAGGCTCTTGCCCTTCAGCCTGAGCTTCTGCCTGGTGGCGAAGACCTTCCAGAGTTGGACATTCTCTCTGTCCCTTACTGAAGTCTGCCCTGCTGGGTCCACCTTCTGCCGGTAAAGACTGCTGCTCAGGATGGTTAACAGGATCCAGATCTCCAATGAGTTCTTGGCCTTCCATTAGCTCTTCTTCTGAGTCTAATTCTACCACACAGGGTTGTACTACCCTCTCTGCCTCAGCTGGAGGGGGAGTTACTGGTGTAACTTTGGACAACCGAGGGGAAGTCCTTGTTGGCTGCACTGAAGTGCTGGCTGCTGGTTTCGGTTTAGATGTTTTAGGTTTCCCTTTCGCTTCCGATTTCTTTGGGACAGCAGCTGACAATTCCAGTGGAGCAGGAGTGATATCTTTCTTCATCATCTCCTGGGGAGTACCTCTCATGTTTCTCTCCCTTGCAGGTCTGGTTAGCTCCTGTAACCGTTTACTAGGATGTCTGGGGGTATGAGACGCAACTCCGAGAGTTTTTAAATTGTTACTCAACAGAACTCGTCCTGGTACCTCATTCTGTATGCTGACAGGTATCTTCACAGTCATGTTGTTACACTGGATGAGAACTGGTAATTGGGGAAGCATCTGCACAGGCCCTCCAGCTAACTTGGTGAGGCGTGTGGGTGCCTTAGCAACATCCTCAGCCTGAAAAAAAGATGTATCCACCACAGTTATGCTGGCCCCAGTGTCCCTAATGGCAGGAGTCTCCTGACCATTCACCTGGACACTGTCCTTATAATACTCTTTAGTATTATCTGGGATCGAATTATAGACATCTAAATTCTGTTGTTCCCACAAACCCAGAGACACTAAAGAAACACTGGCTGAGACTCCAGTGGGTTAATCAGCCAGCAGTAGAAAGTTTCCACTTGCCATTTGGACTTCCTCCTCTGGAGCGAAGGCTAAGGAGACAAACTGGACCCCTGAAGGTTTACCCTTACATCTGGGATCTCCTTTCACATGGTCAGTAGAGCCACAAACACAGCATTTACTGAATGCTTTCTGGAATGGTGGCTTGTTCTGGCCTCCCTCTGGTTTGGCACCAGAAGGTACACTATTCTGCTGTGGTTTTCCTTATGGCTTACCCTTATGGTTTTGTTTAGGGCCCTCTTTGGAATGTGCGTTATTAGAATTCTCTTTTGAGTCTTTTTTAGGCTGTTTTCCCTCATCCTTTTTCTGAGTTGCCCCAGAATCCTTATGAGTAGCCCTGTTGGCAAACCACAAGTCAGCAGCCTTAGCTAGCTTCCTGGAATCCAATTCCTTCGAATCAGCCAAGTGCTGTCTGAGCTCCGGAGAACAGGCATCATAAATAGACTCCAACATAAAAAGATTCTTCATACCCTCATAAGTGTTCACTTTGTAACCCTTAATCCATCCCTCTAAGTTTTTCAACCCTTCACCCACCCAGGTAGCCCAAGGGGGACCATCATGCTTTTTGAGGGTTCTAAACCTTTTAAGATACTGGGAAGGGGTCTTCTCGAATCTAGCTATCAACGCTAGTTTCACACTTTTGTAATCCTTCTTATCCACCTCCCCCAACTCCATTACCACATCAGTCGCAACAGGGGGAAGCCTAGAGAACAACCAGGGAAGTAACTCATTCCCTGTGATGTCCTGGAGCCCATGATTATATTCAAATATTTTCAACCAATCCAACACATCCAATCTAGGTTCATACATACCCACTGATTCCTTAGGCATCTGGGGTACTTTGGGACTGGAACTTCTAGAGGAACCAGAGGGGAGAGAAGCATTTTCCACAGACAACTTAATTTCCAACTCATGATTAAGTTCTATTTCTCTGAGTCTTAACTCAGCTTGCTTCTGCTCAGCTTGAGCATTCATTCGTCTGAACTCTAGCTCTTGGTTTCATTCAGATTGGGCTAGAAAACGTTTGTACTCTAATTCGAGCTTCATTTTTTCAAGTTCAAAATAAGCAGGGTTACATGTGGGACCTGGTATGGGCCCCGTAGGTACAGTAGGTAAGGCAGACAGAGGCTCAGAGTGGCTAACTTCATTAGGTTCACTTTCCTCTTCTGACTCATTATCAAGACTTTGATTCAGATCAATACCATCACTGTTTTCTACATTTGCTGGAGAAGTTGGTTCCTCTGAACCAGTACCCAGAATTTGGTTTTCCAGCAATCTCGCTATCAGTTCTACTTTCTTGCCTTTTACAGAAAGATTCTCTTGTCTACAGAGAGATCTCAAACTCTCAGTATTTTCACCTGACAAGGACTCTTGGCTGTAAACTTCCATAGTAGACATGTTTTTGAAAGTTGCTTTTTTAGTGCTAAGCTTTGTGGCTAGCTATCCTAAAGTGTTGAAAAGCACTCTAAACTGTATACTCGATACAAATCCCACCGCTGTAAACCAGTGTTAAGCAGAAACCTGTGCAGTTCCCTCTGGGACCACTGCAAAAGATTTAGGCCTACAGGTGTTTGGCAGTAAACCCACTTGGTAGCAGTCTGTACCACACAGATTCACTTGGTAGCTGTGGCTGAGCAGTCAGACTTCACTCAAGAACAGTTAGGAAGTATGTGGAGTATACAAGATAGGGCAATTTACACAGTAGAACAAGCAGACACGGAACAGAGCATGGGTGTAAAGATATATAATTATTTATTTTAAAAACACATCTATGAAAAACACTCTGGCACTAATACGGCAAACAACTTCAATCACAATTACTATAAGTAGATCAATCCCCTAACAATAGTTCGACAAGTCTAGGTTCAACGGCACCACTTATTTGCAGACAGAGGTGAATGCTTTAACCTAGATGGCACTCTAATATTCGTTATAACGGGAGAGAAAAGGCAGGGTATGAAACAAACTCGGTACCAACACTTTTACGAAGCAAATGCAAGGCAAGCAAGGCAGGGTCTACTGTTGATCACAAAGTCAGAGGCCAGGCCCACTCGGAGAGAGGCAAGGCGATATGTCCCAAAAAGTATCACAGTGGAAATGCACTTCGAGTCTTTGTAGCAAATTGTCACAGAAAGGTTGAACCAGTTTAGAACAAAAGTTAAGAAGGTCTGGAGGCGACCCAATGGAAAGGTAATGATTTAAGACACCTCACGCTAACCGTCACAAGGGAAGCCAGATGGACACAGTACCTTGTAAGTGAAGAGACAGCTCCGGCGGGGCAGTTGTTCCTGGTGGTGGATGCAAGTCGGGGCTTTGCCAAGAGATGAGATGGTCTCGTTGTTGAAGGAAAGTTGAAGATCGTTGCACCACCAGGGAAGAGACCAGCCGCGGAGTGCTCCGTCACAAGGCACCACCTTTTGGTCGCGGTACAGGTTAGTGGCTATCCGGTGGCCGGGGTGCTCAGCACGGGCAATTCGACCACTACGGCCTGGAAGCGAAGAAAAAGCAAAGGGACTGGTTGTTCCCACCAGTCAGTGGAAGAAGACTCTCCGGCAGGGAGATCTCCTCTGTCGTTGGGAAGTGGTGAGTCGGTTCAGCAGGGCTCCACCAGAGGTGTCGTCGTTGCAGGTCGGCTCAGCTTTACCCTCATCGGATTCTTAGGTCCTGTGGCGACTTCTGAAGATCCAGTCCCAAAAGCCCTGCTTTTATGCAGAAAACCCTCATTCATTCAGCCTAGCTGTCAATCAAAACACGCTAAGTGGTGAGCGGGGTGGCTCACCACTTGGGCCAATCACACCAGAGTGCGACTTGAGTTGGCAAGGCAACTCAGTCCAGGGTGCCTAAACCCCCTCCCACACCCCCTGTGGTACCCAGACAGAATGGCACCACTTTGGAGGGCTTCAGTGCCGAAGCCCGCCAAAAGTGGAACAAAGGGCTCAACCTTTTGTTCGGAGTTACAGAGGTGAACACAGATGCCATTTTTAAAAACCGAGTTCTGGCAGAAAATACCAACCGGTAGATTTATTTAAGACAATGAAACCAGCGGTACGTTAGAGACTAACGTGAAAAAGTATCAGCCTCCAACAATGGGAAGAATCCCATAGGAATATACTGGGGGTCGAATATACAAAGTAGTTTCCACTGCCACAGCCAAAACCGTCGAGGGGGGACGGGACAGTGCCCACTCGATCAACAGACCCAGGGGTAATCGAATTACCCCTACCAGTGCTTCCACAATAGGGTGGTTTGTACTAGTTCTGTTAGTAAATTTAGGTCTAGTAAAGCCAATGGTGACTTTATATGCCCTGGGAGACAGTAGTCAGTCCTAGAGTTATGAGTCTATGGTGGGGCTCCTCTAGGATACCCCAGTGTTACGGCACGGAGGGTGCAGTGTAACACACACAGTAAAACACATGAGACCCTATGGAGTAAAAGACCCCATAGCCCATAGAACACATTGACATTCCGAGGCATTAACCACATTCATGTCCAAGAGTGGGAGAAAAGAGTCTCACTCTTGGCAGGATGGAAAAAAACAAACTCCAGAAATCCAGCAAAGCTGCTGGGGGACTCACTAGTTTAGGAAATTCAGCCTGAACAGAGAATTCTTCCTAACACACGGGGCATGAGCGGGGGGTGGGCGGCGGGAGGGATAGACACACGGGGGATGAGCGAGGGGGGGCGGCGGGAGGGATAGACACACGGGGAATGAGCGGGGGTGGGCGGGAGGGAGGGATAGACACACGGGGCATGAGCGGGAGGGAGAGAGACACACGGGGCATGAGCGGGGGTGGGTGGGAGGGGGAGAGACACACGGGGCATGAGCGGGTTGAGAGACACACGGGCATGAGTGGGGGTGGGGGGAGGGGGAGAGACACACGGGGCATGAGCGGGGGGTGGGCCGGAGGGGGAGAGACACAAGGGGCATGAGCGGGGGGTGGGCGGGACGGGGAGAGACACACGGGGCATGAGCGGGGGGTTGGCGGCGGGAGGGATAGAGACACGGGGCATGAGCGGGGGGAGGGATAGAGACACAGGGCATGAGCGGGGGGTGGGCAGCAGGAGGGATAGACACACGGGCCATGAGCAGGGGGGTGGGCGGCGGGAGGGACAGACACACGGGGAATGAGCGGGGATGGGTGGGAGGGAGGGATAGACACAAGGGGCATGAGCGGGAGGGAGAGAGACACACGGGGCATGAGCGGGGGGGTGAGCGGGATGGGGAGAGACACACGGGGCATGAGCGGGGTCTGGGCAGGAGAGGGAGAGAAACACGGGGCATGAGTGGGGGTGGGGGAGGGGGAGAGACACACGGGGCAAGAGCGGGGGTGGGGGGAGGGAGAGAGACACACTGGGCATGAGCGGGGCGTGGGCGGGAGGGGGAGAGACACATGGGGTATGAGCGGGGGCGGGAGGGAGAGAGACACACGGGGCATGAGCGGGGGGTGGGCGGGAGGGGGAGAGACACACGGGGCTTGAGCAGGGGGTGGGCGGGAGGGGGAGAGACACACGGGGCATGAGCGGGGGGTGGGCGGGAGGGGGAGAGACACATGGGGCATGAGCGGGGGTGTGGGGAGGGAGAGAGACACACGGGGCATGAGCGGGGGGTGGGCGGGAGGGGGAGAGACACACGGGGCATGAGCGGGGGGTGTGCGGGAGGGGAAGAGACACACGGGGCATGAGCGGGGGTGGGGGGAGGGAGAGAGACACACGGGGCATGAGCGGGGGGTAGGCAGGAGGGGGAGAGACCCAGGGGGCATGCGCGGTGGTGGGGGGGAGGGAGAGAGACACACGGGGCATGAGCGGGGGTGGGGGGAGGGAGAGAGACACACGGGGCGTGAGCGGAGGGTGGGGGGAGGGAGAGACACACACAGGGCGTGAGCGGGTGTGGTGGGGAGGGGGAGAGACACATGGGGCATGAGCGGGGGGTGGGTGGGAGGGGGAGAGACACACGGGGCATGAGCGGGGGGTTGGCAGGAGGGGGAGAGACACACGGGGAATGAGCGGGTGGGGGGAGGGAGAGAGACACACGGGGCATGAGCGGGGGGTGGGTGGGAGGGGGAGAGACACACGGGGCATGAGCGGGGGCTTGGCGGGAGGCGGAGAGACACACGGGGCATGAGCGGGGGTGGGGGGCGGGGGGAGGGAGAGAGACACACGGGGCATGAGCGGGGGGTGGGCGGGAGGGGGAGAGACACATGGGGCATGAGCGGGGGTGGGGGGGAGGGAGAGAGACACACGGCGCATGAGCGGGGGATGGGCGGGAGGGAGAGAGACATACGGGGCATGAGCAGGGGTGGGGGAAGGAGAGAGACACACGGGGCATGAGCGGGGGGTGGGCGGGAGGGTTAGAGACACATCGGGCATGAGCGGGGGGTGGGCGGAGGGGGAGAGAGACACGGGGCATGAGCGGGGGTGGGGGGAGGGAGAGAGACACAAAGGGCATGAGCGAGTTACAGAGGTGAACACAGACGCCATTTTTAAAAACCGAGTTCTGGCAGAAAATACCAACCGGTAGATTTATTTAAGACAAATAAACCAGCGGTACGTTAGAGACTAACGTGAAAAAGTATCAGCCTCCAACAATGGGAAGAATCCCATAGGAATATATTGGGGGTCGAATATACAAAGTAGTTTCCACTGCCACAGCCAAAACTCGACGAGGGGGGACGGGACAGTGCCCACTCGATCAACAGACCCAGGGGTAATCGAATTACCCCTACCAGTGCTTCCACAATAGGGTGGTTTGTACTAGTTCTGTTAGTAAAGTTAGGTCTAGTAAAGCCAATGGTGACTTTATATGCCCTGGGAGACAGTAGTCAGTCCCAGAGTTATGAATCTATGGTGGGGCTCCTCTAGGATACCCCAGTGTTACGGCACGGAGGGTGCAGTGTAACACACATAGTAAAACACATGAGACCCTATGGAGTAAAAGACCCCATAGCCCATAGAACACATTGACATTCCGAGGCATTAACCACATTCATGTCCAAGAGTGGGAGAAAAGAGTCTCACTCTTGGCAGGATGGAAAAAAACAAACTCCAGAAATCCAGCAAAGCTGCTGGGGGACTCAATAGTTTAGGAAATTCAGCCTGAACAGAGAATTCTTCCTAACACACGGGGCATGAGCGGGGGGTGGGCAGCGGGAGGGATAGACACACGGGGGATGAGCGAGGGGGGGCGGCGGGAGGGATAGACACACGGGGAATGAGCGGGGGGTGGGCGGGAGGGAGGGATAGACACACGGGGCATGAGCGGGAGGGAGAGAGACACACAGGGCATGAGCGGGGGTGGGTGGGAGGGGGAGAGACACACGGGGCATGAGCGGGTTGAGAGACACACAGGGCATGAGTGGGGGTGGGGGGAAGGGGGAGAGACACACGGGGCATGAGGGGGGGGTGTGCCAGAGGGGGAGAGACACACGGGGCATGAGCGGGGGGTGGGCGGGACGGGGAGAGACACACGGGGCATGAGCGGGGGGTTGGCGGCGGGAGGGATAGAGACACGGGGCATGAGCGGGGGGAGGGATAGAGACACAGGGCATGGCCGGGGGGTGGGCAGCAGGAGGGATAGACACACGGGCCATGAGCAGGGGGGTGGGCGGCGGGATGGACAGACACACGGGGAATGAGCGGGGATGGGTGGGAGGGAGGGAGAGACACAAGGGGCATGAGCGGGAGGGAGAGAGACACACGGGGCATGAGCGGGGGGGTGAGCGGGATGGGGAGAGACACACGGGGCATGAGCGGGGTCAGGGCAGGAGAGAGAGAGACACACAGGGCATGAGTGGGGGTGGGGGAGGGGGAGAGACACACGGGGCAAGAGCAGGGGGTGGGCGGGAGGGGGAGAGGACACACGGGGCATGAGCGGGGTGTGGGTGGGAGGGGGAGAGACACACGGGGCATGAGCGGGGGTGGGGGGAGGGAGAGAGACACACGGGGCATGAGCGGGGCGGGAGGGGGAGAGACACACGGGGCGTGAGCGGGGGGTGGGCGGGAGGGAGAGAGACACACGGGACATGAGCGGGGGGTGGGCGGGAGGGGGAGAGACACACGGGGCTTGAGCAGGGGGTGGGCGGGAGGGGGAGAGACACACGGGGCATGAACGGGGGGTGGGCGGGAGGGGGAGAGACACACGGGGCATGAGCGGGGGGTGTGCGGGAGGGGAAGAGACACACGGAGCATGAGCGGGGGTGGGGGGGAGGGAGAGAGACACACGGGGCATGAGCGAGGGGTGGGGGAGGGAGAGAGACACACAGGGCATGAGCGGGGGCTGGGGGGGAGGGAGAGAGACACACGGGGCATGAGCGGGGGTAGGGGGGAGGGAGAGAGACACACCGGGCATGAGCGGGGGGTAGGCAGGAGGGGGAGAGACCCACGGGGCATGCGCGGTGGTGGGGGGGAGGGAGAGAGACACACGGGGTATGAGCGGGGGGTGGGCGGAGGGGGAGAGAGACACGGGGCATGAGCGGGGGTGGGGGGAGGGAGAGAGACACAAAGGGCATGAGCGAGTCACAGAGGTGAACACAGACGCCATTTTTAAAAACCGAGTTCTGGCAGAAATCACCAACCGGTAGATTTATTTAAGACAAATAAACCAGCGGTACGTTAGAGACTAACGTGAAAAAGTATCAGCCTCCAACAATGGGAAGAATCCCATAGGAATATATTGGGGGTCGAATATACAAAGTAGTTTCCACTGCCACAGCCAAAACTCGACGAGGGGGGACGGGACAGTGCCCACTCGATCAACAGACCCAGGGGTAATCGAATTACCCCTACCAGTGCTTCCACAATAGGGTGGTTTGTACTAGTTCTGTTAGTAAAGTTAGGTCTAGTAAAGCCAATGGTGACTTTATATGCCCTGGGAGACAGTAGTCAGTCCCAGAGTTATGAATCTATGGTGGGGCTCCTCTAGGATACCCCAGTGTTACGGCACGGAGGGTGCAGTGTAACACACATAGTAAAACACATGAGACCCTATGGAGTAAAAGACCCCATAGCCCATAGAACACATTGACATTCCGAGGCATTAACCACATTCATGTCCAAGAGTGGGAGAAAAGAGTCTCACTCTTGGCAGGATGGAAAAAAACAAACTCCAGAAATCCAGCAAAGCTGCTGGGGGACTCAATAATTTATGAAATTCAGCCTGAACAGAGAATTCTTCCTAACACACGGGGCATGAGCGGGGGGTGGGCGGCGGGAGGGATAGACACACGGGGGATGAGCGAGGGGGTGCGGCGGGAGGGATAGACACACGGGGAATGAGCGGGGGGTGGGCGGGAGGGAGGGATAGACACACGGGGCATGAGCGGGAGGGAGAGAGACACACGGGGCATGAGCGGGGGTGGGTGGGAGGGGGAGAGACACACGGGGCATGAGCGGGTTGAGAGACACACGGGGCATGAGTGGGGGTGGGGGGAAGGGGGTGAGACACACGGGGCATGAGGGGGGGGTGGGCCAGAGGGGGAGAGACACACGGGTCATGAGCGGGGGGTGGGCGGGACGGGGAGAGACACACGGGGCATGAGCGGGGGGTTGGCGGCGGGAGGGATAGAGACACGGGCATGAGCGGGGGGAGGGATAGAGACACAGGGCATGGCCGGGGGGTGGGCAGCAGGAGGGATAGACACACGGGCCATGAGCAGGGGGGTGGGCGGCGGGATGGACAGACACACGGGGAATGAGCGGGGATGGGTGGGAGGGAGGGATAGACACAAGGGGCATGAGCGGGAGGGAGAGAGACACACGGGGCATGAGCGGGGGGGTGAGCGGGATGGGGAGAGACACACGGGGCATGAGCGGGGTCAGGGCAGGAGAGGGAGAGACACACGGGGCATGAGTGGGGGTGGGGGAGGGGGAGAGACACACGGGGCAAGAGCAGGGGGTGGGCGGGAGGGGGAGAGGACACACGGGGCATGAGCGGGGGGTGGGTGGGAGGGGGAGAGACACACGGGGCATGAGCGGGGGTGGGGGGAGGGAGAGAGACACACGGGGCATGAGCGGGGCGTGGGCGGGAGGGGGAGAGACTCACGGGGCGTGAGCGGGGGGTGGGCGGGAGGGAGAGAGACACACGGGACATGAGCGGGGGGTGGGCGGGAGGGGGAGAGACACACGGGGCTTGAGCAGGGGGTGGGCGGGAGGGGGAGAGACACACGGGGCATGAGCGGGGGGTGTGCGGGAGGGGAAGAGACACACGGAGCATGAGCGGGGGTGGGGGGGAGGGAGAGAGACACACGGGGCATGAGCGAGGGGTGGGGGAGGGAGAGAGACACACAGGGCATGAGCGGGGGGTGGGGGGGAGGGAGAGAGACACACGGGGCATGAGCGGGGGTAGGGGGGAGTGAGAGAGACACACCGGGCATGAGCGGGGGGTAGGCAGGAGGGGGAGAGACCCACGGGGCATGCGCGGTGGTGGGGGGGAGGGAGAGAGACACACGGGGTATGAGCGGGGGTGGGCGGAGGGGGAGAGAGACACGGGGCATGAGCGGGGGTGGGGGGAGGGAGAGAGACACAAAGGGCATGACCGAGTTACAGAGGTGAACACAGACGCCATTTTTAAAAACCGAGTTCTGGCAGAAAATACCAACCGGTAGATTAATTTAAGACAAATAAACCAGCGGTACGTTAGAGACTAACGTGAAAAAGTATCAGCCTCCAACAATGGGAAGAATCCCATAGGAATATATTGGGGGTCGAATATACAAAGTAGTTTCCACTGCCACAGCCAAAACTCGACGAGGGGGGACGGGACAGTGCCCACTCGATCAACAGACCCAGGGGTAATCGAATTACCCCTACCAGTGCTTCCACAATAGGGTGGTTTGTACTAGTTCTGTTAGTAAAGTTAGGTCTAGTAAAGCCAATGGTGACTTTATATGCCTTGGGAGACAGTAGTCAGTCCCAGAGTTATGAGTCTATGGTGGGGCTCCTCTAGGATACCCCAGTGTTACGGCACGGAGGGTGCAGTGTAACACACATAGTAAAACACATGAGACCCTATGGAGTAAAAGACCCCATAGCCCATAGAACACATTGACATTCCGAGGCATTAACCACATTCATGTCCAAGAGTGGGAGAAAAGAGTCTCACTCTTGGCAGGATGGAAAAAACAAACTCCAGAAATCCAGCAAAGCTGCTGGGGGACTCAATAGTTTAGGAAATTCAGCCTGAACAGAGAATTCTTCCTAACACACGGGGCATGAGCGGGGGGTGGGCGGCGGGAGGTATAGACACACGGCGGATGAGCGAGGGGGGGCGGTGGGAGGGATAGACACACGGGGAATGAGCGGGGGGTGGGCGGGAGGGAGGGATAGACACACGGGGCATGAGCGGGAGGGAGAGAGACACACGGGGCATGAGCGGGGGTGGGTGGGAGGGGGAGAGACACACGGGGCATGAGCGGGTTGAGAGAAACACGGGGCATGAGTGGGGGTGGGGGGGAGGGGGAGAGACACACGGGGCATGAGCGGGGGGTGGGCCAGAGGGGGAGAGACACACGGGGCATGAGCAGGGGGTTGGCGGCGGGAGGGATAGAGACACGGGGCATGAGCGGGGGGAGGGATAGAGACACAGGGCATGAGCGGGGGGTGGGCAGCAGGAGGGATAGACACACGGGCCATGAGCAGGGGGGTGGGCGGCGGGATGGACAGACACACGGGGAATGAGCGGGGATGGGTGGGAGGGAGGGATAGACACAAGGGGCATGAGCGGGAGGGAGAGAGACACACGGGGCATGAACGGGGGGTGAGCGGGATGGGGAGAGACACACAGGGCATGAGCGGGGTCTGGGCAGGAGAGGGAGAGACACACGGGGCATGAGTGGGGGTGGGGGAGGGGGAGAGACACACGGGGCAAGAGCAGGGGGTGGGCGGGAGGGGGAGAGGACACACGGGGCATGAGCGGGGGGTGGGTGGGAGGGGGAGAGACACACGGGGCATGAGCGGGGGTGGGGGGAGGGAGAGAGACACACGGGGCATGAGCGGGGCGTGGGCGGGAGGGGGAGAGACACACGGGGTGTGAGCGGGGGTGGGGGGAGGGAGAGAGACACACAGGGCATGAGCGGGGCGTGGGCGGGAGGGGGAGAGACACATGGGGCATGAGCGGGGGGTGGGCGGGAGGGAGAGAGACACACGGGGCATGAGCGGGGGGTGGGCGGGAGGGGGAGAGACACACGGGGCATGAGCGTGGGGTGGGCGGGAGGGGGAGAGACACACGGGGCATGAGCGGGGGGTGTGCGGGAGGGGAAGAGACACACGGAGCATGAGCGGGGGTGGGGGGGAGGGAGAGAGACACACGGGGCATGAGCGGAGGGTGGGGGGAGGGAGAGACACACACAGGGCATGAGCGGGTGTGGTGGGGAGGGGGAGAGACACACGGGGCATGAGCGGGGGGTGGGTGGGAGGGGGAGAGACACACGGGGCATGAGCGGGGGGTTGGCAGGAGGGGGAGAGACACACGGGGAATGAGTGGGGGTGGGGGGAGGGAGAGAGACACACGGGGCATGAGCGGGGGGTGGGTGGGAGGGGGAGAGACACACGGGGCATGAGCGGGGGCTTGGCGGGAGGCGGAGAGACACACAGGGCGTGAGCGGGGGTGGGGGGAGGGAGAGAGACACACGGGGCATGAGCGGGGGGTGGGCGGGAGGGGGAGAGACACACGGGGCATGAGCGGGGGTGGGGGGCAGGGAGAGAGACACACGGCGCATGAGCGGGGGATGGGCGGGAGGGAGAGAGACACACGGGGCATGGGCAGGGGTGGGGGGAGGGAGAGAGACACACGGGGCATGAGCGGGGGGTGGGCGGGAGGGTTAGAGACACATCGGGCATGAGCGGGGGGTGGGCGGAGGGGGAGAGAGACACGGGGCATGAGCGGGGGTGGGGGGAGGGAGAGAGACAGAAAGGGCATGAGCGGGGGTGGGGGGAGAGACACACGGGGCATGAGCGGGGGGTGGGGGGAGGGAGAGAGACACACAGGGCATGAGCGGGGGGTGGCGGGAGGGGGAGAGACACACGGGGCATGAGCGGGGGGTGGGCGGGAGGGAGGGATAAACACACGGGGCATGAGCGGGAGGGAGAGAGACACACGGGGCATGAGCGGGGGGTGGGCGGGAGGGGGAGAGACACACGGGGCATGAGCGGGGGGTTGGCAGGAGGGGGAGAGACACACGAGGCATGAGCGGGGGTGGGGGGAGGGGGAGAGACACATGGGGCATGAGCGGGGGGTGGGCGGGAGGGGGAGAGACACACAGGGCATAAGCAGGGGTTGGGCGGGAGGGGGAGAGACACACGGGGCATGAGTAGGGGGTGGGCCGGAGGGGGAGAGACACACGGGGCATGAGCGGGAGTGGGGGAGGGAGAGAGACACATGAGGCATGAGCGGGGGTGGGGGGAGGGAGAGAGACACATGGGGCATGAGTGGGGGGTGGGCGGGAGGGGGCGAGACACACGGGGCATGAGCGGGGATGGGGGGAGGCAGAGAGACACACGGGGCATGAGCGGGGGGTGGGGGGAGAGAGAGAGACAAACTGGGCATGAGCGGGGGTGGGGGGAGGGGGAGACACACACGGGGCATGAGCGTGTGTGGGGGCGAGGGGGAGAGACACATGGGGCATGAGCGGGGGGTGGGCTGGAGGGGGAGAGACACACGGGGCATGAGCGGGCGTGGGGGGAGAGAGACACATGGGGCTTGAGTAGGGGGTGGGCCGGAGGGGGAGAGACACACGGGGCATGAGCGGGGGGTGGGCGGGAGGGGGAGAAACACACGGGGCATGAGCGGGGGGTGTGTAGGAGGGGGAGAGACACAAGGGAATGAGCAGGGGGTGGGTGGGAGGTTGGGATAGACACACGGGGGCATGAGCGGCAGGGGGAGAGACACACGGGCATGAGCGGGGGGGTGGTTGGGAGGGGGAGAGACACATGGGGCATGAGCGGGGGGTGGGCGGGAGGGAGAGAGACACACAGGGCATGAGAGGGGGTGGGGGGAGGGAGAGAGACACACGGGGCATGTGCGGGGGGTGGGCGGGAGGGGGAGAGACACATGGGGCATGAGCGGGGGTGGGGGGAGTGAGAGAGACACACGGTGCATGAGCGGGGGGTGGGCGGGAGGGAGAGAGACACACAGGGCATCAGCGGGGGTGGGGGGAGGGAGAGAGACACATGGGGCATGAGTGGGGTGTGGGCAGGAGGGGGAGAGACACATGGGGCATGAGCGGAAGGTGGGCGGGAGGGGGAGAGACACACAGGGCATGAGCGGGGGTGGGGGGGAGGGAGAGAGACACACGGGGCATGAGCGGGGGTGGGAGGGAGGGGGAGAGACACACGGGGCATGAGCGGGGGGTGGGGGGTAGGGAGAGAGACACACGGGGCATGAGCGGGGGGTGGTGGGGAGGGAGAGAGACACACGGGGCATGAGCAGGGGGTCGGCGGGGGGGGAGAGGCACACGGGGCATGAGCGGGGGAGGGCAGGAGGGGGAGAGACACAGGGGGCATAAGCGGGGGTTGGCCGGGAGGGGGAGAGACACACGGGGTATGAGTAGGGGTGGGAAGGAGGTAGAGAGACACATCGGGCATGAGTGGGGGTGGGAGGGAGGGAGAGAGACGAACGGGGCTTGAGCACGCTTTCACCGCATCCAATGAGAGAGCATGTCAGATGTCCGCGGACATCACGTAAGCTGCTTGCCCAATCAGCGTCCTGTCCGCGAAGCGAACACAGATATCACTAATTTTTTTCAGTTACATTTTTGTCATTTTTTTAAAAACTACTGGACGAATTTACACCAAATAAAGCAAAGCACGCTTTCGGGACCAAGCCGCCGCTCCTGCCACAAATTTGGGCTGTAGGCGTGAGCAAAGTTTTTTCCCATTATGTCTATGGGAAAAAACAAAAGTTTTGGGACCCCCCCCCTCACCAAACTTTGCAAAAGAATTCAGAGTGGGCCATATACTTTGCAAAGTTTGTTGAGGATTCGTCCAGGGGGAGCGAAGTTATAAGCCGCCCAAAAAGTGCTCTTCCTATGGAAACACCAACTTAACCATAACTACATGGCCACTACCGTGGCCATGTAATATATATATTACACAGGCCGCGGTAGCGGGCGTGTAGTTATGGTTAAGTTGCTAAACCAATAGGAAGACCACTTTTTCGCCGGCTTATAACTTTGCTCCCATGGACAAATGCGCATAAAACGTTGCCAAAAAAGTATATGGGGCACGCTGAATTTTTGGGGAAAGTTGGGTGAGGTTTCATGGAGGCAGGGCAAAGTTATAGGGGGGTCCCAAAAATGTTATTTTTTTCTAAAGACTGAATGGGCAAAAACTTTGCACACACCAACAGGGCAAATGGCTGGATGGATTTTAACCAAATTTGCGGCAGGAGAGGGGGCTTGGTTCTGAAAGCGTGCTTTTGTGTGTTTGGTGGAAATCCGACCAGTACTTTTGTTGCAAAGAACAGAAATGTACATCTCAAAAAATGTGTGATACCTGGCTCCACTCCATAGACCCATTTCCCTGTTCGCTCTGCCGACAAAAGTCTCATTGGCTAGCAGTACGCCATGATGTCGGCAAACATTGGATGTGGCCGGTGGTTGGCTGGAGGGAAGCGTGCTGTCCGTCAACATTTCTGGGAAACGCTGCCATGGTGTATCGGAGGACAATGCGGCACCGAAAGGGCCCAGCAAACATACTTTATGCCATGTGGTGGTGGGAAGAAGGGATGGAAAGGGTGGGGTAGTGAGAAGTGGTTCATTGGACATATGTCATTAGGTGGAAGAAGACGGTGGTGTGCCTGAACTATCCCTGTGTACTGCGGCAATTTGCGGGTCCCTCCACAGGCGACTACCATGTGTGTTGAATGGAGGCAGCCTTCGTTATGGCATGATAGATCACGCGGCGACCTCTTACTGTGGTGACTGGTGGCAGCTCAATTGCGGAAGGGGAGTGCATTGCACATGACATGCACATTGTAACGTAGCGTGTACAATGGTGTGTTGCATGTGGTAAGCCTGTAGCCCATTTGATGCATGGGTGGGGACCTTGCACTGACAACTATGTGCCGTGTTTGCAAGTAGGTTTGACATTGTTGCCTTGTGTGTGTGGTTCATCAGCTTTGCATTCATTGTTGGTTCCATGGGTGTGGTGATTGTTAGCACATCCTACTGTTTTTAGTCCATGGCTGGAGCTGATGGAGTGAACACTCCTGCAGTGTGAGCACTGGGTGCTGTGTTGTAATACTGTGTGTATAGAAGTGGATATGGGAGAACTGGATACTTTATGGCTTGAGTAGTGTGCATTGCGCAGATTACTGACAACTGTACTAAAGTGCCCTACCAAAAAACCTATGAAATTCACTGACAAAAAACATTGTTAAAGGGACATTATGGCTCAGTTGCCCTAACAAAAACCTATGAAATTCAGTGCATCAACCATTTGAAAGGGACATTATAGTTACTTTACACAAAACCCAGAAAACAACACACATCATCTCACAACACAGCGCGCCACAATTCGGAATATGAAACTGTGATTTAAAAGCAAACAGCAAGATTGTACAGTTCGTAAAGTACATTTATTTGACATCAAATGTTTAGAGAATATTCAGCGATTTGCATTTGTCTTTGTTGTCGATCCACAAAAGTTCATCTTGAGCCACGCGCTGTTCCTTTGCGGCACAGAGGGTGTTAGATCAGCTTACAACACAGTGCACCACAATTCAGAATATGAAACTGTGATTTAAAAGTAAACAGCAAGATTGTACATTTGGTAAAGTACATTTATTTCACATCAAATGTTTAGAGAATATTCAGCGATTTGCATTTGTCTTTGCTGTCGATCAGCAAAAGTTCATCTGAGCCACGCGCTGTTCCTTTGCGGTAGACAGGCTGTTGGTTTATGATAAAAGAAGCAAATGGTCGCACTGATAATCGGAAGGCTGCTCCAACAACGAGGCATCAGACCACCATAATGGTTGGTATGTTGCTTCTAGCCGCTAGTACTGCATAAGGGCATATTGGTCCTTGGCGATTGTCCCATAAAATGGTGAGGGTCATGAAGTTGCTTACATGGGGCTGCACCTGGCAGTTAAAGAAACCATCGACTGGGGTCTGAAAATCGTGGCATTGAAAATACGGAAGGACGTACCTGTTTTAAAAAACATAAATTAGTCTCACCAGCCGATCTTCATTAAAAATATTCATTTTATTTATTAGGGCGTGAAAATATTTGCTAGCGAGGATAGTGCACCGGAGTATGTTAACTTATTCCCATTAACCCACCCTCTGTCCTCTGTCTTTTTCAGAGCCCTCTAAGCGACAGGGGACCAATTCAGCGGTGATAGCGCACGGTAGAAAACACTATGCCACATTGAACGAACAAGTACAACTTAACCGGGCTTTAACGTCACACTATTGTTATTATATTCCGGTATAAAATAATCTAAAGGGTTACTTACATTATATTGGCATTTTCCATTGTCTAAGCGTAGTGCAGTCCCAAAATACGACTCCGTCTGTGCCAACAATCTTTCTCATAGTGATATAATATATAAAAGTGGTTTTGTTTCAGAAATGTCATCCTTATCGTGTCTTACGTTTTTGCAACACTCCTTCAAAAGAAGTCTTTTAGCACCATCCCTGTCTGTCAAGGTCAAAAAACAATAGAACCTTATAGTGTGAGTCGTGGAAGCAGCTGACCTGCACTGTAAACAACCATAAATTCTTAGTTTGCAACATTCTGTGTACAGCCATCTCTTAGAAATTGCTTTTTACACTCCATCTTTGTATATTGTTTGCATGCTAATAAAAAAACTTTGTTAACGGGACGTTATGGTTAAGTTACGCTGCTAAAAACCTATGAAATTCAGTGAAAAAAACTTTGTTAAAGGGACGTTATGGTTCCAAGTAAAACCGAAAAACCCCTGAAATTCGCCAGTTATGGTAAGCTAAGCAACCATAACTTGCGCCACCACCATGCACTGCTAAGACTAACACCCACGACATCAAAGATGACATCACAAATGTCATTGATGACATCACTGATGACATCACATGTTTATGTACTTTTCATGAAATATGTGTACAAGGGATTCTTATTATAATGTTGCGAAAAAAGTGTCAAGGATCATTGCAATAAATATCATACCCTAATTAGTGCTTTGAACGATGCATTGATATAAATAGCATTCTAGTATGGGGTTCTATCTAGTATACTAAGCTACTAATGGAGAAACATAGCATTGTGTGCAGCGTACAAGATGAAGGTATAATATTCGTAATGTTAATATGTTAATATGTTGAATAATGAAATGATAATTGTTTTCTTAATTTATTTAATAATGTATTACATAATTGCATTACTATAGAGAAAACACAAAGAGACAAGAACACATACCAATATACATATACATAGGGTAAATAGCAGCTTTGAAACAGAGAAATCATCATTTATTTGCATGAAAATAATGCTGTCTTTAAAGCTTGTGTCTTCCCCTATGTATATGTTTCATATGATGTGACTGGACTCTAAGGGAATTACTATAAGAACCTACTTGTAGGATACGTCTACAAATAAAATACAATTTTTAGTTTCTGACTGTTACTGAAGAAAACCATGTGGCCTAGATATGTCAGCAAAAGAAAAAAGAGTGAGCCAGAAGAACACTCGCGGTGTCCTGAAATGTTCATACATAAAGAAAATGGGTGTGTTCTGAGGATGTTGTCCGTATTGTTCGCTGGCAAGTTGCATGTGTTATAAGAACACTCGCGGTGTCCTGAAATGTTCGAAAATAAACAACATGGGGGTGTTCTGAGGATGTCCTCCATATTGTGTGACTGCTTAGCTGTATGCAATGAGGGAATGGCACAGATAGTGAAGTGTCAATGGTAGAAGGGCTGTCCAAGAGTTAGGCGGTCCGCGGACAACTCGGCTGTCCGTAGACAGGTCGTGCTACATCCGGTGTTTTCCAACAAATCCAGCATGGAAAGAAGACTGTAGGGATCAGCCAATCAGATGTTGAGGTTGTGGATTTGTGTTGAAAGAGACAGTGTGTAGTGAAGATGGCAAAAGTGGAGAAAGTCAGGGTGTTGGTGCTTGGAGATATGTTTGTGCATGGTTTACAACAGTATGCTCAATGCAGGCATGTTTCAAAGAATCTTGATGTTAAAGGAATGGAAGTGATGTGGAGCACTGTGCCTGATTGCAATGTACATGGAATTGTACAAGTTTGTGAAGATATGGGCAGGATGAACAGTCCCCATGTGGTAGTTTTGCACTATGGTGCTTTCCATTTGGGTTATGTCAGTGCCCCTACTTTGTTGGCAGATTTGGAACACTTGGTTCAAGCAGTAATGAACAACCTTCCAAATGCCAAAGTATTTTTTTCTGGATTACTATCTAGGGCAATATGGGACAATAGTTCAGTTTTTTGTCCTCAGCAAAACAATGCTAGGTGTGTAATCAACCGAGGCATGTGTGCCTTCATGCTTAGAGCTGGTATGTTCTTCTGTAATAATGAGAATATTGATTCCAGTAATGCATTTATGGGAAATGCCATGCTGTTTTGGAATGTAAGGGTTGCTTTGGAGAAGGTTATGTGAAGAGTAAAGTAAGAAAAAAAAATACAAAATAACAGGTGTCTGTCAAGCATCTGCAAAAAAAACGGCTCTTTTCAGAGCCAACATCAAAGGGGAAATGGGGCACACTATTTAAATTTACATTCACCACGCTCAGATTATCGATATGTCCACGGACATGGCCGTAGTCCGCGGACATCGAAATCACTAGCTAGGGGTTTAGTATGTTCTATGTTACATGTATTTAAAGTCAGGGATATTATGGTTAAGTTGTGCTACTAAAACCTATGAAATTCAGTGAAAAAACTTTGTTAAAGGGACGTTATGGTTCAAAGTAAAACCGAAAACCCCCTGAAATTCGGCAGTTATGGTTAGATAAGCAACCATAACTCGCGCCACCGTGCACTGCTAACACTAACACCCAGGACATCATAGATGACATCACAAATGTCATTGATGACATCACTGATGATATCACATGTCTGGCTCTCCCTTTTTTCCCTTTACTGACATATCTAGGCCACATAGTTTTCTTTAGTTACAGTCAGGAAGTAAAAATTGAAAAGGTACTATATTTGTAGACTTAGGGTCAAGTCACATCATATGAAACATATACATAGCGGAAGACACAGGCTTGAAAGAGAGCAATCCTTTCTGTGCATGAAGATAATCATTAGGGTTATCAGCACTTTCTCATAGTTTTATTTTTATTACTCTACCTTCCCTGTATATGCTCATATTTGTATACATTGTACTCACTCTCCTTTCCTTTGGGTGACGTCACATCATGTGATACACATACATATGGTAAGTAGCAGCTTTGAAACAGAGCAATAGTTTCTCTGCATAAAGACAATCAGTTAGGTTATGAACTCTTTCTGCTACTACTTCTGCTTTTTTGTTTCCTTCACTGTCCCTGTATATGCTCATATTTGTATGTGTTGTTGTCTCTTTGTGTTTTGTCTGTAATAATTATGTATTAAGTGGGTTTTATTATCTACTTATTACATGTTTCACAGTACGCAAAACTCTAATAAGAAAGCAGTTATCATTTCACTATGGCAAGATTATGAATATGGCACCTTCATCATGTATGCTGCACACACTGCCTATGTTTCTGCATGAGTAGCTTAGTATACTGGATAGAACTTCTTATTAGAATGCTATTTATATCAATGCATTGCTCAATGCACTAATTAGCTCATGATATTTATCCCAATGATCCTTGACAGTTTTTGGTCAGCATTATAAGAATCCCTTGTACAGAGTTTTCATGAAAAGTAAATGCACATGTGATGTCATCAGTGATGTCATCAATGACATTTGTGATGTCATCTTTGATGTCATGGGTGTTAGTGTTAGCAGTGCACGGTGGCGCGAGTTATGGTTGCTTATCTTACCATAACTGCCGAATTTCAGGGGTTTTTCGGTTTTACTTGAACCATAACGTCTCTTTAACAAAGTTTTTTCACTGAATAAATATATATAGTGTCTTGTGTGTGTGGTATTGTACAAGATAATTTCATTTTTCATTGTGTTGTTATTGGGCCTGTACCAAATGGTGTATTTGTGTATACTACTGATAATTGTAATTCTTGGAGTTTCACTGTGTGTGCTCATTGGAGACCCCTGATCAGCCCCACTCATCGTGAGATTTACCCGTGACTGCTCTGCAAGCTAACCCAAATTTGTCTGGCTATCATCCCAGAAGTTATTCATTAATGGTGGCCTGCTAAACTTCTGCCCACCAAACCAAAGTTTAGAAATCCATTCAAACAGATGTTGTCCTCCACCCTCAAGCTCAGCGCTTCAAAAAGAAAATGGGAGACCGCCAGGGGGCGCGGAGCATGAAGGACCTGTGAGCTCACGCTCCGTCTGCACCGCAGGGCCTAGTGCGCTTTTAGGATCCCCGGCCGGGATTTCTAAGTGGCCCCGGAGGAGACCCCAGTCCTCCGACCAAGCCCCACCCGCCCAGCAGCCCAAGAAGTCAGCCCCCCGGCGCAACCCCGTTGAGAGCCACCGTGAGGGGGAGAGACACAGCCCGCCTAGCGTGACCTGCGTTCAGGGCTGGGGAGCCACTTTTGCGCCCTTTCCGGGCGGGCGCTCCAGAGGTCCACAGGAGCGGCCAGCGGGGCAGGAATCACCACCCCCTGCATCCATCAAAACAGCGGGTTAACCAGGCGTTGGGGAAGGCACCCCCTCTACCGTTGTTTGGAGGGAGATACCAGGTGCCCACATCAAGCACGAGGACCCCGCGACGTGGGGAGAAAAGTCGAGGCCGTTCAGGACCCACAGCGGCCCCCCCGGCCAGAGAAGAAGGGCCTGCTTCGCGCCGTTTCAGGCGCTCCTCGTCCGTCCCCCGCATGAGCGCCCAGGTGTCTGGACCACAGGGGACCCAGAGAAAGCAGGCCTCGGAGGGCCGTGCATGTGAGGGGACCTGCCCCAGCGGATCCTGGCCTCACAGAGGGGCCCGACCCGATGCCAAGATAAGGTGAGGAGCCGGAGGGGGGAAAGCGATTTGTGGTCGTTGTGGTGGCCTGAGCCCCCCCCGCCCTCAACTCAACCGCTCAGCTTCTCACGGCACACGGACGGTGGGGCCCAGTGGGGAGACGGCGAGGCGAGGGAGCGCGGAAGTGAAGGTGGCAGGGGAGAAGTTTAATACGGGATGCCCAGGCTTTGGCACCCCACCAAGGCCCCTGAAAAGAAAGCCCCGGCCCTGGACACAGAATTCCCTTGGTGTCCCAGAGATAATCCCGACCTGAGCTTTTAGGCCTATACAGAGGGAACCGGCACAGAGACACTGCCTCCTGGGTACCCGGCCTGGCCTTGATCCTGGAGCAGACCCCACTCCCCGGAGCGATCAGCTCCCTGCAGCAGTTCTGCCGTCGGCCCCCACCCCAGTCCGAGGCCCCCGGAGCCACCATACCTGCCGTAGGGGATCTACCCCCTACCCCACTCACTAAGGACGACCTCAAAGACATCCTCCAAGATATTAAGGAGATCCGCACAGATATACAAGCCTCCATTGTAGACCTCAAGGGGAGAGTGGAAACCCTGGAAGACAAAATGGAGGAAATGGAAAACAATCATCTCCAGGCGGACCTCCTAGATATGAAGTATGAGGCCAGGTTAACCGACCTGGAAATGAGAGAGGAGGACATGATTCTCAAGATGGACGATTTAGAGAACGGGGAACGACTAAACAACCTGCGCATTATGGGGGTGTCCCAGGAAAGAGCGGGAGACACCTGCGGACGTGGGGAGAAAAGTTCAGGGCCTGATTAATCAACTCTTCGCACTGGAGGGGGGCAAAGAGGTCCAGCTAGAAAGGGCGCACCGAGGTGGAGGAGGCGCCGGAGGTGGCCCAAGGTCCATCGTGGTGAGGTTTAACCGCTACAGGGAGAAAATGGAAGTTTTGGAGAAGGCAAAAAGGCTGGGGAGCTTTGTCTTTGAAGGTGACACCATTAAGATATACCAAGATCTATCTGCTCTTACCCTCACACGCAGGAGAGAATGCCGCCCACTCACACAGTGACTAACAAGCCAGGACATGAGATACAGATGGTCCTTCCCGTTTGCCCTATCCTTCGAACGAGCGGGGGTGGACTACAGAGTGATCAGTGGTAAAAAGGCTACACAAGTCCTACAGGTGCTTAAGGGAGACCCTCAGGAGGAGCGAGAAGGAGCAGGAACACATCCTACAACAGAAGCTGATAGGGGACCAGTTGGCCCCTGGTCGACAAAGAAGAAAACAAAGGGCAGGAGAAAATTAAAAAAACCTAACACCCCTCCGCCGGAAGCAGGAGGCGACTGACGGAATGAGAACGAGTGGCTGGGACGCATCAGGACTCTAGCGACGCAACCCCGGCCGGGGACATGATTTTCGACTAGGAGAACTGCAGTGCACAACCATGCTTTTGCCCTGGTGGCTTGCCTGTTGGCAGGCATCACAAATATGGGGGGGAGAGGGTAGGGGGGAGGATGGGTTGGGGGGAGAAGGAATTCCCGGGCTCACCTCGGATCCAGCGTTAATGGGGGACAGGGCAGCCCCCGCCGAATCAGGAAACTAATGGACTCCATGCATAGGGGTAATTGAAAGAAAGGGCCGGGTCGAGACAATCAGACTTGGTTCACTCAACGTCAAAGGACTTAACTCCCCAACTAAGCGCTCCCTTCTGGGGCGAGAAATGAAGAACTCAGGGGCAGATGTCCTCTTCGTGCAGGAGACCAGATGGGTGAGGGGTGAGGAGAGGGCCATCCCCGGGTCACACGTGGGCCAGGTGTTCTGGGCATCCAGCTCCACCAAGAAAGCTGGGGTTGGGATCTTGTTCCACAGGCACCAAAAACTGACAGAGATTTCGCACTGGGAGGGGGAGGATGGGAGGGTGCTGGTAGTGTCCGGTAATCTCCACAACTCCAGGGTCTCCCTAGTATCCATATACTGCCCCAAAGTAGGTCAGAAGGAATTCATGCAAGAGGTTATGGGCGAGGTGATGTCCAGGGCGGAAGGTCTCCTGTTATTGGGTGGAGACCTCAACATGTGGGCTGACTGGGATTTAGACCATAGCGGGGGGGTTACTCGAACAGGCAGTGCGGGGGGAGGTCAGGGATGGGGCCTCAGAGACCTGATGTGGGAAAAGGGTTTGGTGGACATTCAGAGGGAGCGCCACCTGAGGGCAAAGGGGTACACATTTTGTTCAGCAGCCCACGGACCTAGGACAAGAATAGATTATCTCTTCACGGGTCACCAATTCATGAGTAGAATAGACGCGTGTGATATTCGTCCCGTCAGTTGGTCAGACCACGATATGGTCTGGTCAGACCTAAGCATCTCTGGTTTAAGGGCCAGGGAATCCCTGTGGAAGTGCAACGACTTCCTATTGAGGGACACTGTCTTTAGAGAAGAAATGTCATCAGCAATCAGAGAATTTTTTGAGCTAAATGATACGGGCGAAGTGGCTCAGGAAACTGTATGGGAGGCGGCGAAGGCTACCTGGAGGGGTAGGCTGATAAGTGAAGGAGCCTCCAAAAAAAGGGTAAGGACCCTTCTAGCTCACAGGTTAAGGTCAGACATACTCTCCCTAGAAAGATCCGAGGGAAAGGGGGAAGGAGAGAAAGAGAGAGACCTAGATTTGGCGAGAGAGAAGAGACAGGAACTCAGGGACCTAGAATTGGGCAAAATAGTAGCCGGCCTCCAACACCTGAGCCAGAGGTACTACGAAAAAGGGGATAAGGCCAACGCCATGCTGGCGGCCAAACTCCGAGGCCAGAAAGTGGACAGGTGGGTCCAACAAATTGGGAACGATGCGGAGGAGGGGAGTACAGACCCGGAAGGCATTGCAGAGAAATTTGCTAGTTTCTATGAGATCCTATATGGAAGAGAGGGAGAAGTGGAGAGGGAGGCGCGGGAGGTATACCTCGAGGGGTCTCTCTCCCGACCCTGGGAACGTTGGAGTCTGCACACCTCAATGCCCACATAACAGAGGAGGAGGTGCTGAAAGCCATTTCGGGTCTGAAGCTGGGAAGGGCCCCGGGGGAAGATGGATTTACCGCAGGCTTCTATAAGACCTTCTTGGGCCTACTGGCGGGCTTCCTAGCGGGCCTATTCTCAAACATAATGAAGACAGGGAAGGCACCCCCGTGATTCGGTAAAGCACTCATCACAGTGATTCCGAAGGAAGGGAAGGACCCAGCGGACTGCCGCTCTTATAGGCCTATCTCCCTCCTCAACGTGGACGCAAAGCTATTCGCAAGGATTATAGCAACGAGGCTGGACGGCCATATGTCAAACCTAATCCACTTGGATCAGGTGGGGTTTATTCAGGGGAGGCAGGGGGCTGATACCATGCGTAAAACGCTATACCTCATGCGGATCGCATCCCCGATGGGTGAGAACCCAGTCTTAGTGTCCATTGACGCCGAGAAGGCGTTTGATCGGGTCGACTGGGAGTTCCTACATGGGGTCCTAAAAAAGTTTGGGTTTGGAATAGGGATCAGACAGGCCATCAAAGCCCTTTATGTGTCACCATCTGCCAGAGTCACGGTCAATGGTCGCCTGTCACGTACTTTTGGCCTCCAGAGAGGGACGAGGCAGGGTTGCCCCCTCTCCCCCCTTCTCTTCTCTATGACCATGGAGATCCTTGCAGAGTACCTCAGGGGTTCCCCTATGGTGCGGGGCATTGGGGTGGGAGACCGCACCTTCAAACTCGGCCTGTACACAGACGACATCCTGCTACACCTGAGGGAACCCACGCGCTCAGTCCTGGTAGCCCTGCAGATAATCGACCAGTTTGGTCATTTCTCAGGCTTTAAGGTTAATGTAGGCAAGTCGATGATCTTCCCATTTGCTTCAGACGCCGATAGGTGCATAGCTGAACTGCCCCCTCTGGGCCTCCAGGTCTGTGTGGGTGGGATGAAATACCTGGGGATCAACATTGTAAGACCTAATGAAGACCTGACCCAGGCAAACTATCCCCCCCTGTTTGAGAAATTGTTCAGGGAAATGGAGGGTTGGGGGAAGGGGCAAATCTCATGGATGGGTAGAATAAATGCTATAAAGATGAACCTGCTTCCTAGAGTGCTCTACCTCTTCCAGATGCTCCCACTGGAGGCCCCTGAGGGATACCTCGGAGAAGCCAGGAGACGCATACAGAGGTTTGTATGGCAAGGCCAGAAACCCAGAATAAGTTACGAGACCCTCACCCTTCCCAAAGAAAGAGGAGGTATTGCACTCCCGGATCTCAATACTTATCATAGGGCCACCCAACTCAGAGTTCTTGCCCCCCACCTTAGAGAAGATCCCAACTAACAGTGGGTCTACATTGAGAAATCCCTCATAAGCCCTGTTACCGTAGGTGAATGGTTGTGGGTCCCACTAAAAAAACTCCCGAGAAGGATTAGAGACCACCCGATTATGGGAACTATGTGGAAGGCACTAGCAGGGAAAGGACACAAGGAAAGAGTCACAACGTGGCCCTCCCCACTTAGTCACATATGGTCCACACCAGTTCTGGAAGAGATCCCAGGACACGAGCATTATCAGTCCTGGTTTGAAGCGGGGCTCTGCAGAGTTGGCCAACTGGTGAGGGTGGACTCCTTCATGCCTATCCAGGAACTAGAGGAGGCTTTAGGTATCGGCAGACTTTCACCACTCCTGTACCTCAGACGTAAGGGAATCCTAATGAACCCAAAACTGAAGGAACGCATACAGAGGAAACTCACCCCGGTGGAAAATATATTGCACTCCCACACGGAAATGAAGGGCCTCATCTCACTCCTGTACACTGCTCTTCTGACCCCCAGGGAGGGAACCACCAGGAACCTCAGGAGAAAATGGGAAAGGGACCTAGGCTGCACCATTGGGGATGGTCTTTGGGGGAAACTCTGTACTAGGGCCTTCAAGACGTCGATTTCATGCCAATACAAGTCCCACGCTGTCAAGCTCCTCCACAGGTGGCAGTACAACCCGATCTCTCTTTCTAGGATGTTTCCAAACATAGTCCCAATGTGTTGCCATGGATGCGGGGAGAGAGCCGACTACTGGCACATGTGGTGGACGTGCCACAAGGTCCAGTCCTACTGGTCAGTGGTGCTTAGCTGGATTAGGGAGGCGGGGGAGGGGGGCTACAGCTTGGACCCCATACTGGTGATTTTCGGCCTGCAACATAGAGATGAGCACTGGGAAAAGTTACCAGACGTGACACACTCGCTATTGCTAGCAGCTAGAGCAGCTCGAGCCAGGACCTGGAAAAGACCAGCCCTTCCAACAAAGAGGGAATGGGTAGCAGTGGCCAAGGACATCTACTTAATGAACAAACTAACGGCCGCAATACAAGGCTCAAGTGCGCAGATCGAAACTAACTGGCTGCAATTCATGGAGGTGTTTGTAAACACAGAGGACAATCCCTGAGGGTAGCCGAACTTCTCCACCCAGGCCGAAACTATTTTTCTTTGGTGTGGACCCCTTTGCATGGGATTCATAGGAGGCCGATTGTATATAGTTGGCCACGGGCCCGGCCGGTGCTGCCCAAAGAGAAGACTCTTAAAATGTGATCACTGAGTCCCGAAAATGGGGAGGGGGGGTTGAAAGCATTAAAGCCTTATGACTCTGCTATATTCTGAATTTGTTATGGGCATGCGCCCAATGTACACTATATGCATTAGCTTGCTTTTCTTTTTCTTGAAAACTAATAAAAACTGAATAATAAAAAAAAAAGACAATGGCACTATCCATGGTATAACCAAACTTTGATTATATATATATATATATATATATATATATATATATATATTAAATAATATATACACTACCAAAAAACTTTGTTGAGGGGACGTTATGGTTAAGTTGCCCTACGAAAAACCTGTGCACTTCACTAAAGAAAAATGTTCGCCCTCCCCATTGTGGTTCAAATTAAAAACGAAAAACCCCTGAAATTCGCCAGTTATGGCAGACTGAGCCCCCTTACTTGCCATCACCACTGTGCACTGCTAACACTAACACCCAGAACATGAAAGCTGTCCTCTGAAATGTCACTGATGACATCACTGATGACATCACATGTTTAGCCTATTTGTTTTCATTGCCTGCTATATATATATATATATATATATATATGTACATTCAGTAAAACAACTTTGTTAAAGGATGTTATACTTCACAGTGAAACCAAAAAACACTGCACATTCCCCCATTATGGTAAGCTAAGCAACCATAACTGCCCGCACCACTGTGCACTGCTAACACTAACACCCAGGACAAGAAAGATGACATCACAAATGTCATTGATGACATCAATGATGACATCACATGTGTAGCCCCTTTGTTTTTGTTCACTGTCATATCTCGGCCAGGTAGGTGTATTTACTGACAGTCAGAAAGTTACCTTTGAAAAGGTATTACATTTATAGATATTGCTATTCTCACATGTTCTTACACTACTTTCCTTAGAATTTAATCGCATCTTATGATGTACATATATAGGTGAAGAAGCAGGCCTGAAGCACAGCAATAATGTGCCAGAAGCCATATCCCCGACATTGTGGGCAGTACCCATACATAGAGGCTACCCCTCAGAGGCGGGAGCTGTACTACTAAATATGAAAAGACACAAAGCTTTTCAGTCGTTGTCAATGACCTTTACATACATGTGTTGTACATGTACTCATTTTTTCTGTAAAAATGTGCGTAAAAACAGCAAAGGAGCAGTGTACTTACGTTGACATAAAATGGCAAACAAACTCTGTGATGCGAAGCACAATGACGTCAGAAATACTGGATGCAACACCATTACCACTCACCTTTCGACACAAAATTTTGTAAGTGACACAGGTGGAAAGGTGTGAAGATATGTGTATTGAGAGGGTGTAACCATATATTATTGTACAAACATTTCTGTGCATAGGGCATCTGGGTGACAGAAATTGGGCTGACGGTGACAGAAATTGGCCTGACAGCACTAATGCATATGAGATGGGCCAGACCCTCTCGTAGCCAATGCAAGTGGTATGGAGTACCTTTCTCCATAACGTTCCTTGGCAGCTTAAAGAAATGTGTCCATATGGACATGCCATGATGTAGCACCTACAAAAGAACACATTACGACCTGCAACATAGCATGCCACATTGTGCAAACAGAGAGTAAATTTGTAAAGAAAAGACTAACATTTAAAAATGTGCCGTGTAGTTTTATTTCACAATAAAGTGAGCAAAATCATCGCCCTATGCAAGTAGTAAAGTAGTTTTGTTTCACAATGAACTGTGCGAAAAGATGGCACTATTCACTTTTCCATAGAAGTATTAAGTGTGTCTCTTTGGTCGACAAAGCCAATGTTAAAGGTTGCGTTGTTTTTTTCCACACACAGAAAGTAAGCGTTGCCGCCACAATAGTCATTGTCCTCCCACATTGATGTGTAAAACGACATCAACCGCTGTGATCTACAGCACCAGAAAGGATGGAATGTTACTTCTTATAGCGACAGCAGCGTAGGGACACAAAGGGCCCACACGATCATTCCAGTGAATTATGATTCTCAGACAGTAGGTTATAAACAGTTGCATTTGACGGTTAAAGAAGCGATCACTTGGCATCTGTAATCCGTGACAATCACAATAGGGAAGAAAGTATCTGAGGAGGAAATGTGAATTAAAAGATGTATGAATACACAACCTTTGGATAAACCGCAGTTGTACTACATAACATTTTCAGTAAAAAATGTATTCAATAGGAGGAAACGCAGTGAGACCCTAGGGACGGCGACAATGTGCAATATCCATGATTGGAAAAATAAATCGAACGGCACAGAAAGCTGGAACGTCGTTATTAATAATACAATTTTTCTTTGGAAGTAGCTGCGCGGTGGAAGGGGAAATAAAACGTGTATCACTGCACAACCAGTGCACAAAAAAAAAATTGTAACAAATACCTTTCTTATTAAATATTTTAATTTGGGGAAATGTAGTGGCACCCTACATTCGGCGACAATGTGCAATGTCCATAATAGGGAAAAAATTGCAACGGCACATAAAACTTGTAAAACATTAGGGAAAATATAAAAAAAAAATTACAAACTAAAACATAACATCAATTTGGAATATAGGCGGCAAAAATACACTTACATGATGTGGAGCGCCTCCATTGCGTTCACTGTAGTCAGACACTAGTGTATCTGGAAGTCTGCCTGTTCGGGAACTAATTTCTCATGGTCGGTGCAAAAGTTTTTGAAGCATAACCTTATCAAACGATATGTTTTTCAAACTGTTACTCCCTACATTCTTTCTACTCTTTCCCTTTACCTCAAGGTTAAAAAACAAGGGACCCTTATGGGTGTCGACAAATATGCAGCCGTACTGAGCTCGGGTTGAAAAGAGAAAATGTAGTGGCCTTCAGTCTGAATGCAAATACATTCTCATTTTGCAACAACATATCAGCGTCTATTTATGAGAACCGCTACTGGCGTACACGTGCAGAAGGGCTGTGTGTATGAAATAGAACAGGTGGCTGCCTCAGATTCCCGCCACTCTGACCGCAGTAATGTTGTTTATGGATAGTAAAATGGACAAAGTAAGTTCATTTCATACAATGAGAAGCAAGTCCCACTGTACCGTATGACAGTGCTAACTAGAATACTTCAATGTTTGACTTTCTACTACCACGTCTCATTAACGCTCCCCTTTCGAAACAGTGTTCCATAAGTGTTATAAGTGCATTGGTGCCTTCTTTGTTTACGTATGTTAGCGCCGATGTTCGCGTTCAACAGAAAACGAAGTAAACATGGCGGACGTATTGAAAGATTACAACGCACTTCACGCTGTGCCACAACCAATCGGTGAAAGCGCAACATGGTCACGGGGAGCACACCACGAAATAGCCAATTGCAATGTTCTCCACGGAGTGAACAGGGAAGTGTGACCGCGGAACGGACATAGATATCACCAATTTTTAGAGACATACTTTTTGATCGTTTTTAAGGGAACTACTGGATGGATTGTCACAAAATTTGCAAAAGCACGCTTTCACGCCCAAGCCGCTGCCACTGCCTCAAATGTGGTGCAAATCCGTCCAGCGGTTTCACCTGTAGCCGTGTGCAAAGTTTTCCCCCATTCAGTCTATGGGAAAAGAAAATGTTTTGGGACCCCCACTATAACTTTGCCCCCCCCTGGACCAAACATCAGCCATATACTGTTTTTGCAAAGTGAGGATTCGTCCAGGGGGAGCAAAGTTATAAATTGCCCAAAAAGTGCTCTTCCTATGGAAACAGCAACTTAACCATGCCGTGTAATATGTATATATATATATATTCAGTGAAAAAACTTTGTTAAAGGGACATTATGGTTAAGTTGCGCTACAAAAACCTATGAAATTCAGTGAAAAAACTTTGTCAAAGGGAGTTATGGTTCCAAGTAAAATCGAAAAACCCTTGAAATTCGCCAGTTATGGTAAGCTAAGCAACCATAACTCGTGCCACCAACGTGCACTGCTAAGACTAACACCCACGACATCAAAGATACAGCTTTCTGAATGGGTACCTTTTCTCGAATACTCGCAGTGGAATGGTCACAACTGCTGGTGTCAAGCATGGCACGATTTCAGGCTCCCAGCATATAGGCAGTAGGGGGACGGGACTTCCTGCAGAGGCATGTGGCTGCTCTTCTACAATGATGCCTCCAAGTTTCAAACACTGATGATGCTCCTTGCAATGTTCTTTCCTGTGAAGTCACTGCTGTTGGTGCAATCCATATACAAATTTGGAGGTTTGCATGTATTTTGCCCCAGAGCGCCGAACAGAGCTCTAATTGATGAGCTTCCTGAGCCTGTAATGATTGTAGAGTTTTTTTTTTTGTTTTGTTAAAATGCCATCTGCCACTAATGTTCCCAAAAAAGTAGTGTGGGGCAAGGGTGGACGGTTTATTGGCATGATTGAGACCGTATGGAATTACGCGCACTGCATTTGGGGGGGAAAGTACAGGACTTTTTCGTGGCTCGCCCCTCTACAATGCTAGATACTCCCCTGCTGCCAAACCTGGGCTACTCTCTCTGCAGTGCTGCCTGTGGTCCAACCCCACGGCACACACACAGGGCAACAATACACAGGGCCACAATGCTGCCTATCAAGATATTATGCTGCAGAAGCAAGTCAGGGACCTTCTACCCCTGCAATGAAGGTGACGCACAATAAAACGTTTTTTATTATTACACAAAATTCTTTTTGAGGAGGCCTCCAACCCACCTTGTGCCCAACCTCCACCAGCACCCCTTTTCCCAATAGACCAGGAACCATTGCGTTGTCAATGGATAATATATTAATTTCTTGTTTTAATATCCAATCAGAACAAACATATGAGAGCAGCCACTAATGTTGTGGCAACACAAATGCATAGACTTCTATTACAAAACCCGGCTAAGAGACATTGTAACGCCACACCAATTTTGTGTTGTGAAAAGCAATGCCAAATACTTTCACTCAAATGGTTGCATGAAGGTTAGGCGCTCCCCTCTGCGACAATGGAAACATGAGTTTTCAATGATTTGATACTACTGCTGTGGAAAAGAACACAAGGGTATTTTGTGCTGCTTACACTAGAGAACAAATAGGGCTTCAAAACAAGCTAGCTAGCACAAATATGAAATCCGATTTTAACACAGGCAGCACAAGAGAAAGCAAAATAAATAAAAATAAAAGGGAATATAATTCGAATCCGTGATCAGGGTATGATAGAGGAAGAAGGATACAGTAGGAAAAACGATATCTCAAAGGTGAAAAGAAAGATTTAGAAAAACGAAAATGCAAATCACACTAAATTTAGCTGCAGCTGGAAATGACAATGACAGGCAAGCTCAAAACCATGAAAAACATAGTAAAGGCAATACCAAATCCAAGCTCAGCACAGGATAGAGGAGGGGGAATACTCTAAAAAATCGCTTTTTAAAGGATGAAAAGAAATTTTTGAAAACGAAAATTCAAATCACTCCAAATTTTGCTGGAGCTGGAAATTACAGCCAAGCTCAAAACCATGAAAAATGAAGGAAAGGCAATGCCAAATCCAAGTTCACAGCATGATAGAGGAAGGGTAATACTCTAGGAAATCACTTTTTAAAAGATGAAAAGACATTTTTGGAAGAACGAAAATGCAAATCCCACTAATTTGGCTGGGGCTGAAAATGACACACACTCTTTCAACAATGAGAAAGGCACATAGGAACCACTGTTTTCTATGAAAAAGACAGGGGAAAGTCTATGCTTTGGGCAAAGGAATTCTCACAGTGGAAACAACGGCTTGGTTTTAATATAACAGATGCAAATGGGATTTGTTTTTGAACACACAATTTAACACCTGGAAGAATTCTTTTTTTGAGCTCTTACTAAAAGGACTTTTTGGGGAATATTTTATACATATAATGACTCGCAAAACACAGGAAAGGGGAAGGTAGTTTCAAATGCCACCTTGCCCTATTCCGCGAAGTAATGTGTGAATTAATTGATTTAATAGAAAAATACTAGGGATCTACACAGACACTGGGAATCCTTAAATGGGAAATGGCAAAAACACGTGGACATACAACATACTCTTCCACAGGAAAATAACTTAACTATGGAAGCAAACAAAGGACTTTTCAGGGAAAAAAGGACTATAATCAACAGGTAAACAAGGGATGATTTTGTTCAACAGGAAACATTACTTAAATATACAGATGATCACAGGATTTATCAATGGGAGAGTTACCCCCATGCACAGGCAAATAAAATACTTTTCAATAGAAAAATGACTACATTTCACAAACAGATAGGAGAGAGGATTGTTTCCTTATGGGGACACCCTAGGGTAGTGCTTAAAAAGATAGGACGTGTTTAATCTATGGCTGTGGGGGTCTATACTTACAGGAGAAAAGGACTTTATGGTCATCAAGGGGTGCCAGGGCTTCACTGCAGGGACAATCAAAGGGGTCAGTGAAGGCCTCTCTCTGCCCTCCCAATCAGCTACTCCAGCTCCCTGCTTCACTCCAGGACCAGGCCCAATTTTCTGCAAGGATAACTCCAGATTTTCAGTCATTTCCACACCTCGGATTTTGTAGAGAGACCCCTCAGTTAAGGAGGAGTAATCTATTTATAAGCCAAATGACATTATGGATGTGTCATTTTGCTCACACAACTGATAGGGCAGTGCTCAAGGGTTCCCACCCCCTCTGCCAGCCGGTAGGTCCAGAGAATTGGAGGAGTGATTTGAGCAGCCAGGGGCAGATACTTATTTATTTATTTATTTTTTGTTGCTTGTATAGCGTGCCAAACCTTAAGGCATCTGTACCCTTGCTTACATGAAAAGATTACAATTGTTGCAGAAGGTTACAGTCATACACTCATATTTACATATTTGCATGGTTACATTTTACATTTACATTTCAGGCCTATCACTTAAGCAGAATTCTAAATGGCTGTGAGAATTTGAGTGGTGGATTAAGCTAAGGAGGTTGTTCAGTTAGTGTGTGAAGAGGTGTGTTTTAAGCTATTTGTGAAAGATCCAAAAGGAATTGTGGGCTCTGAGATGAATGGGAAGATCATTCCAAAATGTATTCGCCATCGCGGGGAAGCTGCTGCCGTCTGCTTTTTGGAGCTTCAATTTAGGTGTGACCAGGAGGGTTTTAGTTATTTTGTCGGCTAGGTAGGCGGGGGCTACCCCATGGAGGCTCTTGTATGTCAATGTGAGCCTTTTAAACCAGATTTTGTGTTGAATGGGCAGCCAGTGGAGTTTGAGTCTGGTTTCTGAGATGTGTACTGATCTCGGAATGTTAAGCGTTGCTCTGATGGCATTGTTTTGAAGGAACTGGAGGTTGTTGATGTTGTACATTGAGGTGCCGGTGTATAGTGCGTTACAATAGTCAAGTCTGGTTAGCACTAGTGCTCTCGCCGGTGTGATGCAGCTGTCGGGCGAGAGGAAGAGACTGCAGGCATTAATCAGTGTGCAGGTGTAGGAAGTGGCAGAGGCAGTGGTGTTCACTTGTTTCACTAGAGTGAGGGAGGAATCTAGGTAAAAGCCTAAAGTTTTGACATGGCTGGAGACTGAGATGGTGTTGCCATCAATGTTGAAGGATTGAAATGCCAAACTAAATTTGGCAAGCCTGAGTTGAGAGCCTATGAGGAGCAACTCAGTCTTCTCATCATTGAGGCACAGACCTTGATGTGCCATCCAAGTCTGTATGGTTTGATAGATGGCGTTGAGAGTGGTGGTATTGATGGTGTGCTCTCCCGTGAAAGGTATGAGGACCTGGGTGTCGTCTGAGTAATTGGTATACGAGACACCAAGTCCATCAAGGCGGTCAAACAGTGGCTTTGTAAATATGTTATACAAAGTGGGAGCCACACGTGAACCTTGTGGTACTCCGCAGGTAACTGGGGTGGGTGGTGCTTCTGCCTTGGGTGAGAAGACCTTCATAGTTCTCTCTGAGAGAAATTATATAATCAATAGGGTGGCCTTGGGTGAGAATTGTGCGGCTGTGGAGAGGTGGTTGCATCGGATGTTGTGATCCACCAAATCAAAGGCAGCTGAGAGGTCAAGTAATAGGAGCAGGGTAAGTTTCCTTTTGTCCTTTAGGTCGTCCATTTGGACTTTTAAATCTAGGAGAGCTGTTTTGGCCCCATGTCTGTGTCAGAAACCAGGTTGCCTAAGTCCCAGGATGTTGTTTTCTTCTAGGTATTTCTGAATTTGGAGGTATGCCACTTGGTCTAAGATTTTTAGTAAAAATGGTACGGTAGTAATGGGCCGGTAGTTTGTGGGGATGATGGGGTCGAGCAGGTTTTTTTAAAATAAAGGTAGAACCCTGGAATCAATAACATGACAAGACAGGGGGTTGGATCTAGCTTCTGTACCTGGAAATCCCATGATTTAATGAATACCCTTTCTCATCAGATTACGCAATATATATCAGCATATTCAGACTCTACATTTTGGTGTGAATCAAATGATCTGACCTAGCAGTTTGTATGTTATTCTATGGCAGCATCACGGTTTTTCCTCGTTCATGCCCAAATGATATTACTGGAAAGTCTGGCATTTGCTGAGTGGAATACCTATCACCTGTTTACACATTTTCTCACATTTTTTGATTGTCATCTTTATAGTGAGATCACGATACATTTTTTACTTGTAACTTTTGTTATGGTGGTGTAAGCAAAATCCTTTTCAGTTGACCAGATGCAGTTTAAGGACAGCTTTCCAGAAATCCGTACATGAATATTCTGGGATGAATATTGTGGATCTTACATGAAGAAAATCATATCTCCCAATTTTGTGCAATGGGACACCAACCCCCTCCATAAACCTGCCCCCACCCTCTACCATGTGGGGCTGTGAAGTCACGAGAGGTGCTGTACCAGCTTCAAAGTGCTAATTGCCAGCTATGGCAGATTTTATGGTGACCTTAAGTGCTTTGGGTCATACATAAAAAATGGAGAGCAGAGAATTCCTCAACCCATCTCCTTGGCAACTGGCCTTGGACACAGCCAGTATCACACCTCAGGAGCCCACAGCAGAAATTAAATGAATACTCCAGCCTTTCCCCCACTGCAAGCATTTTCTTAAATCAACTATTAGACTGGCACAATCTCAATATGTAAAAACCCTTGCACAGTGGTTGCCTGCAATCACTGATTATAGACAGGCAACATAATGACTTTAGCTGAACATGTGGAAGCTCAAAGTGTTAATGTTTAAAAGCACAATTGCAATTTTACTGCAGAAAGTTCCAGCTGTGAGCCTTCATTCGTTTGCAGTTTCACATTATTCCACATGGATTCTGCAAATTATTATGTCTTTTCATGACAGGCTCATGGTGAACAAACATACAGTTCTTTGATTGCAATTCTTGTACACATTTTGAAGAGCATGCCTTTAATACAAAGGGAGGGAATTTGAAGCAATTGATTTTGGTCATAGTGAAAAATACTCTATTCTGCCATGCAAGTTTGCACACAAATGTACACGCTGGATGTTGCTGTTTTTGCCAACATGGTCTCAACCTTTCCAAATCTTTTTTCAAAAAATCATGAGGTCTTCCCCTCATGTGTGGCAAGGAACATTTTCAGGCCCCACTAGGCTTAGATGCCTAAATGTGCTCCTTCCTGTTTGAGCAAGGGCCTAATTTTTCATGTACTCACGTGCAGGCCATTTGCCGAGGGGCATGTCCCCCCCACTGATTCCAGCATTTAGTTATGGCATTTTAAGGCTATTTCACCCCACAGCTGCCTCTGGGGTTCGCTATGGGTACAGCAAATGCAGTGAAGAAGGCACTGTAAAGGTGCACACAGAACAGTGGTATAGGGGTGATGGTCAGCAGTCGGGATCCAGGGCTTGCCTCTGCTACTGCATGCCTGCGCACCCCCCCCTGCCAAGTCTGAGAGAGGGAGGGCACAGTGAAAAAATACACCAATTTGAATCTTAACAATCGGGGCGGCCCGGCCGCCGATTGTTGAAATTCAAATTGGGGTTTTGGTGGGTAGCTTGCCCCTGACAGGGGGTTCCCGGCAGACCCCCCCCAGCTTTGCTGAGGGAAGCAGGGGGTTCAGTCATCTAATCTGCTGTCCTCCTTTCGCCACCCATCACTTGCACATTTGCATATGCTTTGCCTAGCCTGTTTTTTTTTTCTTCTGGCCTTTAAGGGACACTGCTCTTGAGACATCAGGATGGTTCCATCTCTGCAGAAGACACTGCTTTAAAGGATCATCTCTTGTTGCTTGTCGACCACTGTTATAACGCGCACACTTACACAAACTGTGCTCCTCTATTTCACTTGCCCGTCTGGATATTCTCAGTGCTCTTGCTACATTTGCATTATAAAATGTCCACACAAAGACACTGCTGAGGAAGGAACCCACAGCCCCAATTCCGATCTGCATAGACCTTCCAGAAAAGCAGGCATGTGTAAGATGCACAAAAAGGCATTGCGAACCGTGGGCGTGCATATTAATGGCACACTTGTGAAAGGCCCCCTACAGCAGGTCGGGACACAATATGGACACTGTATCATTTTAATGTGCATAAAATGGCACGTGTCCATTACCAACCAATGACTAGAGGCAACATCTGAACAAATTGCCCATGAAGGCCCGTAACCAGGAGTGAACTTAACTGGTGCTGTGTGTGTGATGGGCGATATATCGAGTTTTGGAGATATACCAATATATATTTGAAATATAGATATAGGATGAGACAAAATCGTTAACATCAAGATATGTACATATATACAACAGAATTGCTTGTTTTATAAATGCACAATTTTTACCTCACCAGGCCCTCTAAATTTGATTCCTGGAAACTCAACTGTATGACATCATCTTTTTCTGAGCCAGTTTAACTGGGAAAAGCTCCCGGATTACGTCAGGGCGCTTTTCTGCGTCGGAACACAGAGTCCGCTCACAGCCAGTGTGTTCTGTTGTCAGCCAAGATTCCTTCATCAGGTCCATTCACACATGAAGGCTTTGCAGACTTTTGCGAAAGAAGGGGACCCAAAGTGCATGCATTTGCATAAAGTCGCACAATATATTTTAGCTAGAGAAAAATAACAAATGTCGAAACCTGTGCTTTTTTTCATTTTAAAGCTGTACGAACTTGGCAGCTGGCTATTGTTTACACAAACGGCTGTTTGTGAACGAGAACTGGCCATGCAGGTTCGAGGCTTGAAACAGGTTATGCTTGAGGGCATTGTTACGCAACCCTCAGCAAAGCATTAATGCACGTTGCGTCATGTCACACTTTTCAAAGGAAGACCTGTCTTTGGAGTGGTGGCTGGTTTTAGGATCTTTATTGCTTGACTCCAAGGCTGCATTGCACCGCTCAAGTGAAATGCACCATCTGTGATGCGTGCCCTACAGTGTGTGCACCCGCAGATTTGAAAGAAACATTTGATGACAGCTGAGGCAGCTCACAAATGGAGAAAAAAAAGAAACCATTGATGAACTGAGAAGTTGTTAGCAACACTTGGAAAGTCTCCACCAAATCCGTTAGATGTCTGTGTGATTACAGAGGACAGACTGTCAAAAAGATTTTGTGAGGAACATGCCGGGTAATCTTCAGTGCCTGGTTTAGCCCCTTTGTCACAATCTAGCAAGTTACTGTTCATCAAAGATTTTCATCCCCCTGAAATGTGGATTCTTTTGACGTGACAAATACATTCCTTCTTACACAAAATGCTGGTTTCTTTTGGTGGCCTTTTATCTATGGGGCGCCTGCAGATGAAATCAAGCTTCGAATCCCCAGTCAAAGGGTTCTGTTGTAGAGGGGACACTGCCGATCAAAGATGTCTGCTTCAGATTATGAACCTTGATTTTAGATGGTTAAGAACAATTACACCAACAAAGAAGCAATAGAAGGTTCCATAGTTTAGTAATGCACATGTAATCAATTAACAGTTTCAAAATATTAACCAACAATCATTTTCAACCTATCACCACCACAAGCAACTACTGTAACCAAAGTAAAAAGTGTCTAGATGCCTGTGGGCTTTGTGCGCTGTGCAAATGATACATAAGTAAATAAATAAATATACATCTTTGTGTCAAAATCGGCTTATGTTTACCAAAATCATATATACGTGCAATTACAGGTCGTTAATTAAATAATGATTGCTCAATTGACATACTGCATGAACGGGATATTGTGATGGAACATGTGTTCCTTTGGGGAAAACACTGACCACGCGAAAAGACGCTGTGCTGCAATTAATGCCTGGTCCCTCGGAGGATTTTTCGAACTGTTCTATTGTGAACGAGGTTCCCACTACAGCGACTGGCCTATTTTTGTATGGACCAATATAGCAACACTGGGAACAGTTATGGCTGTAGAGGTGTATAAAAAAGCAAGATTTTCATGGATTTTTCTGTGCAAGAAGAAACATATGTTTATTCTTTCTGCACAATTCCGCCAAGAAAGTTGCAAAATATGTGTCTGCTCGCAAGGAAACGCATCTCCCCGACACCATATTTTATTTAGCAGGTGTAAGCGACAAGTTTGACGCAGGGTCACCTACGTACAGAGTGGCCATAAGAGCGGTCTTTAAAAGAAAAAGGCATACCTGATTTACACCGAATTTTTCAAATGCATGTGAATTAAGTTCTCATGCATTTGAAAAAACGTGCACCTAGGTTAATTTGTGAAGTGGTGCTACAACATATCACTTTGTGCGCGCACATGGCCGAAGAGCAAGCTTTTGCATTATCTGTCTAGGGTGTGTACAGTTCAGTTCATGTCTGAGTGCACCCCTAGATCACTGAGGAACACAGTCAATAATGCGCTTCCCCTGTCAACAGCCTTCCCTGCACCCAATCTGAACAGGTTGGCAGGTTCGGACCGGCCTGTAAGGCAATAGGGCAATGCCCGAACCAAAAACGCACAATGCTACTGTGGGCCAGTTTTTTGGGTCAAAGTGGTTCACTTTTTTGATGTGGGCCAGTTTGATAAGTTACTTCACCATGAGGCATGCAGTTTTGACTGGTGTTACTGAATGAATATTGTCTAAAATGCAAAATTTGCATCACATTTGATCAAAACCTCCCACTTGCATACTACTCAGTTTGTCACAAAAGGAATCAATTGACATTTGTAACTGTGGGCCAGAGGCGTAGACAGGGTAGGGCCTGAGCGGGCAAGGCCAACCCAAAATCTGTTAATACCCACCAAGCAGGACTGTGTGGGCATTTACAGATGTTAACGTCACTGCAGTGGGCCCAACTAGATTAGCTTCAGGCCCCACTTGTTAGACAATCCTGGCTACTCCTCTGCTGTGGGCCTCTTTTTCATTGGTGCCCGAGACACTGTTATGCCCCAGTCTGACCCTGCAGGTTGGGACCATCCATATGATGAAGAGCCTGTCAGAGAGAAGTCTAGGAATACGAGTTTCTGCACTGTGTGCACCAAACACAAACACTCAGGAGTGTGTATTACTGCCAGTTTAAAATGTCCACCCACATGGCAGCAGTGGAAACATAAAAAGGCAAATGGGGTGTCATTAATGCCCTGGATTTTGAAATATGTTCCCTCAATTAAGTGGTTTTACGGGCTAGCAGCAGCAGAGGGAGCGACACGAAATTGGATGAGGTGGCTGGAGAAGAATTGTAAAAAATGGGGTTGCAAGTGACGCCATAAGTGCTCCCCCCAAAGCCTAATGACCCTCCAAGCGCCCTCACGTACACCATTGGTTGTGACTTTGCTTTGTGCACCCTGGCTTCCATAACCCTTACACATAAGCTGTCTCTCTGCTCCCAACTGTCCTGAACAAATCGAGGAAGTAAAGTAAAGCATAGTGGTCAGTGCTGATAGTTTTTTTGTGCTGAGAATCGAACAGTGGTTATCTGAGGTGACCACAGGTCCCAGAATAGCAAGAATCGGGAAATGTATGTGTTACCTACAAGCTGCACATTAAGAGTTGAAGTATGTGCATTGACCCATTGTGCTGCCAACTCCACTTTCCTCTGAGACCAGGAGGCTAAATATCTATTAGTCTTCATTTTGCCCATTAGATGCACAGAAACTGAAATAATATTTAGTTTCACCAAGAGACTGAGTCAATGGGAGGTGTGTGCCATCAAAAATCTGAGCACGGCAGTTAGTCTTTGGCTTTATGATGGTGGGGAACGGCATGCATCTCTCCTCTGCCACTGTATGTTTGTTGTTGCTGCTGGTGAGTGATTGCACAAACTTAAACACTATGCTCTCACAGGGGAGATAGTTGACAGGCTCCTGCTATAGCGACCCATTCCTATTGGCTCACTAGGGTAAACAACTTGGCAGAGTGCTGCCTTCTGCATCCCAATTCCTCAAATTGAGAAAGCCTAAGCCCTCCCAAGCCAGTGGCTGGCTCTATCATGTATCGTTCCAAAATGTTGCGACGATTATGTGACATTACCAATACTGCGCAGTAAAAAAATCCAGACCCTCATGACACTGAATAAGGGTGGTGGTGGTTTCGGGTGTGTCCCCCGCTTCCCATGTTTGGGGTAATGGGGGTCGGGGTTTGCGGGCATGTCCCCCGCTTCCATCTGATGGAGAGCAGGGGACAAGAAAGTTTAAGAAAAAAAGGACCCTGCGGCACCAGCTCCAACCCACGTAAGTGGATGGGAACTGACGCCGCAGGGTTAGAGGGGAGACGGCGGCACACTTCTGTGTGTGCGGCAGAGAAGGTAAATATATTGGGAGGAGCGTGTATTGGGGATGTGATGAACAAGTGATCTATATGATCAATGTACTGCTCTGTAATGCATGTCGACATTTTCGTAGTCGACATTAAGGGTGGCGGAGTGATCACATATGTCCCCCTGTCATAGGGGCTAGGGACCTGCTCCAGGTAAACATCTTTTTGGAAGTAAATACGCATGAGTGTGTTTGAGGGAACCGACCCACATGTATGGTGGGGGGGGGGGGGTGAATGCGGCTACACAGAACTTGCTTTAGCATCCCATCACTTCTAAGATGGAGATCCCCTTTATAAATAAAGGGGTGTTGTGTAGGGCTTGCTGAATGCTGGATGTGGCCCACTCACCAATTACTGTTTACTGCTCACTGCTTCCAATAGAATGTGTAATCTGGGAACACAGAAGGCCTGATTTACAAAGAGGTTTTAACATGGGAAAGTGCCTTTGAAAACATTTTTGTAAATCAGGCCCAAATTCTCTGCAAAACAGTATCAAATAAACAACCTTTTATTTTACTGTAGTTAAAGGTATTGAAATGGAACATTTTGGAGAGAGAGCAGATACAAAAGTCTATTTGATTAATGAAGTGCATGTGATTATTTTTCATTAAGTGGGTGAGGGTTTAAAAGTAGACCTGTATAAGTATATTTTCCCACACGTTTTATTGGACTATCAAAGAAGGGGGATCTTTCTTTTTTAAAGTTACGAAAAGTGAGGAGTACAATTGATAAAATCTTGAATATCATGACCCAATGGCTTCATCTATGCCAGTCAGAAGTCTCGTCATGTGACCATTAACTTTCTGCATTGTTTCATCAATCTCCGAGACTCAATGAGACTCCTGGTGTTCATTTTACTAGATGGTGCTCAATGCCACCTATCAGCCAAAATGATTGCATTGGAGCACAGACAGAGGTAGGTGCCATGTGAAGAGGCACACACAGCTTGTGGGTGTTGCTTAGCTATGTACCCACCCAATCACTGCCCATCACCATGTGAAGCCCTTGTGTCAATTCCCACCCACTACCCAGCACCAAAAACACACCCTTCTGAGAGCTCTTGCAGCTAACATTTGCAAGCAGTAATATCATTCTTTGGCTGCCAGTGTTAGTTCTAAGCAATCGTCTGTACTTCAGCCACTTGATTTAAATGTTTTGCTTCCACAGAAGTCCTGTTAAAAACAAGTGCCAACAAAGCCAACAGTTTTGACTTGTGTATTGCTATGCAGGTGTAAAGTAGGCCTTTGCCGGGCAGTGCTATCATAAACCCATGTAATCACAGCATTTTTCTGTGGTGCCATCTTGAGGCAAGGTGTTACCATTATGGCAGTGCCTGAAAAATGCCTGTCCAATGCCTACACAAATGCGAAAACTGATTTATTGGCCAATGCTTGTTTTCTTTTTTACTTTCTGTACCTGAAGTGCAGTATTGGGACTTCCTGCATAATATTATTTCTTCACTTGTGCCAGTGCCTCCTTCTGTTTTGTATGGCGGTGATTAGCATTTGACTTTTTTTTTTGTAAGTCCCGAAAGCCTGTTTGAGTTCTAAGAGGGCTACATACAGTATATGTACATCTTTTCTACTTCCACCAAAAAATCTCCAGGGACTTTAACTTTGTATCTTAGCCTTTCACAACAATTGTTATAATGCCGACCACACTTTTGTGAAATGTTTTTATTTAAACTGTTTTTATTCCATTGTGTAGTGCTAACATTCTTCCCATCCCCTGCCATTAAGATCATAATATAGCTACCCCCGCGCAGGGTGTGTTACATGGCCTGCAGCCAAACCTAGGCACGCCCAAGAGAAGGGCGGGCCTATGCAAAGGATTATGGCCATTACCAGCCATGTACGCATGCCAACATGGAGGGGATTTGCTATTTGCTCTGCCCCAGGTGCCTATTTTATTTTTTAATGGGAGACAGGCTCTCACATATTGTGCAAACCCAATCTCCCTGAAAAATGGTGAAAAAAACAAGAGTTCTCACACAATAGCAAAAGTATAATGGCTTTAGTCCCTTTTCTATTTCCTTGGTGGGCACCAAGGATGGGAGAGAGCACCAGAACCAGAGCAAAAAGCCCTGGTTCCACAGGTAACTGGGGAAGGAAGAATGGGGTTGGGAGAAGAGTACATGATTTCTAGGAGGGGTTGTTGGGAGGGTCGGGGTGATGGGAGGCAATAGGGAGTGGCTCCCTGTTGGCTCCCCACAATAAAGAGGGCAGCACCTGGGGAAGGGTCACCGGTAGCTGAAAACGTGAGCAGCAGGCGCACTGTGTTTTTTCACTCATGTTTCCAGCTACCTGATTGGCTGAGTTTCTCTCCTGAGTGTGAATGACCATTTATTATTAATGTGTGAATGTTTTGCCTTCTCCAAATAAGGCATAGTTGTTTCTTATATGTTGTGTGTTCTCTTTCTACTATTAAGTAACATATTCTGGTAACATTTGTTATCTTAATTTCCAGCATAAGACATTCATCCAAGTAGCTATGATTTAAAACCCTCCGAACAAAAGTGGGGACAAAAAACATGAAGGACAAAGCAGCCTCAGGAGGACTTGCAAAAACGAGTTCAAAATAGCCCAAATGCAACCCAACCAGCACAGGTAATGGGGTAGGGGGTGGGTGGTAGAGAGAGTGGGTGTTGGGTGGGTGGTTGTAGAAATGCAGCCTCAGGAAGACACAACACTGCAGATTTGCTGTCAAAAGTAGTCCACAAATAGACTGATGTCCGCAAAACTTTTCCCAAAATAGCGCAATATGAAATCACAACGGAACTGGGAAATGGAAACCCTGGCACCCCTTGCTTCTTACAAAGCTGCTGATTCGAGCAAATATTGTTAGGGAAAATCTCCATAGGTAATACAGCAGAGCAGTTTGGAAAAAGAAGGTTTGAGTAATTTGGAAGTTTCATGCCGTGGCATTGCCTGTTGCTATACCAACCAGATATTCTTAGTTCAGAACCCCATTCCCACTCTCTTCTGTGAGAATGGTTTCAGCAATTTTATGGCTCAAGCGTCACAAAGATTTGCCATAAACAATAAGAAAACACGTGCCCAGTGGCTCTAAAGCACCCCATTGTTTCCTAGCTAGGTCGGCATTATATAAAAACCAAAATACAACTTTTCCCACAGCAGTGCAATCCGTCCGTATTAATCGTCAGGCTGTTTTTAACCAGACGTTTGGAAGCCATCAACTGATCTACAACAGAAGAAAAAAATACACTGCCGAAAGTGAAACTTGTGAGTGATCAGTGATGCTATTTATGACTGAGGCTGCGAGGCCTACAATCCATGGCGTTATGTAAGCAAACACAGCAAAATAACGTAAATGGATACATTCACTTGAACGAGAAAGGAGTTAGTTATCCCGACGGAGAGTGCAACACATGGTTCTATTACATGCTAGCCCTTCCTATTTGGGAAGGGAGACATCATTTTTTAGATAACATGTTGCCATTTGAATAGATTTTTACATTCACCATCCAAAAGCATCACTCATCCCAATGCATGTTAATGGGCAGATTCAGTTATTTTCTCATCCCTCCAGGCAGATATAAGGTGTGTTAGAGACACTTGTTTGGAGTTTGAAGGAGTGATTTTTCTTTTCTTCTAATTCATAGATTTTGCGAATAGCCATGGCCAACAGCAAACGCCCATGAAGTATCTTTGTATAACTGCATGTATAAGGCATATAAGGCATGGAAAGCGGCTTCAGTCTGAGGTGTACTTAAATGTTATGAAACACGGCTGCTCTAACTGATGTCCCTCACCCTATTGAAATAGTGACATTACAGAGCCCCTGTCGCAGATGCACGACTGTTGCTATATCAAGGAAATGCAGCTGAAATAAAGACATTTGATGCAGTCCGTGTAGCCGCCGGATACACGAACGGCAGGTGGGCACTAGCACAGCTAGGCAATAGGCGGCCAATGCAATCTGGTGCCAAATATAAAGAAAGCCAGCTTCCTAAGAATCTTACCGTAGGGTTTGAAAACAAAACGACCAGCAAACAAAAATTAGCGTCTAGATAGCAATCCTTGAGAATAGATAATGTACACGTCCACTAGCTGACAAATATGTTTGCTCGTGCCTGTAAACTATGGCTCGATCGAATCACCCACTCATGTTTACTTCTGAGACTCATGCCTCATCGCCTAAAAGTCGCAGAAAAAAATGACCTTGTGAAATACATGGGGCTGATGTAGGACGACTTCAGAAACGAGAAATGCGTGCGTACTTATTGCAGAAAGCCACTGAACCCTGGAACATACAGGAATGGTTCAGTACGCACTAGTGTACAAATCGTCATACCTCCTGTTGCTAAAAGCCATTTGATTGAAGTGCAGTACTCACTTATGTTTCCATGAAAACGAGGGGCAGATTAATGGCGCAATAACATATATCATGTTTGCTTTAACCATTTGGAGAGAAAGGACCCAAATTGAACCTGGAAGGGTCGGTATAGGAGGAAGGCAGAAAAGAACTCTACGGCCTGATCCTTGATGCCCAGGTTCTCACATAATCAATTGATCTGGATGGCGTGATTGACCATGTAAAAAGCAGAGGAAAGGTCACGGAAGAGGAGGACAGAAGGACGGCTTGAATCAAAATTAGTGAGGAGATCTTCACGGGTGCTCAGGAGAGCAGTTTCTGTGCCTCTGGCTGCTCTGAAGCCAGACTGGTGGTCATAAAGACAACCAACAGATTCAGTGTGGAGAAAAAGCTGGGAGCTGGCCAGGTTTTCCAGGAGTTTGAACAAGAAAGTAGTGATAGAGATCGGCTGACAGTTTTCTGGACAGGTTGGACCAGCAGAAGGTTTTTTTTGAAAGGAGGGAGTGCACACAGGAGTGCTTGAAGAGAGAGGGGAAAGTTCTGGTGGCAAAAGAGTGATTGCAGAAGTTGGCCAAGGCTGGAGCAAGGGTGCCAATGTGGTCCTTGATGGTTCTAGAGAAGCAGGGGAGCAACTGTTTGGATGACACTTTCATAGATCGGACTTATCTATAAACCTTGTCAGGTGTATTCAGAGAGAAAGAGGAGAAGGGAGGAGGAAAGGGAGAGGTGGACAGAAGGGAGATGAGAGTGGTAGAGTAAGAGGACAGGATATCAAGAATTGTAGTGATGAAGTGAGATATCACAGCCGTACAGAGTGCCTGAGAGGGAATGCAGGCTTGGATGTGGGCTCTCTTCTTGGACAGGACAGAGAGTCTGTATTGCTTTTGTAGTAGGTGGAAGGCCAGTTTATCAGAGGATGCACCTGAAGCCCTCCACTTCCTCTCAGCCACCCTGCACTTACGTTTCAGGGTGGTGAGGTTGGAGTCATACAAAGAGTTGCACTTGGTGGTAAGCTTCAGGTGGATTCTCATGACAGGGGCAAGGACGTCCAGAGTGTTGGAGATATAAACATGCAGAGGGTAGAATGGAAAGAGAGAGAGTGTTGCAGAGGTTGCAGAAGAGCCCCAAGGAGGGATTGGAGACATCCAAGTGGATTTTGAGGTCTCCAAGGAGGAGAAGTTGAGGTAGAGGCAAGGAGGAGTAGCTCTCTGTGGGAATGACAGAATCAGGGACCCACTCTGGGAAGATCATAGCTACTCCACCTTCAGGATGGTTGGATCTGGGATTGTAGAAGATCTTGTAGCTATCAGGAGAGTTTAAACATTTGTGACAGAGCTGTCAGTGAACCATGTCTCGGTGAGAGCGAAGACATCCAGGTCAAGTGCTTCGAGGAGGTGTCAGATTCAGAGGTGTGTTTCACAGCAGAGCGAGAGTACATAGTAGCAACGTGGAGCAATTTGCCACATTTGTAAGATTTCCGTTGGGGGTACAGGCTTGAGTCGCACCCTGCGCAAGTGGTAGGGGGCTCGAGAATGGGCAGAGGTGGAAGAAGGTGGTGGCAAGGTAGCCAGATGGGAGGACCTGAGGCGCCGGAAGAAGGAGGTGCTATAGGCACCAGAGAGGTGCTGAAGGAGTAGCAGCAGGAGGAATGAAGTTGATAAGACATGGAGATGCCTATCAAAAAGGAGGAGATTGGACTGAGGGCTCTGGACCAAGACGGTGCCATTCAAATAGACATTAATGGTGGTCTCGGGGGAGTGGAAGGGGGCCAATAGGGCCTCCAACTGAGTGCCACCATTAATGGGAGAGGAGGAAAAAGGAGAGAAACATGTCTGGAGAGGGAACGACAAAGAGAATGTCAGTAAGAGTCTGTCTGGAGGGAGCACTGATGAAGGTATCAGCAATAGGGTGGCCTGGGTTAGACACCAGAATGCCCCTCTTGAACTTATTCCTTCCCGACTAAGTGAGAGAGAGAGATAGATAGGACATAAAGTAGTGATTGGAAAAGATAGGGGTGATGGAAAGCACCATAGAGGGTGCAGGGAGGAAGTTGGAGGAGGATGGAGTGAAAGAGAGGAAAGATGCACAGCCCCATGCCACACAATGCAGCATGTGCCGAGGAAGGGGGTCGCAATTTTGGGTCACACAGAAGGGGCAGACAGGTACACTCCACAGATGGTGCAAGGAGGAAAGAAGCACAGGCCTAGTTTTTAACACAGCAGCAATGCAAAAACACCCAGATTTGACTTTCCTAAAAGAGGGAAAAAGGGCATAGTTTGTTAAACACAGCAGCAAAGCAAAAACTCCCAGATTTGACTTTCCTAAAAGGGAGGAAAGGGCATAGTTTGTTAAAAACAGCAGCAAAGCAAAAACTACCAGATTTGACTTTCCTAAAAGAGGGGAAAAAAGGCCTACCAGGTTGGTAGCTGCAGGTTGAAGGCTGCAGGATTCATGCTTCCCCAGTGGACACCGGCAGGCACCATCTGGAACTGCAGCATGAGCCACACTTGGCCTAGGGACCCTTTGCCACCAGGGGCTGCAACGGAGGAGGATCACGGAAAAAGGGCTAGAGGCCAATCAGAGGCTCAGGGGGATAAAGTTGAAGGCAGGGCAAAAGGAAAGCAGAAAGAAGTAGGACGGATGGAGCTGGGTGAGGGGACAGAGCAGAGAGAGCGCTGGGGGAAACCAAGAAATCAAACAAAAGAAAAATGGGGTTGCAGGCATCAGGACAGGCTCCTTACCTCGGGATGATCAGCGGCAAGTGCCTGGATCCAGTGGATGCACTAGGTGTATTCCAGTTGCTGTTGGTGGGCTGGGGCCAGTCAGAGGCTCAGGGGGGTGGAACGGGAGGCGGGGAAAGCGAATGCAGAAAGCAGGAGGGGGGGCAGGGGAGAGGGGACAGATCGTCGAGAGAGCCGGGGGAAACCAAGAAATGAAACAAATGAAAAATGAGGTCGCAGGCCTCAGGAGAAGCTCGTTATCTAGGGATGATCAGAGCAAGTGATCATATACATATAAACACGTTACATAAATAGTAATACTACACTTGCCTCCTGGAGTCCCACCCACTACACACCGCCACCACCAAAGAGAACCGAATGGCCCACCTCTCTTTTAATGTGCTGAGTGACATTATTGGGCTCTGAGTTTTTGCAGATCCCTTTGTCTTCCGCATTACATTTAAAAAAGCAAAAATACATAGAGATGTGTTGCGCCCTGCTGAGAGGCAGGCAGCACCATCCCCCATGCAAGTGCACCAACCTTGGGGACTGTGCTGCATGGCGCTCTGTGGGAGATGTGCATTTTGATTAACATTCGAACCTGGGAAGCACCACTGCTGTGCTAAAAAGTGTTTGCAAATATTCTGAAAATAGTAGCAAAGAATGAAAAGCTTTAATATTATCTTTTGAACTAGAGCATACCAATCTCAGCAATAACGTTCACATTGTTCGTATAATCCCCAATGTAGTGGGTGGCGCCAGAGGCCACCCTACTCACATTGGCATGAGTATTTTTCCCTTACATGCCAGGGCATAATGACGAGGACGACCCTGCCTCTTACAGAATACTGTGAGATGGAGTCAGGTGGAACTAGGACTCGCCAGTACTGTGAAGAAATACATACAAAACACAAAGGCACAGATTCGCTAAACGTTTAGTGCACCTTAGATGAGGTGCTTGCGTATCCCTCTGTGACGTGCACATTCATATGTCCTCTGTCACTCTTTTGTGCGTTTACGCAAGATATTGGACATGTCTGTGCATTTCAATTCACATCCCAAATTCACAAATGGGATGTGCTTTGAAATGCGTAGACCGGGGACACATTTCATTGCACCTGTTGGGAACAAGCACAGTATGCTTCTCAAAGCATGGCATGGTGATTTCTGACTCTGTCATTCATGTTCCTTAAGCGTGACAGCAGCAATTTGAACTGCTTCTGCTACACTTGCATGTCTAATCCACCATACAGGGATAGACCCTGTTGTTTGTTTTTGTTTGTTTGTTTTCCATTTCACAATTAAGGGCACTTTCAGTTCCCATGATTATGAAATGTGCTCCTAGCAGCCAACGTGGGTACCGGGAGCCTGTATTATAGTAGCATCAGTGTTAGGCAAAGTTTGCATGCAGTCCCTCTGGAACCAATACACACAACTATGACTACAGGTGCAAGTAAAACCAACCTTTGGTATAAGTCTGTACCACCCAGTTGTTGATAACGAGCTGAGCAGCCAGACATATCTCAAGAGAGAATGTGAGCTTGTAATGAGGTTACACTGAGGTCTACAATCACAAGTATTCAAATAGACTTTTATACTGAAGGTTTCTTGGTAAAACATTTATTAATTTATTACACAGTCAGTTAGAAAACATTCACTAAAAGGAGGCAATCAATATCACACAAAAATATACTACAATAATTCACACTATCCGGTTCTGGGGCATTTAAACTACTTTGAAGGAGGAGCAAAATGGCATTCAGAGCATTTGAAACAGGAGCAAAAAGGCATAAATCAATAAAACGAATAGTAGAGTTACTCTTAAACAGTGCAAATAGTTTGAATTCACCAGAGGAGTTGTTCCAATGCAATAAATAGACCAAAGTCAATGGGCTAGAGTCTTGTATAAGTTAAAAACGGTCCTGGTAGTTAAATGGAAAAGTCTTTGCCACGGTTCTCAGAAGTAGTTCATAGAAGAAAGATTCACATATCGGGTCACAAGCTGACTACGTCTGCAACTTTCCAAAGTTTCACGCACTTTGACAGTGAGAGGTAACGTCTCTCGGTCGGGTTTTCACTGTACCTTAGTTTGAAGAAAAAGATGCAGCTGAGGACTTCTGTTCCTAGCAGTTCCTGCAGATCTCGCTGTTCCTGAGCCTCAGTCGTGGGGACAAGATGGAGGACGACAGGGGACTCCTGCACTGCACGGGGACTGGTCACAAAGCTGGCAAACTGGCAAATCTTCGATCCTGGTAGCTGTCATCAAGCACACAAACTGGTGTCCTTCTCCCTGGCTATTTGGTTTCCTGCACCACTCGGAGGAAAATACAACCAGCTCTGAGAATGGCGTCCAGGTGGCTTACGAGTTGATTGGTCCCACCAACTCAAAGGGAGAAGTCGTCCTTGAAGTGCTTCTCTGTCGAGATGAACTTAGCGATTCGGACCTGCAGCAGGGCTTCATCGGGCAAACCAACGGCCCAGGAGTTGCAGCAGCCCTCCTCTTCCAGCTTGTCTTCGGTCCCTTCGTTCCAGTGGTTGACTCTGCCTTCCAAGCCAACAGACTTGCCTTTTAAACAGTTTTCTCCCATTCATTCCAGCCTAGCTGCCACTCACTCAGCAGGGTGGCTGTCCTTGCCGGACAGTCAGCCAGCCAATCACCCCAGAGTGCATTTGGGTGTCCTAGGAGACTAAGCACAGGGAGTTTCAGCTATGTCCCTCACTTCCTGCCCCCCAGACACTCAGGCGCCAGAGGTGGTCTTCAGTCGTGAAGGCCGCCAAAGGCATAGGAACAAAGGGAACATCTTGTAAAATATGGCTCCCGCAATTCAACGCTACCGGTGTTTGCGGTTGGGGAAAATCATGGTAGTTCATTGTAAAACCACTGCCACCAGCCATTCCGAGAGGAAAGGGTAGCATTGGACTGCTACATGAGTTTCTAGATATAGGGGATACTAGGTAACCTCTCCAACACTCTATTGTAAGATAGGGTGTGCTGGGTCTAGCAATTTAAAAAGACTAGTAAAGTCAATTTGACTTTACTTTTTCTGGGAAACAGTAGTTTATCCCAGAGAAGGTATCTAAACCTTGGGACAGCCAAAAGGTTTTCCCTGTGTCACTGCACTGAGGGTGCTGTGTAACACACATGAAAATATGATGCCTATGGAGTTGTCTAAAACTCCATAATCAAAGAACACAAGAGTAAAATACACGTCAAAATACATGAGAGAGTGGGAGAAAAGGCTCCCACTCTCTCCAGGTAAGACAATCAAGTCCTCAGAATCCAGCAAAGTTGCTAGGGGTCTCTAAAGTGAAGGGAATCAGCACATTTATGAGAATTCCCCCTAACACAGGAACACGCTCCCAACACAAGTGCATGCATGGGTGTTGTCCAGCACTTCTTTTGCACTCCTACACATCCTTTGTGAAAAAGATGATCTGTGCATTTCTAAAAGTGGTGCAAGTAAAATAGGTGCATCTGCTGCACTTTTTATAACGTGCACCACTTTATGACAATCTGCTCCAATATACCTAAGACACTGCTCTTTGCTGTGTGTGAACAACTGTTAACAAATATTCGAAAAATAACAAAATAATAAATGGCTTTAATAAAATGTTTCGACTTTCAGAATATCAGTCTCTGCATTAGTGTTCACAGTGTAATTAAAATCCATAATGCAGCTGGTGGCTCCATAGGACGCAATATTGTTGAAATCGTACCTCGGAAACACTCATCTTGGAAGCAAGACCATGCAGAGCAACGCAGGTTTGAATCCTGGTTTCACGATTAGAAACCTCTTTGGTACTAAGCGTGTTATAAAAAGATAATTATGATATCAAATGGACATTTCCAGAGTAATCATTAATGTTTACCTTAATGGAACCATCATGGTTTAAAGTCCTCAACCCAACTTTCTTCTCTCCTCCCTCATCTCTGTTACCTCAGCTCTCCCTCCGTCCAGGCTCCCTTGCCTTCTGTGCCTTCCTCCTCCTTTGTACAGGCACCCCTTCCTTGCCATACTGTCCTGGCTCCCTTGTCGGCCTTGACTCCCTTGCCATCCTCTACTACCCCCTGGCCCTCTTTGCCACCCTCTGGGGGGACCACTGTCCCGTGTGCCCCCCGAGGAAGACCCTCAAAGATGGCAAGCTGCTCCACATTGCTACTCTCAACACTCGTTCTGCCATCAAAGACTCGGCTGACATCTGCAACCTCCTCAAACTCATGGATCTTGATGTGCTCGCCATCACTGAGACTTCGTTCAAGGATAGCTCTGTCACAAGCTTTGATACACTCCTCCCTGAAGGCTACAAAATCCTCTCTGTGCCCAGGCATAAGAAGACAGGTGGGGGAGTGGCGCTTATCTTCCCAGAATGGATACCCGTGTCCATCATCCCTACTCAGGCCTACTCCTCTATGGAGGGCCTAGTTTGCAGACTCTCACTCTCCCCAAAATCTTCTCTCATCATGGTCACCTTCTATCACCACCAGGTCAGTACACTCTCTTCATCTCGGAATGGGCTGACCTGGCCTCCTCCCTACTTTCCTCCTCTTCTGAACTCCTCCTGATGGGTAATCTGAACATCCATCTGGATTCTCTTGACTCCTCAGGTCCTTTCCGCAACCTTTGTGACTCTCTCGCCCGCTCTATCCTACCCTCTAGCTCTGCGCACACTGCGGGCAACTCCTTGGATGCTCTCACATCTACTGACATCCCTCTCTCTATCCCTCTCACTTTCTCCCTCTCTTGGACTGACCACTGTTACGCTCATCTGGTGTCCACGGGGGCGTTGATCTGGACCGGCCTGATGTTACTTCTTCCAGTGATACTCGGAGCGCCGAGATGACGGAGTGGACCAGGCCACCCAGCTTGGTCTGTGTGGCTCGTATGAATACTCTTCTGTAATGCAGAAAGGGGAATTAACCACCTGTGAGGTTTAAGCTTAACCCCACCTTCTCCCCTTGAATTACTTTGGGACTCCTTTAGATTCTCACCTGATAATCTGGAAAGATGAACTCTCCATCCTGCTTCAAGTGCAGGGGCGCGTAGATGACCAGTTGCCTCACTCGTGTGGGAAGTTGGCGAGTTGCAGACAGAGTTGACTCCATAGAGGTAATAGTTATAAGAGTTCAAAACGTCTGGAATTCACTCTGTCCAATTCCCCTACGTTGCCCTTATGGATCTGGAAGAGTTCACGTGGCACCCAGAGATGCGCAGGTAAGTGTTCATAAAAGCTGTTCGGAATAAAGAGGGAAGCTTGCTCTAATATGTGGTCTATTTCCTTTTCAGGCATCCATTCGGAGGAAGATCCGTGGATTGAAGCGTTTACCGCAACCGGGTAAGTCTGTAGCGGAATGTTTCCCCATAGGGGCCAGGGTGCGGCGGATATGCGGAAAAGGTCACGCCGACCCGAGATTAGGTGAGTATCCCCGGTGATCTCAAGTAAGTCTTAATATTTGCCTTTGTTGCCTTAGGTAACTCTCTGTTGCTCACCTTATTGTTTTTATGTCCATAGGTGATGAAGAGCGGCCGCGGACGGAAGATGAGCGTGATGGAATGCTGAAAATGGCAACAGGTGAGTTCAGTGCGGCGTTGCAGGAGGTGCGGCAAGAGCGACTAATGGATTCTTTCTTCCAGGTCCAAGTCGGGAAGATGCAGGATTCAGGTGAGTATGAATAAACTTTTGCTCTAACCTTTCCTTCTGTTTTCCTTACAGGGTTCAGGAGCTCCGGAGTGTAGATGGGCGTGGCAGAAGACTGGAAGCTACTGCAGGCATGGTGAGCGTTACGCTGCTACTGCAGAATAACGCGAAGCATGCGTGGCTGTCCGGGCGTGGCTTAAATAGCTTTGGAAGAAGTCCCAGGTAAGTATTCTTCCACTGCCCCACCCAGGTAAGAAAATAGTCCCTGCATTAAAATAGTCCCTCCTAAGCCTCATTTGGCTTAGGTCTTCATGCAGCATGGTCTGCATCAGGTGAGTAAGCAGCATGGTCTGCTTTAGGTAAGTTCTCATAAATGAGCCTGGCGCCTATGGCGCCAGGACTGACTTTGTTCTTATGAGCCTGGCGCCAAAGGCGCCAGGACTGCACCCAAACAGCCCCTAACTGGGGCTTTTGGGCATGCTCCAAATGGCGTGACACCTGCTTCCGGGGCTGCTGGGCCTGGTCTGGTTTCCCGGGGGCAGGCATCATGACAGCACTCCCCCTCAAGGCACCTCCCAAAGTCGTTCCTCTCCTTGGCCGTGGTTTGTCTGGAAATTCCCGGTGGAACCTCTTCACCAAACGAGGTGCATGCACGTGGTCACTAGGTTCGCAAGACCTTTCCTGCGGACCATAACCTTTCCAGTCAATTAGGTAAAAGAGTTTAGATCTCAATCTTTTTGAGTCCAAAATATTCTTGATTTCGTATTCGGGTTCTCCGTCTATGAGGATAGGTTCAGGTGGGTCGGTTAGCCTAGTTCCTGGTTACACTGGTTTCAAAAGAGACACGTGGAAGACGGGATGGATTTGCATATGAGCAGGTAGTTCCAACTCGACAGCCACCGGGTTAATAATGGCTTTGATGGAGTAAGGCCCCAAGTACCTGGGATTAAAGGTCCGTTTTCCTTTGAGAGGAATGTGCTTAGTAGATAACCATACTTGGTCCCCTATCTGGTAGTGTGGTGCTTCTCTTCTAAGCTGATCAGCGTTTTTCTTGTATTTTTCCTTGGCCTTTCTTAAATGTTCTGTTGCTTCCTTAAAGGTTTGAGTAATGACTGTGTGAAGATGATCTACTGCAGGCATCTCTAAATGCTGGGGTGAATCCAACTCCGAGGTTCGGGGATGATGTCCGTATATGGTAAAAAAGGGACTGTGCCCAATTCCTGAGTGTACTGAATTATTGTACGCATATTCAGCGATCCATAAGGTGTCCTTCCAATTGCCTTCAGACTGATGTAACATAAGCGTAAATATTGTTCGAGAGTCTGATTAGTTCTCTCTGTTTGGCCGTCGGTCTGGGGGTGGTGGCTAGTGGAAAGCCTGACATCTATTTGTGCCAGTTGGCAGCATTTTTTCCAGAAATGCGAGATGAATTGACTTCCTCGGTCTGAAATTAACACAGATGGAAAACCGTGAAGACGAACAATGTTTTCAAGGAATTCCTTGGCCAGGGTTGAGGCTGAGGGTATCCCTTTTAAGGGAATAAAGTGGGTCATTTTAGAAAAAAGGTCCACTATTACTAGGATAGTATTGAAACCGTTACACAGGGGTAGATCTGTGATAAAGTCTAATGACAAGGTGTGCCAAGGAATCGGTGGGATGTCCATAGGCTGTAATAGCCCAGCTGGTTTTCTTTTTTGACTTTTGTTTTGGGCGCAGATGCCACAAGATAGGACAAATGACTTAATATCTTTTCGCCAGGTGGGCCACCAGAATTGTTTCTTGATTTTAGCTTCGGTCTTTGTAATACCGGGGTGTCCCTCTAGTAACGTATCGTGATAATGGGAGATGACTAGTTCTTGTAGTTCTTTTTGTGGCAGAAATAGACGTCCTCGGTAATATGGTAGTTCATTGGTGATGCTGAAATCTGGGCCTTTCTTGGCCCAATCTTGTAGGGCTTGAGGATCAAAGAGCTGCCGGACAATCCCTTGAATGTCTTCCAGTGTCTGTACTGAAGTTATACCAAGAATTCTCTGGTTAGGGATTATGGGTACAGGTTCCAGGGTCACTTCAGTCTCTCCCATTCCAATTCGGGATAAGGCGTCCGCTTTCCCATTTTTACATCCGGGCTAAGTTATTACAAAATCAAATTCGGCAAAAAACAATGCCCAACGGAGTTGACGTGAAGACTGGGCTTTGGCTGTTTTTAGATATTGTAAATTTCGATGATCGGTGATAACTGTTATGGTGTGCCTGGCTCCGAGTAGATAGTGTCGCCAAGCTTTGAAGGCGGACTTGATAGCTAACAGCTCCTTATCAGTAATGGCATTGTTTAATTCAGGAGCCGAGAACTTTTTTGACCAAAAGGCCACTGGGTGAATCTGGTTTGTTTCGGGATCTTTTTGAGAAAGGACGGCTCCCATTGCTAAACTGGATGCATCAGTCTCCACTATGTACGGGAGTTCAGTACGTGGGTGTCTTAGGATCGGTGCAGATGTGAATTTGGCCTTTAATTCTTGAAAGGCGCCTTCAGCTTCGTCTGTCCATACAAAGTGTTTGTCTTTTCTCAAGAGTGCTGTGATGGGATGAACAATCTGCGAAAAGTCTGGAATAAACCTGCGGTAGAAGTTGGCAAAACCAAGCATGCTCTGTACCCCTTTGACAGAGCTTGGCGAAGGCCATTTGAGAATTGCGTCCACTTTTCGTGTATCCATCCTGATTCCTCCCGGGGTTAAAATGAATCCTAGAAATTCCACTTCAGTGGTGTGGAAAACGCATTTCTCCAATTTGGCATATAGTTTGTACTGGCGTAGCTTTTCTAACACTGCTCGGACGTGTTTGATATGATCAGATTCTGATGAGGAGTATACTAAGATGTCATCAATATAAACGACGACACAAACATCGATAAGTTCTCTAAGGACATCGTTCATGAAGAACTGGAAGGCTGCCGGCGCGTTGCATAATCCAAAAGGCATCACTTGGTACTCAAATAATCCATACTTCGTGCGAAAAGCAGTTTTCCACTCGTCGTCTTCTTTGACACGTACCAAATGATACGCCCCCCGGAGGTCTAGTTTAGTATATATGGGGGCTTCTTTTACTTGGTCAAGTAATTCCGGAATTAAAGGCAATGGATACCGATTCTTAATGGTTATTTGGTTCAGTGCGCGATAGTCTATGCACGTTCTGAGGTCGCCTTCCTTTTTTGGCATGAAGAACAAAGCAGAAGATGTTGGGGATTTAGTTGGGCGAATAAAACCGTTAGCAAGGTATTGGTCCAGGTATTGACGTAAATGAAGATTTTCGGGCTCAGTAAGGGCATAGATCCTGCTGCAGGGAGGTTGTGCGCTTGATATGAGGTCTATTTGACAGTCATATGATCTGTGTGGGGGCAAGGTATTTGCCTGTTCTTTTTGGAAGACATCTTGAAACTCTAGATACTCTGTAGGTAGTTGTATGGTAGCTGGAGGTACTGAAGCCAGGACCGTGTTCTGAGATTTTCTTGGGTAACAGGTATGCGCACATTCTGGGAAGGTAATTCTCTTCTCTCACCAATCGATACTAGGATTATGTTTTTCCAACCAAGGTATCCCCAGTAATACTTGAAACTGTGGAGCCTTGATTAAATCAAACACCAAAGTCTCTCGGTGCCCATCCTGCACCAGCAATGTCATTTCTGTGGTGGAGTGAGTTACGGGGTGTGAGGCAATTTCCGTTCCATCAACTGTGGTAATGACATCTAGAGTGGGTTTCTGGGCGAGAGGCAGGTTCATCCTGGAAGCCAGTTCACTGTCCACGTAGTTTCCTATGGCTCTGCTATCTACGTAGGCTTTTACCACGTGCATCCGAGATGGCTGTTCCGGATCTACGAGGATCATTGGAATGGTGAAATGCGAGGTCTGAGTGTCCTTCTTCGAGCTCGGCAAGCGGACCTCTACGCTTGTCGGGCGGGATCGTTTCCCGAGTCAGAGTTTTTATCCGCAGCCCCCACCACCTTTTTGGGCGGTTTTATAGGGCAGTTCAACAAAAAATGACCTGAATTCCCGCAATATAGGCATAGCTGCATTTGTCGCCTTCTATCTCTTTCTTTCTGAGTTAACGGTCCTCTCACTCCTCCGATTTGCATGGGTTCTGAAGTCTCTGCACCTTTGGGGCTGGTATGAGTTCTGACCAAGGCTCTGTTTTCAAACCTGGCTTTATCGCCTTCCTATTTTGAAGTCTATGATCAAGTTGGACCACCAAATGTATATATTCGGTACAATCTTGAGGCGGGTTCACGATCTGGGCCAAGACATCTTTGAGTTCTCCTCGAAGCCCTCGATGGAACAATGTGATTCTTTTTACTTCTGGCCATTCAGTTTCCACTATTAATCTGTTAAAGGTTGCAATGTAGGAAAGAAGATCCCGATTCCCCTGTCGTAGGGATAAGAGTTCGTTATCTAGGGCCTGACCCGGGGAGTGTCGAGCAAATAGTCTTTCCATGCTTGTTTGAAATCCCTGGAAATCCCGAAGAATGGGGTCATCTTGATTAACTAGAGGAATGGACCAGTCTGCTGCGCTGCCGCTGAGGTATGACAGCACAAAGGCTACCTTGGCTTGATCATTCGGAAAGGCTGCAGGTCTGCATAAGAAGTGTAAGCGGCACTGATTCATGAATACGGCAAACCTTTTTGGGTCTCCGGTAAAACGTTCGGGTGGAGCGAATGGAACGGCCCCTGGTAAGTGTATTTGAACAGGGTTGCTCGATGACACAGGAGCCGGACCTGCCCCGAGGCCAGGCAGTGGCGTTTGCCCAGCTTGATTTTGCAACAACTGTCTGGCTAGATCATCCGTTCGCTCTTTCGAAACTATCAGCTCCCTCTTAAGGGCATTAGTTTCCTGGCGGGCGGCATGCACTTCAGCCCTTAGCTCCCCTAATAATTGGGCTAATTGATCCATCTCTGAGGTCTCCATAACACCTAGGTGGCTTGTTGTGGGTAGGCTTCGCGTTCTGTTACACTCACCTGGTGTCCACGGGGGCGCTGATCTGGACCGGCTTGATGTTACTTCTTCCAGTGATACTCGGAGCGCCGAGATGACGGAGTGGACCGGGCCACCCAGCTTGGTCTGTGTGGCTCGTATGAATACTCTTCTGTAATGCAGAAAGGGGAATGAACCACCTGTGAGGTTTAAGCTTAACCCCACCTTCTCCCCTTGAATTACTTTGGGACTCCTTTAGATTCTCACCTGATAATCTGGAAAGATGAACTCTCCATCCTGCTTCAAGTGCAGGGGCGCGTAGATGACCAGTTGCCTCACTGGTGTGGGAAGTTGGCGAGTTGCAGACAGAGTTGACTCCATAGAGGTAATAGTTATAAGAGTTCAAAACGTCTGGAATTCACTCTGTCCAATTCCCCTAGGTTGCCCTTATGGATCTGGAAGAGTTCACGTGGCAACCAGAGATGCGCAGGTAAGTGTTTATAAAAGCTGTTCGGAATAAAGAGGGAAGCTTGCTCTAATCTGTGGTCTTTTTCCTTTTCAGGCATCCATTCGGAGGAAGATCCGTAGATTGAAACGTTTACCGCAACCGGGTAAGTCTGTAGCGGAATGTTTCCCCATAGGGGCCGGGGTGCGGCGGATATGCGGAAAAGGTTGCGCCGACCCGAGATTAGGTGAGTATCCCCGGTGATCTCAAGTAAGTCTTAATATTTGCCTTTGTTGCCTTAGGTAACTCTCTGTTGCTCACCTTATTGTTTTTCTGTCCATAGGTGATGAAGAGCGGCAGCGGACTGAAGATGAGTGTGATGGAATGCTGAAAATGGCAACAGGTGAGTTCAGCGCGGCGTTGCAGGAGGTGCGGCAAGAGCGACTAATGGATTCTTTCTTCCAGGTCCAAGTCGGGAAGATGCAGGATTCAGGTGAGTATGAATAAACTCTTGCTCTAACCTTTCCTTCTGTTTTCCTTACAGGGTTCAGGAGCTCCGGAGTGTAGACGGGCGTGGCAGAAGACTGGAAGCTGCTGCAGGCACGGTGAGCGTTACGCTGCTACTGCAGAATAATGCGAAGCACGTGTGGCTGTCCGGGCGTGGCTTAAATAGCTTTGGAAGAAGTCCCAGGTAAGTGTTCTTCCACTGCCCCACTCAGGTAAGAAAATAGTCCCTGCATTAAAATAGTCCCTCCTAAGCCTCATTTGGCTTAGGTCTTCATGCAGCATGGTCTGCATCAGGTGAGTAAGCAGCATGGTCTGCTTTAGGTAAGTTCTCATAAATGAGCCTGGCGCCTATGGCACAGCCACTTGGCTGCAAAGTCACCAGACCCATGAAAAAAATGACAGTGGCTGCTTTTGCCTCCTTCTACTCTCCTCCACCAATTCCTTCATCTGACTCCCCCCCGGAAACAGCCCTTGATAACCTCAATCTCTCTATCTCCAACACTCTTGAAACTCTTGCCCCTGTCATGAGGGTCCGACTGAAGCCTTCCAAAAAGTTCAACTCTTGGTACCACTCCGACCTGGCTGCCCTTAAATGGAAGTGTAGGACACCTGAGCAGAAATGGAATGTGTCGGGAGAACCATCTGACAAACTGGCCTGTCGCCTCCTTCAAATGCATTATCCACTCTGCATCAGCACCAAGAAAAGAGTCTTTATTCAAGCCTGCATCTCCACGGCATCAAACAACACGGTCAAACTTTTCAAAGTCTGCAAGGAACTGGCCAATTCTGCAGCAGCCTCTTCTGCTGTGACACCCTCCCAGGACCTTTGCTCAGCCTTGGCTGCACACTTTACCACAAAAATCCAAGACATCCTTTACACCCTCTCTTCCATGCAACAGCATACACCAACACCAAAGCCTCCCTTGGACGCCCCTCCACTTACCCTGTCTTCTTTCTCACCCATCAGATGGGATGAGGTCAGCAGACAAGTCCGATCTATGAAGGCTTCATCCAAACAGTTTGACCTCTGCCCCCAAATCTATTAAAGGAAATATTGACTCCCTCGCCCCAGCCTTGGCTGATCTCTGCAAGCTCTCCTTTTCTACTCGAGCTTTCCCAACTGCCCTTAAGCACTCCTTTGTGCACCCTCTGCTCAAAAAACCCTCTGCCAACCCCTCCATTAAAGCAAACAACCCCCCTATCTCCATCACTCCTTTCCTAGGCAAACTCCTGGAGAAGTTGGTTATTTCTCAGCTGACCCTCCACTCTGAATCTATTGGATGCTTCCATGACCATAAATCTGGCTTTAGAGCATCCAGAGGCACAGAACCGCTGTTCTGAACACCTGTGAAGAACTGCTCTCAAATCTTGACACTAACAACCCCTCTATCCTCAGTCTCCTTGACCTCTCCTCTGCCTTCAACACGGTTAAACACTACATCCTGCTCGCACGTCTCTGTGACACCCTGAGAACCAGAGGTCAGGCTCTGCATGGTTAACCTCCTTCCTCTCCGACCGCCCATCCCAGGTGGAACTCAGAGCCTTTCACTCAACTATCACTCTCTCAACCTGTGGTGTTCCCCAAGGATCTAACCTATCCCCCTGGTTCTTCAATGTCTATATGGCCGTCCTGGCACGTGTGATTGCTACTTTCACCTCTAACCTCCAATGCTACGCGGATGACATGCAACTATCTTTCAGGCTACCCTCAGCTGCCTCCTCCTCCTCGCTCATATCTGTCTGTCTGTCCGCTATTCAGTCATGGTGGGCTGCAAACGCCTCTGCCTCAATGCCACTAAGACTGAGATTGTTTGCATTGGGACCCCTGCTCCCGCTTTCCCACTTTCACTCTGGCTCGCCTCCCTTGGCCCTGTGCCCGCACCCACCTGCGAGGCAAGAAACCTTGGGATCACCTTTGACTCCACTCACTCCTTCTCCTCTCACATTTCGGACATCTCTAACAAGTGTATCAGCTACACCTTCTCAGATGTACTCTACCTTTTCACACATTCCCCAGAGTCTCACTGTCTCCAGAGCCCTGGTTCTCTCCAGGCTGGACTATTGCAAGAGCCTCTTTCTCAACCTCCCTTCTTCTGCCTTACGCCCTCTGCAACTCATCCAGAACAGAATTGCAAGACTTATCCTTGGCCTCAAGCCCAGGGATTGCATCTCTCTGGCGCTGAAATCACTTCACTGGCTCCCCGTGGCTGCAAGGATCACATTCAAGAGCCTATGCATTGTTCACAAGGCTTTCTGGGGCCTAGGACCTACCTTCCTGCAACGCTGCCTACCTAAATACTGTCCCTCACAAGCCCTCTGCTCATCTACCTCCAACCTTCTGCGAGTGAGCCAGTTCTCCAAGCAGAGATTTTTAGGGAGATCCATATCCTCATCAGGTGCCTCCCTCTGGAATAGCCTCCCTGCAACCCTCTGTCTTGAGCCAGATCTCCTTAAATTCCAGAATCTCCTCAAGACCTTCCTCTTCTCCTCTTCCTTCTCTCTCCCTCTACCCTGCTAACCTAGTTCTCTGTACTTTCCCTCTCTCCCTCCTCTTCCTTACAGCATGCTGACTGGCCGTCTGGTGTACCTCAGATTCTCAAAGATCCCTGGCAACCCCGCCAGTCCTCTTTCACACTTGCCACAGGGCCATACACCCCCCCACACTCACTGCACTTGAGAAATAACTCAAGAGAGTGGCTCTCTCTCTGCACTTACCCCAGTCTCATCCGACCGGGTGCACTTGATCCCCCCCCTCCTTGTGTCCCTCTCTGCACTTGCATGATCCGTACGCACCACGTTTGAAGATCGTCTGTCTGTTCTCCCTTGTCTTCACCCCTTAATTGTACTGTTAAAACTGCGGAATCGACTTCAGGCCTATTTGCTATATCTCAAATCGTTAAATGTATTTTTTACGCACTTACTCTGCCTGTGCAGACTATCATCATCTCAGAATTTCAAGGGCGATGGGCGACTGTTGTTTTTTCCCCATGATCCCACCCTCCTTGAGCCCTTTGAATCACTTGCCTGTGTATAGGTGCTATATAAATAAACAATGCCATACCATACCACAATCAACCTTTCTACATATTTCACTCTTGTCTGGAAATTTGGAATTCAATAAGGGGAATGCTGGTGTCTTTACCCTTTCTGCAAACATGACAAAGTGGTTGCAAGGTAAGTTCCCTCACATTGCAAAGAGGATGATCCGTCCCTTGCATGAATGGATATACCATTCAAATGTTAATATCCTGTTGTGACTGAAGATATTATTGTTACAGAAGAATGAAAATGTGCAAATTTGCTTTCACATGATTTCAATATCTGCTACAAATGGCATGTTATACATCTCAGAGGAAAACTTTGGGAAAGGAATGGTAGAGCCCCATTAATGGTGGGGGTTGTTGCAATGGTGTGTACCCCCACCCCCATGGATTATATAAATGTTGCTACTGGTGCCCTGTTGGGATTTACTCAAGCATACCTCAAGCAAACACCTTGAGTGGGGCCCGAGTACCTCCCAAGGCTGGATGCAAACTGGGACTACACCATCTAAATAATCAGAAGGGAGCCTCACAATTAAGAAGCATCTGTAGTCATTGTTCCATGAAACTTGCTGCATTGTGTGAGCCCCAAAGAGCTGCTAGCTGCACAATTGTGCTTCTGAATGTCACACTGCACGTTCATTTAGAGGAGAATGCTGCACATGGTGCCTGCCTGTACACTGAGACATCATTTTAGAGAGCCCATGTGCAAACCATTATCTTGCAGTGTCTCATGTGACGTAGACCCAAATGTGCCACATCTATGATTCATGTAGAAAGGCAGACTTTGATATGGTTCAGTCAACTGCACACCACAGGCATTCCGTTGTAAGTCATTCATCCTCATTAGTGGATGTGGACTATCTCCCATGCCAATAAGGTGCAATGGATTCTTGATAATATGTGTAACTCCTGATGTAGTCAGTAACGTTGGAATGGACGTGACACTCCTCCTTCAATCCGTGAAAACCTAAATGGGAGATTTCCATTAAAAGTATGTCCCATACTAACCATATAGGATCAGTGTTTCAGTCTTGTTATGGCCTGCCTGCTTTTGCTGGCCCTGTGAGGATGTTGCTGCCTGATGGAATGCCTCGAAGGTGCCTGGTGGAATGTTGACTTTGGAATGATGTGGTGTGAGTGTCCCTGTGTGTCCAATCAGTTTCAGTTCGAATGACCTGCTTGTGAGAGTGGAGGCCGGTGGAAGTCTTCTATGTATCCTTCTTGTACCTTCTACTTACCTACCCAGGAACTTACCTCTTGTGTCATCTTGTAACCCGGAACCTAGTGAAGAAGCTTGTTCCCTACCTGTGGCTCTGAAGTACTTCTTTCAGCACAAGAGTACATCTTATCAAGTCTCAATAGGAAAAATCTTAACAGTTTTCTTACATAGATTACTTATTTTACTGAACTGTTACAAGACATTATGAAATCGTGTTGGAATGATGTTTCTTCTAGGTTAAATCTAGGAGTCATATTTCATACACCTCAATATGTTTAAGTTCCAAAGAGGCCATTCTGGAGGAGGACACTTTGTTTAGCTCGTTTAATATTACACAAATAGAATATGGTGCTGCAGAGCCAATATAATCATGGATTTTAAACAGGTGTAGTCCACCCATTTAAAACAATTTTTTTTAAGTAAGGCTACCGTGTTTCAAATTCTAAATTTAAGGCTGTAGGGGAGCATTGTTCAATATCACATCTCAACTGTTTTTAAAAGGACAAACACATGCAAACAAATGCATTAACCTATGAAGTTGAAATTAATTTAGAAATATCAATCTTGAAAATGTTCTCTTAAAATATGGCCTGAATGCTCCACTTCTACATATCGTAATGCGTAGTAAAATGAGAATTTTGCTTAATTGCATTTCCTTGTCATGAAACCATGTACAGGTAATTTTATGCCTGAACCCCTAAAGTTAAATTAAAAATGTAGATGTTGTAGGTAAAAAAAGAAAGTATTGTGTTCTCCTTACCGCTTCAAGGTGTTGTGTTCATAAGACGCTGTCTGAGCTAAACTGGTAAGTTCCTATTTTAAAGAAAAACACATGCCATCCATTAAGTTTGGCCTGACTCATTTATAGACCATAACTCTTAACCAGTAAATACAAACAGACGTTAATACACACACATCGGGTGCGTATGATTAAACACATTGCTTTTTCCAACGTCTGTAACTAATCTGGGCGATATATGCCTGAATCAAGTTGTCAACCGTTCCAAAAATAATATACTGACCTTTCCAAAAACAATATACTTGAAAAACATTATATAACTTACAAGTGCTTTGAACCTTAAACAATTGTAAATAAATAGTCCTAAATGTACAACACAATTTTGAAATACATTTTCTTTATACTGTTAGTAAAATAATCGAGAAAAATATCTTCATAACCTCCACCAATTAATTATGATTTATTTTCAGAAGCTATGACAATTAATTCAGATGCCACCCATTAGGATGTAAAGGGAGAGTCCTCAAAATAGAGTATCACAGTGTTAAAAAAAAGTCAGGTGATGTATCTCATTCATGCCTTTAAGTGGGAAGGCTGACAGTTTGTCTATTTCATTTATTTGTTTATTTTTTATCTATTTGTTCATGAGGTACTGGAACCCCACATTTATCAGGGTGCCAAGAACATAAACACAGGGGAGAACAAAGGGACGGGCAGGTAGTACATCTGAACCTTGAAATAAATCAGAGGAGCTTTATAAAAAGAGTGTTGTTTTTGGTTGTCAGTGAAATCTTTTGCAGTCTTTTTGTTGTCTCAGCTCTAGCGGAAGGGAGTGCCAAAGCTTGGCTGTGGCAACTTGAAATTACCTTCCAAGGCCGTTAGCCCATTTCAGGTTGGGTTGCTGACCACGGCTAGTGTTGAGGATCAATGCATTGTTTTGGGCTCAAATGGACAAACCATGCTTTTAAAGTAGGCAGGAGGAGTACCATATTAACATCTGTGAACCAGCAAAGCTGTCTTGAACTGAACCTGTGCTGAGATTGGGAGCCATTGCAAATCTTGACAACAGCTGTGTGGGGTGAAATAGCCCTGAACGGCATAAGTAAAGGCAAGAGTCAGTATGAGGGCTCCCCAAAATGAAAGGCATGGAAATAAGGCCCTGCAATTTCAAAATAAGAAGGAGAGAAATTAGGCAGCAAAACTTGGAGATGCCTAACAATGTTCATTGCCTCACATGAGGGTAGGACACGAGAAAACAGTTGAAACAGGTCTCAGGAAGATAAAGTCATATTAGAAGAAAGAGCAGTGTCCAGCATGTACATAAAAATGACCAGATTGTGTGCAAGCCTGCACAGCAGAAAGGAGCTTTCACTGTGACAGAAATAATTCTATATGTAAAATTCAGTTTTTCCCTATCAATTAAAGATATGCTTCTTAAAAATGTTGGGTGCAAAAGGTGCAACAAATGAACTGGAGTTCTGTTCATAAGGCGCTCATCACAGAAGAATGATTTAAGTTACAGGAATCTACAAGGAAATGTGAAATTGCAACAGAATGAAAGGTCTCACAGCTGGAACTTTCCCCAGTAACATTTCAATTGTGCCTATAACATAATAATAATGATAATAATAATAATAATAATAATAATAATAACAATGTAAGCATTCAAAGGTACAGATAAAGTATTGACATATATAGTTATGTTGCCCTTCTGTCAGCGCTGTTTGCAGGTAACCACAACAGCAAAGAGATCACCTCAGTGAACAGAATAGCATGCTGTGTCAGGAAGAAGATGCCCTATGCCAGGAAGTGTGCCAGTTGAAGGCCGACCTGGGGAAAGGCGAGTCATGTTTTCAAGAACTGACTGACATAAGAGTAGAGAATGAAAAATTAATAGGACATATGAGACAAATAGAATTTGAACTAGAGCCAACAACACAGATCAAAAATGCAAAGAGTGAGGAGACGAGTCTCCTGCAAAAGAAAAGATCTGAGTATTCCCAGTCAATACAAGACTCACAGAAAGAAAATGAGGCCCTTTGTGAGGAAAATAGAGGTCTCCATAGCCAAGTAGTAGCACAAGGTAAGGTCATATAAACCAGTCAAGCTCTGGTAGCAGAGTACAAAGCTCAGGCCTCTGCCTTCTACCAAGAAATAGGGGCTGAGAAAGATCAGTTATAGAGATCAGAAAAAGAACAGGCTAGATTTAATCAGGCTTTGAGGAACCCCGAATAGTTAGCGAATGGAAGGGCAACCCCTGATTATGGTGTGATGTGCTCTGTACCAGGGGCCTCAAGCCAACTTACCACTGTGTATGCGCAAGACTGCTAATTTCATGCCTATGAGTTCACAAGAACCAGGGAATAGGATGCAGCTAGACTCACCTAGCATGACAGAGCCGGAAGGCCAGCCCCCATCAGAGGTTAATGGGTGTGCATCATTGCTTAGGTTTAAAAATATTTTGGCAAATATATCTGACCACGAGGACTCCTATGAAGAGAAGATCAGGTAGTTATACTGGCAGAGACATAAGTTACAAAGAGACCATCTGGTCTTTTTTTACCAATCAAGAAGAGTCCGAGTTTAGGCCCCAGAAGAGCATCCTGAAAATCTCCACCCAGACAGGGAGATGGGGGGAGTTCTCCATCATGCTTTAAGAACAGAGGTGTCAGATGAGTACTCCCTGTGCGAAAAAGGGAGCCCAAGGATTGTGACCCAGAGAGCCTCCAATACAACAGGGGAGAAGAGACTAGGCCCCGTCAGTCCGGGAGAGACTCCCAGTCTCAAAGAATCAGGGACTGCCTAAAGGATATGGACGGGACCACAAATAGCAGCAGCTCTGAATCTGAGGGCGAATAGACTCAGGTGCAGTGGAAAAAGAAGGCTGCCAAACAAAAGAGATCTCTGGTAAAAGACCCCATTTGAGAAATAAAAGCCATTAGAAACCTCATGACACTTTACCACAAAAATGCCAAGTATTCAGTCTGGGAGCACCTGGAGCTGTATGACCAGATAATGATGTCATTTGGCATCAAGAATTACCATAATTCTATGGAGTTTGTCAAGTGGACATTCTCCTCAGAATACTCCAGCTTCTTTGCTGGGCTGGAGGATCAAAATCATTCAAGATGGTCTACCTACAAGGCGGCCATCTTGAAACACTTCTCCGTGCAGAGGAACCCCCAGGATTCTCGCAAGGTGGCCTTCAACCAGCAGTGCGGAGAGGATCAGGCGCCAAGAGAGTTTTTGCAAGAATCAAAGCAGGCATTTGCCTAAACCTCTAGACTGGTGCGCACAAATAGGGGGGAGTTTATTAGTTCTTATTTTCATGCCCTCCCTAAGTACATCATAACACAAGTGGTTAGGGACTTCCACGATGAAAGGACATTGGATTGGGTAATAGACAGGCTACCCGGATCTATGAAGTCCAAAAGCCCACGAAAAACAAAAGTTCCCCCAAAAATCTGAAACCAACCAACACCCCTGATGCTGCCAAGGTGGCAGAGGTGAAGAATGCCCCCATTTTGGTCCTAGAAATGGAGGGGCCTAAAAATACCCCTCCCTCTAACAAACCAAATGAGAGGAAAAGAAGATCTTGTGACCACTCCCAAGCGGGTGGTAGCCAGGCAGGGTACCCCACAAATGTGTCACCTCACTGTCACCTACATTAGACAAAGGTATAAGGGGAACAGACCCATCTTGGGGTATTGTAACGCTCACCTGATTCCCGCAGAGGCGCCGGTCTTGACTGGGTGAATGCCGTATCTTCAAAGGTGATGTGTAACACACGGTTGGCTCTTTGGGCTGGACCTCTGTGCACTGTATGTCTGACTCGAAGAGTAAGATGTCTGCAGATAGAAAATATGGGATTAATGAACTGGGGTTATTGGGTGCCTCTCTCCTCTTCCCTTTCTCTTCTCCTGTAGAACCCCAAAGGTTAACACCCTCACCTTAGGTAAGTGAACGCCGAGCTCTCCATCTGCCTCGGGGCAGGGTGCCGTAACCAGTTTCTTCACTGGATAAGGGTGCAGGCCTCTTGACCTCAGAGGACTGCTGTCCGTCGTTAACTGCACGAACGGTAAGTTCTGGGCACTTCAAATGTCTTAAAAGTCTTTTGTAATGATATCTCTTGTTTTGCAGGGTTCCGGCGATGGCGGGCTGATGAGAGTTGAGGATCGAACCCGCGTGAGGAATAGAAGCGCCTGGAAGCACGTAAGTAAGCGCTTGTAGCCTGCTTCACGATGCGCACTAACTGTCCCTTTTATCTTGCAGGTACAAGTTCGGAGCTTTAGAGAAGCTGAAGGGTGCTGGAATACCCACTGGATTCGGCGTGGGAAGGAGTAATGGCACGTGAGTAATAAAGTTGCCCAATGTCTTTAAACGCACCTTCTTTTGTCTTTCAGATGCGGGATGCAGCGCCGAAGGCCTCCGGAGCGTGCGAAGAGCTGGTAAGCTTTTGTCTTTCAGATGCCGGAATGCAGTGCGAAGACCTCCGGAACATGCGAAGAGTATGTAAGCCTTTGTCTTTCAGATGCCGGAATGCAGCGCGAGGCGTTGGTGACAGCCGATGGACCAGGTAAGAGATGTGCTGCCACTGAAGACCGTAGTGCTAACCTGTTCTCTCTTTGTCTTTACAGGTGCTGCTGAAGACTGGATTCCAGGATGGTAAGCCTTTGTTCCCTTAGGCCCAGGATCAGAAGCAGAAGACACGATGAGCGTTCTGCTGCAGAGAATGCAGAATAACGCAAAGCAAGATTCATCCATCGGGTGTGGTTTAAATAGCCTCCTGTAGTGCTTAGGTGTCTCCTTCCACAGCCACGCCTAAGAAAAGAGTTCCTGCTTTCCAGAAGAGTTCCAGTGTTCTGAACCTAGGGAGTGGCTCCTGCCCCACCCAACAGGAAAAGTAGTCCCAAACAGAAGAGGATCAGGGGTTCAACTGGCAGGTAAGTAAGCAGCATGGTCTGCTGCAGGTAAGTCCACCCAAGCATTATGAGCCCTCCGCTTCCAGCGCTGGGACTGGGCATCTTTATGAGCCTGGTGCCACTGGCGCCAGGACAGGGTCCAAAAGGTCCCAATTGGGACTGGCTGGCACTCTGAACCGGGGTTATGGGTCTGCTTCCAAGGGAGTCGGGCAAGTCCTGATCTTTTGGAAGCAGAGATCATGACAGCACCCCCCCTCAAGGCCCCTCCCAAACCGGGCTTCTCCGGGGGTTTGGGCTTGTTAGGAAATGTTCGATGAAATCTTTTGATTAGACGAGGCGCGTGGACATATTCTGCAGGTTCCCAGGATCTTTCTTGGGGACCGTAGCCTTTCCAGTCAATCAGGTAAAATAGTTTAGATTTGGAGATCTTGGAATCCAGGATGCTTTTGACTTCAAACTCGAGTTCTCCATCAACTAGAATAGGTTTTGGAGATGTAGTTAGTCGGGTTTGAGGTTGCACAGGTTTTAATAGAGAGACGTGGAAGACCGGATGTATCTTCATGTGAGGGGGCAAGTCCAACTTGACCGCTACTGGATTTACTATGGTAGTGATGGAATAGGGACCAAGGTATCTTGGGTTGAATGTGCGTGGTCCTTTTAGAGGTAGATATTTGGTGGATAACCAGACTTGATCTCCTACTTGATATTGGGGGGCTTCCTTCCGATGTTGGTCTGCTCCTTTCTTGTATTGTTCTTTAGCCCTTTGAAGGTGAGAAACGGCTTCCTTAAAGGCTTGGGTGATTGTAGAATGCAGGTGGTCTACTGCTGGTGTTCCAAGATCTTGGAGTGGATCCAACTCCGAGGTTCGAGGGTGACTACTGTATAAAAGAAAAAACGGGGTCTTCCCAGTTCCCGAGTGGACAGAGTTATTGTAGGCATATTCGGCTATCCAAAGGATATCTTTCCAAGTTTTTTCAGTTTGTTGTAGCATGCAGCGCAAATACTGTTCCAGAGTTTGATTGGTCCTCTCGGTTTGTCCGTCGGTTTGAGGGTGGTGGCTGGTCGAAAGTCTCACATCAATTTGAGCCGACCGACAGAAACTTCGCCAAAAATGAGAAATAAATTGACTACCTCGATCCGAAATTAGAACTGAAGGAAAACCGTGCAGTCGGACGATGTTTTCGAGAAATTCTCGGGCCAGAGTTGCTGCTGTTGGTAAGCCTTTGAGTGGAATGAAATGCGCCATCTTGGAGAATAGGTCCACGATTACTAGGATCGTATTGTATCCGGAGCATGGAGGTAGATCGGTGATGAAGTCCATAGAAAGCGTATGCCAAGGGCGAGGCGGGATGTCAATAGGGCGTAAGAGGCCGGCTGGTTTTTCCTTTTGACTCTTGTTTTGGGCGCATACTCCACAGGACATTATAAAGTCTCTGATATCTTTTTTCCAAGACGGCCACCAGAAGTAGCGCTTGATCTTTTCCGAGGTCTTGGTCATACCGGGATGTCCTTCCATTAAAGAATCGTGATAACAAGAGATTACCTTTTTCTGTAAATCTGTGCTGGGCAGGTATAACCGTTCTTGGAAATATAATAGGTTGTCCTTCACCGTAAAGTCCTTTCCCTGCAATTGCGAATTCTGTATGTCTGCTGGAGTTACCAGTAGCCTGGCTTTATCCTTAACTTCCTCTATGGATTGTGTGGCGATTACACCTAGAATTCTTTGTTCGGGAATGATAGGTACAGGTTTAGGATTGATCAAATGTTCTTCCACTCCCATCCGAGAAAGGGCATCAGCTTTACCGTTTTTTGTACCAGGTCGATAGGTAATTATGAAGTCAAACTCAGCAAAGAATAGTGCCCAACGGAGTTGCCTAGAGGATTGAGCTTTTGCGGTTTTCAGATATTGCAGGTTTCGGTGATCTGTAATCACAGTAACGGTGTGTCGGGCCCCCAGAAGATAATGCCGCCAAGCCTTAAAGGCGGACTTGATAGCTAGAAGTTCCTTATCAGTAATAGTGTAATTGATTTCAGGAGGCGAGAATTTGCGGGACCAAAATGCCACGGGATGCAACTGATTGGTTACTGGGTCCTTTTGTGATAGAACTGCCCCCATGGCAAGGCTCGAAGCATCAGTTTCAACGATGTAGGGGAGTTCTGGGCGAGGATGTTTTAAGATCGGTGCAGAGATAAATCTAGTCTTCAAATTCTGGAAAGCTTGTTCCGCCTCGGTAGACCATTCAAAACGTTTGTTTTTCTTTAACAAGGCGGTGATGGGCTGGACTATTCGAGAGAATTCGGGGATAAACCTGCGGTAAAAGTTAGCGAAGCCTAACATGCTTTGAACACCTTTTACGGAGGATGGCGATGGCCATTTGAGAATTGCATCGACCTTCTTTGAATCCATACGCACTCCGCTAGGTGATAATATGAATCCCAAGAATTCAACTTCAGTCACGTTGAAAACACATTTTTCCAACTTAGCGAAAAGTTTGTGTTGACGCAATCTCTCGAGGACCATTTTCACGTGTTTCCGATGTTCAGTTTCCGATGAAGAATAAACAACAACACACACATCTATGAGCTCTCTGAGGACATCGTTCATAAAATATTGAAAGGCGCCGGGGCATTGCAAAGTCCGAAGGGCATGACCTGATATTCAAATAGCCCATACTTGGTGCGGAAGGCCGTCTTCCATTCATCGCCCTCTTTTACTCGTACCAAGTGGTAGGCTCCTCTAAGATCCATCTTTGTATATATGCATGCTTTTCTGACTTGGTCCAGGAGTTCAGGGATCAAAGGTAACGGATATCTATTCTTAACGGTGATCTGGTTCAGGGCGCGATAATCTATACAAGTTCTAAGGTCACCTTCTTTTTTTGGAACGAAGAACAAAGCTGAGGAAGCAGGGGACTTGGAAGGACGAATAAACCCATTCGCTAGGTATTGATCCAGGTATTGTCGGAGGTGAAGATTCTCAGGCTCGGTGAGGGCATAAATTCTACTACAAGGAAGAGTAGATCCAGGTATCAGGTCTATCTGGCAGTCATAAGACCTATGAGGAGGTAGAGAGTTAGCCTGATCCTTCCGGAAAACATCTTGGAATTCTAGGTATTCAGGAGGTAACTGAGGAGCCTCCGAGGAAATTGCTGCCAGTGCAACACCAGGTCGAGGGTGACAAGTAGAGACACATTCTGGAAACTGAACCGTTCTTGCTCGCCAATCGATCTGAGGATTGTGCTTCTCTAACCAAGGAATTCCTAGAATAATCTGGAACTGGGGGGCCTTGATCACATCGAACACGATCTTCTCATGGTGTCCATCTTGACTTACTAGCGTCACTTCTTGGGTGGTATGCGTTACTGGTCCGGAGGCTATCTCCGTACCATCCACCGTAGTAATGACGTCCTTTACAGCCTTTGGACAAAGAGTCAGATTCATCCTCAAAACCATTTCATGATCCACATAATTGCCGATGGCACCGCTGTCGACGTAAGCTTCAATCGCATGTAATCGATCCGGATGTTCAGGGCTAATGCGGACCATAGGTATCACGAAATGCGAGGTCACGGAACTTTTTTTAACGCTCGGCAAGAGGACCTCTATTCTTGTCGGGCGAGGTCGTTTCCCTGCTCAGAGTTTGTGACCCTGGTAACTGCAGCTCCTACTGCCTTCTTGGCTGGTTTCACCGGACAGTCTCGAAGAAAGTGCCCCGAGTTTCCGCAATAGAGGCATAATTGCAGCTGTTTTCTCCTTTCCCGCTCCTTTTGTGTTAGTGGTCCTTTCAGGCCCCCTATTTGCATGGGTTCCCCGGAGTCTACTCCTTTGGTAGGAGTTGGTGGTTTGGAAAATACTCGAACATCAAACTTGGAACGATCGGCCTTCCTGTTCTGCAGTCTGTGGTCAATTTGAACGACTAAGTCAATATAGTCCGAACAGTCTTGCGGGGGATTCACTACTTGGGCTAACACATCTTTGAGCTCTCCACGTAGACCTCTATAAAACAGCGTAATCCTTTTGTCCTCAGGCCATCGACTTTCCACTATCAGTCTGTTGAAAGACGCAATATAAGCCAAAAGGTCTTGATTACCCTGTCGCAATGAAAGGAGCTCATTGTCCAAGGCCTGCCCCTGTGAATGTCTTGCAAACAGTTTTTCCATACTGAGCTGAAAAGCTCGAAAATCATGGAGAACCGGATCATCTTGATTAACTAGAGGGATCGACCAGTCTGCCGCATTGCCACTAAGGTACGAAAGCACGAAAGCTACCTTAGCTTGATCAGTTGGAAAGGCTGCTGGCCGGCATAAGAAGTGCAACCGGCACTGATTAATAAATACTGCAAACCTCTTTGGGTCACCAGAAAATCGTTCGGGCGGAGCCAGAGGTACATTCCCAGGTAGGTTGATCTGCACTGGGTTCGTAGAGGATGTTGAAGGAAGATTTGCCCCTGATGCGGGTAACGGAGTTTGTCCGGCTTGTGACTGTAGCAATTGTCTAGCGAGATTGTCTGTTCGCTCCTTGGAAATAATCAGTTCCCTTCTTAGAGCATTCGTTTCCTGACGGGCTGCATGCACTTCTGCTCTTAGTTCCCCAAGTAACTGGGCTAAATGGTCGGTATCCGAGGTTTCCATAGCGCCTGGGTGGGAGTTTTGCGATAGGCTTTGCATTCTGTAACGCTCACCTGATTCCCGCAGAGGCGCCGGTCTTGACTGGGTGAATGCCGTATCTTCAAAGGTGATGTGTAACACACGGTTGGCTCTTTGGGCTGGACCTCTGTGCACTGTATGTCTGACTCGAAGAGTAAGATGTCTGCAGATAGAAAATATGGGATTAATGAACTGGGGTTATTGGGTGCCTCTCTCCTCTTCCCTTTCTCTTCTCCTGTAGAACCCCAAAGGTTAACACCCTCACCTTAGGTAAGTGAACGCTGAGCTCTCCATCTGCCTCGGGGCAGGGTGCCGTAACCAGTTTCTTCACTGGATAAGGGTGCAGGCCTCTTGACCTCAGAGGACTGCTGTCCGTCGTTAACTGCACGAACGGTAAGTTCTGGGCACTTCAAATGTCTTAAAATTCTTTTGTAATGATATCTCTTGTTTTGCAGGGTTCCGGCGATGGCGGGCTGATGAGAGTTGAGGATCGAACCCGCGTGAGGAATAGAAGCGCCTGGAAGCACGTAAGTAAGCGCTTGTAGCCTGCTTCACGATGCGCACTAACTGTCTCTTTTATCTTGCAGGTACAAGTTCGGAGCTTTAGAGAAGCTGAAGGGTGCTGGAATACCCACTGGATTCGGCGTGGGAAGGAGTAATGGCACGTGAGTAATAAAGTTGCCCAATGTCTTTAAACGCACCTTCTTTTGTCTTTCAGATGCGGGATGCAGCGCCGAAGGCCTCCGGAGCGTGCGAAGAGCTGGTAAGCTTTTGTCTTTCAGATGCCGGAATGCAGTGCGAAGACCTCCGGAACATGCGAAGAGTAGGTAAGCCTTTGTCTTTCAGATGCCGGAATGCAGCGCGAGGCGTTGGTGACAGCCGATGGACCAGGTAAGAGATGTGCTGCCACTGAAGACCGTAGTGCTAACCTGTTCTCTCTTTGTCTTTACAGGTGCTGTTGAAGACTGGATTCCAGGATGGTAAGCCTTTGTTCCCTTAGGCCCAGGATCAGAAGCAGAAGACACGATGAGCGTTCTGCTGCAGAGAATGCAGAATAACGCAAAGCAAGATTCATCCATCGGGTGTGGTTTAAATAGCCTCCTGTAGTGCTTAGGTGTCTCCTTCCACAGCCACGCCTAAGAAAAGAGTTCCTGCTTTCCAGAAGAGTTCCAGTGTTCTGAACCTAGGGAGTGGCTCCTGCCCCACCCAACAGGAAAAGTAGTCCCAAACAGAAGAGGATCAGGGGTTCAACTGGCAGGTAAGTAAGCAGCATGGTCTGCTGCAGGTAAGTCCACCCAAGCATTATGAGCCCTTCGCTTCCAGCGCTGGGACTGGGCATCTTTATGAGCCTGGTGCCACTGGCGCCAGGACAGGGTCCAAAAGGTCCCAATTGGGACTGGCTGGCACTCTGAACCGGGGTTATGGGTCTGCTTCCAAGGGAGTCGGGCAAGTCCTGATCTTTTGGAAGCAGAGATCATGACAGGTATGTATGGACTCCTCTGGCTCAGGGGGGATCCAATCAGGTAAATACGGCCCCAGGAAACTTCCCACAAAACTTCTCTCAGGAGGGCAGTAATCTTCCACCATCCAGTTTAAGTTTCTTCCATAGGTACCCTCTAAAACCGAACCTTCAGAACAATCCTCCTCTCTCTCTCCCCACTTTCAGGAGTCTAGACCTGCAAATCAGGCAGAAGGGAGAACAAGGATGGAGGGCTACCAGGGAAATCCTCAATACCCGAGCTACTCTGGGAGAAGGGACAGTTACCCTTCCCGAGAGCAGAAAAGGTTTGATCCTAGACCCCCATATCAACCCAAAAGGTTTTCACAATTGGAGCGCCAGGTCCAGAGCTTGACCCAAGACCTGAGTCGCATGTTGAGGTCTCAACAGAGCCCTTAAATGAACGTGGCTGCCCAGAACAGCTAAAACCCTGGAGCAATGACGGGGAAAAAACCCTGACAACCAACAGGTTCCAGAGGAGGAGGCCCGGGGGAAGGAGGATGCAAAACCCTAGAGGAAACTTCCTTCTTCACCTGTAAAAAGCCCCTAGAAACCTCTGAACCTGAACCGAAATCTCCTTACCCTGAAAAACTGCAATCTATGGAACAGAGGGTAAGTAGGAGAAACCAAGGGACCAAGAAGACCCATTTTGTGGAGGAAGTCTGCATCCTTCAGTTTGAAGGGGAAGAATCCCTGGGGGATTCAGGGAAGAAAATCTTCTTTTTCAAGGAGGGGGGATTCCTCCCAAAGGAAAATGGGTCCCAAAAGACCCTAACTTAGACTAACTTAGACTGGTTAAGTATGGGGACTAACCCAGAACCACAAATCCCTGAACCCCAAAAATGTCATCCCGAGAACTCAGGGAAAAAAATGAGGGGCACTCCCCCCAAACTGGTTCAAGTTACTTTCTCCAGGAAAAGGTGGACAGCACAGAATCAGGGGAAAAAGGGGATTTCCAAATTCCCCCAATCTCAGGATGCCAAAGTTTATCTACAGATTCCTAGACCCGACACAGAAAACTGACCAAGAACACACAATGTCAGAGTTCAAAATAAAAAATTAAGAACCCAGCTGGCCCAAAATGCAATTTCCTTTGCCCCCTGGAGGAGAAAGTAGGCATGTTTTATGCCCCAGTCAGGGTACAAGGCCAGTGTGCAATTTTGGCGCTGGTGGACACAGGATCGTAAACCACCCTTCTATCCAAAAAGGCATTTGATCAAATCAATTCAGGAAAGGGGGAGAGTCACCTTATTCCCCTCACACCTCTTCCTGGACAACTCCAGAACTTTGACGGAAATGACATTCCCATCGAGGGGACTGCGGATCTGGAGATCAAAATTGGGCGACATAAGGTGAACCACCCGGTCATAGTCGTCACTCTAGAGGGCACACCTTGTCTCCTAGTGAATTACCTCTTTCAGAGGTTATCGCCCCTAATAGATTGTCTGCACAAGGTCCTCTGGACCCAGACTAACCAGCCAATAAAACTAAGACAGAGCAAAAACTATGTAAGTTTAAATGGCAAATGCCATATGGTTGAGCAGCAAGTCCCCGAAATTACTGTAATCTCTGTAAGAGAACACACTGGTGCTGGGAACCCTTCTCCATTTTTGAAAATCAACCTTCCTCACAGTTTCATGTGGCTGTCCACACTGGAGGGAAATACCCTGACATTTTATACTGATCAACTATTTGAAGAAAACCCAAATCCCATGATAAAAGGTGATGAAAAACCAGCTCAAAGCTTAGCCGATATTGACAAAAAGAGTGAACAGTTGTTCCTCCCCATTCAGGTAAATGAGGTGGGGGAGTCTGTTCTCGCCAGAGTATGCCTGAATAATGGAAAAAGCTTCAACAGTGAAGCGTTATTCAGGAAACTCCTAAAAGATCAGACCATTACCACATTTAAGCTGATTGACAAGTGGGAAATGTGCCTGAAAACTCCCAATTCCAAACATCTCCATGCTAAAAATGTCCATTGGTGATAAAATCATAGAGCATAATTGTTAGGTCGTGTGTCGTGCGAGATGTCCCCCCTGCCTTCTACACAGGCAGTGACATTCTCAATCGATTTGCAATTAATTTGGACCTAATTAATTACAAAGTCTGGTCCCGACTTGGGGGGTAAACCCATGGCCCTTGATAATCCTGAAAAAACATTTTGGTCAGCTCATTTGCTGCCGTATGTGGTTCAAGTTCAAACTGGAGAAGATGTCACCATCCCAGGACTGGTCTGACAATTCACCATCCCCCTAAAAATTAAGAGAGGACAGAAACTCCAAAACAAGGATGCTTATGTAAATTTAAATCATCACCTCCTACAGTAGGGGTTGTATTTGAACCCGACACCACTAATTGACTTAAAACACAACACCATTTGAATATTGGTGGATAACAGCGACTCTAGAAGTATCACTCTGGGTGCAGACACCTTGATTGGAATGGCGGTTGATGCCCAACATTTCTCCATTGACTTAGTGAATGAAATCATGGATCAGATCCCCAATGACTACTATGATTGTGACGATGACTTACCTCCAGAAAAGATTTTCACCCAGCAAGGAGGGAATTTCTTGGTGTACTCTTCATACACTTACGGGGGGGAAGAGGTGCCCTGAGAAATCAGGAAGGATGAGGGGGTATTTCAGGTTAACAGTGACTGCCTCTCCTACTTGAAACTTACTTTCCAGGCCAAAACAGTAACAAGAGATCTCGCCACGCATCTTGAGGATACTGTGGAAATTGCAAAACCTTAGGTATTTCCAGGCTTCAGGCAGATGGTTGAAGAACGGATCGACCTCGCTGATGCCTGTGAGACCGAGGAGCAAATGCAGAAGCTGAAGCAGGTGTTTCTGGATTGTCAAGAAATCTTTGCCGTGGACTCGTACGACTGTGGTCGCACCTAGATACATCCTGCATCCATTTCCACAGACCCTGGGATGTCTCGCATATTTTGAAGCAATATCGGTTGCCTTTCGCATCTATGGAGTCACTCACAGAGATCATAAAGAACTTAGAGTCCCGTGGGATAATTAGTCAAGTCCACAGTACCTTTAATACCCCGGTACTGGAGAAACTAAAACCCAATGACCAATGGAGACTATGCACAGATTTAGGGAGTTAAATAAATGGGTCCACATGTCCCGATGGCCTCTTCCCTGCCATTGACTTCACTAATGGTTCTTGACAGTACCCGTGAGTAGGGACGACCAGCACAAGCTGGCCTTTACCTTCAGGGGGCAGCAGTACATGTGGACCCAAACCCCCTTTGCATATATAAACCCTGGCAACAAATTTAACATTTTTCTGCACAACGCCATGCCCGACTTGGGTGAAAAGGGAAACCTGGCCTATGTAGATGACTTTCTGATTAAAAGCTCAATTGTGGAGGAACATATAGCGGAAAAATGCTATGTTCTGACCCAGTTGAAGGAAGTCGGAGCAAAACTGTCCTTCCAGAAGGCGCAGTGGTGTAAGACCCACGTGAACATTTTAGGGAATGAAATCACCCCTGAGGGTCTCAATCGCCAGGTGAAAAGGGTGAAGACCCTATGACTCTGCGTGAACTGAGGAGCCTTCCTGGACTGACTATTTACAGTAGAAAGTTCATAGAAGACTACGCAGAGGTCACAAGACCCTTGGTCCATTTTTTAAAGGCTGAGGTCAAGTGAGAGAGAGGTCCAGAGCAAGCCGAGGCAGTGAAACAATTGAAGAGAAGCCTTTCACAAGCGCCTTGTTTAACTTACCCTGTCAAAAATAAGGAGCTCTTCTTGGAGACAAGGTTCTCAAATACTTGCGTAACTGCAGTATTATACCAGAAGTACGACAAGGTCAACAAAGTAATCTCCTATGCAAATAAGACTTTGTCCTCTGTGGAGGAAAAATTCAATGATTGTGAGAAGGCACTCCTGGCAACGGTGTGGGCATTGAGAAATTATGCCTGTTCATCCAGGGGGAGCACATCATTGTCGAGACTCCTCACCAGCCTTTGCAAAACCTCCAAAGTGTCAGAATCCGGGCGGGGAACGTGAGTAATTCCAGAATTACTTCCTGGATTCTGTCCATGCAAGGCTTTCCTGTGGAGGTCAGATATTGGCCAAAACAAGTCCACTTGCACATCGTTTGGTTGACTTGCATGATTGTGCTTGAGAAAACTGTCTCGAGCACGAAAGTCTAAAAACAGAAGATAACATGGACGCGTACCTGACTTCTCTGCACAAAGTCTATGAGGAACACACGTGCCAGGGGAAGCCCACAGTTTATGTGGATGGGTGCTCCTTCTATGTTGATAACAAAGGGGAAAAGAAACGAGTAGCTGGCGTTGAGAATGCCTGGGTAAATGATGCCCCAGAGCAATCTGCTGGGTACAAGATCGGTCCCCCAAGTAGTCAAGTGGCAGAGTTGATGGTGGTTCATCAGGCCATCCTCACTGCCGTGCAACACCAACTCCACAAACTCATCATAATCACTGATTCAGTTTATGTCAGGAATGGGTTCGTAGAGGACCTGATAAATTGGAAAACCAGAGGCATGCTGTGTGAAAATAACAAACCACTCAAGTATGGGACACTAATACAATCCATTGACGATCTGGTCACCTCTAATGAGATGACCATCTACTTGAAGAAGATCAAGGGTCATTCCAGAATAGAGAGACCAGACAAAACCAGAAATGACCTAGCTGACCAGTTGGCCAAAACCAGAGCCACCCATGGGGATCTCAGAGAAATCGAGTCCCTGTTAGGGCAAATCCAGGTCACTGCTGTTACCAGGTTCCAAACACTTGCCCAAAATGAACTCTCAACTGCCCAGTGGAGTAATGATACCCAAAATGCTGATCTGATTACAGCACAAAAAGGGGATCCGATTATTGGGAAATGTTATCAGCACATTGAAGACCCCCTTTTACTCTGACCGAAACCGATTACATCGGGAAAGAGGATGTCTGGGTGATGATGAAGTTAGCCAGAATGTTCTGAACCCAAGATGGTTTGTTGGTAGGGAGATCCATCTCTGGATATGACCAGTAGGTCATTCCTACCTCATTCCGAAGCCTGATGTTAAGTCATACCCATGACGTGGCCAGAGCCGATCATCGGTGGTTTCATACAACCTTGGAAATCATGGGAGAGGTTGCATACTGGTCCCACATGGGGCAGGACCTTGACCAATATTTGAAGGGGTGTCTGGTGTGTCTGCAATTTCAGCCTAGTTCCCTCAAACCGAGCTCCCCTACAGAAAAGGGGGATGACACTGCCTTGGTCAGATTTACAAGTAGATTCGATCGGGCCTGTGATTCGTTCCTCTAGAGAAAACAAGTACATGTTAACTTTAACATGCTTGTTTACCAAGTGGGTGGAATGTCTCCCGGCCCCAGATTGCAAGGCAGAAACACCAGCTGCGCTGATGATAAACCACATCTTCTCGCATTTCAGCCTTCCTCAAAGGATTGAGTTGGTTCGAGGAAGTCACTTTATCTGTGAGTGGATGACAAAAATGTGGGAGATACTGGGGGTAAAGAGAAAACTTCATATTTCCTACCGACCAGCCTCTAGTAGGGGAGTTAAGAGGTATAATAAAATGATCGTGGGCATCCTAAAGAAGTTTGTGGCAGACTCTGGCCCTAGTTGGGACATCCAACTACTGCTTGTCCTGATGGCCACATAATCTTCTGCAACTGAAATGTCTCTGTTCGAGTTAATAACTTGACAAAAAATTGTGCTACCTCAGCATCTGCTCTACAGAACGCAAGACCAGACCATGATTAAGGCATCCACGGCACAAGAATATATTTAAAATTTGAGAAAACACCTTCAGAATGCTTTTGCGTATGCTCAATGAAATCTGGAAAAATCAGCACAGGGGATGAAAACCCACTACAATTTAAAGACCACTAAAAAAAGAATATCAAGAAGGAGACAGGGCCTACTTGTACAATTTTCAAAAGAACCATACCAAGGAGCGGAAATTCCTTCCTACCTGGCGCAGCCTCTTTAAAATTGTAGATAAAATCTCACCTGTCGCCTAAAAGATCTGCATCCCTAAAGGAGAACAAACAGAAGAGAATTGGGTGCACATCAATCAGTTGAAGAGCTGTCACCCCAGGCAGAATTTGTGACTGATTGATGAACCAAGTGAGGCTAGAGCCCAGGAATCCTCTGATGAGTAAAGGTAAGGAATTGGATCCCAGATAAAGAAAATCATACATTTACAAGGAGTAGAACAATTATTCTTATTTTAAAATATGTATTGGCAAAGGATATGTAAAACCAAAGTGTGTATTGGCAATGGATATGTAAAACAGAAAATGTGTGGTTGCAATGTCTATGTCAGGAAAATGTGTGTCTTCAAAGGTATATTGTGTATGTGTCTCTTCTGCTGTTTGTTGTACATGTTCACATCCCTACCTGGGAAAATGGTATTAAATGAAATACTTAATCTCTCTGTTCTTCATGGCAGATCTATTAACTCCTTGCCTCTACTGGCCGGTGGGGACACGCCAGAAAGGGAGAGGCCTAGGACCCACAACCTAACGGAAATATCAAAATCCAAAGAGAGTTGGGGCAAACCAGTGCACCACTCCATCAGGACCAGGAATAGAGCAGAGGCGCACTAACGAAGAGTCCTGGAATGAACAGGCGCGCTCCTAAAGAAATCCCTGGGATGAACCCAGGCCATCATAAAATGAACACCCCACTCTCTCCTAGCTCTTCTCTCTGAATAACATCTCCAAAGAGCTAGGAGGGGGGAATTTGTGGGGTGGAATAGCCCTGAACGTCGTAAGTAAAGGCCTGAGTCAGTATGAGGGCTCCCCAAAATTAAAGGACTGCTTGAATTAACATGGAAATAAGGCCATGCAATTTCAAACCAAAAAGGATTTAAATTAGGCAGGAAAACTTGGAGAGGCCTAAAAATGTTCATTGCCTCACTTGAAGGAAGGACACGAGAAAACTGTTGAAAAAAGTCTCAGAAAGCTGAAGTCATAATGGCAGAAATGGCAGTGGCCAGCATGTACATATAAATGACCGGATTGTGTGCAAGCCTGCACAGCAAAAAGGAGCTTTCATTGTGACAGAAATAATTCTAGATGTAAAAATCAATTTGTCCCTTTCAATTAAAGATGTGCTTCTTAAAAATGTGTTCAATAGGTGCAACAAACGAACTGGAGTTCTGTTCATAAGGAAATCATCACAGAAGAATCCTTTAAGTTACAGGAATCTACAAGGAAATGTGAAATTGCAACAGAATTAAAGGTTTGACGGCTGGAACTTTCTGCAGTAACATTACAATTGTGCCTATAACATTAACATTTTAAGCATTAAAAGGTGCAGCTAAAGTCTTGACATATATATTTATGTTGTCCTTCTGTCAGCACTGTTTGCAGGTAACCACTGTGCGAGGGTCTTACTTGTTGAAATTGCACAATTATAAGAGTTGATTTACAAAACAATGCTTGCAGTCGGAGGGGAAAGACAAAGGGCCTCATTACACGGTAGGTGGAGAACCATGGCGCAATTAGCGCCATGGTTCATGCCGGTAAAATACTGGCACCGCCTTGGTGGAAAGGGGAATTACCGCCCTATTCCAAGGTTGGAGGGGCAGTAATTCCCCCTTCCACCAGTGCCCTTCCCCATTCCCATTTTTGCCCCATAGGGCATAATGGGAATGGGGAAGGTGCTAATTACGGAACTGCAAATTGTGGTACCGTAATTAGCTCCCTGGGTCCCTTTGCGGGTTGGTTTTTAACACCTGCAAAAAGCAGGCGTTAAAATCCCCAACCCACAAAGGGACCTCGTAGTAAGGCGGTAAGGATTTACCGGTACCGGTAAAATACCGGTACCGGAAAACCCTTACCGCCTGCCGTGTAATGAGGCCCAAAGTCTTGGTTTCATTTCTGCTGTAGATTCAAGTGTGAAACTAGATTCCAAGATCCGTTGTCAGGGGGACGAGTTGAGGAATTGTCTGCTCCCCAAGTTCTATGACTAAAACCACTTTGGCAGTCATAAAAACTGGCCACCAGCACTTTCAATCTCTGGCATACTCTAAAGAGCAGCCTCCCTCGTGATGTCAGAGCTAAAACCAGATCTCTTCTATGGGTGGGGGCAGAGTTAAGGCGGGGTTTCATCCACATTGCACAGAATGAGAGATATGTTGTTTAGGGGATAAGTTGGGAAATATTAATCGCACACGATTCATGTTCGGATTTCTGAAAAGCTGTCAGTGAGCTGCTTCTGGTGTGCAAAAAACGATTTTGGGGACACCAACATACCAGAAGTTAGGAGGGAGAATGTGATTGTGGTCTCTGTATAAGTGTGAGAACCATAAAAGTTTGAGGAAATGTGTAAAACACTATTCATATTCTGCCCTACGAATGGCATATTTTTTATTAATATAGTTTTGGCATAAATGAGAAAATAGTGTAGCGTTGCACCAATAAGTCAAACAGACATCAAACGAGGTTAATGCGATTCCCAGAAAAATATATTCAAATCTGTTGGCATATGTGTTATAATATGATGAGAAAGGAGATTTGTCATGCAGTCAGATTTTCATGTGCAAAAACCAGACCCAGCCCCTTGTCCCAGTCAGATGATGAACGGGGTATCTTCCCTTGGCTACCCAAAACATGTCCACCTTCTGTGGATCTATCAGCCCACAAAATGGAGGGAACCCTTGACCACTGGCATATCAATGTTGTGAGAAAGATGGCACTTCAGTGATGTCATTTGCCTTATAAATAGGTCACTCTGCCTCAAATCAGGACTCTCCCTACCAAATCTGAAGTGTGCAGCTGACCAAATCTGGAACCATCCTTGCAAAGAAGGGCCTTAATCTTGGAGAGAAGAAAGGAGCTGGAGTAGCTGATTTTGGAGGACAGAGAGAGGCCTTGACCGACCCCTTGGTTGTCCCAGCAGTGAAGCCCTGGTACCCCTCGATGTCCATCAAGCCCTTCCCTTGTAAGTATATACATCCCCAGCAATAGATGAAAAATGCCTTATATTCTTTAGCATTGCCATAGAGATTCCCCCATGGAAAAAAACTATCTTCTTTGTTTTTCTAATCTAGTCATTTTCCATTGAAAATATTTGAAATCCTTTGTGTTTGGGTAATTCAGTCATTTTCTCAATGAAAAATATATCACTTGTCTGTGCATTGTAGTCATTGTTTCCATTGAAAATCTGTTGTTTGCCCGAGCATTTCTGTCATTTCCATTGAAGAATCTTGAGTTGTTTGTGTAGATCCCTAGTACATTTATTTCAGTAAATCAATGAATTCCCACATTATTTCACAGGATCGACAGGGCTAGAATTCAAAACTAACTCTCTCTTCCCAGTCTCTTGTGAGTCATTATAAGTTTTAAAGTGTTTCCCCAAAGAATCACATTTATTGTGAGCTAAAAACAAAGTTTTCTGTGCATTTAAAAGGTGTTTCACCAAACAAAGTTCTACTTGCGTCTGTCATTTTAAACACACACCGTTTTCCCTATTGTGAATAATCCCTTTGCCCCGAGTCTACTTGTTATGTGCCTCTGTCATTTTCACTGAAAACCGATTTTCCTATGTGAGTTGTTGATTGCTTAAAGCGTGTCTGTCATTTGCAGCCTTGCAGCATATGCGTTTTCCTGTAAATTTTGCTTAACCTGTCTATAACCATTTTTCCTGGTCTATCCCTCTACCCCTACCATAGTCTCATAAGGGATTTACAATTGCATTCCCTTTTTATTTGCACTAAAATCGATTTTCCTATTGTGTGTTAGCTATTCTGTTCTAAAGCCCTATTTGTCTTCTAGTCTAAGCAGCACAAAATACCCTTGTGTGCTGTCCCATAGCAATCGTCCTAACTAAGTAAATACCCATTTCAACTGGTACAGAAAACAAATTGTCCCATTCCTTTAAGTTTCCTATCATTTCTGAAAACCCTATTCAAAATCTCATTTTAACCTGGTGTTCCCAGTCCTTGCCACTGCCTACCCTTCAAGCTAACAAGCCTAGTGGAGGTCTAGAGGGGAGAAGGTTGCTGGGACTAAGGATGTTTTTGTATGCGTATGTCCTTTCCTGTGGGTTACATTCAATGTCATGGTGTTTTAAACGGTTGATAGCAGTGGTGAAATCAGTAAAGTAAATCTGTCTGCCATACATATTTGAGTTGTCTTAGTGTGCTACTTGACTAAAAGTTCTCTGAATTCAGTGTTCTCACACCTTGGTGGTTATTGTAACTGTTCATTCAATTTTGCCATTAAATCACAAATTAATACAATATTCATTGATTGCACACCGGCCTGGTTCCTGGTCTACTTTTCACTGGGTGCTTGTGGAGGTTTGGTGCGAGACGGGTTGGAGGCCTCCTTAAAATAATCTGATTGTAAAAATAAAAAGTGGTTGTATTGCGCGTCCAATTCATTTGCAAGGGAAAGAAATCCCTGACTTGCTTGGGCTGCATAATGTATTGTGCTAGCTGGTTATGTGCTCTCTCCTGGTTTTCTCTTTGGCAATGAGAACAGCATCATTTTGAATCACCTGTAGCTTCTGTAGACATTTTTTGCTAACGCCGGTCAATAGAGCATTACCATAGTCGAGTCGGGGTAATATTATTGCTTGTGCTATGGAAACACAGTTAGACCCTGAAAGAAAAGGGCGGATGTTCTTCAACAAACAGAGGTTGCATGAGCAGATGTAACGGTCTGATTAATGTGGGCTTCAGAGGTAAGTGAAGGTTCAAGAGAGAAACCAAATGTGTTGACCTTCTTAGAAACTCAGATTCTACAATCGCGAATCGTGAAGTCCTGTTATCTGGAGTCAAGTTTGAGGCTGGCCTGACGGGAGCCAAATAAAAAAAAAAACTGCTCAGTCTTGTTACCATTCAGGCACATGAAGTGATTCATCCAGATATCAACCCAAAAGTACAGATGCTCCAAGTTCACTGCATCAAGCTCGAAGTCACTGGTGAGTTCAAGGACCAGCTGTGTATCGTCAGCATAATTTGTGAAAATGGTCTCATACTCTTCTAAGAGACTACAAAGGAGTCTGGTGTAAGGGTTCAAAAGAAGTGAGGACATACAGGCCCCTTATGGGAAACCGTAGACAATGGGTGGTGGTGGTAGCATCTCCCCAACAAATTCTAGCTGTCTGGTGTGACAAAAAAGCTTGCACCCAGTTGATTGTGTCTGTGCTAAATAGCCATATGTCACTCAATGTACCTGAGAGATCAAACGCCACCGATAGATCTAGTAGTAAAAGTAGACCTGCATTGCCCTTATCAGCTATGCTTAACAGATGAGTTATTTGTGTCCTTGGGGTCCAAGCCTGTTTTCTTAACCAGGGGAGTAGTGGTGGCCATCTTAATGGACTTAGGGACCTGGTTGCTGTGAAAGGACGAATTTACAAATCTGACCGGAGCAAAAATGTATTTGTGCTCAAGGATCATTTTAGGTGCAATAATAATTCCTGGACACAAGGAGGGATGCAATGAAGTCAACATTTTAATCATGTCAGGAATGGTGACAGGTGAGAAATCAATATTTGATGAGCCTTCTCTGGGCCCGATTTTAAAAGTGAGAGGCAGGTTAAGCTTAATATTAATCATGTCATTTTGAATCTTTACTTGGACTTCTGATACGCTTGTTTCAAAAGCCATTTGTACCTTAACACAGCCCTTGTCAGTTGGAGCACAAGGTGTTAATGAGCTTTTGGATTTTCTAGCAATTTGAAATCTCAAACAGATATTTTGAATCGTTTTTTTCCTCCTCAATCTGTTAAAGAAGTTTCTTTTAACCTCGAGGATTGCGGACTTGTATATTTTTTCAGAGGCATTCCAACTGGTTGTGTTCGCTTCAGAGGGGCATTTAAAACAGCTGGTTGCAGCTATCCTTTCTCAGTTTTGCAGGAGGTGCAGTTCCTGAGTGAACCATTTCTGATGTGACACATTATCCCTAACCAGTTTGTTCTTCAAAGGTTCCACTCTTTCCAACATGGCACCCAAGGTAGATTTAAATGTGTCAACTAGGGAAGATGGCAAGGCTAGGTTGAAAGTTAAGGTCATGGCCTTGTTAAGGCATTCCTGTGAGTCAATAGCACACAATTAATTCAAGTTACAGCTCTTGACATTCTTTGGTGGATTTTTTACTTTCAGAGGGGAGTTTTGAATGTAGATTTGAAAAACAATGGCATAATGGTCTGACTAAATACAGGGCATGGTGTTGTTAACCTGTATGGTTAGATTTCTAGAGTCCACACAATCAAGCATGTTCCCTTTGTCTGTGGTAGGGTCGCTCTTCTGGACAAAGTATTCCATGTTGTTTACAGCCATTTCTAAAGCAGTAGATTTTCTATCAGCACTGTTGTGCCACCGATTAAGGTCCCCAACCAATAAAGTAGAGCAGTTTGGGCCATTAGTGCCAGCAAGAATTTGTATAAGCTTGTCGGTAAAACTCATAATGTCATTTGGAGGGCAGTAAACTAAAATGATGTTAAAAGAATTGCAGGCAGTTGGGGTCATGTTCGGTGCAAAATATCACAGTCATGACATTCACTAGGTTTCTGGAAAAATTGTAAATGGGTTTTAGCAATGATTGCTACACACCTGCCATGTCCTGTGGTTCAGTTGTGTCAAATGATGGAATATCCTTCTGGCGTGGCTATTGAAATGAGTGGGCCACTAGCTTCAGTAATCCATGTTTCTGTTAGGCACAGTAGGTCTAAGTCTAAGTCCAAGATGCAATCATGGATATCTAAGACATGCTTGTTGAGAGATTGTGTGTTCAGCGAGGCACACCTTAGCGCCCTGGTGAGCCAAGGCCGATGGGGTTATCCCTGGGGATACAAAGTTGAAGTTTTTCATCAGGGTCAGTTGGCTTTCAGATAGGACTGTAGCGGTCCACATAGTGACTCAAACAGGGAGTAGAACGGGGTAAGTAAACATCAGGAACCTTTTCGCTATCTTCTTTGTTGGAGATTTGTGAGTTATAGCTTTTGGAAGGTGGAATGTCACCCGTACGGTGCGTCGTATTTCCAGACTCAAAAAAGGGATGGGCACTGTCTACGCCATGGGCGGTGCTGAGAGTTGCAACCTCCGGATGAACATTGATACATGAGGAAGGCGCAATAGCAGCTGCTGTGATGTTAATGCTCTTACTATTAGGTACAGGGTGTCCAGTGATGAGAGCAGTTGGTGCAGGTACAGAATGTGGTGCTAGGAGGAGAGACACTGTTTCTAGTTTCATGTTTAAGTATTTATTAACTATTGCCAACTGTTTTGCTTTCTGGGCGGCCAACAAAAGGTTCAGACTATGAGGGTAGCCAATAATATAAAAATAATCATGACCAGAGGAGAGGTAAAAGAATGGTGCCAATAGCATGTAATCAGTTAATAAATGTAAAATGATGAATAGTGAACACCCAAAATTGAGGTACTGTGCACCTAAGTAGAGTTCCCTAACATAGCTCTTGAAAGGCTGGCTTACTTGTTGCAGTGAGGACAGCACGATGTAATGCCAGAACGCTACGGTCCAGCGCGGACCGGCGAAGACTGGCTTGTTGCAGATGCACTGGCACTGAAGCGCCTGAAGTTTCCCTAAAAGCGAAATGCAGAGTCTGGAATATGTAGGTCAGATGGAGTGTTCGCTCCATGATGATAATGCTGGCTGGTGAGAGTGCTTTTTATCTCTGCCCCTAAAGTATCACTATGCAAAATCAACAGCAGGAACACACAATTCTCAGTAGAAGAGGTCTTACTAGGGAAAAGGTTTGTCAAACCAGTTCAGGACATTTGGCCCAGTACTGGCTATGATTCAATATGTATGAGATCAGTGATCCTGCAAGATGTGGAATGGACACCTACTCTCTGCCATGGTTGCATGGTGTTTCCATGTAATAGGGGCTCCTCACTTAAAAATCCCATCAGCCACTACTTACTCCTCGTTCTAGCATGAACATCGTGTCTGTATTCTTGGTTATAAATCTCCAAAGGCATGCATGCAGCAGATTTAAACAAATGGATGCATCCTGCGCTCAGTGACAATGTGCAAGTCTGATGACAATGTGTTATCACACTGCCCACACCTTACAAAATAAAGTGTTAGACTTACAATTGACATCATTGATCTTAAGGACAGGAATCAGAGAGACACTATTCACGTTTTTGGTATTCTAAAGCAGACAAAAGGGCTCAGTCAATATCATTCAAGCAACCATGTATTCTCAAAAACAGTAATTGTCATCCAAAATTGGCAATCCAAAGAGTTACAAGAGTAATCATCTACAGCTCAATTCAATGAGAGGGGACATGATAGCTCCTAATCAGTGTTCTATGACATTGGCTTAGAAGATCCCTTAAACACCAGTAAAAGTAAGCCCCATGCCCAATGACAGTGGGACCATCCTTATTCTTGGGTGTTTCCTCAGAAAGACAATAGCCAATGAGAAAATTCGCATTGGAATTAGAATCAAGCTAAAAAAGAAAAATAGGATATTAGGTTTGTCTTTCCATATCCTTGCAAGATATTGACCACCATGAAAATGCTCTACACCACCTACATCACAGATGAGGGTGTCTAGCATGGGAACATTATGGATGGAATGCAATCGATCAGCATACATTATGCACACCCAAGAGCTGGGAGAACATATGAGCAGACAAAGGGAAACCAATTGAAGCACCTGGTGGCACGTCAATATCATTACCAAATGTTAATGAGGATGAAATAAATCCACTTGATGATCAAGTATGAAAGGCATGGACCGGCATCTACATTCAAGTTGTATTATTGCAAGTTATGGTTATTCCTCTCCTACACCTGGAAAATCTCATATTTGGGGCTCACAGCCAAGCCAAAGCACTTGCACCTGAAGGGGCAGCCTACACGTTTGACCTGAAAGATTTTGCCACCAGCTCCAAATTTCTATGTGACTGTGCTCCCCCCAGAAAAGCCCGCATTTATAATAGTTTTTTTTTTGTTGGTGATACTGCAACATGTAGCCACAGGGTCATTGTTAGATTATGTGTCTCCTGAGAAATGATGGCATGGAAACATACTGGTCCGGAGTGGAGTACTGTTGGTATCATATCAGTACAATCTACTCATGCTTGAGGGAAGAAATAGGAGACTTTTTATCACTTTCCATGTTTTGATTTGTTGTACGCTTTTCAGACGCACGCACGCACGCACGCACACACACCCCCCCTCCCCCACACACTTTTGGATGAGCAATTCCCAAATGTCATAAGGTTCTGAAGACAGGAATAGATTCCGAAATCCATGTCACCACACTGCAATGACAAGTCATGGTATGCTTTGTTAATCACAGTCTGACATTTCGCATACACACTTATCTTCTAGGACAAATGGGCATTATTATTGAACAGACTCCTGCCCATGGAACTTAACTTGCATGGTCGCTCTGTTACCTTTATTTTCCTTTCAATAATATTGCAATTCTAGAACAACAATAAATCTGGTGGCAGAGCAGAAGAAGAATATTTATTAAAAGAGTTTGAATAGGTAGGATATACAACAGCAGCCTTAAACCTTTTATGTCCTGTTGGTATTTGCCTGTGGAATCCTTGTGATCAGGGTACATCTGAATAACCTTGCTCAGATACAGCGGATAAACCATGGTTCTTCATAAAGCTTCACATACTCTGTGATTCTCTCCATAGTCTGTCAGTAACAAAACCCTGGAAATGTGCAGCCAGTCTATTTATAAACACATTGCAGCATCAAAGAAGTGCAAACTACTTCGGCTATAGGGCCATTTTGATATATACAGGTTGGATCAGACGATTTTCATAGCTTTGCTCTATCCAGTTAGTATGACCTAAAAGGGTTCCATGATACTTTCAATATTTAAAAATGCATTTTCATCATCGTGATAATAATGCATTTATTCGATGAATTGTCATTTGGCATACATACAAAATATTCATGTTATAAACAATTAAAAATGTGTTAAACATATATGATGCAATTATTTTCATGATATAATGTAAATTAATACATTCGTGAAAAAATACCACGTGAAAAAATGCAAATCTGATTAACAAAACGGGTTAAAAAAGCAAAACATTAAAAAAAAACATGTGGCCCCCTTTCTAAAAAGCTTCTAAATCTAAAATGTTGTTATTAGATACAGAACGTACATTGTCACAGGTACAATAATGAAGCTTGGATACTTTTTGCTCTTCTGCATCAAGGGTTATACATGAATGTTGCCACATTATGTACAATAGAGACATCCTCTGTTTGCATGGTCAGAATCAAGGCCTATTCTATGCAATGGATATTACCAGAATTGAGAAATGGTCTAAGTATTTATCCCCGAGGTAACCCATAACTGATACATAAAAACATAAAATTAGCCAGTGTTTCGTTTCCCAAGACACATGTTGGACAGTCATGAGTGCCTTGATCATTCCATTTGCAAGTAACTCTCGCGATTTTAAGGATATTAAATCTCAACTTTAAAAAGAGTGTCTGTGTTTGTACAAAAGGCAGATGAATTTTGTCCAAATATGGACATGCAGGAATCGCTATAATAGGACACGAGTGTACATTTACAAGATGCAGTATTTATTTTCAAATCGTTGAATGAATTTTGCGTTGATGTTATGTTATGTGATGTTAAAGCTTTTTATACTGCACACTGTCACCACCTTCGTGGTCCTTTGGCACTCTGGAGGATCTGTAAAGCAAGAGGGTAAGGGGCATGTACGATAGAAGGACAAAGCGGCAGAACAGAGCAATGGAGCTGTGATTTGCTGTTGGCAGCTTCAGTTCGATTGACATAGTTTGCTGAGCGTATGTGTGATATTTGGTTGGTAGGCATCATGTGCTGTTGTGTGTGGTTTGCTTCATTGTTTTGGTGTAGTGAAGTGCATGTGGTTTTATGTTGCTGTAGAGGTATGGTTGTGTTTAGTTCAGAATTTGAGAGGTACAAGCAGAAGGGTGGGTTTTGTAGGGTTGGTTAGCGGCAGACCCCTATCCTAGCCTCACTGTTTTGCTTAACGGTGGTGCGTATCCCCTCCCTAGTCATATATTCTGGAGTGCTACACTTACCACTCCTTTGTTGTGTGCAGAAGAGTGATTCCTCATTGGGCTATTCAGTGTGGCCACCAAGTACTGCCCATGTCCCTACCCCCTTAGCACACCCTGGTGTGCAGCAACCATAACCCCCACAGGCTCCTCCAGGCGGGGTTCTGCTCCCTGTGCCCTGCGGTCCCTCAGTTCTGAGTTCAGGATGCCTCTCTCTCTCCCCATTTTCCTCTAAGGCTCTTTGTCAGTGATCCAAATAAGCCGGTCCCAACTTTCTCCCCTGTTTCCCGTTTTGCACTCTGTAGGGAAGGGTGCACCTAAATTTCCCACCCAAATGGACGGCTCTCTTCCTCTCAGCACTTAACTCCAATCTGGCCTACTCCTCAGTCCTTCTCATGGGTGAGCGCCTAAATTCGGGACCCAACAGTGTATGCAGTGACACCCAGATCTGAAATACAGCAGTCAGTGATAAAATGCTCAAATTTGGGGTACCTGGATAAATGGAGTAACGCCTAGATTTGGGACTCAACGGTAAATGCATTAAGCCTAGGTTTGAAACACAGAGTCAGTGATAACATGTTCAAATGTCGGGTACCTGGATAAATGGAGAAACACATTTGGGACTGAACAGTAAATGCAGTGACACCTAGATTTGATAAAGACTGTAGGTTGAAACCCATGTTAGCAGGGCACTGAAATACGAGTAAGATAATAATATAAAACAAGTTCTTCACTTCTAGCTCCCAATTTTGAAACTCCCTCGCTTCCAACAGTCAATCATCTTACTCTTTAACTATTTTAACAATTTTTGCTCATGTATGAAAGTTCAACTTCTGTCTTCTTATCCTAATTTAACCATGATGCTGAATGTATTTTTCCATATTTTGGAACGCTTTGGTGAAAACGCTATATTAATTCCAATAAAATACAAATAATATAATTCCATACAGTAAATTGATGGTAGATTTATGGTTTTAAAGAAATTATATCCAACAATGTCAATGTCGAAGAGTGTTTTTTTCTATATTATGAAGTATTTACATTTATTGTCTAAAAGTCACTCATATGTGTTTTCTATGTATCAATGATTTTGTGAATTTGAATGAAGACATTAGTGAGATAACATCCAGCAGGCTGTGTTCCCCTTTCTGTAGACAAGCTCCCTGTAATCATTTGATGTATTGTGGGTGACCTCCTCAGTATTGTAATTTAGGGGACCATCTTTCATTCCTTGATTTATTATTCTAAATAAAACAAAACATTCTGATTAAAACAGACTGTTTCTTTCCTCAGCATATCGGGAGGGATTATTGCCCTCAAGATAGGCGGTGATAGCCAATCATTTAGATTCTGTCCTCTATAAAGTGAACCACTAAAGAGCAAATACAAATAATACATTGCTAAATCTCATTATAGTCCCAGGGAAAAGATGGCTGATCACATGCTCAGTTCCCAATGCAAAGATATTATGAGATAATTGTATATTAGATACATGGGCGACGTTGAAGATTTTAATATACAACAATGCACCCCTCACCAAACCAATCATGAGGATAATTATTCCAAGTGTACTAAACCTTTGTTCACAGATTTCTTGTGTTTTTCTATAGCTGACTGGTTCTATTTACATTGTTTGCAGAAATGATAAAGCAATACAATATATATGAAAGTCAAAGTAGATATATGACACTGATCAGTAGCAGAATTTAAAAAGGTATACATACATACCTCACCATAGATAAACAGTGTGTCTCAGAATTGAAACCAGTAAGCAACAATGGATGTGAAAGGGCATCCAAACTGTTCCTTTCCAGCATAATTACACGGGCAGATCAGCATTGTCCCTACCTCACCACCAAACACTGAGGTAAAAGAGGTGCAGAATCGTTTAAGAAGGGCAGCTATGGCATGAAAAGCAGGACACATGGGCCATGGTGTAGGAGGTAGAGAACCCTGTTCTGTTTTGTCAATCTATAGACAAGCCCTCAGTTACCCCAGCAACATTAATTCCCTTACAAATGCTCTCCCTGAAGGGATATGTTCATCCATCTCCCAAAAATTGAAATTTCATGGGAATGCTTTTTAAAACTACTTTCCGTAAATATATGTTTCATCTAATGATCCATCCATCCGCTGTGAGATTGTGTCTTTTTTGTCTTTCTAAAGCACACTGAGGGGTGTGTTTTTGGTTGTCTCATTTCATTTGTGGTGGTTTTCTAACCCTGATCTTTCCCCCTGTCTGATACTTTACCCACTGACACTGTGCAGACATTGTAAACATTATAATGCTGTGCCCATTCTGGTATCTTGCTCCCACGGACGTTGTCCACATTCAAATATTCTGTCCATCCTGAAGTCCTACCTATTCTGTTATTTAGCCCATTCTAATGTTCACACATCTCTGCCCATTTTAGACGTTGGCACAATTTGATGTATGTTCAATTTCACTGTTTCCCCAATCTATTATTTTTCTCAACCTCTTGACTGAACCCCATTATGTAGGTCTACACTTTTGACATTTTGTGCATGTCAAACATTGTTACTTTGTATTATAATATCAGTTTCACAATTATGTATACACAAGATGAATAACCTGGACTAGTTGACTATGAAGTCACTGTGCTCGCCAGCATGACACGATAGAGATGCCTAATTCTTACTTGGTTGCAATGTATAATTTGTAAAACAAAATAGTAGGCCAGAGTCATGCAACTAAAACAGTACAAATAATGTATTAGTACTTGCCTGCTGTTTGGACATGTACAGGTTTCTCTGACAGAATGGCATCCGGTGAGGACAGAATAGCATGAACATTTTTCATTTGAAATACTACAATTACATGGATAATTTTGTTTCTGACAGAGATATCTGATTATGCGAACAGCCTTTCATGAATGTTCCTTGCCAAAACTATAGTCCATACATGTGCTTCTGTTGGCACTGCAGTGGCATAGAGCAGGTTCAAGGGTCACAGGTAAAGTACTGATGGTGTCAGGGTCACAATGTTCCTGCAGGCAGTGGTGGGGTTTTAATCTTCAGCACTTCTGTTTTCAAATGTAATCATTGTATTACTTAGTCTGGTACCAAATACATCTTGAACTATGAGCATTTTCTGATTGCATCATGGTGTCTACCAACAGCAAACAATTATACAGCCACACCAATTTGATATCACAGTAGTGTCAGCTCTGTGAGCAGGACTGCAGCTATGACAGCAGAGATGTGTATTAACATCCGGTCTGATTGTTTCCACTATGGCCAAATTGAAAAATGGCCAGAATGCTGAATGCTGGCCCTTTGAGTTTGACTGCAGAAGACGTAACACATCCCTTTAGGATACAACAATTTACACCTGGAAATCACCTGGCAACTGGTGAAACAAATGCAGAACATGCATAAAAGAGCCACTTGCACACCAGGGTTCTGAACACCGGAGTCCTGTTGAAGTCAAGAGGCATTGTACAGAGGCAGACTTATATTAGCCAGAAGGGAGAGGTGGGTTGAGAGGAGCATTCCACTATCTTGACTTCTATTTGGGTTCTCTTCTTTGTCCATGCCCCCTTAATTTCCTGCAGGTAAAGTACAGTGAGTGTGATGTCATACGTTAAATGCACTTTGCCTTATGATATCCCACAAACATGTGGATTGAACCCCTTACAGCAGGTTTATTTGGACCAATGTCCTGTGACATGTTGTCTTTAAAAGGATACTTTAATTCATATTTTGACTCCAAAGGAAGAAGCATTCATCTGGAACTCTGTTGCAGATACAGTCCTTTCCTATAGAGGTGAAGACAGAAGAGTCCAAAGCAAAGAAATCTGACTCCTAGCAACCCTTAGGGAACAGCCGATGTGACACTGCTTTTGGACAAAGCTCAATATGATAGCTGTGCATCGGAATCAGGATTCTGCTCATCATAGGTGTAGGAACCCTGAAGGAGTCAGACAAATTCTTGGAGTGGTAAGGTTCAGAACAAAGGTCTTGCGTTCTCCTTGTAGACCATGGAATGGGCCTCCCAGCAACCCAGAAGTCATAGAATAGCTCTATGCTGTGATTTCTGCATTGAACCACTTGTGAGCTACATTGACTCAAATTCGTCAGTCTCTTCCAAGCCTCTTCATGCCACATGCCATTGCTGATTGGACCGCACCATATGTTGGACCTAATTGACCTATCAACAAACTGGTGTCAAATGTCCACTTAGGAGGCTCCTAGTAACCTGGCTTAATGCTGATGAGCCCCCAAGGTCAAGAAAACAAAGGAAAAGGCTTTGTCCTCCTGGTACACATTTTGGAAAAAAGTAACTTTTAAGTCCCCCTTCTCTACCTTTTTTTCAAAGGCATATCTGTCAACAGTGACATTGTTGCCAATGTTTTGCCTGACCATCCTTGCTAATCTACCCAGAGGGCCCATTCACAAAATGATACATTATCAATGTTTCTTGTTTCTTGAACGGGGTGCATTTTTCTAGTGTTTACTGATTATTTATGTCCATGTATGTTATTCAATTAGTACCAATTTCGATTGGTTATTAATAGTAATGTATGTACAAATGTCCTATGTAAAGTGCTTTAGAACAAAGCACTGTATAAATAGCAAATTATTATTGAAGTCTTGTTTTTTATAGACATTTCATTGGACAATCTATTTTTTTGGACAATAGCACTAAGGATGTTTGAGCTGCTACTATTATCAGCATACCATTGAAGCTTTGCCTTTTCTCCTTTATAATTAGGATCACTGCTGGTTTTATAGTAGTCTGGGGCTGAGAAGTCAGTTTAGCTACCGCTCAACCTAGTACTCCTGCAAAGCAGTAGTCCTATTGTCATAGTCACCGTTTTCACAAAGGTGATCTGTGCATTTCTGGGGGCCTGTGCAGCAGCACAGATACTGTCCTATGTAGTCCCTTGCACGCAGTAGTGTCACAAACACACACCCAAAATCATTATAAAAGAAGGTGCCTGTCACTTCACAGTGATGGACCCATAGAGGTCCTGTCATTGTGAAATGCAAACGAGAAGAAAACAATATTATTTCCTGTTTGATGGTCAGAAATGCATGCGGGACAGCAGTGGTCATACCACTGTTGTCTCACTTACTAAATAAATGCATGAAAGATAGTGTGCATTGGTCTGCCACCTGCAACATTTTCAAATGACACAAGGGAAAGCTTCTGTTTCCTGGGAATTTTTAAGTGGATCCCATTTGTCAACTCGGGATGATCATAACATTGTCTACAAAATACAACCTTATTTGCCCCGCTACTCAAATGGGAGATTCAGATGCCTTTTGTGAACGGCACATTTCTTTTTGTGGGCCAAGTAAAGGACACCTGTTTTTTGCACCAACAAACCATTGAGCATTTGGCCACGTTTTCTGACAATATAAACTATAAGACTTGATTCACTGTAATCTTGATATGAGTGATTTTGTGTATATGTTGTATATGTGTATATGTTGTCTTATAAAAATGAATTGTATATTTGTATCGTGTGTGAAATGTTGTATACGGTTTTATGTAAACTAACAATGCAACAATAAAATTTAAAAAAAAATAAAAAAACAGATAACACCAGAGCTCCACTGCTGTTGTGTGATGCTCTGAGATTGCAGCTCATCTAGGCATGGACTTTTCAATGCATCACGGTGCAGTCCCTTTAGCTTGCAGTTAATAACAAGAAGAGCAAAGCTACAAGAGACACAATGCAATGGGAAACGATGAGTCGCTCATTACATAAACATGGATGTAGAGGGGGCACATGACACCTTACGAATGAACCCCAACAGGAATTATCCTTGTCTGGGGATACCTTTGTTTCCACCCAGAGGACTGTTCACCTTTTGCAGTGTTCAGATAGGCTAAAAAACAGTGATGTGGAAAGTTGAGCAGAGGAATGCCAGTGTTTAAGATTAATTTTAAACCAGCAGCACCTCACATTATTTGTTTACACAAAGCAAGCAGGCATCTCTCCTACATCCGAGGAAGTCGCAAAAGGTAAATCGTTTGTTGCCTGTCATGGATTGTGGATGATCATTTCACTTCTGCACTGCATATCACGATAGCAAATGGATTGTGCGATAACAATATTACCTCATTCTACGTCTTGAGTGGCACAGGTCTCAGCTACTATAGCTATCAGCTAAAGTATTATCACCAATCTCCCAGGTGTTAATATCATACTTTGAATGTTACATGGTTGATCCAGCACTAACAGTTATTCATCCACAAGGTGCATATAAATATTCATTCTATACTTGTTTGACATCACATACAATAAGGGTATGGAATTACACTAGTGAAGCAATCATCTGGGACCACCATGGTCTATATAGTTCATGTTACATTGAAGGCCATGAACAGAGGTTGTTTCTCAATACTTAAAATGCTGGACCTGTCAGCAGCTTTTGACGGCATCGGTAAGGTTGGATGTTTGGCCTATTTGCAGTACGTTGCAATAATTGGCAGTTGCTGTTATTGAATGATTGAATGGAGCTCCTTGTTCCAGTAGAGTTACGCCCATACATTCAGCATGATGAGATAGGAGGTGAGGGGTGCTCTCCCCTTTATTCTTAAAGGTGTATTTCAGGATACCAACTTATATCATCTGAAGACATGGACTGCAGTGTCAGCAATATGCTGATGATACGCATGTGCATACCTCCTATGGCAGCCTGAAGACATTGCCTAACCTAAGTTTCCTCTTGGATAGAGAACATCTGTCTGAATCTGAAGCTTGTCAAGATGTAAATAAGGATTGTGGTTTGGAAATGATGTTGGAGGTTAGGCTTTGGGTAGAGTGAGCAACCTTTCATTATCACCATGCACACTGGTCACTGGTGCACACTGCACACTTTTGACAATCTGTTGTCCCTAGCCTTGATATGTGTGCAGTGGCTGAGTGAAAGAACCTGTAAGACAGCTTCAAAAGGATTTATTAACATTGTAACGGTGTGATTGGGATACATGTCAATCAATACAAGGGTGGTATCTAAAACTAGACCAAATCAAGTGAATCAAGGGTTTTGTTTAACAGGGATATTGGCCATCCTGTGGATCCACTGATTAAAGAATGTAGGAGTTAGAGTGCTCATCACCTTTATTGGCTTAGTTTCAAGGACATTGGACCAAACATGCTTCTTGCTTCTCGAGGACAGTCTCTAGAATATAATTTCTGATAGGCTATTTATAATACTTCCAGGAATTGATTGCATGGACCACTTCTTTAACACCGTCTCAGAGATATAAATGCCTGCCCACTTCAGCAAGGATATAATGCCCAGCTCACTCTCTTCAAGATATGGTGATCCACTTTCTTTTTGAGGGATGTAGTGTCCTTCTCAATTCCATGGGGTTAAAGTGTTCAGCTCACTTCTCAGGAGATACAGTGCTCAAAATGCTTCTTTCAAGGACAATAGTTCCCAACTCCCTTCAACACAGTTCAGAACCATTGACTTTTTGGCACTGTTAAGTAGTGAGGGTTGTCCCTCCGTTCCTAGTTTCTTAAGTTATTCAAAATTAAGTGGTAAAGCAGTTCTCTTCCTCATGTTTGTTTAGGATTCCGGACTCCCATTTGTCATATCCTCCTTCATGTATCTGCTCTAGGTAATCACCTCTCTAAGATGAAAAACCTGTGAACTTTTATAGTTTAAAATTCCACCAACAACTTTGATCATGCCTCTATATAGGTTAACACACTTTATTTGTTGTCTGGACCATGCTGATAAGTAGTTCTAGCTATTTGCTGAAATATTCTCACCAGTGTATCCTAAGTGAGCAGCTGAAGCTTTAAGATCCTTGGTGGCCACCTTTCTTCCAGGAGGAAATCTCACATTATACTGGTTCAGTACAGTCTCTCTGCTTCAGCAGCCTTCTCACTCCCTCTCTCTCTCTCCACCATTGCATGCACTGCTCTATTGGGGTTATTGCTGGCATACATGACACTGTGACTTGGATAGGCAAACATTGGGTGGACGTTGGACATTGTAGTTTCAAACTATGAGTCTCTCATAGTTAGGCGTGGTGACTCCACAGGGTTGGTAGGTAATCTCTCATAGCAGCACATTATATATTGTTAGGAATGCCCTTCATTTGTGGGCAGCTGCTAAACGCTCATGTGTGGGTTAACAATGTTTTGCTAACACAATTTGCAGTGTTTGAGAAAAGATTGTTTTGTAAAACTTGATAGTGCTGAGGTCAGTCTCTCGCCCAGTATTCCTAGCAACACTCAAGGCCCTAGAATAGCGTTCTCAAGTCAAAGAGTCCACTTGTGCCCTGAGACAGAGTCAGACCTCTGAATTTGTCACAATATACAAGTTGCTGCTGTGGATAGGTCAGTGTATTTCTATCAAAGAAAATTCAGAGGTTTCACGCCCCTCATCCCATCTACTAGCCTAGAACCATTAATCAATGAATGTGTGGCTATGCATTTGCACTATGGAAATTCCCTTTACTCAATGTTCCCAATGTTTAGCTCAATAGATACTTCTTGTAAAGTTCACAGTTGTTCCCATTATTTGAAATGTAGCTGTGTTTTGCATATTTAAATCCAACCTTTCAAATTGTGCACTTGTAATTATTATGGTGCCAGAAACATGCATGCAAACTCGTATAGGCTTTGAATGGGTTTTCAGGGATTAAGAACATTCTGTCAGCATTCTTGTGTGGTTTGTCATAGAGTAACTATGTAAAACCTAATATCCTCAGTGGAGTTACAACTTGCAATGTGAAGGTTGCTTCATCCAGAGGCGGGAGGCTGTGCCATCCAAGGTGTTGGTGAAGTCTTTTGGAAATCTCTGTCTTACAACATGAAATACACGCTACCAATACCATTCCCTTTCCACATTTTTAATAAGACCTATTTCCATGACATGGCCTTTCTCTCCCTACATACATATATTAATGATCTGTACAACTGTCATAGTTTATACTGCATTGTTGATCTTTAAGTGTTAGTTTTATTTAAAATAATAAAATGCATATTTAATTAAGGATTGGACAGATCAGACATGCCTGTTCTCTTTAAATATTATTTGTGATCATTAAGCAGTAGATTTAAAAGTTGTTGAGGCGAACCTCAAGATTAGCAAACATACATGCCTCGCATTTCAAGTAGACAACATGGGCATTTTCACACAAAACAATGGTCAGGATGGTTCATATTCTACAAGGCAATCTAAGATGAGAATTATGTAGGAGTCGAGATCAACGTAAGTAATCAGGGGGACCTTTAAGAAAGAAAACTGAATGGAGAACAGCATTTTCTAACTATCTGTTGTATCTTTATCAGGGTTGCTAAACCATGTTTGTCAATTTATCAATACAGATCTCCACACATCCACCACACATAATGTCATGATAGTGATTTGCTGGTATGAAAAGGAGGCACAGACACCTATACATCCTGAGGCTTGGACTCCCAGATCTCTTTCATCACATGTATAGGCAACTTAAAGTGGTAGATTAATTATTGAGTATGAAGAGGTACCTGAGGTGTCAGTTGTTTTTGAGACCTCAGAGCTTTAATGCATGGTGAAGAATCCCCCTCCTCATCCCACTGTTGGTGCTACTCTATGGTGACAGATGACTCAATTTTCTGTGGTGGAGCAGGCCAAGGGCCCCTTTTTTGTCCAGGAGAAGTGGTGAAGGTTGGCAACGGTGCCAGCATAGAACCTAGGGACAAAGCCATTCATCAAACAACTGATTCAGCATTACTAGAGGCAGGTGGACTAATTCATTGGCACACCTCCTAAGGCAGAATGTCCACTGGAGTGGCAGTGTGTTGGCCACCTCCCCTCGACAATCCTCAAAGTATACTACTGCTGCTGCAACATCAAGCACGATTTACAGACCAAGTCCATTAATGGCTACAATTCTGTTATTGCTCGGCTTTAGAGTGCAACAATTAAAGGTCAGTACGTATCTGACAATGGTACTGCAGTTGCATGGTATGTTAGACCTTACTTAACATGCTTACTCTACCCATAACCTACCGACCCACACTGGGAGTAAACATTTGGATCTTTATTCATCTCCAACTCTCTCTCAGCCACTAACATTACTCTTACATCATCCCTATCTGATCACTCCATTATTTGCACCACCATCTTCATTCAACACTTTGACCTCTGCTCACCACTTCCTGTACCTTTTACTAAAAGTATATTTAAACCTCACGCCATTCCTCCTTTTCTCTATGAGCCACATTTCTTACTGAGCTCCTTCAGATCTGATGCCGCTTCCACTTGCACTGCCTTTAACCAGTTTCAAATCCCTACTATGTGACTCATTCTCCCCTCACTTCCCATTGGTAACTCTTGCCCCTAAATCTTAGCATCCCCAACCAAGGGTCACCGCATTCATGTGCTGTCTCTGCAGAGGCATGCATTGAATGCTACAAGAATTGAGGCACATCCTTAGACAGCTGCATCACAATTTCCAGAGCTCTTATTCTATCCAGCATAGATTGCTGTAATGCCCCCTTTGCAGGTTCAAATGATTGCAACTTCAAAAAAACTAAAGGTCATTCAAAATAATGAACTAAAAGCTGCTCTAAACAGTCCTTAAAAAAAACACATCGCCATCGATAGACAAAATGTCCATTGGCTTCCGGGGGAATTAACATATTGTGTTCAAAACTCTCTCCTTGACTCAAAAATGCTCAGCCAACACGGCCCCCAAATACCTGTGAAGCAAATTCTCCAAAACACAATCAGGCAGGCCCTCACACACTGTCTATTCACAGCTACTCACCATTGGCAGATTCAAGTGACAAAAAGCAGGGGGCTGAAGCTTCCCAGTGGTAGCACCCAAACACTGCAACGCCATTCCACTCTCACTGAGATCTGAAGCCTCCTTCTGGTCTTTCTGTATGGGCCTCAAAACTTGGCTATTCGCGCAATAACTGCAAAACTAGCTGTGATACACAGCCCACACTGCATTTACCACCATGATGATATCAAGCAAGCAACATGCATGTATGTATGTATTTATTTCTGTATGTAAATCGGCTCCCTTGTGCCTCCGGGTTAGGTGTGCTTTACAAATGAATAAAAAGATTAAAAAAGAAAATACCCACTTTCTTGATAGAGAAGTTCTTTCTTGATGGAGCAAAAAAGAATTCTACCTCATGCTCATTATTTCCCACTCTGACCACACTTGCTGGCTACAGGCCACCCTAAATGTACTCCTCACTCCTCCTAAACCTATGACTATCACCTCCACTATCACAGCTAATGACCTAGCTGCACACTTTGCTGCAGAAATGTCCAAAATTACAGACTCTCTCCTGCCCTTCCTCACGCTCCCTCCTCCAACTCAACACTCTGCCTACTCTACCATCACCCTCTGTCTCCCACTTTAGTCACAGTAATATTGAAGAAGTCCTAGCTCTACTGAGGAAGTCTAACCTATTGTGTGCCCTCTCAGCTCCTGTTGCTCCATTGCCACAATCATCCTTCTCATAAAAAGCCAGGTGCTGGTCTGCACCTACTGGCTAACTGTCACCTGTGTCTCTCCTTCTGCACTACTTTAAAGTGTTCTAAAGGTTTATTTTCAACCGTCTTACACATCCCTTGGACATTACAATCTTCAAGACCCCCTACAAGAAGGTTTCCACTCTTGATACTTCACAGAAACTACTCTTATGAATGTCTCCAACTACATCACCTCTGCTAAGCAGTCCGACCTATCCTCTATCCCAATACTCCTTGGCCTGTCCACTGCCTTTGACACTGTCAATCACTCTTATCTCCTTAATAATCTCTAGTTTCTTGGGATTCAAAAGCAAGCCCGTTCCTGGATTCAATCCTACCTGGCATCTCACCAATTCTTTCTCTCCTGGAAGAACAACACCTCTCAAGTCAGTCATCTAACTGTTGGTTTTCCATAAGTCTCTACCTTGGTTCCTCTCCTCTTTACACTCTACAGCTCTGCTCTTCTGTCACTCTTCTCCTTTGGGTTCTCATGCCAGTTCTTCAGAGATGACACTCAAATCCTCTTCTCTTTTCCTGAACTGTCCTATGACCTCTCTATCAAAATTCCAAACTGTCTCTCTGCCATTACATATTGGATGGCTTCACACTCTCCGATGTTAAACTCTACCAAAATAGAGGTTCTCTTCTTCCTTGCCAAATACTTTCTGTCATCTTTTCCACTGCCTACCTAGCTCCCACCTAACACCCTATGCTAATCTTTTTCAGCTAGAAAAATCAGCGTAATGTATGGCCCTTCACAAAACATATCTACTTTCATCTTCAAAACTGCAATGGCAACTCACCTCAACCACCTAAATGTTAGGAAAATGAGGCACCTCCTTGCGCTGAACACCACCAAGCACCACTTAACCACTCCCCTCTTTTCTAAACTGGACTAGTGAGGCAGCATCCACTTTGGTGTTCCAAATTACACTTTCTGTCCTGTAGACAATATCATTAACTTCCCTACCTGGACTCTCTTTGAACTTCCTCTCTTCACACTTACTTACTTGTAATATCACCAGGCTGAATGGCTGAAACTGCAAAACTCTGCTAGATTTAAATGTCTTCTTCTGGTTCTCTAATCTTTCTGCAGTAAATGACCACTATACCTATCCTCCTCTATTCAACTCTGCAATCCGTCTTGTAATATCCGCTATGTCTCCTCAAACACCCATGTAACACGTCACCCTCCCTGTGCTTCCTCTCCCTTCTGCTCTTTCTCGCTTCTTCCTCCACTTGCATAGAATTCTGATTTGTTCAAAATTAAACTAACAGCCAGACTCCTCACCTTCAAATTACCCTATTAACGCACCTTCTAGCTAACATTTGTCCCTCACCTCTAACCTGCCTCTGTATATCAGTTTCTCTGGTACTTCAACCATCATGGTCACATTCCTAACACAGCTTGCTGTGACGCCTACCTGCACTCAAAAATATATAATGTTTATTGTTCGTAATCTATGTCTAATCTATGTAACTCCACCCATGATTTGACCCTGTTGACTATTCCATTTACTGACTACTTCCCTCCACAACCTGGTCAGAATGTCACTCGAGCTAACCCCATTGTAAGAATCTCACTGCTTCTCGTCGAATCTGATTTCTAATCTATTGTGCATTGTTTTGTGGTCAAAAGAACCTTGTGCCGCCCTGTATATAAATACATTTAAATAAATAACTTAAAATTAACCTAAGCTGAAAAGCAAATGAAGTTTGGTCTGAATTGAAAGCTGCACCTTTTTGGTATCAAAGTGCTCTCGCACCAATAGTGTGTTGCCTATGAAGCTTCTGAATGTCTAACTAGCACTTCTCTTTTTGGACAAAGTCTCACTATTTTAAGGTTGAACCTTGTACCTGCCATTTCCAAGAAAAGAGTGGTGAAACCACTGTCGGAAATTGAATATGTGGCCAAAATGAGCCCTAACAGCAAGGAAACAAAGAATATGCATATATATTTCCTTCAAGGATCTTTGCCTCCATGAAGTATAGGATCACTAATCATATCACTTCGTGAAAGGCAACAGTTACATTTCAAGTATTGTGACTGTCAACACTGCCTGGTGAGAGACAAGAAATCTTGTCAAATCAACCATATGTAGCTGTCTTGCCAAACTGCAGGAAAAAAATATTATTATACTTCTGTATTTTGGGGTTATTCTTATCTTGACTTAGAGAGGAATAGTTGCTTCGTAGTTTTTAAAACAACCAGGCAGCTTTTGAGTTTAAAAAAATGGCATGTTTGTTATCCAAAGTTTGAAAGATATTTGAATATATCAGACGAGGCAATTCACCAAAGGGAAACAGCAGCAGCTAAAATGGCAAAGGACAACCCTGCGGGAAGTCAAGAGTCTCTTTGATGACTGTCAGAGTACTCTTAGAAATCCACTTTTTTGCAATGAAGCTGAAATTCTCATGCTAGATTCAGAAATGTTACACAACAAGCCAATTATTCTTAACTTGATCTTTTAGAGTTAGTGTCAAAACTTAATGACAAGCAGCACAGGTTTTGGAAATGTAAAACATATTGTTTGTCATGGTTTGGAACACTAGATACCACAAAAGTCTAATAGCTGCAAATTCTGCCTGACACTCAATACATTTTCACACAACACAGCCAGAAGTTATTTGAGTTAATTAATTATACCTTCTACATCTACAGTAGCCTATAACTTACTGATTAAAACACAGTTCATTTAGCAGATTAACTCTGTGAAATTTGTTGTGGAATCAGCCATATACACAAAGCTTTCTTTGTTTCTTAAACCTTTTAGTTGTATCTATATAAGACACACGAGAAGGAAGGTTTCAAAGTAGAATTGACTTCCTACCGTGTGCAACATTTAGCTGTCTGGAAATCAGTGAGTGAGTGAATGGTGAGTGTCTTTTTCTATCCCCTAACCTAGACAGGCGGCTCATCAGCTCTGACTAGGGAGACTGGACCCAACTAAGGGAGGGTTAGTCTCTTCTGAACAGGGATAATCAGTAAGTTTTAGGCTACTGTAGATGTAGAAGCTATAATTAATTAACTCAAATGGTTTGGAACACTAAAGAAAAGTGTGTTCATATTCAGAATATCATCTTATGTTGCTCTATTTTAGTGGACAAGCGGAAAGACCTTTTGTTCTGGATAAGGTCATCTGCGCTTTATCTTTTGCAGTGACAGCCCCCACTGGTTTGCAAACATTTAACATACAAAGGGGTATCCCTTTGAACATGACATGTTTACATTCAGGATCCTCTCTGGAGAAGCTGCTCATGAAGTTGGAAAGAATGTCCAGAAAATGAAAGTACTAATTAAGAGGAAGTTACCATGGTATTCAATGTCCTACTAGCTTTTCTACATTTGAGAATGCTGGGGACAGATTATCAGTAGCTGTTTGGAGGACAGCATGTGATTGTTTTTTTCATGATCTCCTGCAGTTGGCTCATGTGAAGGGTCAGCCAGTCGTCAAGGCCCTGCATAGCAAAGAGACTCAGACATGTATTGGTAGTATAGGAAATGGGAATGTCTGGAGATATTTCAAGTGTCATCACCTGCCTTCCAGCATTAGGAATCTGCAGATCTGAGATGAAGAAATGCTTATTAAAAATGGTGTAGGAGTATTAAACAATGGTGCCCATAAGGATTTTCAAAGTAGAATAATCGCTATCATATAATACAAAATGTGTGATGCGTATGAAGGTTTGCTGGATTTATAGCAAGGGATTGACCAATGTGTTTGTTTACTCTCCACTACTGCAGAATGTGAGCACTTCAATTCTGCAATGAAGGCCAATGAGAATGAAGATGTTTCTCAAATAAAGTGTATTGATGTTTCAGAAGGCAAATCAAAGCCTTCAGAATGAAATAAGGCATATTCCTGTTTGATTTCTCAAATGGATAGCTTAGGAACTTATTTAAGATTGTGAGTCAAATGACAAGTTACTTTGAGATGTATCTTGAATGTTGAGATTGGATTTACCAATGGGATAATGGTAATAGTTGTTGCTTTTGTGACTTAGTTCCAGAGGATTTCAATTGAGTGTATTCTCATGAAACTGGATGACATTAGTGAACCACAGGAGGTAGGAAGAACTTCAGCACACTTCCAATTTTTAAAGATAGGTAGGTTCAAAGAGCTTAGTGTCCTCTGTGTTCTGTTTCTTTTGCATATGCCATCACAGTGCACAGGTCCGCTACTAGCTCTTCAGGTAAAACAACACAGTGCACAAATTTCAAGACTTGGGTTTAGATGTGTATCTAGTGGATGTAGGACTTCCTGGGCCTCCATACTGGGTTCTAGTACCAGGTTCTGTGAATGAGGAATTACCGGGTCATTCCAACCTTGGAGGACCCGGTAATTCCTCATGCTTAAAACCAATCCCCATTCCATTTTGAGCCCCCATAAGGCTCAATGGGAATGGGGATGGAGCTGATAACGGGCCCGTTAATAACGGGCCCGTTATTAGCTCCTTGGTCCCCTCGCTGAACCCAGAAAGGACGTCTGGTTTTACCAGATGTCTGTTCCGGGTCCCGCTAGGGGACCTCGTAATCAGGCATCCCATAATGAATGGTGCCGATCCCGTACCGGCACCCTTCATTACGGGAGAGCAAGCCTCGTAATGAGGCCCACTATCTTCAAGGAAGGAATGTCTTATATGGCACTGTCCCATGTGAGAAGTTTGTTAGGATTATATCTAGCTGCCATTGAGGAGTCAAAAGTTGATACTGATATGGAATCTGTTATTGAATCTAAACATCTACAATTATAGTACGCTCCTCGCTTAGGTCTATTGCCTGTTCCTGTAACAGCTCTTACCCAAAGAAAACAAGAAAAGTACCTCTACTAGAGAGGTAGAGACACAGTTACCCCTACTAAAAGCAATTATTGATGGAAGAACAGAAATCTACAATTTCTGAGCCTAAATATGCAGAATTTGCATTCAGTAAAAAGACAGAAACTGAATACTATTAAAATTCAAATTGAACTTGCTGTTCTAAATTGCAACCTTAATTTAAATTATTAACAGTCTTGCAGAGAATAGACTCTGTGGAAGACTATCCACTCTTCAAAGACTGGTTTGGGCAGCCCTGAGGAGGTGGGCTGTGTATTCTAAAATTGTCATCTTCCTGCATATGGGCTTGAATGCCCTTATTTATCTGAAAACTAAAGTAAGATGTACATGAATTTCTCATGTCAAGCTTAGAGGTTTTAAAAAATAAACGAGTTCCTGTGGATTCTTTTATTAAAAAGCTACATGTTTGTTCATAATGTCTAAATCAAATTGTGTCCTGTGCAGGTTTGGAGTGGATTGTGTACCTTTCAGTACCTGATCATGAAAGTGTGCATTCCTGTGGCCTGGTTACCAAAACAAACCAGGACCTGGTTAGTGGACATTATAGTGCTTATGTCCAGTCTTCAATCAGAGATGTAGAGTGTCAATGAAACTGTTGTTCAAATGATGCAGACCTCATGGTTCAAAAATAAATACAGATATGTTGAACTTTGTACATGGTCAGGACTCTACACCGCAGGCTTTTTACAGTGAGAGCATTGTGGATTATGTGGTTTTAACTGAAGAGCTAGTAGTGGATTTGAGATACCAACATCCTTGTCAGTGCCTGCAAGGTCTGGGGACACTTTGAAGCACCTTCAAACAATTGATTTAAATGTGAGGTCCAGCGCTGTAGCAGCACGCTTGCCGTGTAAGCATTGTGGAGTGTGTTGTTTTACCTGAAGAGCCAGTAGCAGACTTGGACTACCAACATCTTTGCAGTGACTGCAGTGTCTGGGGACCCTTTGAACTGCATTCCGACAGCTGATTTAAATTTGAGTTCCAGCTCTGTAGAATTGTGTTTTCTGTGTGAGCAGTGCGGACTTCAGGTCCAACATACTTGGCGGTGACCACAGAGTCTGGGAACCCTTGCCTTGCAACAGGTGATTTAAAGTTAAGTTCCTGCACTGATGCAGCACGTTTGCTGTGTGAGCAGTGTGGACTGTGTTATTTTACCCAAAGAGCTAGTAGCAGACTTTGGCTACAAACATCCTTGGTGGTGACTGCAGGGTCTTGGGACCATTTGAACCGGTTTCCAACAGTTGATTTAAATTTGAGTTCCAGCGCTGCAGCAGAGTATTTGCTGTCTGAGCAGTGTACACTGTTTTCTTTTACCTGAAGAGCTAGTAGCGGGCTTTGCCTATCAACATCCTTGGTGGTGACTGCAGGGACTGGGGACCCTCTGAACCACTTCCCAACAGCTGATTTAAGCAGTGGTGTCAGCGACATGTGTGCTGCACGTGAAGAACACAAAGCACATCACTGCCACGCTGTCAGCTGTGAAGTCAATGGAGATGGAGATCAAGCAGCCGATGGTGGAGGAAATCGCTGCCTCAGCAAAGCTGGAGAAGCATAGTGTGGAAGGAAATGGTATGGTAAGAGTGGACACATCAAGTGATTTACCAAAATACACATACCCGTTAAGACATGTCCGAATAGCCCCACTAAAACAATAAAAGTAGCAACTACTGCCATAAATGAGGAAGCATCGACTGTGAAAATGACTTAATTTATTTTTTTCCGCTAAAATGTTATGATGTTTTAGATGATGCTCAAACCCTCAATCCCTTGAACAAGATCTGGCTTCGTCGTTGGATACCAAGCTCACTAAAAGTGTACTACACATTATCATGCTGACTCGGCCAGAATTAGACAACATGGCGGTAGTAGCCCCATGTAGATGAAAACTGTGCAAACAATCTTGTGAGAAAAGTAGATATCATAAGGGCAGTGCTCGAAGCTCCTGAGACTATAGATCCTATTACATTTAGTAACCCAGTGACTATGTGAGCAAAGGTTAAGGAAACAGTAATTGCACCTATCAACAGGCATAAGACGAATGAGGTCAATACATCTCTATGTTCTACCCTATTTCTATTTCAATACCTCCTTCTCCTCGGGAAGACTAATCAGAGGGTGGACAGGAGGAGGTCTATCACTAGGCACTCTTTCAAGAAATGGTGTTATTGTAGTTTTTATATGATTCAATAGCTTGTTTTAGAGAATCTACTTATTTTGTTGCTAAATTAATGTTAAAAGATGCAAAAAACAAGTTGGAGACTCATGCACTATTATTGAACTTCATCTTATTACAGAAATGCCCACATGTAAAGAAGGTTTCTAATGTGACCTGTGAGATTAATACACAAATCTTTGAAATAAGTGTTAATCTGAACACACGTCAGACTACGGACACGCTCATCTCCGGAAGTACTTTAAAGAGGCTGAAAGACCCGACAGTCATAAACTGGGAACAGGTCAGAAGCAGACTGCAGCAATCGGAAGAGGTGTCTGAACAGATTGACTTAACAGAACTTTCTCTGATGACTCAAAATGACGGGAAAAAAGAAAGCAGATGTAAACATAAGAGAAGAAAAATGCAGCAATGAATTAAGTTATATAAGAACAACACATTTAGGATACATAAGTGCAATATAATTTCATCAGAGACAAAAGCAGTTACACTTATTGAAAACGAGCATTCCCAATATGATTTGACTATAACAATAAAAAGACAGGGGGAGAGGAAAGAACATATTGATAGGTGCAATGGCAAAATAAAAAAGAAAGCTGACAAAAAGAATAAGAACAATCACTAGAGTGGGGATGGCGAAATCATGCATACATCATACATGTTTCATTTGACCCCAGCAGTCACTACTGTTAAGAACGCCAGAGCTAAAGACATTTGAGAATTTCTAATTGAACAAGTTCATGGAAGACAGTTAGTGGACAAGTGTACTAAGGCTAATAAGCAAAGGCCACGTGACAAAGCAAAGCAAAGAAATGGAAGATAAGGGAAGAGCATGAGACACAATACTGGAAGGTCTTGAATTATTATTTCAGATGGCAACGTTGGATGTACCCAAACCGAATTTTAATGCTCTGACACAAACAAACAATGGACTCCTCAGTGAGAGTAATACTAAAGCTTGTCAAACATCACTGGGATCATTAAGCTCTCAACTACAGGATTATGTTACAAGACTGAAATAGATCTGTTTACAAGGGGATGCACTGCCATTTGGTTAAAATGCTGATTTTTAAGTATGCTAAGAGTAAATATACACCTCCTAAATTATTTTACCAAATGGATAGTCTTGCAGGATCTGGACAAAGTAGGAACATTAACAGCTCACCCTGTGGCACAAGAGGATGAAATATTAAGTGTGGCAAAACTGTGCTCTGATGGCAAGGGTGCGAGAACTCTACAAGGACCCACTAATATGGAGCAGGATTTTTGGAAAGTTGATGGTTACTGACCATGGTTGCCAAACGTGTTTCAATTCAATCTTAATGAAAATATCCTCATCATTTGTTTTTTAATATGATCTTCGAACACCCGAGGTTCATCCTATTTCGCATCTGAGGGAGGTATACTGGAGTTTATTTATGTATTCCCCTTATTGATTTTGCAGTAGACCTGGAGTGTGGACCCCTATGATTTTGATGGGAGGTCCACCATACACGCCACTGCAGTAAAGGGACCCAAAGGGAGGCTGAAAGAAGGTCTGCTAATCTCTGCTCATAACTTATGGGATTTTAAGAACATTGAATCCTGTACTGATACTGTTCTATTGAAGATTGTTAAAGGAGAGAAGAATCATGAAAAGGGTGTCCTTTTAAACACAGTTAAAGCATTATTAATGGAAGCTGTAGACATTATGCCAGTAGTAATATGTGTTGATTTCAATGCAAGAATAACCTCTTCTACCACAGTATGTATTCCTGATATGAGTTCATGACCCATTAGGTATACAACATATAATTAGAAAGGAGGGTCGTGGGCTAATTTATTGTATCAATTTGACCGTAAAATGCTAAATGGGCACTGCCCGGATGATTATCTTTGAGGAGAGTGAGCAGTAAAAGTGCCTCCATGATTGATTACATTTTTGTTAATCAAATAGCCTACTCTATGGTAATAGACATGGCTATCTTGATTAGGGAAGAAAGTGATCATTTCTCGTTATGTGATATCTTAAATATGGAAAACAGCACACACAAATATGACAAAAAAGGGTGCTGCATCTATAAACTCAGGGCTAAAGAAAGTGAATCCCCGCAAAATTGCAAAAGGCCAATCAAATTCCAAGCCAGAAAGGCAGTGTTGCTATGTGTCTGAATGGGGTGATGTACCCTACCCTTTTATGTGCAGATGATGCCCTTTTATTGGATTTAATGGCAAAGGGAATTTCCTATAGCTTGGGGGTATGCAGCTAATTATTTTAAAATACATGGATTATAAATAAATCAGAAGAAACAAAGATAGTGGTTTTTGGCATTAACAAATGTAAGTGCAATTGGTCCATAGACGATGTAAATATGAAAGTGGTTAAATCATATTGTTCTTTGGGCAACATGTTCTTGGGTTGTCTGTGGTCTGTGTCCTTGGTCGGCTCAACTAGCATTATTAGAAACCGTTGGTGGAACAGCCTGGGTGGCTTGAAAATATTTTATCAAAAATATGGGGTCTTCCGTTTTGATAAACGCATCCAGGTCCTGGAAGCAAAGGTCTATTCTTCCATCTTGCATGGTAGCGAAATTCGGGGAAGTGAGAGTTGTACTGCCCTGGACCGCATACTGCATATCTATTTGAGATAGCTGCTGGGCTTTATTGCTAGCACGCCGGGGCATTGACTTTCTTTCAAAGCCGGGGTTTTAAATATTGGTGTTTGGGCTAAACGTATGTTCCTTGAGTATTTCCGCAAACTACACTTGTGCCCTTCGACAAACCCTAATATCACGAATGTGATGGAAGAGCTAGCAAAAGCAGAGACATATGCCACATTCCCTTGGTACAGGGAATGTGCCATATTGTGCAGAAAGTGGGGATAGATTTTGATGAACTGAGGGGGGCTGATGACTAAACAACCGTTGACCATGAAAGCAAGTAGAACAGAATTAGACCTTGCTATAAATAGTATGAAAAATCTATGTTCGCTGGGACACATAATGGTGGCACATTGCACTTTCTATGAGAATTTAAATTCTATCCATTCACTGGCACAGAGAGGTATCATGGCGATGGTGCGTCTCAATGTTTTACCACTAAGGGCCCGGATGTCGTGACAGTTTAACACTGAGGGCCTCATTACTATCTTGGCGTAATGGGTTAACGGGTGCTGCTAATGGATGCGGACATGTTAAACCCTTTCCGCCTGATTACGAGGTCCCGGTAAAACCAGGTGTCGTTACCGGGTCCTGAGAGGGGACCAGGGAACTAACAACGGGCCGGTCGTAATCGGGCCGTTGTTAGCTCCCTGCACCCATTCCCATTGAGCCCTATTGGTGCTCGAATAGGAATGGGGAAGGTCTGACCCCGGGTTCCCTGGGGGAGGAATTACCGGGCCCTCCAAACCTCAGAATGGCCCGGTAATTCCCCATTCAGGGAACCCGGACCCGAACCCGGTTTTGGAGGCAGCTATGCTGCCAATAGCGGCATGGCTACTGCCAAAGCCGTAATGAGGCCCTAAGCTTTGTAATTGAGGTAGTGGGGCTATAGAGGATATAACCCACTTCCTATTTTTCTGCTGAAATATTTTAGATATGAGACATAGTGGCGGAGAAGACATTTTATTGCTAATAATATTAGGCTTGTTTTAGATCCAAATAATGTTGTCCTGTCATGTGTTGACGCTTGCTTTGTTAGCAACTTAATCAAGAATATTATTGGCTCTTTTAAGTGCATGGCAAGGACATTTTAGGTTTATTATTTTCCCCCATTTTATTAAGTCTTGTTCTTAACAGTGGCATTGTGAATTTTAATGAGATAGCTTTTAAAAATGAATTTTGTAGCGTATGTTACTGTGTTTGTAAATGGTGAGAACAGATAATAAAATATCTATCTATCTATCTATCTATCTATCTATCTATCTATCTATCTATCTATCTATCTATCTATCTATCTATCACGCATGAAACTGGGGTGTTTTACAAAGCTTGCAGATGATCATGTGGACATTCAATGTAAATATCGGGTCGGGTGGTTTGTGACAGTGTTATCTGTAATTAATGCAAAAGTCCATACACGCAGCGGGTATAAGAGATATGAAGACTCATGCAATAAAAAAAAGTTGGGAGAATGTGTAAATACAACAGTAGGATACAGCAGGCAAAACATTTTCAAACGCTTGTTCATCAATTGGAATGCATAGAACATAATATTAATGTCTCTGAGGCCATCAAGAAATGGAAAAATGGGTATAAAAAATGTCTGGTGTGTACTTCAGCCAAAAGGAAAGGAATATGTGGCTGCAGTTAGCACATCATGCTGTGAATAATGAACAGAGATTGTTTTGGGGAGTGACAAACTGGGTTAAGAGCACTCCAGCTTTGGTGTATAGTGTATCTAACGCAGATTGGATGGAGTATGTAGGAAGAACAATAGGTGTGACATCTGGTGAAAGTCCATATCAAGTGTGCAAAAATGAAAAGTGGATATCCAAGTTACCTATAGTAGATTTGCAGGGTAATTCATAGAATAAATGTGCACCGAAAAGGGGAGCGCAAGCGTGAAAATCGCAGCGCATGCGTGCGAAAGCCATGCGCACAGCCGTTCATCGATTAATGGAATGCGCTGCACGTGTAAACCCTGGAATGTGCACCAAATCTGTGGGTTACGCACACGGGGACACATGTCACTAAAGGCTGTGCGCAACGCGCACAGCGAAAGCGCACAATGTGTAGCACACACAAGAAAAGGGGGCGGAACACGGGCCGCAACCCGCGGAATGGGAAACAACGTGTGAAAATGTGGGCGTTACGGGGGAAGACCAGAGGTAAATGCTTGCAACGCCCACACACACGCTAACAACACGTATTTATGGAATCGAACAGGGGAAACCCGTGAGCCAAAAAAGACACGCTAATCTGGAAACACGTACGCCAGCAGAAAGCAGGCAGAAGCAGCCCCGCGCAGCAAAAAAGTGCACGCAAACCACAAACAAGCTCATACGCTACGATGAATATACCGTTCCTCGCAGCAGTGGTTGTGGGACACCGCAGGAGGAGGAGGATACCCAGGCCCCGCATTTTTTTACCCAGGACCAGCCTTTTTGGGATGCCTGATGACCAGGTCTTTGGGAGGTACAGGTTTCCACCACTAATAATCCTAGAATTGGTCAGGGAATGGGAGGATGACCTCACATCACCCACCCTGTGCTCCCAAGCACTGAGCCCCTTGGAAAAGATGCTCAATGTACTGCACTGTACTGCACTTCTTGGCAACTGGGTCATTTCAACGGACAAGTGCTATAGTTGAGGATGTCTCACAGGCCACACAGTCGTGCTGCCTACACCAGTTGTTGGCGATCATGACTGCACGCCCCTCAGTCCGCAGGCACATATACATGCCCAGAACACCTGCAGAAAGGCAGGCCATTCTACAGGACTTTTACGGGGTGGCACACTTCCCCAAAGTGCTAGGTGCCATTGATTGCACCCAGGTAGCTCTACGTCCTCCCAGGGACACTGAGCACATCCATCGAAACCGCAGGCACTGGCATTCCATGAACGTGCAGGTTGTATGTGATGCCAAGGGAATCATCACCTCAGTATATGCCAACTATCCGGGGTCCAGCCATGATAGTTTCATATTCTGAATGTCACCCCTAAACCGGAACCTGGAAGCTGGGAGGCATGGCAACACATGGCTAATTGGTCAGTATGAATGACTCTGCACATGCATGCATGTCAGACACTGAGAAATGGGAAAACCCCACTAATGACAACCATTATCACCTCCCCAGGGGACAGTGCCTACCCTCTGAGCACCTACATGATGACGCCAATACAGAACCCCACCACACCACCCGAGGTAAGATACATCACAGCCCATATTGCAACCTGGGGCATAGTGGAGCGCACATTCGGAGTGCTGAAGTTACGCTTTCGCTCCCTTGAACGCTCTGGAGGGCAGCTGCTATATGCACCCCCAGTAGTGTGCAGGATCATAGTGGCAGCATGTGTCCTGCTCAAGGTTGCAACCCGGCGGGGCATGCCGGTGGACATGGTGGTGCCCCTAGGCCCCCAACCACATGCACAGCCGCTGCACATGGGAGATGAAAGGGCACATGGTGAGGCAGCCCTTACCCAGCTTGTGGCAAATTTCTTCACCTAAAATCCCACCCCTGCGGAGTGCACACAGGCCTGGCACATACCAGCTGACAATTTATGATGATGACAAAAGGGACAGTCGACTGTCACAACCATACCACCCTGAGATAGTTTACCTGGAAGTGCTACATTGTGTGCATCCCTAACTACCTTAGCACACCAAATGCTGTGTCGGTAAAAGGCACACATTCATGCAGCATGAAGGACTACCCCCTTGCAAAATACTACAACCAAATAGTGGCATGTCACCCAACCCCTCTCTAACCCCATCTCAGCTACCCAACACACCATGGCATGGCATGCGATGTGAAAGCAACCAAATGAATGCACAACACATGACACAAGTGTCACAAAGTGCATCGTCCCAAATGGAAACAGAACACAGACAATTGCCTCTCACAAATGAAAAAAAACAGCACACATGAACAAATACTTACCAGCAAGATGAAACTGCAGTACAGGATCCAACAGTGGCAACATATGACAGTAAAAAATGAAAGTAGTGCAAGTGTCACAACCTGACAAAGGCAGCACATCAACCCCTTCCTACTGCAGTGTGTTGCTGTTAGGCAAATGTGGCAGTGCACTGCATAAAACATGAACTGCATCTGCAATGAAGATGGGCTTGTTAAGACATGAAGAAGCTACATGTATATATGCAAAAAGTCCTTATGTAAAACCATATACAAATACAGCATGCAGTGGAGAAATGAAGAACAATCCCCACTAGTGATGTATACACAGTTTGGACTACAGACTTCCCAGACAACTTATGGGAGCCCAATGCCTCTGTGTAAGTTACTGTCACTTGGTCACACCCTTTGCAAGCCCATGGAAAGGGGAAGCAGGAGGGTTGTGTGTGTCAGGAACCCAAGTTTCTAACCCAAAGACAGGACAAGCCTGCATGTGCCCAGCTGAATACACAGTGGATGCCTACGGGAGCCACACAAAGCAACATGAATTCACAATCTGGAAGAAAATGTTTATGAACAAAAAAGTAAATGCAAATTAAATAAAGAAGAAGAAAAAGTAAATGTAAAGTAAACCAAATAAATTAAATAATAAAGTAAAAATCAGAATACAAATCAAATAAAAATAAATGTATGAAAATTAAAATAACAAATTAAAAATGAAAATAAAAAGAAAATAATCAATAGAAAAAAGATGAAATAAAGATAACAAATGAATTAAATACTAATTCTATTTTGCAATTCGGAATGAAAAACGAAAGAAAAACAAAAATAAAAATAAAAATAAAAAATGGCCATGTGTGGACCGGGGGGGGCATCCAGGAGGGAGGAGGTGCAGGATGCACCCCAACACCCACATGCGTGGATGTTGAGAAAAAAAAATAAAAACCGTCCATGGGCTCATGGCCTGCACGGCTACCCTACAGTGGGAGAACTGCCGTCGCTGTCATCACCCTCTGGTGGTACATCAGAAGGTGCACTTGATATGGGAGGCAGACCATGCAAAGCCCTGGCATACTCCTCCATGGCAGGAAGCATGCGGGTCTGAAAGGTTTGTTCTGCAGGATGATGGCACGAAGATCCCCATGCAGCACCTCACGGGTAGCACGCATTTCTGCCTGCAAGGCCTCGCATGATGCCCGGATCTCCTCACGGGTTGCCTGGAGCTCAGCTGAGAGGGTGCGTGTTTGCTGCCCCAGCTGCTGTTCTGACCGTGTACTCTGGGACACCTCAAGTGCACCCCCCAGAGCATCTCTGAGGGACCTGTGTTCTAACCTCAGGGCATCCCTGTGGGCCTGTGACTCTGCAGATATGGCTGTGCGCAGAGTCTCCAGTCCAGCCCGTCAGTCCCTGTGTGAGTGGCACATGGACTCTGTCGCCTGCTGCTGGAGCTCCACCTGCCTTTCAGGGGGAGAATGGAAGTGGCCACCCTACCCACGGCCTGAGCCATCATCTCACACGATGCCCCCTGTTGTGCTGCAATTGTGTACAGTATTGTGTTGGTGGCACCCTTGGGGCAAGGTGATGTGCACCTTGCTGTGCTGGCACTGCCTGAGGCTGCAGGACTGCATTCCTCCTTTGATCTGCTGGCCCAGGAACAGGAGCAAATATTGTGGAGTGTGACCCTGCATCCGTAACCACACAGGCGGACTTTCCAACACTCAATGTCCCATAGAGGGGTCTACCCCCAGTGCATGTGGGTTGGACAGAACAGAATCCCTGCCAGAAACACTCACCTGCGACAGAACATATGTCTCAATGTCAGATTCAGCACCTGATTCATAGAGGTCTCTGGAGGTGTACCCAGAGACACCCGTGGACAGGATGGTCTGTAGGAGTAATGGATTTTCACCCACCACCACCCCACGTCCTCCACTGGTGCCTGGTTGTGGCTGTGAGTACTCCTGCCTCTGCGCCATCTCCTCCTCCTCAACAGCATCTAGTGCCTCATCACCTGCAAAAACATAAAAGAAAAGTAATGAAAACAGGCATGAGCAGCACAGCCCACACACATAGGCATGACGAGGTAGACATCAAATATATAAATGACACATGTCACACATGACAATAACTCTGGCATGCATGCACTGGCAATGAAGTGGAAGGGGAGCCAAAAAGCAGACACTGAGGACTCCAAGATGGAAAAGCAACACATGTGCTTCATGCTGCATAGCACCTGCATCACACATCAGCCTGTGAGTGGCATGGACAATCCACATACATGACACATGCCAGCACACAGATGGCACATAGCATAGCCATGGCAGATTTGACAAGGACACCCAGATGGTAGCAAATCAGTACTGTCACCCATCTATGTGAGATGGACATCATGAAATAGAACAAGCAAAAGAGTGTGACAAAACACACGTGCCACACGCTGCAACAAAGCCAGTGTTCACTAATGCAGTGATGGGAGGCACATGATACATCAATGGTTGGTCACTTGGACATGACAGAAGACAATTGTCATGTTTAACATTCAAACAGGGCCCCAAAGTGATTGTGTGCAGGGCATGTGTAGGTGCACAATACTCAATCAGCCTGATTGATGAAATCATTCCCATAATAAGTAAAGAAATATGGGGCATTGTGGGCTGTAATCTATGTCTGAAGTATGTTAAATTTGGGGCACAACGGCACAAAAATGTGTGTTAAACATGCAAAGGATTCCATCAGTCAGGCAGAATGAACAGGAAAACAGTATGAACAATGTTGTGACATGATGGCAGTTGAAGGGCAAGTGCAGTAATCAGGTGGAAATTGTTAACTGCGGTCAGAAGGGATACTATAAAACCCAAACCCAAGGCCAGAGGATGGTTTGGAGGCACCACATGGGTGACCCATAGCAGTCATGACTACACAGCCTCACCTGGCACTCAATCAGAACACATCACCCAAGCAACATACACATGGTTTGTACACACATGCTTGTCACTCACCGGACATTGCCTCAAGATCTGGTAGGTCTCCCACGCCTTGGATCTGATCCTCTGTGATGAAGCCTCCAGCGAAAGACTCATGTTCTGTGAGTACTTCCTCCTCTGGTGGAGACCCACTGCCAGTCACCAGAGCAGAGGCATGATTGGAAGCCAGGTTGTTTTTGCTCTGCGTTTGAGGTCATTCCACCGCTTAGAGCAATCATCAGTTGTGCGCCTCACAAATCCAAGGGAACTAATCTGGTCCGCGATGCACTGCCAGTGGGCCCTACGTTGAGCAGTCATAGTCTTTCACCCTGCAGTCACCAGCATTTTGCGGCCATGGGCCGACACGTAACCCACAAGTGGGTCTAGTTCCACATCATTGAAACTCCTCTTCCTTGACGTGCCGGAGGGGGGAGCCATGTCTGGGGTCCCAGCCTGTACCACAAAAGCAGCCTTCTACCTCTTGAGAGGTGGTGCGGACCCTGAGTGGCTTACGCTGCTCTGGTCGGTAGGGTCTGAAGTGCAGGTGGACTGGGCAATGGAAGGGGCCAAAAGCAAAATGACCAAAGGTCGCACTGCAGGCATTGGCTGCTAGGTGATGTTGGCAGGACCAACCTTGGTGTGATGGTCTTGGACCAACACTGTCCCGGCTGGGTGACTCGGAGCTGGGGTGGATTGAGCTGCAGCTGCCCCTGCAGCCTCCTCACCCTGGCTACTTGGGGCAGCAGATGACATTGCTGCCCCAGATCCACGTGGCCTGCTGACAGCAACTTTCACCGCCACACGTGGCTTTGACTTGGTGACACGGAAGTTGGCCTGTGAGTCATCCTGTGCCGGTTCAGTAAACAATATAGGCCAGGTTAACAAGGCCTGAGCTGGGATGGTGTCAGCTGCATCTCCCCAACCCATTGGGGGGTATAGGTGTCCCTGATTGGTCCTCCACACACTGGCCTCTTGGGCCACCCTGCACATCCTAGCCACGTCCCCTACCGCGGACACCTCTTGTAGGTCGGCCACCTTTGCCTCCCTTACCACTTGGTCGCCTCCCAACCATGGCACTGATGTTCTTGTGCGAATGGGAGGTGCAGTAAACAATTGTCCTGGGCAATTGAGGTGAAAGGGGCAGGGTACTAGATGGAATACGTACCCTAGTGCTCTAGCAAGGCTGTCTGTGACCTCTGGGAGAAGATAACCGGTCACGCAATGCTCAGGCACCCCAAAAACAAAATATAATGTGCACGCGACCCCTGGTAGACCACGTGCGTGGAATAAAGAACCCCCACTACGCTGTGGCACCCAGAAACACAAGAATAAGCGTACCTGTGGTACACGCAGGCTACAATGACCTCTGACTGGGAACGCGACACACAGGGGCAACCACATCTGAAAAATATGTGCGCGACTCACCATCTGCCTGGAAAAAGAACGTGAAAAAAATGCGCATGTGCGCGTTGGCAACACCCCTGCCAAAAGAAGAATTGAACGCTGTCTGAGCATACAAGGAGTACGAACTGGAACCGTTGTGAGGTAATCACGTGTGAACCGACAAGAAGTACAAGAATCACCCGCTCGCTCTCCATGAAAAGCACATAAAAGAAAATGGCATCCTACGGATACCTTTCAACCCAGCCCACACGTGCAACGTCATTTACGCGCGTACGCACTAAGGGCCTTTCCTCCAATTACACGCAGTGACACCTGGACGTGCAGTTTTTGCATGTGTACAATCAACATGCACCCGTGTGGAGGGAAACGCCCGCACGCGTTACGTCACAGAGGCACTTATGCACTAAGCTCCTTTTTTTGAATTACACGCTGACGTGCTATTTTTTCACGTGCCAATTCACTCTGTATCAAGCTGGCCACGCGACAACACACAGAAGACCACGCTCCTGCCCAGACAGCCATTTTCCTGCCCCCAGAGCCCCGAGCAGGCTCCCACCTGCCATCTGCTGCTGCCTGCCTGCTGACCACGTGCCCTGCTATTTGGTGCCTGCACGTCAGCCATCTGCACTGATCCAGTTGCTGTGACCACCCCTGCTGGAACAGAAGACTCCCGATTGAAGTTCCATCACTCCACAGCCCAGCACCAGGACCCAGTTGCCCACCGACACCTGCCTGAGGGGTTGCCATGTCAGGGGGAACACCATCGGAGAACACTGGCAACCCCCAGCCAGAGAGGCAGAGGGCTACCAGCTTTAGTGTCACAGAAGTTGTTATCCTGGTGGAGCAAGTCCTGGTGCATTATGATGCACTCTTCGGAGGTTCACGGGCCGACAATGAAGGACGGAAGCGGATCTGGAAGGACATTGTGGCTGCCATCAACGTGGAGGGGGTGGGAGCCCGCGACATGCAACACGTCCGGAAGCGCTGGGAGAACTTCAGGTCCAGGACCCTCAGCATGGCCCGGCGCCTAGAAAACATTACTGAGATTACCTAAATCGATGCCCAATTATTATATGATTATATTAGCCTGGAATTCAATTTACAGAGTATAAACTCTATGCTAGTTCATAAGAGATTGATGTTGCACTGGAAAATCTTTTGGTCGGATTCCGGAGCGATACTATCTTGGCTGGTCCAAGCCTATAGCAACATGAAGGACCCGTCACAATACAGTTGGTTGGGTCTTTTTTGTTTGACTGCTGAGCACTGGGCCCCACAAATATGTTTGCAAATTGTGCAGCTGCTGGTTCACACGAACAAATGTTTAGTAAAAAAAGTTCTAAGTGTATTTGATAATGAGATTGCCATTGTAAATTTAGCAACAAAAGTTAACAGTGGCCATTTTATTGAATATGTATAGAGAAGCAGGTTTAGTCCGGTTTATACTAGTGCCTACCCAAACCATTTAGGGCCTAATTCACAGAAGCATTTTATAATGGCAAAGTCCTATTGGAAAACGCTCTGTGAATTAATCTCTTAATGTGGTTACATCATTAGAGATTGAAGGTGCAAGAATAGATATTCCACGACATGAGAGACCTTGTAGATTGTATGGTGAGCATGAATATAAACCATTTATTTATATATTTATTGTTTGATTGTTAAGCACCTATCCAGCAAGTAAAATACTGCTTCAAAGTGCCCACTTGGCGAGGGGGGGGGCGATGAAATACATTACAAAACACAATTTATGATAAGAGCAATAGAGGGAAACAGGACAAAGGGACAAACCTACTATGCCTTGTGAGTATTCAGAACGTGCAAGTGCAGCAAGGAAGAGGCCCAAGGGGGTAAGTTGGGGAGTCCAAGCTCATGGGTGAGACACAGATGGAGTGCTTGGGTTGAAGAGTGCAACATGGCCTGGAGCCACATTAAGTACTGAGGGTAAACAGGAGCTGGGCCATGTGACAGTTTTACTAAACTGCATTATACATTTCTGATGGTATATAGTAATGAAGGTGATATGTTAATTTTAAATGAGATGAGGGAACGTTTGTGGATGGCAATGATGTCAATTGAATAGATTATTTAGTTACATTTTGTAGTTAATTAATGGAGATGTTATACTTTCTTTCTAATTAAAATGTGGCAAGAAATCTAGATATTAACTGATGTAATTTAGGAATGTAATGTATTGTGGTTGTATCTATTGTGTTGTTGTTTTGTTGTGTACAAAGGGCCTAATTACGACCCAGGCGCTAAGTGGTTAACGGCGCCGTAAAAGGCTGCGGCGCCGTTAACCACTTAGCGCCTTACTACGAGGTCCCTTTGCGGCACCCGACCCGAACGGCTGGTCTGGACCAGCCGTTAAAGTAGGGACCCGCAAAGGGACCTAGCAGGCAATTACGGTACCACAATTTGCGGTACCGTAATTGCCGCCTTCCCCATTCCCATTAAGCCCTATGGGGCAAAAATGGGAATGGGGAAGGGCCATGGGGAAATGGGGAAATAATGCCCCGCCAACCTTGGAATGGGGCGGTATTTCCCCATTTCACCATGGCAGACTCGTTACAACACCGGGACCAATCATGGTGCTAATAGCGCCATGGTTTAGCGCCGGTGTTGTAATGAGGGCCTAAGTATGCTAATAATAAAAGTACACTTTTTGGAAATATTTTATTTTAAAAATATGTTGCAGATAACGTTTTAATGGGCTGGAATGATATTGCACAGAGGTGTAAGCATTCACAGTGAACAAAATAGGGGGCCATTCCAAGTTTGGAGGTAGCCATGGTGATATTAGCACCATGGCTGCCTCCACACCCGGGTCCGGGTCCGGTGTCACGGAATGGGGACTTACTGGGTCATTCCAACCTTGGAGGACCCGGTAAGTCCTCATTCAGTAAACCATTCCCCATTCCCATTAGAGCCCCCATAGGGCTCAAAGGGAATGGGGAAGGAGCAAATAACGATAATAACGCTAACAGCGGGCCCGTTATTTGCTCCCTGGTCCCTTAACGGGTCCCGCTAAGAACGGCTGCTCAGAACAGCCATTCCTGGTGGGACCCGCTAAGGGACCTAGGAATATGGCAGTAGGGGGTTAACGGCACCTGCATCCTTATCGGTGCCGTTAACCCCCTACCGCCATCCTCGGAATGAGACCCATAATCTTGGCTGTGATGTGAAACAAACTGGTGTGCCTTTAATGAGGGAGGGTGAGGGGGGGCGATGAAATACATTGCAAAACACAATTTTTAATAAGAGCAGTAGAGGGAAACAGGACAAAGGGACAAACCTACTATGCCTTGTGAGTATTCAGAACGTGCAAGTGCAGCAAGGAAGAGGGCCAAGGGGGTAAGTGCTGGGGAGTCCAAGCTCATGGGTGAGCTGCAGATGGAGTGCTTGGGTTGAAGAGTGCTACATGGCCTGGAGCCACGTTAAGTACTGAGGGTAGACAGGAGCTGGGCCATGTGACAGTTTTACTAAACTGCATTATAATGAAGGTGATATGTTAATTTTAAATGAGGTGAGGGAACGTTTGTGGATGGCAATTATGTCAATTGAATAGATTATTTAGTTACATTTTGAGGTAAATTAATGGAGATGGTACATGTTCTTTCTAATTAAAATGTGGCAAGAAATTTAGATATTAACTGATGTAATTTACGAATGTAATGTATTGTGGTTGTATCAATTGTGTTGTTTTGTTGTGTACAAAGTCTATATTAGACTATAAGTATGCTAATAAAAAAAGTACACTTTTTGGAAATATTTTATTTTTAAAAAATGTTGCAGATAACATTTTAATGGGCTAGAATGATATTGCACAGAGGAGTAAGCATTCACAGTGAACAATATACGGGGTCATTCCGAGTTTGGAGGTAGCCATGGTGCTATTAGCACCATGGCTGCCTCCAAAGCCAGGACTGGGTCCAGTGTCACTGAATGGGGACTTACTGGGTCATTCCAACCTTGGAGGACCCGGTAAGTCCCCATTCAGTAAACCATTCCCCGTTCCCATTTGAGCCCCCATAGGGCTCAATGGGAATGGGGAAGGAGCAAATAACAGGCCCGCTTATAGCGAGCCCGTTATTTTCTCCCTGGTCCCTTAACGGGTCCCGCTAAGAACGGCTGGTCAGTCCAGCCTGTGAAAACAAAGTGAAAATATCGAGGCTGAGTCCCCCAAAAGGAAATACACCGAACACAGGTTACAAAGGAACATACAAAGATCTTTAATTTATACTGAACAGTTTCAATGGACAAAATAAATCAGATAGCTATCGGCCCTCAGTACAACACAGCGAACTCCAGCATGGCTCGGTGTGCTCAGCGAGTGGGGCTGTACATTAGAATAGTCACACTTTTATACTTTTTGAGAACATGATGTCCTACCCTACTGTGGGTTAATATTCCTCTAATACATTACTGATCTAGGGTTCATGCCGAGTTCACACATCTATATGCTTAGGGTTTGCCTTTAATACATTCGTCAACACGCCTACACACAACAGTGTATTTTAGGATTCCTCATAGAGTCTTCTCAAACATTAATACAATGTAGTTAAACAAGTGTTCTTAGTTCACTATTTGGACAATTTGTTTTTAACATATGCTGGCGGATTAGTTTCATTGGCACGAGTAATCCTTTACACACAGGTCAGTGAAGGACAAGGTCTCAGTTCACGACCCCAACAAGTGGCCTGCAGGCAAGTTACATATTAGTTGAACGCAGAAGTCAAGACGGCCATGTTGTATTTCGGAATGACATCGTCCACCATTTTAACTCACAGGGTGACTTTACAGAGAGAACCTAAAATGGCGGATTGACCTAAAATGATGGCTTACATTGAATCTAAGGTCAGGACCTTGCAACACGGATTTCTTCGCAAGTAGCTTACAAGCAGCTTGGCGTAGGCCAATATACATATATTCATGCAATAGGAGGCACAATATAATTTCCCGTTTGACAAACCCTCCTTTTGGCGTATGCCAAGTGCTGAACTATTTCTGATCTCCTTGCAAACAACTCCATGCATCATCGTCCATGTACCCTGAATCGCTGTCAGAAATATCTATTGCCATCAGATCATTCGCTAAAATTTCTTTTAACACATATTCTTTGGAGGTTTTATCTGGGGCATACACTTTATGTCCTATTGTACCTATCGCCTGTGCGCAACATCCCCCTAGCATCGAACATGTACTAGGTAAACACTGTATACAACAACAAAGGAACAACAGAATTCCCAAAATGATCAGTAAGACAGAAAGTACCTTCCAACCCCAAGATCGCAAGAAGTCCCAGAACCAAGCACTAAGATCCCAGCTTCCCTTGGGAACATGCACTTCTGAACTAAGGACGTGCAGATTCTGTATTGCCTTGAAGATAGTTGGGGAGGAATCTGGCACGAAAACACAGCAAGCGGACCCCACTAATTTACACACTCCACCATGTTCAGCCAGAATGACATCTAATGCCATCCGGTTCTGGAGTGCTACTAGTCTTATCGCTTTCTGTTCTAGTGTCATATTATAAAGTATGTCCGTGGTCCGATTGATGGTTCTCTCCAGTACTCTCACTAGTCTTCTGATATCTTCGGAATTCGTTATCTGCCCCCAAATTGGCACACATGATTTTGCTACATCTCACAAGACCTGTGCTGGATTGTCACCATTCTCGTCCCACTGTGGACGAGCCTTTGAAACCTCTACAGTACTAGCTATGAACACCCCAGGTAACAGGATCCCTAAGTAACAGGTTCCCTGCCAATCCCTGGGTAACCATGGAAATGCTACATTACAGCAAACAAAGTAGACAGGTTCGCCGACATACAAAGGTCTGTCTTCCCCAGTCAAATTTGCAATGTTGGCACACCCTTTAAAATCTCCCATTGACTGAGTACCATTCCTCTGTATGCAGAAAGAAACTGAATCAGGGCTATGGTTAACAGTGTAAGAAGATGGCATGGCATCCTTATTGCCTATCAGAGCCATCTTGAAGGAAATCAAAGATTGAAAGGGACGAGACAGTCTATCAGAAGGCCCAATAGAAGCAACGTTGAACTTGCGCCTATTTGCGAAAAGCGAGTATCCCAGGGGAGTCAAAACATGTTTCTCAAAACTATTCAAATTAGTGCCATCAAAGTTCCCTGAGATGCTATCGTTCCAACGGCCAAAGAACAGTGCTCTAAGAGAAGAATATACCAACCTAGCCCCTTATCCCCATGTTGCGGTACATGCGAACAGACCCAACAGTTGGACCTATTAAAAATGACATGCAGAGCATTCATGATAAGCGACAGAGTATTGTTATGGTACCTTTGTCTATGCTGGGAGTCCCTAGGAGACGGAGTATGCAAATGTACAACAGGAGTAGAAACAGCGGGTACATTTTCATTCGGTAACAAGGACTCTAAAGGATGAGTTTCCTCGAGGTACCATAGGCCTAAGACAGTGACTATTATAAAACCAAATATTATTATAAAAACACAGCAATACGTTTTTGGGGCCCAAGTGCTTTGTCCATTATCCCAGCTGGTCACACGATTATTTACAAGTCACATGCGAGCGGTAGCATAGTCTTCAAATGACAAACCCCAATGTTATTAGCTGGTTGCGACCTCTCGGCCGCATGACTTCTTAGTCCTTCCACAACCCTAGCCAACAGAATCCCCTTTTCCTCACACAATGATTTGGGCAAAAAGCAAGCCCTCAATGATTCTTTTCCTTCTCCGAATGCACAGCCGAACCGTGCTGTAAGTCTATCAGATGCAGAGCAAAACCGTGCCGTAAGTCTATCAGATGCACAGCAAAACAGTGCCGTAAGTCTATTTCCTTGGATGCAGATTGTACCTTGCTTTTCCCGGTACCGATTGATCTGGAAACAATGTGTCGTCACTTCCCATTGGAAGCAATGTATCAGGAGCAAGTAAAGATGCAGAATCCGAAACAACAGTTTCCGGAAGCAAAGCTTTTGGAGAGTGAGGCGACAAGATGACAGGTTTCCCAAGCCTCACAGGCTCAGAAAGATTTGCTGATGCACTCTCAGTGCTATTTACTGCTTTGGGATCGTTGGTTGCAGCGTTAGCGAAGGGTTCTGTTTCTTCTGTATAGTATGGCACTGGGTGAGGAAGTTTCTTGAGGTGTGATGCATGGATCCAGTTATTTCGGCCTGCGACACGCACCGCCGTCTGTGTGACCAGCAGGACCTGGAATGGGCTCCGCCAACAAGGTGCAAGGCAGGAGGAACGCTCAAATACCTTGGTAAGCACCCAATCCCCAGGCCATATGCTGTGGCCCGGGCACTCGTAACGCACAGGTAAAGCCTCTCGCACCTGGTGATAAATCAAATACAGGATTTTAGTCAACTGGCTGCAATAATCTGAAAGAAGTACATTTTCAACATTTTTCAAGGATCTACATTTAGGAAGATTCCAGATATTGGCAGATCTCCCCATTACCACCTCAAATGGAGAGAGCCCAGTCTTAGTTGGAGGGGTTGTACGCATGGCTAATAACAGGATCGGTAAAGTGTCTGGCCATTTTAATTTAGTGCCGGCACACGTCTTAGCGAGCTAGTTCTAGATTATACCATTGTGTCTTTCTACTAGTCCGGCGCTCTGAGCGTGTCTGGCCGAATGGAACCGTTTGTCGATCTGTAATGCCGCACATATCTGCAGAATTAGAACAGCAACAAAATGTGGACCATTGTCCGACCAGATGACTCTTGTAGCCCAAACCAAGGAAAATATTCCTTTAACATGGTTTTCGCAGTAGTCATGGCTGTAGCATCTTTGACAGGGAAAGCCTCGACCCATTTACTAAAAGCACAGATGACAACTAATACATACTTCATATTGTTGCACCGTTCCATTTCAATAAAATCGAAATGAATGACTTCAAAGGGGAAAGAAGGTGGCCCAAAACTTCCCCTTGGAGTTGATGTCCCCTTTCCCACATTATGTTGTAGGAAAATCATGCAGTCCTGAACATAGCGCTGGGCAATTTTCGAAATTTGGTGATTTGGCCAAACTTTCTCTAACATTTTCGTAACTTTCTGGGCACATATATGCGTAGGGCCATGGGCCATAACAACCATCATCATCACATAAGCGTCAGGGAATAGCCATTTCCCTTCAACTATATCCACACAACACCCATCATCATCAAGTTTCCCCAAGCCTTCAGCCCACCTCTTGGATTCTTCTAACATGGCATCGGCTTGGATATCCCTTACGGACCCAACACCCTCGTCCATTGCACAGTCTCCCTTGAAACATACATCTCCGTAAAGAGATCAGTGGCAGTTTGTCTAGCTATCTGATCAGCGAAAGCATTCCCTTTCCCTATATCATCTATAATCTTTTGATGTGCTGCACATTTCACGACAGCTAGCTGAGTAGGGAGCGCAAGCGCTGAGAGCAGTTGTACTATTAGGGAGCCATGTTGGATCTTTGTGCCATGCGAAGTTAAGAACCCTCTCTCTGACCAAAGTCTCCCAAAGTTGTGAACCACCCCAAAGGCATACTGACTATCAGTATATATGTTTACTGTAAGCCCTTCGGAAAGTTCACAAGCTCGGGTCAATGCTATAATCTCTGCGGCCTGCGCTGAGTTATGCGTGATTCTCTTGGTTTCCACAACCGTGCTCAATGTGGTGATTGCATAAGCAACTGTGGATGTTACCTCCGGAAGTTTGAAGCAGGAGCCATCAAAAGACAGCTTCCCTTGTGGATTGTTCAAAGGAGTGTCTTTTAGATCAATTCTACACTTTGTCTCTTGTTCGGCAGTATACAGACAGTCATGTGACTCTTCGTCGCCGCAAGCAGTACCTTCCGGGAAAGGTAAGAGTTCAGCTGGATTAAGAACACAACACCTCTTAATTTGGATGTGAGAAGCAAACAAGATCAATTCATATCTCATCAACCGTGCGGAAGTGAGGTGTTGCGTTTGGGTTCTGTTCAGTAGAACATCTACAAGAGTGAGGCACCATTACGGTTAGATCATGGCCTAGGACAATTCCCTCACTCTGTTTTACAGACGCAGCAGCAGCAGCGACAACTCGAAAACATCTTGGAAAAGCGCATGCTACAGGATCAAGGGCAGAAGAAAAGTAACTGCATGGCCTATTCTTCCCTCCATGTTCCTTCATTAATACAGCCAAAGCACATCCATCACATTCATGCACAAACAACACAAAGGCCTTTTCATAGTTTGGTGTGCCCAAAACCGGTGCCGAGCACAATGCAGTCTTGAGCAAATCAAATGATTGCTGGTGTTCCGTGTTCCACAGCAATGGCAAAGAAATGCCCTTCTTCGTCAAAGCCAACATCGGTTTGATCACTAGTGAGAAGTTTGGGATCCACAACCTACAGTAAGAAGCCATACCTATCAAGGCTCTAACTTCCTTCTGCGTATTTGGGACAAACATGCCAGAAATGTGTTTTATTTGTTCAGGTGTCAATCTTCTTCCCTCCTTTGACAGGAAGTAGCCTAAATAGGCGACCTCCTGACAACAATATTGAAACTTTTTAAGCAGAGCTTTGTGACCATGTTTAGCCAGGTGAATAAGCAATAACACAGTACCCTCCTTACAAGCGCTCTCAGAGTTAGCAACTAAAAGCAAGTCATCAACATAATGAAGCAATGTACAAGAAGAGGGCAGTTCAAGAGTATCAAGCTGTTCTTTCAAGGCCCTACTGTAGATGCTAGGACTCTCCGTGTAACCTTGCAGCGCCCGGGAAAAAGTTGAACGAGCGTCCCCATAAGGTGAACGCGAACAAATATCTATCCTTGTGTATAGGAATACTAAAGAAAGCATTCTTCAGATCCACAACACTAAAGTAAGTAGCTGTAGCTGGAATCATGGTTAATATTGTCGTCACATCGGGCACAATCGGAAATTGTGGAGTGACGACTTTATTAATGGCACGCAAATCAATTATGAAACGAAAAGGAATTGCATTATCGCCTTTCTTGTACACGGGTAAAATTGGACTACTGCACAAGCTACCTGCAATTTCCTCAATCACCCCTCGATGCACAAAATCTGAAACAATGCATTTCAAAGCTTGCTCGCCCTCATCGGAGATCTTATACTGTGGAATGCGTGGAAGCTTAATTCCATGTTTCTAGACTATTTTAACAGGCTCAATCTGTAAAACACTGACATCATTGTCGTCAATTGCCCATAAGCACTCTGGTACATCACTGAATTCTGGTGGCAAAGGTCTGGTTAAGAATTGGGAGACAGAAAGGTGCTGTGGTGAAATCATCAAATGCACTCCATCAGTAGAACAATGAATTACTGCATTTAATTCCTTCAACAGATTCAACCCAGGCAAATTCTCTCCACAATTCAAAGTCAACAGAAAAGGACAGTTGTCTGTAAAGGGACCCAAAGAAATAGGTACCGGCGAAGAAACTGGACAAACAACTGGAGTGGCAGAAAACCCTACAGAAACATGGGATTGCCCTGACAGTGGAATGTTTGGAACCCGCGAATGATCAATGGAACACTTCTGTGCTCCAGTATCTATCAAAAACAGATGTTTCTTAATTGGGCTCCAGTATCTATCAAAACAGATGTTTCCTATTTCCCACTGCCATTTCAATGTAGGGACCTTTCTGATTAACGGGAATAGGTGTAGGTTCCAAACCCTGCTCCGGGCAATCCTAACTAAACAGATTGTTATCAAAAGGAAGTTCTTCAGGGAGGTAAGCAGCAGAGGGATGATCAAATATGTTTCTAGTATCCACACTAGGAGTCTTATTATCCTGCTAAAAAGGTTGCTGAGGATCCTGTGCAAACTGACCTCTACCAGGGCCCCCTACACCCGGGCGACCTCTGGATCGTCTACCCATATTTCCAAATGTGTTATTCGACCTCTGTCGGAAGATGGGGCATTGTGCACGCCAATGACCCTCTTGTCGACAATAGGTACACTGGTTAATGTTCACAGGACCCAAGGGCACATTCCCTTGTGGAACATACTGACCTCTAATCTGCGAACTACCCCCTCTGGGGCCTCTAACAATTTGCTGTAATAATACTTTAGTCTTCAAATCACCTTTTCGCTTCTCTACTCTATCTTTCTCATTATTGACATGATTCTCATAGTACTGAGCCATGTGCAGTACTTCTGATTGGGACTTCGCCTACCAAGCGCTCTCAGAAGACATAATTTGTGACTGGATGTCAGGCAGCAATCCACACACAAATTTGTCCATAAATAATCTTTTCCCAGACTCTGTGCTTAAGTCTTGTCCACTGAAATCCGAGAATACCTGTTCTAACCGATTGAAGAACTCGGTAGCACCCTCAGACTTCCCTTGGACACAGTCTGTAAGTTTGTCCCAAATAATTATCTTTTCGGGAATTATAGTTTTCAATTTTGCAATGATTCTATCAGGCAAAGTTAGTATCACCTGGGGCGGTCTCTCACCAGCTGGCCTTTTTCCATTGAGCCTAGTTATGTTAGCCCATGTATCTCCCAACCCTGGTACATCGTCTATAGTCCTTACTTGTTTAGTAAGGACTATAGACGTAGGTCTATATAATAAATCAATATCACTCAAGGTGAATACTGAGGACAGCAAGACATATTCTATTTCTTTATAGAATCCTGTTGGATTTTTCCTAATGTCAGGAATAGACTGTCTAATAGTGTTCACTTCCTGCCTTGAGAACGGGACGTGAACAAACTGTGATATATAATGTGCAGGAATGTCCACAGCAACTATACCCGCCGCAGCACTGGCCGCAATCTCAACCTTCGGGACAAATGTCGGAGGAACCTCTCTCATAGGCAACTGAGAAGTAGGCAACTCCAAACGCTTACTAAGCAACAGAGCCAAGTCGAGCGCTAAAGCAGTCAAAGAAGTGTCAAGTGAAAAAGCTCTCTTATAAATACTCAATAACTCTGTGGGACAACTAATCTTTCTCTTCACACAATCATCCCGTAGGTACTCTATCATTACCTGTATCACTTTCCTCTGCATTTCTGGCGTATACTGACTATATGTGTCATATACCTCAACTGGAGTTATCAATATGTCAGAAATCCATCTAAGCGCGTCTTTTGTACAAATTGGTACTTCCTCAGATATCGATTTTCGACACGGAAGGAACCGTTTCTGTACATACATACTTTCCCCCTCGTCATCCTCATTCTGTGACCTTTCCAACTACTTTCTATACTCAAATATCCTCTCGACATGCTCATTTACTTACTCATTTGCCCCACATTACACATAAATGAATCCCTAAACCTTCAATAAAAACATTTTTATCCATATTAGAAAGTGTGGCAAAAACATTAACTTGATCATCTCTCTCCATACAATGCTTAGCCCATGCAATCAATTCATGTTTCTTTTCTGGAGGTACAGTATTACGAGTGACAACCCTTGACCCTGCACCCTGATCGACTACAAGCGGCGCAAGACCACTTGGAAGAGGTGGAGCGGGCAAATTCAATGGAGGTACTGTTACTGGTGCAATAGGAAGAGGTGGAGGAACAGGTGAGGAACGACAACTAGAGGAAGAGGAACATTAGGAGGAGCAGGAACAACAGGAACAACAGAAGGAAGAGCAGGAATAACAGCAGGAAGAGGCAAAGCAGCAGGAAGAGGAACATACGGAAGTGGTGCAGAGGCACCAGGCCTTCGTTCATTTAACAACTTATCAATAAGTTCATCAGAAACATGAAAGTCTTTAGTAGGATAGATTTTCTGAATACCAAGTGAGAAAGCCCTATCCAAATTCCTAGCTGACTCAGACTGTGTATCTTGGTCATACAACAATGCTTTTTCGGTGTTCATTTTATGACTGTGGGCATGTTTTTCCCCACTCTTAAGTTGCTGTAATGCTTCTTTTTTCCAATTCTGCAAAACATTGAATGCTGCAGGTCTAGCCTTTTTCTTTAATAGAATTAACTCTAAATACTCAATACGAGGGATTTCAAAACTACCATTGATTGGCCACTGAAGTTCAGAGGCATGTCTGGTTTGTCTGTGCCAAATGTCATTAAATACTATACTACCAATGCCCTGCTTACAGTACATAGTACACGCCGGCGACCCCTCCTGTGGTGCCGGACGGCTAAATTCCAAAGATTCTCTATCGCTGTGGAATAACGCCCTGAAAAAGGTAGACAGTTTCCCAGGCATATCAAAATATTGGTGTTACCTGGTCAATAATTGTGTCTGCAGATACAATACGCCAAAATCAAATTATCAGGATATTAAGAATCGGGTCATGACTCACCTGATCAATCCTAAGGAGGTCCGATCGGATTTCAATTTTTTCTTCTAGCAAATACTACCTTGTGTTTGGTGATTTCAGCAAATCTGCCCACCTCGATAAGTGAACCCTCGTCAAGCTGCCGTCTCGGACCACACGCTCATCATCCAGGGATCGGGTCGTGCAGCGCTGCTGAGGTGTCACGTCTCATCCATAAGGGGCCCCCTTCACTGTCCAATCCGGGTCCGATAACGTGTGTCAACGTTCAACAATCCGGCATCAATCTTGAGGGTCCCTATTCGGGTGTCAACTGTGAAAACAAAGTGAAAATATCGAGGCTGAGTACCCCAAAAGGAAATACACCGAACACAGGTTACAAAGGAACATACAAAGATCTTTAATTTATGCTGAACAGTTTCAAAGGACAAAATAAATCAGATAGCTATCGGCCCTCAGTACAACACAGCGAACTCCAGCATGGTTCGGTGTGCTCAGCGAGTGGGGCTGTACATTAGAATAGTCACACTTTTATAATTTTTGAGAACATGATGTCCTACTCTACTGTGGGTTAATATTCCTCTAATACATTACTGATCTAGGGTTCATGCCGAGTTCACACATATATATGCTTAGGGTGTGCCTTTAATACATTCGTCAACACGCCTGCACAGCAACAGTGTATTTTAGGATTCCTCATAGAGTCTTCTCAAACATTAATACAATGTAGTTAAACAAGTTTTCTTAGTTCAGTATTTGGATACATTGTTCTTAACATATGCTCGCGGACTAGTTTCATTGGCACGAGTAATCCTTTACACACAGGTCAGCGAAAGGACAAGGTCTCAGTTCACGACCCCAACAAGTGGCCTGCAGGCAAGTTACATATTAGTTGTACGCAGAGGTCAAGACGGACATATTGTATTTCGGAATGACATCGTCCACCATTTTAACTCACAGGGTCACTTTACAGAGAGAACCTAAAATGGCGGATTGACCTAAAATGGCGGCTTACATTGATTCTAAGGTCAGGACCTTGCAACACAAATTTCTTCGAAAGTAGCTTACAATCAGCTTGGTGTAGGCCAATATACATATATTCATGCAACAGGAGGCACGATATAATTCCCGTTTGACAAGCCATTCCTGGTGGGACCCACTAAGGGACCTAGGAATATGGTGGTAGGGGGTTAACGGCACCGGCATCCTTTCCGGTGCCGTTAACCCCCTACTGCCATACTCAGAATGAGGCCCATATAATCTTGGCTGTGATGAAACATACTGGCGTGCCTTTAATGAGGGGAGGTGAGGGGGGCGCTGAAATACATTACAAAACACAATTTTTAATAAGAGCAGTAGAGGGAAACAGGACAAAGGGACAAACCTACTATGCCTTGTGAGTATTCAGAACGTGCAAGTGCAGCAAGGAAGAGGGCCAAGGGGGTAAGTTCTGGGGAGTCCAAGCTCATGGGTGAGCCGCAGATGGAGTGCTTGGGTGGAAGAGTGCTACATGGCCTGGAGCCACGTTAAGTACTGAGGGTAGACAGGAGCTGGGCCATGTGACAGTTTTACTAAACTGCATTATACGTTTCAGATGGTATATAGTAATGAAGGTGATATGTCAATTTTAAATGAGGTGAGGGAACGTTTGTGGATGGCAATGATGTCAATTGAATAGATTATTTAGTTACATTTTGTGGTTAATTAATGGAGATGTTACATGTTCTTTCTAATTAAAATGCGGCAAGAAATCTAGATATTAACTGATGTAATTTACAAATGTAATTTATTGTGGTTGTATCTATTGTGTTGTTGTTTTGTTTTGTACAAAGTCTATATTAGACTATAAGTATGCTAATAAAAAAAGTACACTTTTTGGAAATATTTTATTTTAAAAAAATGTTGCAAATAACGTTTTAATGGGCTGGAATTATATTGCACAGAGGTGTAAGCATTCACAGTGAACAATATAGGGGGTCATTCCGAGTTTGGAGGCAGCCATGGTGCTATTAGCACCATGGCTGCCTCCAAACTCGGGACCGGGTCCGGTGTCACTGAATGGGGACTTACCGGGTGATTCCAACCTTGGAGGACCCGGTAAATCCCCATTCAGTAAACCATTCCCCATTCCCATTCGAGCCCACATTGCAATAATTTGCTCCCTGGTCCCTTAACGGGTCTCGTTAAGATCAGCTGGTCAGACCAACCATTCCTGGTGGGATCCGCTAAGGGACCTCGCAATATGGCGGTAGGGGGTTAACGGCACCGGCATCCTTACCTGTGCCGTTAACCCCCTACCGCCATACTCGGAATGAGGCCCATAATCTTGGCTGTGATGTGAAACAAACTGGCGTGCCTTTAATGATTAGTTGGTTTCTTCACGACTAGATTACAGAGAAATCTTAGGAATGCTTATATACTTCTACACTGAAACTGAAATTTAAAACTTGATTTCAGTTGTACTACAACTTTCTTAAAAGCTGCCCATTTTAAAATGTTAAGAAACAAAATTGGATGAATTTCATATTACTTGTTATGTATTTAAATAGGTAATGAATTGGGTATTTGATTGTGTGAGTATGGCACATTTTAACAAGATGGAAAAATGTAACATGCGTCCATTTATTTGTTTTTTTTCCAAAAACTTAAAATATTGAATTTTCTTGTGAAACATGATCACCATATGAATGGTTGTTTTACTGTTTCCGACTGGCATTTAGTTTCATTGTTTATCTGCTACATTATTAGAGGTGATGAGAATGCATGGTTGTATGTTTTCATTGACAAATACCGTGTTGAGTTATTAAGAATATATATGAGATGAAGCTATTCAGGCAAACATTTAATGGAATTCCAATTGTATCATTAAAGAACATGTTCATTTTGTGACACATTTCAGCAGCAGAAAAATAACAATGTTAGAGACTAAATTCCAATGGCCCAGTTGTGGACACACACTAGTTCAGATAAGTGATAAATTAGTGATTCTTGATTACACATTTGTGTGAGAGGTATCTTGATTCCTTTAATTGATTTTTGCTCATAGCATTTTAAAGAATATATTCCAGCAACGTGTGTCATTTTTAGAGGCAGATAGTTCCAAGTTACTTTACAAAACTATACAAATATAAATGCTTTATGAGTGGTGGTATTATTCATGTATATGTTATGTAATTTTCGCTTTTGCCTCCCAACTGTGTTTTACAGTAGTATGTAATCACAAGGAAGAAATAGTACCAGAAATAAAAGTTGCAAATTCCAATTGATCTCTAGTATTCCATAAACCTAAGAACACAACATAACGCAAGTGTAAGAGTTTCTTTCTTAAGTGTTGTCTAATTGTATGACAGTCTATCTGCTTTAAGTATACAACTCTTGCAGGACATACTAAAATGGTTTTAAAGCTTTATTTTTCAAATGGATGTTTTCATGTTTTTAACTTTATATTGCTCACAAATGTAAGGGCATATTAAGAGTAAATATCTTACCTGCATGTTACTTTGTAAAGAAGTTAATAAGCACACTTTTGAGGTGAGACTCTTTTGCTTTCATACTTGAGATGATGCACAGGTTACTCATGTTTTTTTTTCTTCTGCTTGTTGCATGTTTAATAGCATTGCTTCTCTACATACATTGCACATTCTTGTGCTGGTCTTTTTTATTTCAAATGGCATTGGTCAAAATGTAACAGTTGTATTTTTCTTAGAAATAAAACCCACCTTATTACAATTATAAATTATAAAACAATAAAAAACTTTGAAATTCTGTGTAAAAAACTGTAGTTGACACACTGTTAAAGCGAAACAATGAAAATCAACAAAACCCTTGAAGTTCAGCTAGTTTTGGAAGCCAGGCAAACCTAAGTATGACCCACCATTACACAGCACCAAAACACAACACTGATGAGTAAAGTTTGCATATAACCATCGCTGCTCACAAGATTTCCGGATTGCCTATATTCCTCTGGTGCAAATCTTTTTAAATCAACTCATAATAATTGGAATAAATTTGACCAACTTAAGAATGTTGTCATTTGGTAGTTTGCATGACATACTATTTAGTTCACACTCAGGTATACTAAGTTCAACATTTGTAGCTGGACCAAAATGAATTCCTTAGAAATGCAGTCCGATGCAGAGAAACACACTTAATGAACGCTTGCCAGTCTGTGGCCCTTTCACCTCACCAGCCAAGTGGTTAAATTCCAATCAATATTCCAGGTAGGACTTTTCTAGCCTTTTGTACCAACTTGTCTTAGATCAAAGGCACTACATCTCCATTGACCCTTTGATGAGGCACAGCTAGGAATATTCTTGTGCCTTGCAGGCGTAAAAGACTTACATAATCATGAGTTAGGCTAAAGATTATTGTTTTCTTTATGTATCACACATTGAAACATAGACCTTGCTTGTATTTCTTTTTTGTTGTTAGGATTAATTGCACCTACTAAGCAGTCAAATTACAGCCTCTCAAAATGCACATTTCCCATCACCCTCTGACGCAGCCTGCCTAGACACATAGGGGGTAATTCATAGAATCCAGCGCACAAGTGGCGCACGCGGATGGCACACAGTGTGCGCGTGTGAATCCCTGCGCCAGCCGCGTGCGCTAAAATCCAATTCCGCGCACAGCGTATTCATGGATTCCAGCCACCAAAACCAGCCGTGGCGCACAGTAGCGCAGCGACCCTGCAGCAGCGCCAGTTACGCCCCCAAGAACGCCTCTCGCACAGGGAAAAGCCATCAATATACCCAATCCAGCGCAAAGGGCTGCGCTAACCCTGTACCAGAACAGCAAGCGGGCTACGTGTATCACTGGGGTGCGCGGGAAGTACCTCACGCGATTCCATCAGGGTACGTGTATTTCGGGGTGCACGTGAAGTTCCACACGCGATATCAGCAGGGTACGTGTATTTCAGGGTGCATGGGAAGTTACACACGCGATTTCCGCAGGCTACGTGTATTCCAGGGGTGCGCGTGAAGTTCCACACGCGATATCAGCAGGGTACGTGTATTTCAGGGTGCAGGGGAAGTTACACACGCGATTACAGCAGGGTACATGTATTCCAGGGGTGCGTGGGAAGTTCCACACGCGATTCCATCAGGGTACGTGTATTTTGGGGTGAGTGTGAAGTTCCACACGCGATATCAGCAGGGTACATGTATTTCAGGGTGCAGGGGAAGTTACACACGCGATTTCCGCAGGGTACGTGTATTTCAGGGGTGCGCGTGAAGTTCCACACGCGATATCAGCAGGGTACGTGTATTTCAGGGTGCAGGGGAAGTTACACACGCGATTACAGCAGGGTACGTGTATTCCAGGGGTGCGCGGGAAGTTCCACACGCGATTCCATCAGGGTACGTGTATTTCAGGGGTGCGCGGGAATTTCCACACGCGATTGGGCCCGTGCGAGCAGGGTACGCATATCTCAGGGGTGCGCGGGAAGTTCCACATGCGATTTCAGCAGGGTACGTGTATTTCAGGGGTGCGCGGGGAGCACCACACGTGAATTGCACGTGTGGGTCCTCCCAGGTGTTCCCTCTACACCCTCCACGGCCCCTGCAGGTGGCTCACACCACAGGGGCCTACCCTGCACATGTCCTGCAGGCACCCCATCCACCATGGCCATGCCCCCCAGCCAACCCACATGTCAACTTGCACTACTGCCCACCAACGCATGTCCCCCTGCACCCGCAGCCACCAGGGGCACCCTCCACAGGCCCCCATCCATGTCTCCCACCACCCCCACCCCCCAGCAGTGCAGGGGCACCCACCACCATGCCCCCACCCATGTCTCCCACCACCCCCACCCCCCCAGTCACCAGGGGCAGCCTCCACCAGACCCCAACCCATGTCTCCCACCACCCCCACCCCCCAGCAGTGCAGGGGCACCCACCACCAGGCCCCCACCCATGTCTCCCACCACCCCCACCCCCCCAGTCACCAGGGGAAGCCTCCACCAGCCCCCCACCCATGTCTCCCACCACCCCACCCCCCAGCAGTGCAGGGGCAGCCTCCACCAGGCCCCCACCCATGTCTCCCACCACCCCCACCCCCCAGCAGTGCAGGGGCACCTGCCAGCAGGCCCCCACCCATGTCCAACTCATGTTCCCCACCACCCTCACCCCCCTGCACTGCTGGGGGGTGGGGGTGGTGGGAGACATGGGTGGGGGCCTGGTGGAGGCTGCCCCTGGTGACTGGGGGGTGGGGGTGGTGGGAGACATGGGTGGGGGCCTGGTGGAGGTTGCCCCTGGTGACTGGGGGGTGGGGGTGGTGGGAGACATGGGTGGGGGCCTGGTGGAGGCTGCCCCTGCACTGCTGGGGGGTGGGGGTGGTGGGAGACATGGGTGGGGGCCTGGTGGAGGCTGCCCCTGGTGACTGGAGGGTGGGGGTGGTGGGAGACATGGGTGGGGGCCTGGTGGAGGCTGCCCCTGGTGACTGGGGGGTGGGGGTGGTGGAACACATGGGTGGGGGCCTGGTGGAGGCTGCCCCTGGTGGCTGGGAGTGCAGGGGGACATGCGTTGGTGGGCAGTAGTGCAAGTTGACATGTGGGTTGGCTGGTGGGCATGGCCATGGTGGATGGGATGCCTACATGACATGTGCTGGGTAGGCCCCTGTGGTGTGAGCCACCTGCAGGGGCCGTGGAAGGTGTAGAGGGAACACCTGGGAGGACCCATACGTGCAATTCACGTGTGCTGCTCCCCGCGCACCCCTTTAATACACGTACCCTGATGATATCGCGTGTGGAACTTCCCGTGCACCCCTGTAATACACGTACCCTGGTGGAATTGCGTGTGGAACTTCCCGTGCACCCCTGTAATACACGTACCCTGATGAGATCGCGTGTGTGACTTCCCGCGCACCCCTGTAATACACGTACCCCGCTCGATCGCGTGTGTTGCTTCCCGCGCACCCCCACAATACACGTAGCCCGCTCCCCCAGGCCCGATCGCGTGAATAACTTCACGCGAACCTCTGAAATACACGTAGCCTGCTCCCCCAGGCCCGATCGCGTGAGAAACTTCACGCGAACCCCTGAAATACACGTAGCCCGCTCCCCCAGGCCCGATCGCGTGAAAGACTTCACGCGATCCCCTGAAATACACGTAGCCCGCTCCCCCAGGCCCGATCGCGTGAGAAACTTCACGCGAACCCCTGATATACACGTAGCCCGCTCCCCCAGGACCGATCGCGTGAGAAACTTCACGCGAACCCCTGATATACACGTAGCCCGCTCCCCCAGGCCCGATCACGTGAGAAACTTCACGCGAACCCCTGAAATACACATAGCCCGCTCCCCCAGGCCCGATCGCGTGAAAAACTTCACGCGAACCCCTGAAATACACGTAGCCCGCTCCCCCAGGCCCGATCGCGTGAGAAACTTCACGCGAACCCCTGAAATACACGTAGCCGGCTCGCACAGGCCCAATTGCTGTATGTTGCCACTTTTGTAATGCGCAGGGACGCTACCGCCTGCCTTCGTGTGGCGGACGTATTTCGACTTGTGCATGTCTTTGGCTGTGCGTGGCTTCGGCCTATTCGATTCCATGAATAGGTGTGGTTCGGGTGCGTGTGGGCGTTCCGTCTGCTTCCCTGCAGTACATCCCCAGTTACGCCCTTATTTTCGCGCGTTGTTCACCATTCCGCGCGTTACGCCCCGTGTCCCGCCCACTTTCTGGTGTATGCGCCGAGGTTGTGCGCTTTCACTGTGCGCGTCGCTCACGCCTTTCGGGATGTTGCAGTGACTTGTGCGCCATGCACGGGTTTGGCGCACATCCCGGGGTGTCCACGCGCAGGGACTTCCATGAATGGCACGCGTGCGCGTGCGCCAGTTTTTTTCCGCTTGCGCCTGCTTGTGCCTGCTTGCGCCTGCTTGCGCGAAGATTTTCGGCGCACGTTTGTTCCATGAATCGGCCCCATAATCTTCTTGTGCCCTCCAGCTTAATAAGCCTGTTCAACTAATATTCAGCGAATGAGGAATGTTGTCATGATACTTTGCACAATTTGTTTGCATAATGCAGTGAGTAGAAGATGTTTTATTTTTGGCTTCTAATACTATGGCTGACCTTACTCCATTGACTCTATTGACTGAAAACCCTGGAAGATGTTTCACTTCTTGATCCTTCACTGTCATTGGTAAGCATCTTCTTTTTATTCACCAGAATTTCGAACATTAATAAAAGGTAAGGAATAACACTCCTTGCAATTCCCTCTGTAATCCGTGCAGACAGAATACACCAGTTGGCATGCTCAATCTCACTTGTGACCATACTCTTAATCAGCGACATAACATTTTGGAATTTGATATCCATAAATTGCTGTACATTAAAAATTAAGCATTAAGCAAGATAACTCGAGGGAAGGCCATTATGGTATCACCCTCTGTGTGGCATAACACAGGGGACTGCCATTATGATATCCCCTCAATTATTTTTGATAAACATACATTTTTACTTCCTTTGAAATTTAAATTTTACAGTACATTATCATAAGGGATTATGGACTCATTTTCCAGCCCAATATCCTAATGTTTTATACTCTTCACTATCAAAGAAAAGTGTCATTGATAATTTACACCAATCATTTATTTATCACTCTATGTAGCATAACTCAGAGGACTGCCATTATGGTATCCCCTCAGTTTATTTTTCATAAAGTAGACATTTTCACTTCCTTTGAAATTTAAATGTTACATTACATAATCATAAGGAATTATTGAATCATTTTCTAGCCCAATTTCCTAATGTTTTATACTCTTCACTATCAACGAAAAGTGTCATTGATAATTTATGCCAATCATTTATTTATTTTATTTATTTATTGAGCATTTGTTAGGTGCTTATACAACAAAATGGTATTTCCAGGTGCCACAAAGGCAAGTAGGGAGGGAAGAAGGGGGGTATATACAATGGAAAATAACAGTAAATATAAAAACATGGTCCTACTAGGCCTTATGACATTCGGACTTGCAAGTGAATTGAAGAGAAGAGCAGGAGATAAGGAACAGAGGAGGAGAGGGAGCAAGGAATGGCCAAGTACTGGTGAACCTGGGAGGGAGGTGTCAAGGGGCTCCAGGGAAGGAGACCACTGGCTAAGTGTTCGGTGGAGGGAACCCAAGGGTGGGATGCACAACCGCCAGGCAGGGGGCCCACAACGGCAGTGCTGGGGGGTTACTGGTGTTGACTGGGCAGAGGACTTGGTATCCTTTAAGATTAATGAAGGACCAGGCTGCCCGTCTCAGTGGCAGTGGGGTGGTTAGCAGGGAAGGGAGAGAAGGAAAGAAGTATTGCTAGGCTTTTATCTGCCCAATCTCGGTATTGTAGTGTGAAGCGATGACAGATAGAATCTAAATTATTTTTATGGTATGCCTAGTCTTATATCATGACGTGATGTTTTAATTGTTTTTGTAATGTTTTATGTAATATTTCATGAAATATTTTGAAAACTGTAGGTTCTGGTTTTATGATATAATATGAAGAATGTTTTATTTTGGTGATTTAAGCATGCAGATTAAGTTTTTATATGTACATGTAACCTAATTTGTGTACCTTGTGTAATTGTATCTGTTGTAAATGTTTTACATACAAAGGCATTCAGCTGAATGTATATTAAATTACATTTTTAACTAAAAACAGAGTTTTGAACAGTTTCCAGAACTTAAGGGGGTCCGGATAAAGTCTGAGAGGGGCAGGGATGCTGTTCCAGAGAGAGGCACCAAGCAAACAGAGAGACCAGCCCCCTCCCCACACTCTCTGCTTTCTGGAATGATACACAATTACCAAAACTGACACTAGAGAAATACAGTGTACTCTTATAAATGCGTGTTTCTGACCCTGCTGTTCCCTGAAAATGTATGACTTGAGCACTGTTAATGATCCTTCCATTTCAGCAATCAGTGCAACTTGCTGCAGCCTCACTGTGGTACCATGCTTTCAGAAACATGCCTGATATTTGAAATAGATAGATTAGAGGGGTGTAGTGGTTGTATAGCTTTGATTACCAAGTTCTCACTGCAGCTCTAAAGCTGCTTGTGCGCCACTATAGAAGGTTATGAGAGTCTAAGCGCCAAGGTTCCTAGACTAAACAGCTCATCACTTCATATTCTAGTGGTGTACCTTTATCCAGTTTTGGAAGTTGATTTTAAATCATAACTTCCTGAGCTGAAAGTGACAGTTCTAAAAGTAGAAACAAAAACAATGATTTGAGGGATTTTAATTTAGAATACTATGACCCACTCGATACACCTGTTCTTAATTTATGGGCTGCTATCGCAGACCAGGTTTCTAGCAAATTAGTCTTATCACCAACTTATATGAAACATCACATTCTGTATAGGGTTATGGTACATAAAACCATCTGTAAGGGCATCCATTGTGATGTTCTGGACCGGACAGGGCATATTGATGTTTTACTTAAACTAGAGCAGTACTAGTCCAAGTGCTCAGCAGTATCATTAAGCAAATATATCTGCTATTGAGACAAACATGAGCTTCACGTAATGAAAATGCCACTTCTCTATGGGCCTCATTACGACCCTGGCGGTAAGGGGTTTACGCCAGCGTTAGCTGCGCCGACCCCTTACCGCCAATTACGAGGTCCCTTAGCGCCATGGCGCTTTTAACACCTGCTTTTAGCAGGTGTTAAAATCCATGGCGCTAAGGGACCATGGAGTTAATTACGCCACCGTAATTTACGGTGGCGTAATTAACGCCTTCCCCACTCCCATTATGCCCTATGGGGCAAAAATGGGAATGGGGAAGGGTAAATGGGGATTGGGGACTTACCGCCCCGCCAAGGTCGGAATGGGGCGGTAAGTCCGCCAACCACCATGGCGTAAACGTAGTTTATGCCATGGTGGTAAAGTCACGGCCCAGGCGGTAACTTACCGCCTGGGTCGTAATGAGGCCCTATGTCTTATAGAACGTGTCCATTTGTATCGCTGCACCCTTTCCACGGGTATAAGTCATGGATCCCTTAGAAACAGAAAATACAATGAATGGCAAAAATACGAATTGTGATATTCAGAAGATCGTTGTGAGCTCAGAGCCAGAGGTTGCGGTGCAGAGCGTAGGTTGAGGAAGGATCCAAAACAGTTACACTGAGACTGTTTGAAAAACTATGCAGCGATACGTTGACTATGCAGGAAACAAAGAAGCCCCATTTAACAATCAAATTGATTACTCTGACAATTCCACTAAGACTATTTAAAATACTAAAAACATTAACTCATCTTGCCCCATAAAGAGAGGGTCCTCCCTATAAGCACTGGTGCAATGAATTGCAGTTCTTTTCTGATAAAAATGGAAAGAAGCTGCTCAAAGCAGTACTGTTTTCAGGGATTACTTACTGTAACCATAGTTCTATTGTGAAGTTGTTCTTTAGTCAGGGTTCATACCTCCCTCCTAGCAAATTCACTTTTCGCCAGGTTAGTATCATCAATATTTATGAGATTATCAATAATCTAAACCGTGCATCCTGTCCCGGAGGACCAGACAAATTTATGGCACGGAATGTATTCGGGCTTTTTCCCCAGTAATTGTTGAAATGATCATGTTTTTATAGTGCAACGAAGACTAAAAGAGTGTGTGTGTGTGTATTCATTTACTAACTTACTTCAATTGTTAGATGTGCATGGAAAAATCATGATAATGCTGCTGGATCTGTTGGCTGCTATGATATTATTGACCACTTGCTACTAATGGTTAGACTAGAGGAAGAGGTGGACCTGACCGACGTAGCACGAATTGGGTTATGTCCTTTCTTATGGGAAGATCTTTATGATTGTAACTGGACTCCTATGAGTTGTATTCCTCCCAAGTGAATGTGGATTTCCACAGGGTTCCTATTCGACTACACTGCTCTTAAACATCTACATTAAGCCCAACATGACCTGTTGGAAAAGGAAGGAGTTTTGCTCTTCAATTACAAAGATGACACTTTAGGCTAAATGGGGATCCTGTTGACAACGTGAACCATATTGAAAAACTGTGCTACATGATTGGAGGATGGATGAAAGTTAAGTGGCTCACTCTGAATCAATCCAGGACTGAAATTGTTCAGCACACTTCTCATACAAATAAAGTTTGTTTACCCGAGCATCCTATTCAATGAAAGGACAAAATACATACACGAAAATATGAAGAGTATGGGGTAATTTTTGAATCTATGTTGCCCATGTCAGTGAATGCAAATTCTCTCATCATTTCATCCCGTATTACCTCATGCCATTGCACCAGATATGTCCCTTCAAACTTCAGATCATCTTTGCCAAAGGGTAATGGGTGCAACACTAGACCATTGTAATATCTTGTTCTTTGTGGCCCAACAAAGGGGTACACATTGCATTCAGGTAATACAAACCTTGTCACCCAGAATAGTTACCTATACTCATCAAAGAACAATATTGTCTTAAATAAATTGCATTGACTTTGGTTGATGACATATATCTCATTTAAAGCCCCCTCCTTGGTCCATACTGCCTCCAACAGGCCCAGACCCACTTATCTATGTGTCAAAGTAAAATGGGCTTGCCCTCATAGTGACCTTCTTTCCAAAGTCTGCCATTAGTTTTCCAGGTCTCGTACTGAACTTGACTTTTCATTTGCTTGGAGTGAAGCAACACATCTTGTTTAAAGCCCTCTACTATCCCATAAGGACTTGCACCATGTGGGCCTGGACCTACTTATGTATGTGTCAACGTGATAAGGGCTTGCCCTCGTAGAGACATTCTATGTAAAGTCTGGTATTAGGTAGCAAACCCTCCATAGAATGAATTAAAGCTCTAGATTATTCTTTTTTAGGTTTCAGTAGCAAAGCACAAGTACACTATCTCTTGAGATTTTGACAGCTTTGAATATCTAGTGACCACATGAACTAGGATATAGCTATCTTTGTTACTACCATCTCTCTCTTACTCTGCTTACTGTGGTTTGTGTAATTTCAATGCTTTTGATGAAGTCACCAGATTAGTGTTGAAAAAGAATCAGTCATGGGAGGTTGTACTATGGAGTGCACGCATAATCAGTAGAAGAATGGCATGACGTCAGAAATCAGGCAGCCGTTACTGTGTAAAACCAATTGTATTGTATTTTAAACAGTGAATGTTTGTGCCAATAGTATTGCTTGTGCTGTGAACATTATTAATTAATAATAATAATAATAATAATAATAATAACACCATATGTTATACAGTGCACCCAGCAAGATTCCTCCTGCTGCAAAGCATTGTAATGATAGCTGGTGTTATTATTATTATTATTATTATTATTATTGTTATTATTATTATTATGTAATCAAATGTTAGTCAATTATCAATTTTGGAGGTATGCAGGATCATGGATTCAAACCTGCCAAATTCAGGCTGAGTACGTCAGAGGTGAGCCGTAATCTAGCGAGACAAATGTATTACTCTTGCACTTCAGTCATCAGGACAGAGTTAAGTCTGAATGTTGTCAGTGTGTCATTCATATAATTGACCATTTGTTATTGTGTCATTTTGGGGTCGAATCATGGAACAAACGTGCGCCGAAAATCCCAGCGCAAGCAGGCGCAAGGTGGCGCAAGCGTGAGAAACCCAGCGCACGCGATTCAAGGAAGACGCTGCGCGTGTTTCCCGCTGTCCGTGCGCCAAATCCTTGCATGGCGCACGCGGGCACCCACTCCACCAAACGGCGTGCGCTACGCACATAGCACGGCGCACACAACCAAAGTGGGCGTAACACGCGGAATGGGGAATAACGCGTGAAAAAGAAGGCGTAACTGGGGAAGTACTGCAGGGAACTACACGGAATGCCCACACGCACGCGAACAACCCGTATTCATGGATTCGAATACGGGAAACCCGCGCACGGCAAAAGACGCACACATGCGTCAACGCGTCCGCCTCACGAAGGCAGGCGGAAGCGTCCCCGCGCACAGTATAAAAGTGCGCGCAAACAACAAACACGTATATACAGCTACGATGAATGCCCCATTTGTCGCAGTACTGATCGTGGGACACTGCAGGAGGAGGAGAATAGCCAGGGCATGTATTTACGCACCACGGACAAGCCTTTTTGGGATGCCTGACGACCAGGTCTACGGCAGGTATAGGTTTCCACCCCATATCATCCTAGACCTGGTCAGGGAGTGGGAAGATGACCTTACATCGCCCACCCTTTGCTCCCAAGCATTGAGCCCCTTGGAGAAGGTGCTCAATGTCCTGCATTTTTTGGCCACTGGGTCATTTTAGCGGACTACTGCCATAGTGGGGGGGTCTCACAGGCCACGCAGTCACGCTGCCTACACCAGGTCTTGGCAATCATGACAGCGTGCCCCTCAGTCCGCAGGCACATATACATGCCCAGAACACCCACAGAAAGGCAGGCCGTTGTCCTGGATTTTTACAGGGTGGCACACTTCCCCAAAGTGCTTGGTGCCATAGATTGCACCCATGTGGCCTTACGTCCACCTAGGGCCACTGAGCACATCTACCGAAACTGCAAGCACTGGCATTCCATCAATGTACATGTGGTATGCGATGCAAAGGGAATCATCACCTCTGTCTATGCAAACTACCCTACCCATGACAGTTTCATATACAGAATGTCCGCCCTGAGCCGGGCCTTGGAAGCTGGGCAGCATGGCGACACATGGCTCCTAGGTGAGTACAAATGCCCTTGCACATGCATGCATGTCACACACACACACACACAAATACACAAACCCCAATAATCACAACCATTTACACCTCCCCAGAGGACAGTGCCTACCCTCTGAGCAATCACATGATGACGCCAATCCGGAACCCCACCAGACCACCCCAGGTAAGGTACAACGCCACCCATAATGCAAACAGGGCCATAGTGGAGCGCACATTCGGAGTGCTCAAGTCACGCTTCTGCTCCCTTGACCGCTCTGGCGGCAGCTACTCTATGCACCCCCAGTAGTGTGCAGGATCATTGTGGCAGCATGTGTCCTGCACAATGTTGCAACACGGCAGGGCGTACCGGTGGACACAGTGGTGCCCCCACATCCCCAACCACAGGCGCTGCCCATGGGTGGGGACAGGGCACGTGGCGAGGAATCCCGGACCCAGCTTGTGGCCACATTTTTCACCTAAACTCACACCCCTGCGGAGTGCACACAGGCCTGGCACATACCAGGTGACAATCGATGATGACAAAGAGACAGTCAACTGTCACAACCTTACCACCCTGAGATTGTTGCCATGAAGTGCCACATTGTGTGCATCCCTAGCTACTTAAATACAAGCTATCCTGTGTGACCAAAAGGCACACATATGATATATGATATGAGATGATATGGCATTTGTAACGTGCCTATACACAAGTGTTTCAAGGTGCGACGAGGCAGGGAGGGGGGAACAAGGGAAGACAGACAACGATCCTACTAGGCCAGGTGTCATTTAGATTGCGCAAGTGCAGGGGTAGGGGGAAGAGAAAAGCGCAAGGGGAAGGGGGGGAGTGCAGTACAGGGTAAGTAGAATAAAAAATAAATAAATAGGCCAGCTGGTGGCAAGTGCAAAGGTAAGTGCAGACAAGTGCTAGGAAGGGTGGGCTGTAGGGATAGAGAGGCAGTCCCGCAGTGCAGGGGTTGCCAGGGAGGCAGTGCAAGTGGAGAGTGGCTGGGCCAGGGACCGAGGTTGGTGAGAGTGGCCTAGTTGCAGATTCAGTGCAGTTTCAGTGAATAATTTAGCAAGGGAGAGGGAGAGAGAAAGCAGAAGCAAAGAGAAAGGTTCTGAGGTGCTTCCGAAACTGGAGATGGTTCTCCTCAAGTTCCAGGGAGGCAGGAAGGCTGTTCCAGAGGGAGGCCCCTGCCGCGGAGAGAGATCTACCCCAAGCTCGTTGCTTCGAGAAGCGGCTGACCCTGACATGCAAGGTGTGAATCACACACACCTGCGAAACAGGCCATGACCATCACTGTTATGTCACTCAAACCCTCCCAAACCACAACATGACATGGCAAGCAATAGCCATACACCAACACAGTACCAATAAGGTACACATTGCCATGTGAAAAATGTACATTGGCATCAGACAATGATGCCTGACATGGAATCAGATGAAATGACTGACCAACAACCTCCTACCCAAAATAAATCATTCCCAAATGCATTACAAAAGTTGTAGCCGTAACATAACAATGAATGCCTGTCCACATGCACATTGTGCATTGCAAAATCAACACTGCAGCTTCTGTGTGCTGTGTCCAACTCCTGCAACACACTGCTCAGCGCACAGCACAGTGAACAGCCATTGTGTGTGATGCACACGCTGAGCATCACATCTAAGCGACAAACCACATCAAAAAGCAAATTAGGCATGCACAGGATCCATAATTGGTCACAGAACATGTGCTGCAGGGACACAGTGGGCAGCAGAAGGCAAACAGAGTGTACACGTGGATATCCAAGTGTGGTTGTACATGTAGTGCATCATAGTGCGAGTGTGTGGGTCAGTAAGGACATGCACTCAACATATGTATGTGCAATCAAGGGACCATCAGTGTCCTCTACACATCACATGTGAACATTCACCATGTGTACACCCCAGCATGTCAAACCACAACTATCCCCTCACACCTGAAAGGTAAACACAAGACATGAACAGGCATTGATCAGCAGAACACATCATGTACATAGGATACCACAATTACAATGTCAGGGTCCCCATCACACTGCAGGGCAAGGCAACTATCAACAACAAAACACCCCCTCTCCTTCACAAATCACCATGACCCTCTGAACAACTGCACCTGTGTCATGGAGCCTTCGCCTGGCCACAGGATCACCCTTCCCCTTCGTCACCATCTCCCACCTTGTGTGTAAAAAGTTGCCTGAACCCTAGGAGTCCACCTTGATTTGCAAAAACACAAAATCCAAGGCAGAAAAACGAACCAGAACAGCCTCCAGTAGATGACTTGAAGTAGCAGTACCTCACAAAGGCCAAGTACTACCACAATGATGTAACAACCAAGGAAGCACAGTAAAATAATGTCACAACAGGATGTGTAACATGTGTGGTACATAACATAGAATGATGCACCACGAACGGATGTGTACTGTCACAGCTCCCGTGTACAGGTGCAGGAGTGGCACGAACCAACCACCCCCACCGTGGCCTGGGTGCCTGCAAGGTCAAACTCACACAGGCCTCTGAGACCCTGGTGGGGAAGGAGGGTCAGGGATATGCAGTCGGGACAGGCGTTGGCATACTGGATAACTGGAATGAGTGGCAGGAGAGGGTAGGAGGAATGACACGTGAAAGTAGGGAATGCACGAAAATGTACTACCTGCATTAACACATACACAATCCTAACAAACTTGTGCATCATTGTCAGGGCCTTCCCGAGTCCAGGCTTAGGAGTGGCACGAACCAACCACCCCCTCTAGGGTTTTGGTGCCTGCAAGCTTGGGGCTTACACAGGCATCCGCAACCCCAGCGGGGAAAGAGGGTTAGGGAACGTTGGTTGGATAGGTACGGGAAGCAGGAACACCGGGTAGAGGGTACAGGTTTTAGAATTGGATAGGACTTAGTGTGATTAGGGGAAAAAACATACCAAATTGAATTACACATTCATCCATGCATTAGTGCACCCCCCAGCAAGCCTATGCAGAGCAGTTTGAAAGAAAAACAACAAGACACTCAGCTCTGGTTTTGAGTGCTGGCCTCCTGCCTGCGCACTCTCAGGTCCGGTTACAGGAGCACTTCAATGCTGCAAAGAGAGCCACAGTTAATAATCTGTGGGTGCCCATAAAACACAAACACACCACCAAATATGCCCCATAGCAACAAACTACTCTACAAACAGACAATCTGGTGTGGATGCTTCGTACCCATATGTAACATTACCCCTGTATTGGGTCATACACAGTCAGTGCAGTAAGTCAGCCGCCGGTGGGTGCATGGCAAATGGAACACCAATGTGTCACGATTCACACAACATGCAATGTTCCCTGGGTAAGCAGACAGACGCATATAGCAAGGTATGACTTCAGAACAAGTCGTGTTCCACCATGACCGAAACAAAGTAGGCAGTGCATGTTTCAAAATGTACATGGAAATGAAATGCACTGCACCCGAGTCTGTCCCTTGCTATATGTCCCTGTGAGCTGCTCCTTTCCATGTCTCGGAAGGCTACATGGGTGATAGAAGTGCCTCAATGGCCCATGGTGGACCGGAGGGTATGTGCCACTGTCCCTGCAGGTGCCCCAGACAACCTTACAATCAACTAGCCATCAGTCCACCAACACATCTGAGCTGTATTGTGCGCTTCAACGCCAATATACGTCCAAGCCCACCGTCAGTGCTGCTACTAAGCATGCATGTGCAACTTGCCTGGTGGAAGCTTTGCTGTGTTGTGGCCCCCCTGTGCTGCTCACCTTGCCTGGAGTCCCTTGAAACACGTCAGCAGTTCTAGGATGTATGTCTGCAATCCCTGTGCCTCTGCTTGCGCACACATGTGCATGTGGGCACCACCAAACGTGTCCAGAATCCAGATGTCCAATGGGCCATGGCTGCTGGAAAAGGTGGTCTGGAGGCTCATCCCCCTGCTGAAAGGCCATGAAACACACAATCAATGCTTTAGAGTCAATTGTGTGTGTCTCTTCAGGCATCTCATTACTGGACCATGTCAGAGAGGTACATCTGAAATCACACCATCAGTCCGTCTTTCACATCCAAAGTGTGGAACACACTATCTACGGCATGAATTGCAACAAGCACGTGTACAGTAAAGATAAGAAACATACTACACAATGCATAGCAATGAATGTACACATTAATCATGAAACACCCCATCTAGCAAAAGCTGAACAGTGGTCAATAACACCGCAACCATGCCCAATAGGGGTGTTAACACAAGTTACACAGCACCAGACATGCCACAGATATGACAGTCCAAAGCCCTTGTGTAATAGGCTGTTACACCGAACCATCCTTGCGAGCCCATGGATAAGGGAGGCAGGAGTGGCATATGTGAGTCAAGGACCCCAAGCAGCAAACACATACACAAGACAAGCCTGAAGGGCCCAGCTGGAACAGACAGTGGATGCTTTCAAAAGCCACAAAGCACCACACTGTCACTTGAAAGCACAATAGACAAGCAATTTTAAACTATATTAACTAATTACACTAACTATGAAAAACCTACATTACCTAATTAAACTAACTATCAAACAGAAACTTAACCAACTAAACTAAAAGAAAAAGCAAAAATGGCCACATAAGACCCGTGGGGGAGGGGAGGCACCCAGGAGGGGGGAGGTAAAGGGTGCTGCTCAACACCCACATGCGATGATGCTGAGCCAAAAAAAAAAACCTCCATGGGCTCAACGCCTGCACAGCCCGACCTATGTGGGAGATAGATGGTCGTCCGAGTCTGGCTCATCCTGGAAAGGAGGACGTGGCACAGTAGCCTGGCCACGCCTATCTGCAGCTTGCCCCTCAACAGCAGCAAGTCTGCCGGACGGGTGAGCCTGGTTCTGTGTGGCGATGTGACATAGGTCTGCATGCAGAACCTCACGTGATACACGTGCTTCCTCTTGCAAGGTAGCACGTGTAACACGGAGTTCCTCCTGCAAGGCCTGGCTGGACAACCGCTCCACCTCCCGGCAAGCCTGTAGCTCAGCCGAGATGGTAGGCTCAAGCTGTGCAAACCTCTCCTCTGCCCGCTGCCTCTGGGACATCATAAGGGCACCCAGAGTGGATTTGAGGGAAGCATACTCCTCCCTCAGGGCATCCATGTGCGCCTCTGCGTGAGCAGCAATTGCTTGACGCAGAGATGACATTTCAGCCTGGCGTGCCCTGTCTGAGGCCACCATGCCCAGCCTGAGCGAGCGGGCCGTGGACCATGCCGCCTGCTGCTGGAGAAGCACCTGCCTAGCAGGGGGAGCACAGATCGGGCCACATGCTCCATGCTCTCAGCGATGTTCTCCATTGCTGCCCCCTTCCGTTCTGAATTGGCAGTCATGTCTTGCTCCCACTCAGTATACTGTGGTTGCGCGCGGCGACCGCGTTGCTGGGCTTGACCCCTGCGGGACCCAAGGACCGGGTGTCCTCGCTGTGTTGGCACCGCCCGCGGCTGCACGACTATATGCCCCCGTTGACATGATGTCCCAGGCACATCAGTGACTGGTGTGGAGGGTGACCCTGCGTCCCGATCCACCAAGGGCGGAGGAACCAAGACTGTCTGACCCCTCAGTGCAGGTGTCGCGGACAGAGGAGTGTCCACATCAGAATCACTCACCCCTGACACATGGACTTGATGCTCATCCAACTGGACATGGACGTCAGAATCGTCATCAGGGCTGGACTCATAGGCAGCCAGAGACAAGATGGACTGTAGCACTTGGACGTTTTCGTGGCCTACCGCCCCACGACCCCCACTTGTGCCGGGTTGATGTAGTGGTAACAACCCTGTGTCTGGCATGACAACATCATCCTCCTCCACCATTGTGTCATCACCTGAAAAATATAGAGAAAAAAGGTCACTACACATGTCAGAAGCACACAACACACACACACACCGACACCAAACACATCAGGCAGACATGTGACACACAAAATAGAACCTGGCATGCATGCTGGGTCAACTTTGAATTGCTTCTGTGATCAGACCTGTTGAAAGGTGGCAGTTTGCATAGAAGTGGGTCTATGCAGTACTGCAAATGGGTATGTCACTCACTACCTACATGTACAAGGACTCCATGGTGTGTGTCAGGAAATGTGAAGGCAGTGTAAGGTCAAATTCAGGCATCACGTGCACTGTGCATTCAACGGGTAGCCTATCTACAAGCAAAGCACCCCTCCATCCAAGTACAAAAGCAGGGATGCCTAGCATGGTATCAAAAGGCTGACCATAGACCTGTGTATTGACAGGCAGTGTTGACTGGCATCAACAGCTTAATGTGATTCAAGTGACAACACTGCAAATGATGATGGGACTGTAAGCAGGACACATGATGAAAACTCTGGAGGCCGCCCACGTGTGAAGAAGACACTACAACAGTCAGACAGAGTCATTGGCCATTAAACAGGCTGAGGCCTGTGACCCTCACAGATTGTCAGACCCTAAACATGTGTGCAACGCAGTACTGAGCCACAGTTGACATGGGAAGGCTGATGAGATGCCATGCAATGTATGTCACCCAGGACTTGTATTACAGTGATCATCTAGTCAAGGACACATAGGGGCATGCGTGCAATGCACATGGGGCATGAATGGGCACTCATGTCCCTGCGGGGCATCTGACCTCTGCACAGTACAAGTGAGATACCCTGCATCAAGTACTAAGGCTGTACCACACAGCATATGTCTGGCAGATTGTCCGCTGGAAGTTAGCATGTACACAGGACGCATGAACAGGAAAGTACACAATGGCAAGATTGAAGCAGACCAGCACAAAGGTGGAACTGGGGTGCAAAGTGGCGGAGGAGGGGCAAGGGAGCATGCCTACATGGAGTACCCGCATGCAGGCAGAGGACATATGCACGTCAGTCATGCGATGACATTGTGCCTGGGCTGAGAGGAAGGTCACCCCACGCCACATGCAGAAGGGCCAGTGAGCTGGAACATGGACCAGAGAGGTATACTGGTAACCAGCATGTGAGTAGGGTGCAATAGTGGTGATGCGGACAGTCCCCGTCTGCTCCACATGTCCACCATCCAGCAGAGGTGACATGCATCACGGAAGCATTGCATTACTTACACATCAGAACCATGTACACGTCACATGTAGTGGCAATCATGCACAACACATCCCACAAATAAAATGCAGACGTCCTCAACAAACACGCATCAACACTCACTGGACTGGGCATCAAAGTCCAGCATCTCTCCCACTCCTTCGACCGATTCAGGTGGTATGAACTCCACAACGAGTGACTCATGCGGAGTGAGCTCTTCCTCCTCTGGTGCAGGCCCACCGCCAGTCACCAGAGTCAAGTTGTAATTTGAGGCACACTTAGCCTTAGCGCTGCGTTTGAGGTCATTCCAACGCTTTTTGCACTCTTGCGCCGTGCGCACCTCATGGCCGAATGAACTGCAACATGCTTCCAGTGGGTGTCACGGTGGGCAGCCGCAGTCTGACTATTGGCACCCACTACCATGTCACGGCTGTGGCCCCGCACATAGTCCACGAGGAAGTCCAGTTCCTGCTTGCAGAAAGGCTTCTTCCTCGACGTGCAGGAGGTCGTGGCTGTGTGTGGGATCCCAGCCTGTCCTGCAGGTGCAACCTTCCTCCTCTTGGACTGTGGCGCAGACCCAGGCTGGCTAATGCCACCCTGACCAGTATGGCCACTGGGTTCGGTGGATTGAGCCAAGGGAGTGGCAGGTGGAGGGATGACCAAAGGCCTGACTTGTGTCAGTGGCAGCTGGGTGCCTTCTAATGGACCCTGCGCAGCATCATCCGCTGTGGCAGGGTCATTGACCGCAACTGTCCTGGTTGGCAGACTCACAACCGGGGTGTTGTTGGGTGCATCTGCCCCTGCACTTGCCAACACCTGGCTGTTCGGGGCAGAAGATGACATAACTGCCCCAGGGACACGTGTCTTGGTCAGAGCAGCCCTGCGTGCCCCTACGGTTTCCCTCCTGGCCTGTTGGAAATCTTCCAAGGGCTCCTCAAGTGCCAACGCAGCCTGCACTGGCAGACCCTGAGCCTGGGTGGCGGTGTCCACAGCTGCACCTGCAGCTACCACTACCCTTGAGTCCATGGCAGTTGATGGAACGGACTGCCGGGTCACACAGGCGCCAGTGCCAGATGCAGAAGCTGCATCTCCCGGAACCACAGGGGGTGGTGGCATGACTGCACCAACACATTGCACAACATTGTGCTCAATTGGTGCACCCCTGCCTCTTCCCCCTCTGTGGCCGCCCTGGACACTCTGGAGTCTCCCTACTCCCTGGTCATCACGGCCACGTCCCCGACCACGCCCGCCACAAGAAGTATGCCCAGCTGAGGCGCCCCTCACCTTTGGTGGCCTCCCAACCATGGCACAGATGTAGTAATGCCGGCACAGATGGAGTAGTGCCAATGGGAGGTGTACATCACAATTGACCTGGGCAATTGGGGTGAAGGGGGTGGGAAGCAAGATGTTAACAGCCCCCCTGCACCTACAAGGCTGTATGTGACCCCGGTGATGTCGTGACGGGTCACGCAACGCTCAGGCACCCCAAAACTGCAGTAAAACCGTGCACAAAACCCTGCAGCCTACGTGTGTGGAATCAACCTCCTGCAGTATGCGGTGGCACCCAGTAACACGAATAATGCGTACGCGTGGGACAAGCAGGCTACTATGACCTCGAAAATGGGTGCGATACACAGGGGCACCCGCAGTGGGAAAAATAGCGTGTGCGACTCACTGTCTGACTAGCGCGATGCAGAAAAACATGCGTAGCCAATACCCCAGCCAAAAGAAGAGATACGTCCTTGATAGCTGTGAAGTTGTGATGGCGCGCGAAACAACAGGAAGCAGCAACACACGTCGGTCTCCACGAAAGGCACGTACAGCGAACTCCTGCCCCCGCTCACCTTTAACCCATGCTAAGGGAAACGCCCGCGCGCGTCACGTCACTTACGCGCATGGGCCCTTTCCTCGGATTACACGCATTCCAACGCGGACGTGCAGTTTTTCACGCGTGCTGAACCACTATGCTAACGTCACGAGGGAAACGCCTGCGCACGCCTGCGCGCTTCACGTCACAGAGGCGCTTACGCTTGAAGGGTCTTTGGTCCAATGAAAGCGCGTACGAGTGCTGACGCGCTTACGCGCTATGGGCCTTTCCTCGAATCACACGCTGACGTGCACATTTTTCACGTGCCAAATCACTCCGTATCAAGCTGGCCATGCGAAAACACACGGAAGACCACGCTCCTGCCCAAAAGGGCGAATCACTGCCCCCCAGAGCCCCACCTGCCATCTGCTGCTGCATGAATGCCTGCTGCCCACGTGCCCTGCCATTTGGTGCCTGCACATCAGCCATCTGCAGGGGTCCAGTTGCGGTGCCAACCCCTGCTGGAACAGAAGACTCCGGTCTGGGATACCATCGCTCCACAGCCCAGCCCCAGGACCCAGTTGCCCACCCACGCCTGCCTCGGGGGTCGCCATGTCGGGGCAAACACCATCTGAGACCACTGGTGACCCCCAGCCAGAAGGGCAGAGGGCCACCAGCTTCAGTCAGAAGGAAGTTGGTGTCCTGGTGGAACTTGTCCTGGGGCATCATGATGCCCTCTTCGGATCATCACGCGCCGACAAGGAAGGACGGGACAGGATCTGGGACGACTTTGTGGTTGCCATCAACGCGTAGGGGGTGGCAACCCACAACATCAAGCAAGTCAAGAAGCGCTGGGAGGCTTTGAGGTCCAGGACCCTCATAAAGGCCCGGCGCCTCGTGGAGGGGGGCCGGAGCAGCATGAGTACCATCCAGATGAGGGTCCTGGAACGCGTACGCCCAGCGCTCCATGCCCAGATCCTTGAGAGGCAGACCCGTCTGGAGTCGAACGGTAAGTGGCCAAGCATTGCTGTGTGAGACAGGGCATGTTGCAGTGTGCTGGTTGTCTGATACTTGCCTGTATGTGTGACATAGGCCATGTACGCATGTGTGTGTGCAGGGACATCATGGTCATGCATGTGAGACCAGTAATGTGTGAAGCACACGGTTGGTGTATGTGTTTAAATGCAACATGGGGAGCTCTATGCAGAATGGACACATGAGAGCATGCCAGTCTCTGTTCCTGGACATGGGTGAGGGATGGGTTCTGATGCCATGTACATGTATGGTGTCCATGTCTGTGTGTCTGACCTGCGTGTCTGTGACTTGTGAATGCCATGGATGCATGACACATGTCTGTGACAATGTTCAGAATAACTGATGCAGCCTAGTTATCCTTGCATCCACTGTGTCTGGGGTGTACGAGGCCAGATGGATGAAACTACAGTGAAGTGTGTGCATGTGATAGGCATGACCCATGATGCATGTGAGTTCCAAAACAACATTGTATGTTTCAAGAGTCCCTTGTACATGTATGCTAATGTCCATAGCATGCGCCATGCCTGTTACTGCATGTGTTTAGCCTGCACTGACCCATGTGTTGTGGAGGGACATGATGGAAGTGATCTTTGACAGTGCCACTCATCTGCTATTGCTTCCTGTCTAGGGGACCATTGTACAGTACCCTGATGCTTGTGTTCTTTGTCTGGGTCTACACAGTGCCAAGTGAAGAAGAGGGCGGAGACGACGCTGTGGAGCAAAGGGGCGGGGATGCCCCCATGGCTGCAGCGGAAGGGGTGGGTGAGCCCCCACAGGGGCTTGCAATGGCGGAAGACGGTGTGGAGCCATGCAGGTTGGTGGTTTCCACAGAGGAGGAGGAGGCCGCTACTGAGCCGCACATGGGGCCTGGTGGGGGCATCCCTGCTGGTGCAAGTGGTGCAGTCCAGGGGCAGGAGACAGCACAGGTTGCCGTGGAGGGGCCTGTGCATGTCACTGTCCCTGACACTGTGACTGCACTACCATGCACCAGCAGGGATGCCCCATCCCAGGCCCGTCCGCAGGTAGGGGGGATGTCCATGTCATCTGACTCCCCTCCACCTGCGGACGAGGAGACCCCTGGCCGTATGGAGAAGGTCCTGATTGGTGTCGCGTTGCCCACAGGTGTCATTCGTGATGACGTGCGTGCTTCCTGGGGGGAGCACGCATGTCATCACGAAGAGCACCGTGCCAACGTGGCCCAGTTGGGAGCGGCCATGGTCGGGGGTTTCATACATGTGTCGGCCACTCTGGCAACCCTCTCCTTCTCTGTGGAGGCTATGCGCCAGTCGTTCTCCATGCCGTCTTCTGGCCCAGATGCCACCAGGGCCCCCTGTGGACCTGCCCCGACCAACGCAGCCAACTCGGTGGGATCCCATCCCTGCCACAGTCGGGAGTCAGAGGTCCAGAAGGGGTGGACACACCAGCAACTGGACCCCAGCAGATGGAGGATGTGACTGCATCATCGGGCAGGGCACGTGCACGACGGCGTCGGTGGATTCCATCAGCCTGGATGCCGTCGTGCTGGCACAGGCAGTTGCATCGGAGGCAGCGGCAGGCTCGACGTGGGAGACATCATGGCTCGGGGCCATCAACATCAGGGGGGCAGGCATCGGCCGGAGGGCAGGATAACCCTGGAATGGGAGTGTCTTCCATGAGTGAGCGGTTGGGCCAGCAGATAGGTGCGGAGCGGCGGCGGGCGAAGGAGGAACGGCTCACAATGGTCAGGGTGGAGAACTCCATGCGGAGGGCGCTGAGGCAGGCTGAGTGCCTCGAGGGTATTCGCAGGGCGTTGGAGCTGGACACCGCATTATCCCTGCGAGACCTCGGGACCAGGGAACATGCCCGCCTCCAAGCCCTTGAACAGGAGTTCGATGATGCCCTGGCCCATGACATCAACCAGTGAGCCGTCGGACTAGCCCGCCGCCTTTGTATATAGTTATTTAGGTTTAGGTTTCATTTCTTTATTATTATGATTTGGAGTCCACAGACTTTGCTCCACTTTTTGTATATAGTTGTATTTTAGATAGGGTTCTTGATAGGTTTCATTTGCTTTTGGGATAATGGACCCTTCAGACTTTCTTTTTCAATTTTCAGGACATGTATATACTTTCTTTTAGTCATATTCACATGGAGTAATGTTTTTTTAATGCTTTCCATCTTTCGATTTCGTTCTATGGACTTTGGGGATGCACCACTTATATTTTTTCATGTTTTGGATTTCTTTTCTTGCTTGAATTTGAGTTTCTTTTTCTTATTTCAAAAATTATTTCTTCATTTGCATGTGTGCTTTTCATTTTCACATTTGTTATACTTTTAATACATTTCTTTATTCAACATTATTGGTGTGGTGTACGGTGATGATTTTGCTGCATGTCTCCATGAGCATTGGCACAGTCATGTGTTGCAACTGTGTGGCTCTGTAGGACATTTGCTGATGGGCATGCTGGTTCTTTTCAGACTATCATGGAATGGGTGATTTACTAGGGAGTGGGTGCAGTGGTTCGTTGGGTGTTTGCACTGGGGGGTGGAGGGGTGGGATTTGGGTTGGCATTAGGGCCATGGGTCTGTATAGTCATGGCGTGGTGTTTGGGGGACATGTGTGGGGGCCTGCTGGCAGGTGCCCTGCAGTGCTGGGGGGTGGGGGTGCAAGGGGACATGAGTGGGGGCCTACTGGCAGGTGCCCTGTAATGCTGGGGGGTTGGGGTGCAAGGGGACATGAGTGGGACATGAGTGGGGGCCTGCTGGCAGTTGCCCCGCACTGCTGGGGGGTGGGTGTGCAAGGGGACATGCGTGGGGGCCTGCTGGCAGGTGCCCTGCACTGCTGGGGGGTGGGGGTGCAAGGGGACGTGAGTGCGGCCTGCTGGCAGGTGCCCCGCAATGCTGGGGGGTGGGGGTGCAAGGGGACATGAGTGGGACATGAGTGGGGTCCTGCTGGCAGGTGCCCCGCACTGCTGGGGGGTGGGGGTGCAAGGGGACATGAGTGGGACATGAGTGGGGGCCTGCTTGCAGGTGCCCTGCACTGCTGGAGGGTGGGGGTGCAAGGGGACATGAGTGGGGGCCTGCTGGCAGGTGCCCCGCAATGCTGGGGGGTGGGGGTGCAAGGGGACATAAGTGGGGGCCTGCTGGTAGGTGCCCCGCCATGCTGGGGGGTGGGGGTGCAAGGGGACATGAGTGGGACATGAGTGGGGGCCTGCTGGCAGGTGCCCCGCACTGCTGGGCGGTGGGGGTGCAAGGGGACATGAGTGGGGGCCTGCTGGCAGGTGCCCCGCACTGCTGGGGGGTGGGGGTGCAAGGGGACATGAGTTGGTGATCAGTAGTGCAAGGAGACATGTGCCTTTGCTGGGGGGCATGCCCATGTTGGGTGGGCTGCCTGCGGGACATGACCAGGGGTGCAGGGCAGTCCCCTGTGGTGTGGGCTGCCTGCAGGGGCCGTGGAGGGTGTACAGGGAACACCTGCGAGGACCCACACTGCCAAATCACGTGTAGGACTCCCGGCACCCCCGAAATACACGTACCCTGCTGAAATCGCGTGTGAAACTTCCCGCGCACCCCTGAAATACACGTACCCTGCTGAAATCGCGTGTGAAATTTCCCGCGCACCCCAGTAATACACGTACCCCGCTCGCACAGGGCCAGTCGCGTGTGGAACTTCCCGCGATCCCCAGTAATACACGTACCCTGTTGAAATCGCGTGTGAAACTTCCCGCGCACCCCTGAAATACACGTACCCTGCTGAAATCACGTGTGAAACTTCCCATGCACCCCAGTAATACACGTACCCCGCTCGCACAGGGCCAATTGTGTGTGAAACTTCCCGCAAACCCCAGTAATACACGTACCCTGCTGAAATCGCATGTGAAACTTCCTGCGCACCCCAGTAATACACGTACCCCGCTCGCACAGGGCCAATCACGTGTGAAACTTCCCGCGATCCCCAGTAATACACGTACCCTGCTGAAATCGCATGTGAAACTTCCCACGCACCCCTGAAATACACGTACCCTGCTGAAATCGCGTGTGAAACTTCCTGCGCACCCCAGTAATACACATACCCTGCTGAAATTGCGTGTGAAACTTCCCGCGCACCCCTGAAATACACGTACCCTGCTGAAATCGCATGTGAAACTTCCCGCGCACCCCTGATATACACGTACCCCGCTCGCACAGGGCCAATCGCATGTGAATCTTCCCGCGAACCCCAGTAATACACGTTCCCCGCTTGCCATGCTGGTACAGGGTTAGCGCAGCCCTTTGCGCTGGATTGGGGATTTTGATGGCTCTTCCCTGTGCGAGGGGCATTCTTGGGGGCGTAACTGGCGCTGCTGCAGGGTCGCTGCGCCACTGTGCGCCACGGCTGGTTTTGGTAGCTGAAATCCATGAATACGCTGTGCGCGGAAATGGATTTTAGTGCACGCGGCTGGTGCAGAGATTTGCACGCGCACACTGTGCGCCAGCCTCGTGCGCCACTTGTGCGCTAAATTCTATGAATTACCCCCTTAGTTTCACTAAAACATTGTCTGCCAAGAGACATGAAGGCTAGGTTAATTTGCTGACTGTGCTATGCTACCCGAAGGGAACATGTCACACCCTCAACCTTCCCCAAAAAGTCTGTGTTTCTTGGAATGTTCGCACAAAGGTCTGGGAGCCCTTCTACCGAGAACAAACACGGCCCATTAACCTGTTCTATGGGAACATGCCCACATGGGACGGTCTACAATCACATTTGAGCTCAAAGTACCTTTCACAGAGGAGAAATATCCATTTGCATATTAGTCTGGTGAATCGACTTAGGCAGTCCAGCACCGAAATTCTAGCCAAATCTCCCCTGAACAAGAGTACCAACAGCATCCCCGAAACGTGTTTCAGCCCAGTCGGGCCCAATCAGTGAGGTGAAGCTGTGCCTCTCTATGCACAGCGAGCAAGAGGTCCACGTCTGCAATACCCTGCATAACCGAGCCCCTCTAATGAGAAGAAACATGGCCAAATTACCTGTTCTTTGGGAAGGTGCCCACTCGGGAGGGGCTCCCAAAATTTTGTATCTTGGAATGTATTGATCCCCATCACATGTTTACACAATTTCATAAAACATTCTTCATTTGCTTTATCCAAAGTGATAATTAATGACTGTAAGAAGAAATATAAATTCCTTACATATTCCAAAATATTATGGATGGCAAATGTAATTTCAATTTAAAGGTGTGTCAGTGAAGTTGATCCGTTTATGGTACTGTTATGAATATAAAACTCTTTAAAGTACTCATTCTGCTAACATATTACATGATGCACAGAGTTAGTTAGGTCCCTGTAACAGATTTGGAATTCACTGTTTGCAGACTGATGACATGGCCCAATACCAATAGTTATTTTGAAAAAATCACAGACTTGCTCAGAATTACTTGTGGCCCCAAGAATAAGGCTATCCCTCACAGAGTGTGTAAAATACATGACAGAGAGGTTCCATAATTAGAGAATAAGCTGATCTTTACTACTAGCTTTACAATGCATTTGGATCATTTGTAAATTCCCTGTTTCACGGATGGGAGTGTATGTCTTATCATGCAGGTAACATGCTATATTAAGTGTCTGTGGAATATAAAGAGATGAACAGAGAAACAGTGTCAGAGCAATAGAAAGAGAGAGACACATGGAGGGAGAGGCACAAAACAGGGAAATAAATGATAGAATACTATGCATATTAATGTTAATGTTAAAGGTATTTGTACCGCGCACCGACAACAACATAATTGGTCCCCAAGCGCTCAGGCATATCTGCAAACAAGAAGGTGGGCTGGGGTTAGTTGGGTGGAGAGGGAATAGGAAAGTGAGAAAGGTGATGTCCTGTTGGCAGCATCAGTTCGGTTTTCACTGTGGGCTGACCTTGGGTGTGAATATTGGATCAATGTGAGTCCTTGTGTGCTGTCAGTGTGACTTACGTGTTGTTTGTTTGTTGTTGCGGTGTGGTGAAGTGTGTTGCAGTTTGCTGTGTGAGAAGGTGGTTGTGTGGATTTTTGTGTGAGTTAAGTATGCAGAAATGTGAGCTTTTGGGTCAGTGGGTTATATGTCTCTTAGTCCTTATAATTATTGTTCTATGTATCTGGTTGTCCTTTGGAGTAAGTATATTCTTTCACTTTCTTTCCTGTCCATCTTAGTGTTAGGAGTGAAGGTGTGGTAAGTTCCTAGCTATGTTATTTTTTACCTTTGTGTACCAGGTTGAGGCGTGCATTGTCCCCCACTCTGGTATTGGTGCTGTATTTTTACAATCAGCGGCTCCCTTCCTATCTATTTCCTGTCTGTGATCCATTGCTGCCTGTGTTTACTTTGTAAGCCAAGGTATTATTGACATATCATCCTTACCCTCCCATCCCGATCTCCCTGTGATCTTTCTTTGGTATGATTCTAGCATATCTATATTTCAATTGGTAGGATTATATGCTGTAGATTGTTCTTCCCTTACTTCAGTTGGTGGGCGTTAGCTTGAGGAGACAGGGAGGATCAGTTTCCTCTCTCAGCATTGTTTAAGCTGTGTATGTGCCCCAATAGGCATTCTTTCTCGTTACGGGGTGAAGAGCCAAGAGTTGAGGAGTTTCCTGAATAGGAAGTTTTCTCTTGTGTTACCTATGTTCATTGATAGTTCGTTCCAGGTTTTTGGGGCGATGTGAGAGAAGGAGGATCCTCTGAATTTTCTTTTGTTGTATGGTTTTGGTTCAAAAAGGATGTCGCTTCTGGATCTGAGTGGCCTTGTTGTGCAGTGTATGTTTAATTTGTCTCTTAGGAATTTTTCTCTTAGGAACTGCATAATGAAAAATTTGATTCAAATTGAGAGATTTGAGACAAAAAAAAGAATTGACTCCTGAAAGAATTAAAGTGACTTAGAGATTCCTTAAATTAGTTTATTTAGTCAGCATATAGTGCTATTTAGTCAGCATATAGTGTAGTACATATTCATAATGGTCTGATTTATTGCAACCAATTGCATGAAATTAAGTCTTTGTGGGAAGTGACAATGATCCTAACTTGGAGTACCCCATCATGAGCAAATAACTGACACATGAGATCACATCAGAAATTAAAAAGGAGATACAAAAATGACAGCATGGGGGACATCTACTGGGTGTACACAGAGTTCATTTTTGTTGTTTTCTTTTATTGTATATGGTTTTTAAAAACCTTTACAAAAAAAGATTTCATTCAAAACAAAACCACATTACATTTACTTTCTGTACAAATAGCAAATGTAACTTTTCTCATACTAATTCCACACAGTTTTCATATTATAAAATCATCTCCAATATTTATACAGAATACATAAAACAATATATTCCTTTCCATGATTTCTGCATATATTTTTTTCCCAATTGGCAGAATTCCAAATGCTTTATACAAAATATTCACCAAATACAATCAATATGAATTTTCACAAAATGTTACAATATTAATCAATATTACACTCCCTTTTTTATAAAAATGTAATACCCTCAGCTTTAAGGACATTGAGTCCCTGTGCAATATATTTAGCCAGAAAGCATTGCGAGGTATCCATTCCAAATATATAGTCTCTAAAATAACTTATTCGCATACTATTCAAAGCCGGACATAGCAATAATAAATGAGGAAAAGATTCTGCCTCTAAGGGTATTTTACAATGCCTACTACATCCACCCTTTGTTCCATCCAACGGGTTGCATATGAAGTTAATTGATTTGCTTTCATCACAATCATACGAAATCTCATTATACTATTCCTTACTTCTTTATTTGGATATCTTACAAGATATTTCTCCAGCTCTCCTGGAAAGTTTTGTGGTAAAACCACTTGGGTATCCAGTTGGAAGGCCAATGCTTCCAGTCTGTTCTCTTCCCATTCATCCCTCTTTATTATGTTCTTCGCCTTGACTGGGTTAGTCTTCAAAGTATTCACCGATAACCCCAAATGTTCTAAAGTCGTCTCACAAACCTCTCTTAAGTCCTTCATAAAACCTACATTATTAGTATCTCCCAACAAATTGTACAGACTCCCCTGTAGACTAATATAACATTTCCTTAGCAAAGCCAATTTTTTCCACAGGACTATACTAGCAATTGACTGTACACCCAGCTCATATTGTATGGGATGTATAGGGACACATTTAGGTAGATTATACAAACCTGCCCTCCAGATAATACTCTCAATTACTTTAAGTTCAATTGTATACCAATTTGGAAAAAAATCAAGATAATAACATATGGCGGGCAGCACTTTATTTCTATAATAATCCCAACAGGGAATAAACGAAAATGTACCAAACTTTCTATCCACCTGCTGCATTTGACTTATCATCCTGGTTGTTTTTGCTTTTAAGTCATTTCTCAAAAACATGTTACTATGTTTCACTATAACAGGATATCCGAAGTATTGCATATTTTCTTTAATAGAAAGCTCATTTTTATCCCAATACCATTGATGCTTCATGGAGTTAACTCGATGCCCTTTGCCGAATCTCTTAATCACTGTTTTCGACGCATTGATTTTAAGCTCAATTGCGTTCACATATTCCCCAAAGGCATTTATCAGTCTTTGCAGACCAATAGGTGTTGAGTCTACCCAAATAAAGAAATCGCGCATGTGGTGCAAATAATTCTCATGGAACCAATTTTAGGTGAAACCAAGGATTTATGATCCAGGGCTGTCCTAAAATCTGCCACTTACAAATTATACAAAGTAGAACCCAAAATTAACCCCTCACGTAAACCATCATAAGTGTTAAAAACACGAGACTCCAGACCTTCTGAGTTCGAATTAACTTGCATTTTTGAGTCCCTATGTAGGTGGATTAAAATACTCAGTAGCCCTGATGGCACGCCATATTTCTCCAATTTGTGCCACAGGATCTTTCTATTGACAGTATCAAATGCAAAACTGAGGTCCATTGAGGCAAGATAAACAGTAGAGTTCAGTTTTGACCATGTTAAGCCCTGTAGTACACTGAGTAATAGCCCCCCACAGTACGTACCAATATTCCTCCTGCACCCCATTTGTCTGTAGTCCAATATTCCATATGTCACACACAGAGTTAATATGATCTTCACTTTACACACTGGGCCTCATCACGACTTGGGCGGTAACGGTAACCCTATTAGCGTGGGCGGTATTAGCCCTACCGCCGAACTCCCCGGTGCTAATAGCACAGGATCACGAGTTTGGCGGTTATGTCAATCTCCATTCCGCATTGAGCCCATTCGGGAATGCCCCATTCCCCATTGGGCTCAATGGGGAAATTTTGCGCTAATACCGCCGGCGGATTTCCCGCCAGCGGTAATAGTGAGAATTTTCGGCGGATTTCCCCCCAGCTCAGAGCTGGGGAGAAATTCGCCGAAGTCCTGCTTTGGCATACCCTTACATCCAGCAGTAATAGCGCTACCGCCGGATTTAAGGGTTACCACTGAAGTCGTGATGAGGCCCACTGACTGAATCTCATGGGTTTTGTTGAGGTAAATCAGATCATTTTAAGTCTGTCTTACTTGAAGGTTTCTCTGGAGTTCAATGGTTTGGTTATGCTATATCTTACCCAGGGCCCACTGGCCATGGCCTTCGTCCATGGTTACTGTCCTTTTTGCATCATTTATAAAACATTCAGGCTCACAGGCAAAGGCCTTTGGCTTTGTTCACGTTGCAACAATAATGCAAAAGGACTGCAATCAGTGGCCTAGAGCCACACCACATGTCCCCCTGTCCATCGCCAATATGCTGGTAGTCTCACTGAAGTCATTATTCCCCTCACTCAGCCATGGCCCACATCCCCCTTCCTCAGTCCACTCTCTCTGTTTCTCCAAATAGGATTTTAATGGAAAAGTGATGAGCAAAATCATTAGCAGAAAGGGAGAAGGCGAAGGGTGTTTGCTTGAGAGTTGTTAGTGAAGATTGGAGGGTAGATGAGAATTTGCAGGGTGATTGTGAATGGAGATCAGTTTTGTGAAGTAGGAGTATAGTGCAGAGGTTAAGGCAGCAATTGGATCTTTGGAAGCTTAGAGTAGGGTAGGTGTCTGTAATTTGTGCCAATGTCATACGTCACAGCACATGTTTGATTTGAGGGTCTGAATTTCAGAGGTGATCCCAGGCTTAGGATGGAGATGGGGCGGTGTGAATGTGAAAGCAGAATAGGGTCAAATTGAGTCAAAAGGGCATAATAATATACAGAAAAAGCATGGTCAATGGTAGAGGCATGAATAGGTGAAATGGCAGGAGAGAGTTAATCAAATTATCATGGTAAGGAATAAGAAAGACCTGCCTGAATGCCCTCTTAGTCATTGAAGATGGAGATAACCGGTATAAGCTGGAGGGACTGAGCTGTTAAAGTGAACAACGGTGTGGTCAGAGGTAGAGGCATCACTGGAGAGGCCAGGGGAAGAGAATCAATTAGAGAGTAAGACAAGGTAAAGATAGTTTCCACTAGAGAGGGTAAGCTCGTCATGGAGGGAGCTGTCAGATAGAAGGGAGTTAAGTTCAAGGCAGGCGGCTGCAGAGGACTTCGGAATGTTAAAGTCTCCAGCATGGCAATAGGGATGTCAGTAGGAAGTGAGTCAAGGAGAAGTGTCAGCTATTGGAAGAAGGAGTTGATAGCCCTAATGGGTCAATAGACAGAACAGGAAGAGTAGTTGCAAGGAGGATTTGAATAGTTGCATAATCAAAAGAGAGAGAGTTGATGTAAGAGGGGTGAAGAGGAGCAGTGTTGAGCGATTCAATGATCAGGAACAGGTCAGGAGAGTCAGATAAGTTAGCAGATTCAGTGTGGGGAGTCATAAGGGCCTGTAAACGATTCTGTGATAGTAGAAAGTGAAAGTTGAGGGTGTCAAGAGTCAAAGGGATCAGTGAAGTAGGAAGACTTGTTGGACAGGGATTGTGCATTCCGAGATTAAGTGAAAGAGTGATAGGAGGTGGGGGAGAAGAGCAGGTGTTGTACAATGGGCGAGGGGGATCAATGAGTTTGGAGATCCTGGTTGCACTGGAGTGTCTTATTTGAGTGGTGCCGGTGCAGGGGGGAAGGAGGAAGATGGGGAGGCCAGCTAGTGATACAGTGTTTAGAATGTAGAGCAAGTTGAGGATGAAGGCTGTAAGAGAATGGAAGGAGACGAGTGAGTAGAAGGAGGAATGGAGTGAAGTCAAGATGCATGATGAAGGTTAAAAGAATCGGAAAGTGAAGACAACGACAAAAGGGTACAGCCCAAGAGAGAAAGGGTAGGTGGGTGAGCAGAAAGGGAAGGGTTTGGTGGGCTGGCCAAGAAGATGCAGGAGAAAGCTTTGTGTTTGGCAAGAATGGGGCTATGGATAACCAAAAGACATTTTACCCCCCCCAAAACAGCAATGTTGCTTGCTCCTATGAGACAACAGAAGCTCTGCTGTGAAGGTATGGTCAATGGTTCGAAGGCTCCCTATGTGTGAAAGCAGAAGTCAGGTAAAGGGTGAACTTGTGGAAGTCCTTGATGTTGCAAAGAAAAATAAAATAATGTATTGAAAATTGATCTCTGGACCTTTGCATGCCTCTCTAGAAGCCAGGAACAGTGCTCCAGATGGCTTTCACACTTGCAGGCAGCGCTCTGTGTGTTGTAGGTCCAGGGAGATTCCTTATGTAGGCTGGACCTGCAGATGGTGCACAGTGCCCTCTAGCAAAGGATGCAGCTAATAAAAAAAAGTAAGTATTGAAAACGAACTTGCATATAGTCACTTGTCCCAGTAGGAAAAGAACACACTGCTCCAGAGTCATGGGGCTTGTTTTCCCAGGGAGCATCATGTTGTTTGTTAGGAAAGATTTCATAATTGTATGTGATTTTCCCTCCATGTGTCAAACCCCAAACCTTTTGCTGCTGTTTAGACACCATTGGCTGACTTTTCCAGAGAAGCACAGCCTTCAGCTGCACTCCTCTGGGCTTTTGCTCACTTTTTATGGGGAAACTGACATGCTCTTAAAACAGTCAGTATTGGGAGACTTTGTTTCCCTAAGTCCTTTCCTTTCCTGTTAAACGGGAATTCATATTGTGCCTCCTTCTTGTATATATTGGCCTAAGCCCAGTCGCTCTGCGAAGAAAACCGCGTTGCATAGTTCTGATTATAGATCGACTTCGCCGCCATTTTAGGTCTTTCCGCCATTTTGATTTCCATTCAAATGTAACTCTGTCTTCGAAAATGGTGGACAGTGTTTCCTGCCTGTAACTGAGCCTTCCTGAACCTTGTACTATAGTTAATGTTTAGACTGTCCGTTGCCCGAATGTTTGGGTTGAGAAAAGAGACCTTATCCCATGTCTGACTTGTAGTCTAAGGATCCACATGGTTTATACAGGAGCACATAAGTTTTCCATTGACTATTCACAGGTTCCAAACATTCCTCTGTCAGGTCAAACCAATATTTCTGTAGGGTTTTCTGGCACACCAGTAGTCTGTCCGGTTTCTTCGCCGGTACCGATTACATTATGTCCATTCACGGACCACTGTCCATTTCTTTTAACTACGAATTGTGGGGAGAATTTGTTGGGGTTGAATCTGTTGAAGGAATTTAATGCAGTAATTCAATGTTCTTCGGATGGAGTGCGTTTGATGATTTCACCACAGCAAATTTCTGTCTCTCAGTTCTTGACCAGACCTTTAACGCCAGAATTTAGTGATGTTCCAGAATGTTTGTGGGCAATTGATGATAATGATGTTGGTGTTCTACAAATTGAACCTGTCAAGATCATTTTGAAACATGGAGTAAAGTTGCCACGTATTCCCCAGTATAAGATCTCGGTCGATGGTGAGAAGCTTTGAAATTCATAGTCTCCGATTTTGTGCATTGTGGGGTAATTGAGGAAATTGCAGGTAGCTTGTGCAATAGTCCGATTTTGCCCGTGTACAAAAAAGGCGATAATGCAATTCCTTTTCGTTTCATTATTGATTTATGTGCCATCAATGAGATTGTTGCTCCACAATTTCCCATTATGCCTGATGTGACAACAATATTAACAATGATTCCGGCTTCTGCTACTTACTTTAGGGTTGTGGATCATAAGAACGCTTTCTTTAGCATTCCTATACACAAAGATAGTAGATATCTGTTCGTGTTCACCTTAGGGGGACGCTCGTTTACCTTAACCCGTGCACCGCAAGGTTACACGGAAAGTCCTAGCATAGGGCTTTGAAAGAGCAGTTTGATACACTCAAGTTGCCCACCAGTTGTACACTGCTTCAGTATGTAGACGATCTACTTTTAGCTGCTAACTCAGAGAGCGCAATTAAGGAGTGCATGGTCAATGGTAGAGGCATGAATAGGTAAAATGGCAGGAGAGAGTTAATCAAATTATCATGGTAAGGAATAAGAAAGACCTGCCTGAATGTCCTCTTAGTCATTGAAGATTGAGATAAACAGTATAAGCTGGAGGTACTGAGCTGTTAAAGTGAACAATGGTGTGGTCAGACATAGAGTTATCACTGGAGAGGTCAGGGGAAGAGAATTAATTAGAGAGTAAGACAAGCTAAAGAGAGTTTCCACTAGAGAGGGTAAGCTCGTCATGGAGGGAGCTGTCAGATAGAAGGGAGTTAAGTTCAAGGCAGGTGGCTGCAGAGGACTTGGGAATGTTAAAGTCATCAGCATGGCAATAGGAATGTCAGTAGGAAGTGAGTCAAGGAGAAGTGTCAGCTATTGGAAGAAGCAGTTGATAGCCCTACCGGGTCAAGAGCCAGAACAGGGAGAGTAGTTGCAAGGAGGATATGAATAGTTGCATAATCAAAAGAGACAGAGTTGATGTAAGAGGGGGGAAGAGGAGCAGTGTTGAGGGATTCAATGATATGAACAGGTCAGGAGAGTCAGATCAGTTAGCAGATTCAGTGTGGAGAGTCATAAGGGGTTGTAAACGATTCTGTGATAGTAGAAAGTGAAAGTTGAGGGTGTCAAGAGTCAAAGGGATCAGTGAAGTGGAAAGACTTGTTGCACAGGGATTGTGCATTCCGAGATCAAGTGAAAGAGTGATAGGAGGTGGGGGAGAAGATCAGGTGTTGTACAATGGGCGAGGGGGATCAATGAGTTTGGAGATCCTGGTTGCACTGGAGTGTCTTATTTGAGTGGTGCAGGTGCAGCGGTAAGGAGGAAGATGTGGAGGCTAGCTAGTGATACAGTGTTTAGAGTTTAGACCAAGTTGAGGATGAAGACTGTAAGAGAATGGAAGGAGAAGAGTGAGTAGAAGGAGGAATGCAGTGAAGTCAAGATGCATGATGAAGGTTAAAGGAATCAGAAAGTGAAGACAACGACGAAGGTGTACAGCCCAAGAGAAAAAGAGTAGGTGGGTGAGCAGAAAGGGAAAGGTTTGGTGGGCTGGCCAAGAAGATGCACGAGAAGGTTCTCAGTTTGGCAAGAATGGGGCTATGGGTAACCAAAAGACATTTTACCGACCCAAAACAGCAATGTTGCTTGCTCCTATGAGACAACAGAAGCTCTGCTGTGAAGGTATGGTCAATGGTTGGAAGGCTCCCTATTTGTGAAAGCAGAAGTCAGGTAAAGGGTGAACTTGTGGAAGTTCTTGATGTGGCAAAGAAAAATAAAATAATGTATTATAATTAGGTTATAACATTGGTCCGTGAAGGGACATTAGGTCCCTTCACGGACCAATGTCCATTTCTTTTGACTACACATTGTGGAGAGAATTTGTTGGGGTTGAATCTGTTGAAGGAATTAAATGCAGTAATTCATTGTTCTTTGGGTGGAGTGCGTTTGATGATTTCACCACAGCAACTTTCTGTCTCTCAGTTCTTGACCAGACCTTTGCCGCCATAATTTAGTGATGTTCAGGAGTGTTTGTGGGCAATTGATGATAATGATGTTGGTGTTCTACAAATTGAAACTGTCATGATCATTTTGAAACATGGAGTAAAGTTGCCACATATTCCCCAGTATAAGATCTTGGTCGATGGTGAGAAGCTTTGAAATTCATAGTCTCCGATTTTGTGCACTGTAGTGTAATTAAGGAAATTGCAGGTAGTTTGTACAATAGTCTGATTTTGCCCGTGTACACAAAAGGCGATAATACAATTCCTTTTTGTTTCATTATTGATTTACGTGCCATCAAAAAGATTGTTGCTCCACAATTTCCCATTGTGCCTGATATGATGACAATATTAACTATGATTCCGGCTTCTGCTATTTACTTTATTGTTGTGGATCTTAAGAACGCTTTCTTTAGCATTCCTATACACAAAAATAGTAGATATCTGTTCGCGTTCACCTTAGGGGAATGCTCATTTACCTTTAACTGTGCACCACAAGGTTACACTGAAAGTCCTAGCATCTATATTAGAGCTTTGAAAGAGCAGCTTGATACACTCGAGTTGCCCACCTCTTGTACACTGCTTCAGTATATAGGCGATCTACTTTTACCTGCTAACTCAGAGAGCGCCTGTAAGGAGGGCATGGTCAATGGTAGAGGCATGAATAGGTGAAATGGAAGGAGAGAGTTAATCAAATTATCATGGTAAGGAATAGGAAAGACCTGCCTGAATGTCCTCTTAGTCAATGAAAATGGAGATAAACAGTATAAACTGGAGGGACTCAGCTGTTAAAGTGAACAGTGGTGTCGTCAGACGTCGAGGCATCACTGGAGAGGTCAGGGGAAAAGAATTAATTAGAGAGTAAAACAAGGTAACGAGAGTTTCCACTAGAGGGTAAGCTCGTCATGGAGGGAGCTGTCAGATAGAAGGGAGTTAAGTTCAAGGCAGGTGGCTGCAGAGGACTTGGGAATGTTAAAGTCTCCAGCATGGCAATAGGGATGTCAGTAGGAAGTGAGTCAAGGAGAAATGTCAGCTATTGGAAGAAGGAGTTCATAGCCCTACTGTGTCAAGAGCCAGAACAGGGAGAGTAGTTGCAAGGAGGATATGAATAGTTGCATAATCAAAAGAGACAGAGTTGATGTAAGAGGGGGGAAGAGGAGCAGTGTTGAGGGATTCAATGATATGAACAGGTCAGGAGAGTCAGATCAGTTAGCAGATTCAGTGTGGAGAGTCATAAGGGGTTGTAAACGATTCTGTGATAGTAGAAAGTGAAAGTTGAGGGTGTCAAGAGTCAAAGGGATCAGTGAAGTGGAAAGACTTGTTGCACAGGGATTGTGCATTCCGAGATCAAGTGAAAGAGTGATAGGAGGTGGGGGAGAAGAGCAGGTGTTGTACAATGGGCGAGGGGGGTCAATGAGTTTGGAGATCCTGGTTGCACTGGAGTGTCTTATTTGAGTGGTGCAGGTGCAGCGGTAAGGAGGAAGATGTGGAGGCTAGCTAGTGATACAGTGTTTAGAGTTTAGACCAAGTTGAGGATGAAGACTGTAAGAGAATGGAAGGAGAAGAGTGAGTAGAAGGAGGAATGCAGTGAAGTCAAGATGCATGATGAAGGTTAAAGGAATCAGAAAGTGAAGACAACGACGAAAGTGTACAGCCCAAGAGAAAAAGGGTAGGTGGGTGAGCAGAAAGGGAAAGGTTTGGTGGGCTGGCCAAGAAGATGCACGAGAAGGTTCTCAGTTTGGCAAGAATGGGGCTATGGGTAACCAAAAGACATTTTACCGACCCAAAACAGCAATGTTGCTTGCTCCTATGAGACAACAGAAGCTCTGCTGTGAAGGTATGGTCGATGGTTGGAAGGCTCCCTATTTGTGAAAGCAGAAGTCAGGTAAAGGGTGAACTTGTGGAAGTTCTTGATGTGGCAAAGAAAAATAAAATAATGTATTATAATTAGGTTATAACATTGGTCCGTGAAGGGACATTAGGTCCCTTCATGGACCAATGTCCATTTCTTTTGACTACACATTGTGGAGAGAATTTGTTGGGGTTGAATCTGTTGAAGGAATTAAATGCAGTAATTCATTGTTCTTTGGGTGGAGTGCGTTTGATGATTTCACCAAAGCAACTTTCTGTCTCTCAATTCTTGACCAGACCTTTGCCGCCATAATTTAGTGATGTTCAGGAGTGTTTGTGGGCAATTGATGATAATGATGTTGGTGTTCTACAAATTGAAACTGTCATGATCATTTTGAAACATGGAGTAAAGTTGCCACATATTCCCCAGTATAAGATCTTGGTCGATGGTGAGAAGCTTTGAAATTCATAGTCTCCGATTTTGTGCACTGTAGTGTAATTAAGGAAATTGCAGGTAGTTTGTACAATAGTCTGATTTTGCCCGTGTACACAAAAGGCGATAATACAATTCCTTTTTGTTTCATTATTGATTTACGTGCCATCAAAAAGATTGTTGCTCCACAATTTCCCATTGTGCCTGATATGATGACAATATTAACTATGATTCCGGCTTCTGCTATTTACTTTATTGTTGTGGATCTTAAGAACGCTTTCTTTAGCATTCCTATACACAAAAATAGTAGATATCTGTTCGCGTTCACCTTAGGGGAATGCTCATTTACCTTTAACTGTGCACCACAAGGTTACACTGAAAGTCCTAGCATCTATATTAGAGCTTTGAAAGAGCAGCTTGATACACTCGAGTTGCCCACCTCTTGTACACTGCTTCAGTATATAGGCGATCTACTTTTACCTGCTAACTCAGAGAGCGCCTGTAAGGAGGGCATGGTCAATGGTAGAGGCATGAATAGGTGAAATGGAAGGAGAGAGTTAATCAAATTATCATGGTAAGGAATAGGAAAGACCTGCCTGAATGTCCTCTTAGTCAATGAAAATGGAGATAAACAGTATAAACTGGAGGGACTGAGCTGTTAAAGTGAACAGTGGTGTCGTCAGACGTCGAGGCATCACTGGAGAGGTCAGGGGAAAAGAATTAATTAGAGAGTAAAACAAGGTAACGAGAGTTTCCACTAGAGGGTAAGCTCGTCATGGAGGGAGCTGTCAGATAGAAGGGAGTTAAGTTCAAGGCAGGTGGCTGCAGAGGACTTGGGAATGTTAAAGTCTCCAGCATGGCAATAGGGATGTCAGTAGGAAGTGAGTCAAGGAGAAATGTCAGCTATTGGAAGAAGGAGTTCATAGCCCTACTGTGTCAAGAGCCAGAACAGGGAGAGTATTTGCAAGGAGGATTTGAATAGTTGCATAATCAAAAGAGACAGAGTTGATGTAAGAGGGGGGAAGATGGGCAGTGTTGAGGGATTCAATGATAAGGAACAGGTCAGGAGAGTCAGATAAGTTTGCAGATTCAGTGTGGAGAGTCATAAGGGGTTGTAAACGATTCTGTGATAGTAGAAAGGGAAAGTTGAGGGTGTCAAGAGTCAAAGGGATCAGTGAAATAGGAAGACTTGTTGCACAGGGATTGTGCATTCCGAGATCAAGTGAAAGAGTGATAGGAGGTGGGGGAGAAGAGCAGGTGTTGTACAATGGGCGAGGGGGATCAATGAGTTTGGAGATCCTGGTTGCACTGGAGTGTCTTATTTGAGTGGGTCAGGTGCAGGGGTAAGGAGGAAGATGGGGAGGCCAGCTAGTGATACAGTGTTCAGAGTTTAGACCAAGTTGAGGATGAAGGCTGTAAGAGAATGGAAGGAGAAGAGTGAGTAGAAGGAGGAATGGAGTGAAGTCAAGATGCATGATGAAGGTTAAAAGAATCAGAAAGTGAAGACAACGACGAAAGGGTACAGCCCAAGAGAAAAAGGGTAAGTGGGTGAGCAGAAAGGGAAAGGTTTGGTGGGCTGGCCAAGAAGATGCAAGAGAAAGCTCTGAGTTTGGCAAGAATGGGGCTATGGGTAACCAAAAGACATTTTACAGACCCAAAACAGCAATGTTGCTTGCTCCTATGAGACAACAGAAGCTCTGCTGTGAAGGTATGTTCAATGGTTGGAAGGCTCCCTATGTGTGAAAGCAGAAGTCAGGTAAAGGGTGAACTTGTGGAAGTCCTTGATGTGGCAAAGAAAAATAAAATAATGTATTGAAAATTGATCTCTGGACCTTTGCATGCCTCTCTAGAAGCCAGGAACAGTGCTCCAGATGGCTTTCACACTTGCAGGCAGCGCTCTGTGTGTTGTAGGTCCAGGGAGATTCCTTATGTAGGCTGGACCTGCAGATGGTGCACAGTGCCCTCTAGCAAAGGATGCAGCTAATAAAAAAAAGTAAGTATTGAAAACGAACTTGCATATAGTCACTTGTCCCACTAGGAAAAAAACACACTGCTCCAGAGTCATGGGGCTTGTTTTCCCAGGAAGCATCCTGTTGTTTGTTAGGAAAGATTTCATAATTGTATGTAATTTTCCCTCCATGTGTCAAACCCCAAACTTTTTGCTGCTGTTTAGACGCCATTGGCTGACTTTGCCAGAGAAGCACAGCCTTCAGCTCCACTCCTCTGGGCTTTTGCTCACTTTTTATGGGGAAAGTGACATGCCCTTAAGACCGTCAGTACTGGGAGACTTTGTTTCCCTTAGTCCTTTCCTTTCCTGTTAAACGGGAAATCATATTGTGCCTCTTTTCTTTTATATATTGACCTAAGCCCAGTCGCTCTGCGAAGAAAACCGCGTTGCTCCTTGCAATGTTCTAATTTTAGATCAACTTCGCCACCATTTTAGGTCTATCCGCCATTTTGATTTCCATTCCAATGTAACTCTGTATTCGAAAATGGTGGACAGTGTTTCCTGCCTGTGACTGAGCCTTCCTGAACCTTGTACTATAGTTAATGTTTAGACTTTCCGTTGGCCGAATGTTTAGGTTGAGTAAAGAGACCTTGTCCCATATCTGACTTGCAGTCTAAGGATCCACGTGGTTGACACAGGAGCACAGAAGTGTTCCATTGACCATTCACGGGTTCCAAACATTCCTCTGTCAGGGCAAACCAATGATTTTGTAGGGTTTTCTGGCACACCAGTAGTCTGTCCGGTTTCTTCGCCGGTACCGATTACATTATGTCCCTTCACAGACCACTGTCCATTTCTTTTGACTACGAATTGTGGAGAGAATTTGTTGGGGTTGAATCTGTTGAAGGATTTAAATGCGGTAACTCATTGTTCTTCGGATGGAGTGCATTTGACGATTTCACCACAGCAACATTCTGTCTCTCAGTTCTTGACCAGACCTTTGCCACCAGAATTTAGTGATGTTCCGGAGTGTTTGTGGGCAATTGATGATAATGATGTTGGTGTTCTACAAATCGAACCTGTCAAGATCATTTTGAAACATGGAGTAAAGTTGCCACGTATTCCCCAGTATAAGATCTCGGTCGATGGTGAGAAGCTTTTAAATTCATAGGGCCTGATCACGACTTTGGCGGTAACGCCGGCGGCATTACCGCCGGCGGTATTAGACCTACCGCCGAACTCCCCGGCACTAATAGCGCCGGATCATGAGTTTGGCGGTAATCTAATTCCTCATTCCCCATTGAGCCCATTCGGGAATGCCCCATTCCCCATTGGGCTCAATGGGGAAAATTTACGCTGTTACCGCCGGTGGATTTCCCGCCGGGGGTAATAGCGCAAATTTTTGGCGGATTTCCCCCCAGCCAAGAGCTGGGGCGAAATCCGCCGAAGTCTTGATTTGGCGGACCCTTAAATCCGGCAGTAATAGCGCGACCGCCAGATTTAAGGGTTACCGCCAAAGTCGTGAGGCCCATAGTCTCCAATTTTGTGCATTGTGGGGTAATTGAGGAATTTGCAGGTAGTTTGTGCAATAGTCCGATTTTGCCCGTGTACAAAAAAGGCAGTAATGCAATTCCTTTTCGTTTCATTATTGATTTACGTGCCATCAATAAGATTGTTGCTCCACAATTTCCCATTGTGCCTGATGTGATGACAATATTAACTATGATTCCGGCTTCTGCTACTTACTTTAGTTTTGTGGATCTTAAGAACGCTTTCTTTAGCATTCCTATACACAAAGATAGTAGATATCTGTTCACGTTCACCTTAGGGGGACACTCGTTTACCTTTACCCGGACGCCACAAGGTTACACGGAAAGTCCTAGCATCTATAGTAGGGCTTTGAAAGAGCAGCTTGATACACTCGAGTTGCCCACCACTTGTGCACTGCTTCAGTATGTAGACGATCTACTTTTAGTTTCAGTATTGTCGACAGGAGGTTGCCTATTTAGGCTATCTCCTGTCAAAGGAGGGAAGAAGGTTGACGCCTGAGCGGATAAAAATCATTTCTAGCATGTCTGTCCCAAAAACACAGAAGGAAGTCAGAGCCTTGATAGGAATGGCTTCTTACTGTTGGCAGTGGATCCCCAACTTCTCGTTAACGATTAAACTAATGTTGGCTTTGACAAAGAAGGGCATTTCTTCGGCATTGCCGTGGAACTTGGAACACCAGAATTCGTTTGATCTGCCCACGACTGCACTGTGCTCGGCACCAGTTTTGGGCACACCAAATTATGAAAAGGACTTTGTGTTGTATGTGCATGAATGTGATGGATGTGCTTTGGCTGTATTAACGCAGGAACATGGAGGGAGAATAGGCTGTGCTGCTACTTTTCTTCTGCCCTTGATCCTGTCGCATGTGCTTTGCCAAGATGTTCGAGAGCTGTCGCTGCAGCTGTGTCCGTAAAACAGAGTGAGGGAATGGTCCTAGGCCATGCTATAAACCTGATGGTACCTCACTCTGTAGATGTTCTATTAAACAGAACACACATGCAGCACCTCACCTCCGCACGATTAACGAGAAACGAATTGATTTTGTTTTCTCTGCACATTAAAATACAGAGGTGTTGTCTTCTGAATCCGGCTGAACTTTTACCTTTCCCGCAAGGTATTGCTTGCAGTGACGAAGAGTCACATGATTGCCTTTACACCACAAAGCAAGAGACTAAAGGCAGAATCGATCTAAAAGATACTGCTTTGAATAATTCACAAGGGGAGCTGTTTTGTGATGGCTCCTGCTTCAAACTTCCGGATGGTGCATCCACGGCTGCTCATGCAATCACCACATTGAGCACGGTTGTGGAGACCAAAAGAATCACGCATAACTCCACGCAGGCCGCAGAGATTATAGCATTGACTCGAGCTTTTGAACTTTCCGAAGGGCTTACCGTAAATATATATACTAACAGTCAGTATGCTTTTGGGGTGGTTCACAACTTCGGTAGACTTTGGGCAGAACAAGGTTTCTTGACCTCACATGGCACTAAAATCCAGTATGGCTCCTTGATAGTACAGTTACTCTCAGCGCTTGCACGCCCCACTCAGTTAGCAATCATGAAATGCGCAGCGCATCAGAAGATCATAGATAATGTGGGAAAAGGGAACGCTTTCGCTGACCAAATAGCCAAACAGACTGCCACTGATCTCTCTTCAGAAATGTATACTTCAAGGGAAGCTACAAATGCTTGTACTTTGGATGAGGGTATTGAATCTGTGAAAAGTATTCAAGCTGATGCCACTTTAGAGGAATCTAAAAAATGGGCTGAGGGTTTGGCAAAATTGGATGATGACGGGTGTTGGGTGGACAAGGTAGAAGGGAAATGGTTGTTGCCAGATGCGTACATTACAATGATGGTCGCTATGGCTCATATTCCCACCCATTTCCTGCACGGAAAGTTACCAAAATGTTGCAAAATGTCTGGGTGAACGATAAAATCTCCAAAGTAGCTGAACGCTTCGTTCAAAGTTGTATGATTTGTTTGCAGCATAATATGGGGAAGGGCACATCGACTCCAAGGGGTAGTTTTGGTCCACATTCTGTCCCCTTCGAGGGAGGTGATACATTTTGATTTCATTGAAATGAAACATTTGCAATAACTACAAGTATGTACTAGTGGTTATCTGCCCCTTTAGTAAATGGGTTGAAGCCTTTCCTGTTAAAGATGCCACAGCCATGACAACGGTGAAGACCATGCTGAAGGAATATTTTACTAGGTTTGGTTTGCGTATCGCTGCTATAATTCTGCAGATATGCGCAGGAATACAGATCGATAAACGGTTCCATTTGGCTAGGCACGCTCAGAGCGCTGGTTTGGTAGAAAGACACAACGGCATAATCAAGAACAAGCTCGCTAAGATGTATGCCGGCACCAAACTGAAATGGCCGGACACCTTACCGATCGTGTTATTATCAATGAGGATGACCCCTCAAGCTAACACTGGGTTCTCTGCATTTGAGGTGGTCATGGGCAGGCCAGCTAACATTTGGAATCTCCCCAAAACCCGATCATTACATGACATTGAACATGTACTTCTTTCCGATTACTGTGGCCCGTTAACTAAAAATCTCTATTTGATTTACCAACAGGTGCGAGAAGCCCTCCCTATTAAGTACGAGGGGTCAGGCCACAGCATATGGCCAGGCAGCTGGGTCTTAGCCAAGTCGTTTGAAAGAGCATCCTGTCTCGCACCTCGTTGGCGGGGCCCACATCAAGTTCTCTTGGTCACACATACCGCCGTGGAAGTGGCAGGGTGGAAACATTGGATCCACGCGTCATACATCTAGAGGATTCCCTTCCGTTTGCCACATGATACAGAAGACACAGATTCCCCTACCTGTGCTGTAACTAACAATCACGTAGCATTAAACAGCATTGAGAGTGCGTCAGAGACTCTCCCGGAGTCCATGGGGTCTGTGGTAACGGCCGCTTTATCTCCCCACTCTCCAACAGATCCTTTTGCACCATTGTCAAATCCTGTTTTAAATCCTGGTTTGAATTCACCACTTCCATCAGGAAGCAACGACACATTGTTTGCAGATCACACAGTACCAGGAGTCACACGGTACGATCTGCGTCCGAGGAGTTAGACTTACTGCACGGTTCGGCTCTGCCATCACAAAAACTTATCAGAGGGCTTGTCTTTTTGGCCCGTTCTTTTGCACATAAGTGAATTCTGTTGGATAGGGTTTGGGAAAGGACTAAGAAAACGCACGATCTGGAGATCGCCAGCAAACTGACTTTGGAGTATTCGTTTGAAGAAACAATGCCTGCAACCACTCCCACTCATATGGAACAGATAAGAGACTGTGTGACTGACCGTAATAATGAAGAATCGAATGTGTGGGCCCCAAAAACGTATTGTTGTCTTGTGATATGTTTCACAATAGTAATTGACACAATTACTATGGTTTCACAATGGTAATTGCCTTAGGGTTTTGGTATTTGGAGGAAGTATATCCGCTCAAAATTTTGTAATCCACTGAAAATGTACCTACTGTTTCTACTCCCTTCGTGCATCTGCACACTCTATCTCCTAGAGACTCTCAGCACAGACAGAGTTAACATAACAATACTCTATTACTCATCATGAATGCCACACAAGCCATTTTTAACAAATCTAATTGTTGGGTTTGCTCGCAATTACTGCAACACGGGGATAAGGGGCTGGGTTGGTATTTTCATCCTTTACCTTTGACTACTGCATGCTATGCTTCTTTAAGGGCACTATTCTTTGGCCGATGGAATGATAGCATCTTGGCGAACTTTGATGGAACTAATCTGAATGATTTTGATAAACGAGTTCTAACGCCCCTGGGATGCTCCCTCTTTGCGAATAGGAGTAAGCTTAATGTTGCTTCTATTAGGCCTTCTGATGGACTGTCTCGTCCTTTTCAGTCTTTGATCTCTTTCAATATGGCTTCCCCATGGTTACCTAGGGTTTGGCAGGGAACCTGTTATTTAGGAATTCTGTTACCCGCGGTATTTATAGCAAGCACTGTAGAAATCTTAAAGGCTCGTCCAAGGTGGGCAGAGAATGGCGATACTTCAGCACAAGTTCTTGGTGATGTAGCTAAATCCTTGGTACCATTTTGGGGGCAAATATTGGACTCTGAAGATATCAGAAGACTAGCTAGAGTACTGGAGAGGACCATCAACCGGACCACTGACATACTCTATAACATACTTTAGAACAAAAAAGCGATAAGGTTAGTGGCACTTCAGAACCGGATGGCATTAGATGTCATCCTGGCTGAGCGTGGTGGGGTATATAAATTAGTGGGGTCCGCTTGTTGCGTTTTCGTTCCAGATTCCGCCCCAACTATCTTTAAGGCAATACAAAATATGCATGTCCTAAGTTCAAAAGTGCATGTTCCCGAGGGAAACTGGGATTTTAGCGCTTGGTTCTGGGACTTCTTGCGATCTTGGGGATGGAAGATGCTTTCAATCTTGCTGATCATTTTGGGTATTCCGTTGTTTTTCTGTTATTGTATACAGTACCTTCATGGCATATGTTCGGTGTTAGGGGGATGTTGTGCATAGGCGATGGGTACATTAGGACACAAGGTTTGCGCCCCTGAGAAAATGACCAATGAATTTGTGTTGAAAGAAATCTCAGTATCTGACCTCAAGGCGATTGATATCTCTGATAGTGATTCAGGATGTATGGACATTGAGACGTGGTGTTACTCGTAAAATTACTAGAAGTAGTTTAGTGCTTGGCTTAGGCCAAAAGGAGGGTTTGTTAAACAGGAAATCAGATTGTGCCTCCTTTCTTGTACATATTGGCCTAAGCCCAGTCGCTCTGCAAAGAAAACCGCGTTGCAAAGTTCTGATTTTAGATCGACTTTGCCACCATTTTAGGTCTATCCGCCATTATTATTTCCATTCCAATGTAACTCTGTATTCTAAAATGGTGGACAGTGTTTCCCGCCTGTAACTGAGCCTCCCTGAACCTTGTACTATAGTTAATGTTTAGACTGTCAGTTGGCTGAATGTTTCGGTTGAGTAAAGAGACCTTGTCCGATGTCTGACTTGTAGTCTAAGGATTGTCTGCACCAATAAGTCTGATCCACGGACATACATAGACCACAATGTTAAGCAAATATCGAACATGGACACTGGCTGAACTGCATTGTAGAGGACATGTGCTAAGGCGTACTGTTAAGTCCAAGAATACACTGTTGCCATTGTAACCTATTTGTATGTAAACCGAGGATGATCCATGTGCATATTGTCGTACAAGCCATAAGTGAACTCGGCACAAACTCTAGACCATGGATTATTAACTTGCAGAGGGTCTGGACATTATTACCGAAAATGTATAAAATGCACAACTGTTTAGACGTCCAGTACCTCTCACTTCTCACACTGAATGTCTGGTATTCGCTGTGATGCACTGAGGGCCAGATAGCTATCTGTATCTGTTTTGTTTCTTTGTAACTGTGCAGTAATAGAATAAAGATCTGTGAATCTTTACAAGCCCGTGTTTGGTGTATTTCCTTTTGTGGTACTCAGCCTCGATATTTCCTTGCTTTTACAATGTTGCAGCTTTTGTGCAATATGTAACAAATGTGCAATGCATCTTATCATACAGCTCACTTGGGTCTATAGTCACTTCCAAAGGCCCTAGATACACTCGCTGGACTTATTATGAACTGTGCAGATGTGTCATGGACAGGACTGGTGGCAGTTATCTGTTCACATTATTTTAACTCTTTCCTGCCATGTTAACCGCGTTAACCGCGTTTGGCACAAATAGGTGGCTTGGCTCCAAAATGGCCATGCCACGAGGTTCTTTGTCCTGTCCTTTGGCCATCTTGCCCCTTCGCCTTCCCCAGGTCGAGTCAACCCGGGTCAGTCCTTATTTGGTCATGCACTTTCCCATGAATCCCAATGCATTCACGGGCTTCAGCATGCCTTGTGTGTGTGCCTCCAGGATGTGGGCTGGAATGTCTCATTCCAATACACATCCTGGGTGCCAGAGAGTCTGGAGTGCCATGAATGCCTGGGACCACCGTGGTCCGTGATTGGCCCACATATGGAGTTTGTGTTTGTGAGCAGATCTCCCATTGGGTCCTCTCCGTTTTGACGCAAAGGGAACTTTGGATAAGAGGAGGCTGAAGAAACCACTACCATGTCGATCTCCTGAGTTATCACTGAACAAAGGATAGGATCCAAGTATCCTGCAACTACGAAGCTGAGTCGAGGAACCGCTGGTGACCCGCTGGAAGGTTTGGCACCCTGAGCCTGCTGTCGTCCCGTGGGACCCCTCTGCATCTGGTCGTCCTAGAAGGTCTGCGAAGATGCTTGGACCCATTGGAATAGTGGGACCAACTATTCTCTGCACCTTCATCAAACCCTGCGAATGCGCCAGGACCCAAGTAAATGCGGTTACTGTGTTGCCCTGTCGTGGCAACGTCATTTGCAAGTCTGCTGCATTTGTGACACTCTTGCTCCTGAGGCCTGAAGCAGTAAAACTGGGTTGATTCATCCACCCGGAGCAGAAAAATCGCCACTGTCCCGTTTGGGAATCATTGCTGTATCTCAGGAACTAAAAGGTGTTGAGCGGTCATTTTTGCCGCATTCAAACCTGCAAGCAAAGTGGACTGACCTGCCGAAGTTTGGGTCCGCTTGCATCGGGGACCAGTGAGTACTCAATACACCAACCGATAGCCCCTAGAACAAGGGCCCATTTTTACGCATGAGTGGCCCATCGGGGGCCCTCTCCTTTCCACTACTATTGTAAAATATTGACTCCATCCCGGACTCTCAAACTGCCTCTGTCTTCAAGCAGAGGTCCTGCTTGAATAGTGGGAACTTGTTCTGCATTGCCTCCTCCACCTTCCTGTGTATCACATATGGGGGTAGCCGCCAGACAATAGTTTGACCATAATTTTGATTCCGTATGTCATTATTAAAAAGGAGGTACTTGTGGTGTTTACAAAGGTCACCGTTAGGCCTTACTTGTGGCAGAGTCTAAAGGTCCCTATGCGGTAAAGGCTACAGGTAGGAACATTCATACATGAAAGCACAGTACTAACACAAGAAGCTTTACTTAGTGTAAATGTATTACATTAAGCTCCTACTATCGGGCCAACTACATTAAAGGTAGGGCCTCCTGATATTCATGAGAACCGTCAGATAGTATTTAAAACATGTATCTCAAATGTATTATATAGTAAACAATCTGCAACAATACAATTTGTTCACATTTGGTTATACTTTGTCAAAACACATATGTTGTAGACTGAAAAGCATAAGCATGAGACAGAACAGAAAAAACATTTTTTCATAAACAATATTTTGGTAAACTGCAACATAAAAGTAGACTGCAGTGAGGCAAAAGCAAGTCTATTCAGCATCAATTTCTAGTGAATGCACAGGTTATTCAAAAAAGAGTACTTGTCCTTGTAAGATCGGGGCAAGACCTGTGCATTTAATACATTAGTCTGTTGACTATAGGTGTCCACCTTCCCGAGCTGATAGGTTCCCGTGAAGAGACCATGTTCTGGCCATTGGAACAAAAGCGTGCATTTGCATTGCATGTACTACTGAGCACAAGGCTCCTCTCTTCTTAGGCTTGGACTGCCTCGTAGTTAGGGATGCTGTCAATGTCGAACTGGGCCTAATGACTATCTGCACTGCCTGTTTTCTTCCCATCTAGGTTGTCGACATATTTCGTGCATTTACCCCTTTAGACCCAATGGTCTTGTATATATATTGTATTGCTTGTGATGTGTTGGTTTACTTAGTGTTACTGTGATTCTTTTGCTATGGTCTACATTACAAAGGCCTTGTAATAAATGTGTCTATATTTTTGATATAACACCTGTCTGCAGTAATTTGTAAGTGTCCTTGCTCTGTGTGCTCATTGAGGTCCTTCAGTCACTCTCACCCCTCCTGAGACTTAGTCATGACCGCCTGCCATAGCTACCCTGATTGGTCTTGCTTGTCAAGAGGCTACCCTGTTCCAAGAAAATAGGTTGGCCTTCTGAACCTCTGCCCATCCAGGTCAGAGTTCAGAAATCGATCTTAACAAATTGTTGTACAGCGGTGGGATAGGACTGTAGGTATCCAGTGTTGCATAATAGTGAAGGCATTTCAGGTTATGTCTACCATGACACATAGTGAATTGTAGTATACTGAAAAAAAGCCATAGTCCTATCTATCAATATGGAAACAAGTACCTTGTTAACTTTAAATGCTTCTAAATCTGAAACATTGAGAAAGATCTGTGCTGAGAGAGGTGTCTCTGCTCAAGGCACAAAAATGGAAATGATGCAAAGAATCATGGACTGGCAAGAAGCTCAGCTTAGTGCCATAGCTTCTGAGGACAGGGCAGAAGGAGGTGGGGCTGCTCTCACTGGCAGAACTGGAAGTTCTGCCGCTGCACTTATCCACCGAGACCATGAGGATTTGGAGGATGTAATGTCTAATGTTTCCTCTTCCAGTACTGATGGTGAGGCTGTGCTTGAATTCAAGAAGCATGAACTGCTGTTTAGGCAGAAGGAGCTCGAATTTAACACGAGCAAACTGAAGATAGAGCAGGCAGAAAACCAAAAAGACAGGGATCACCAGTTGGATCTGGCCAAGCTTCAAGTTGCCAATGGATCCAAGGGTCCTGGACATGGGTCTGGGGCCTCCTCTCATCCAAGGTTTCCTAAGGATCTGCTCAGTGTGTATGAGGAAAATAATGACATTATGAACTGGCTGAGTAGATTTGAGTATGCATGTGGGGTTCAACAAGTTGACAATCCTGATAAAATTGCCTGGTTACTTAGCAAACTGCCCCATTCTGGCTGCAGTGCCATTATGGAAATGTCAAAAGCTGAGACAGCAGATTTTGCAATGTTGAAGCAAACTCTCATCTTAAAGTTTGGAAAGACTCCTTCCCAATACTTAAAGAGTATCAGAGAGGACAAAAAGAAAGGAGGTGGTACTTGGGTATCTTATATAACTGAATCCTTAAAGAACTTGACTGGCTGGGTTGAAGGTTATAAGGTCTCTATTTTTGAAGGTATGATATGTCTTGTCATGCTGGAACATATTTTTGCATCTTCTTCCTTTGAGCTTAAGCAGCCTTTGGCAGATTCAAAGCAGCTAGAACCTAAGAAGCTTGCCATAGCAGCAGATGTGTGGGTGTCACATAGAGTGTCCCATAAGGACAAGACCCATCCTGGTAAGCAGGAGGAGGGGAAAAAGTCAAAAGAGAAGGAGGGTGGAGACTCTGATAAAATATCCTCTCATAAGGGCCACAAAAGGAAATATAAGGGTACGACACAAGAGAACTCACAGGGTAGTGGAGGTCAGCCTCCAAAACAGAACTCTGGTTATAGTAAGCCTCCCTGTGTAAACAGACCCAGTGGATCTTGTGTTGCTTGTGGAGCAACTGACCACGTGATGGGGGATCCCATATGTAAGGTCAAAACCTTGAGGGTCCACTCTGCTAATCTGGCCTTCTCCTCCTATGAGGAAGAAGAGATTACAGGGGCATCCTTCTCCTCAGACTCCTCCCCTAGTGGGATAGAAGCAGAGATTGTTTTTGTTTCCCTGGGTTCCTGGGAGCCTAAAATCTCAGAGGCTTATGCTCGGATTCCAGATAATTCCAAGCACTGCTTTAAAGACAGTGTGCTGATCAATGGAGTAGATACTCCAGCTCTTAGGGATATTGGGTGTAGTTGAACTGTAGTGGATTCTACCTTGGTAGACCCAGAGGAAATTGCCAGAGCTCCCCTGTTTCCCACTAAGTTGGCTGATGGCCCACCTCACATGTTCCCAGTAATACCTGTAACTCTTACTATCAATGGTACAGCAGTCCGAATTCCAGTGAGCATACAAAGGAGTGTCCCAGGAAAGGTCTTGCTGAGAAATTATCTCAGAGCTTTTGGGCTTGTGGGAGATACAGCTGAAAGACCCAGCACACGGTCTCAAACAAGGGCAGCACTGGCCAAGACCAATGCCATGCCCCAGCCAAAGGGGAAACCCAAGGCTAAAGGAGAAAGGAAATCAAAAAGTGGGAAATAAAATATTCCCCCTAACTTACCTACCACTGAGGTGGAGGTAGTTGGTCAATCACCAGGACCTGACAAGGAGGTGGTGATACCTGAAGTATTTGACCCCAATGACCATCCTGAGCTAAAGGATTTGTTAGTGGAGGGTGTTCCTGACAGGGAAGAATTTAGTAAGGGCCCATCTCTGGAAGGCCTAAGGAGACAGGCCTGCTTCCAGCTTGATGGTGAACCTCCAGGGAAGAACAGGATTTATTGGGAAGATGGGCTCCTGTATAGTGAGCCAACAGAGTCTACAGAAGTAGACCATAGGAGGTTGGTGGTTCCCCTTGCTGTAAGACCCTTCCTCCTGCAGCTGGTGCATGAAGTTCCGCTTGATGGTCACCTTGGAATCAAGAGACCCAGGCAAAGGTTATCCATGCACTTCTACTTGCCCAAGATGGGGGTGCAAGTAGAAAGTCACTGCAGGGGTTGTGCCTCCTGCCAGTTATCTGGTAAGAATGGCTTGACAATCCAAGCTCCAGTGGTACCACTCCCAGTCGTGTAGGTACCATTTGAGAGGGTAGGGATCGACATTGTTGCTCCCCTTGACCCCCAAACATCCTCAGGTAATAGGTTTATCCTGGTGCTTGTCGACCATGCCACAAGGCATCCTGAAGCCATACCATTGAAAACTGTGACTGCCAAGTCAGTTGCAAAAGCTTTGCTTGGCATATTTACTAGGGTTGGCTTCCCTAAAGAAGTTGTGTCCGACAGAGGCATCAACTTTTTGTCCAAGTATATGCAGGCCATGTGGAAGGAATGTGGTGTCTCCTATAGGTTTTCATCCGCATACCACTCACAGACCAATGGTCTGGTTGAAAGTTTTAACAGGACCTTGAAAAGCATGATTGGGGCTATGGCAGAACCTCAAAGAAGAGAATGGGCTCTTCTGCTATCATGCTTACTCTTTGCCTACAGAGAAGTACCACAAGAGGATGTTGGCTTCAGCCCCTTTGAACTTCTGTTTGGTCACCCTGTAAGGAGACCCTTAGCCATAGTCAAGGAGGGATGGGAGATGCCCACTCCCCCCATTACTACCAACATAGTGGACTATGTGCTAGGGCTCAGAAAAAGGATGGTACTGCTGATATGTTTGGCTAATGAAAAGGTGAAGGCAGGGCAAGCTCTGGTGAAACATGGGGATGACCAGAAAGCTTCTCTCATCAATTTCACACCCGGCCAGCAAATCCTGATCATGAATCCTGTAAGGCCTAGAGCTTCACAGGATAGGTGGCCAGGCCCTTACACAGTGGTGGAGTCACTGGGTGAGGTCAACTATTTAGTGGACCTTGGAAGGGCTGGACAGGCTCCCAAAGTGTTCCATGTCCATAGACTGAAGGCTTTCATCCCAAGGGTTGAAATCTCTGCGCAGCTGTTGGCCTCAGATGTTGAGGAGGAGGAGTCAGAACCTCTTTCTGACGTGTTCCAAAGCAGTCCTTCAGACAACTCCATTGAGGGTATCTAAGTGGCCACTCACCTGATTTCTGATCAACAGGCCGAGGTCAAAAGTTTGCTTAGGCAATGTTCCCCCTTGTTTTCACAGTCCCCTGGTTTGGCACATTGGTGCAAACATAACATTGACACAGGAGACAGTGTCCCTTCCAAATGTAGGGGATACAGAATGTGAGACAAAGTAAGGTCTTACATTAAGACAGATGTCAACAAGATGTTGGATCTTGGGGTTATTGAACACTCCAGTAGTCCTTGGTCCAGCCCAGTGGTGTTGGTTCCAAAGGCAGGTACTTCTGAATTGAGGTTCTGTGTGGACTACAGGGCTCTGAATGCTGTCACCAAGACATATGTACACCCCTTGCCTAGAACAGATGAGCTGGTGGATACGTTGGGTGTCTCCAAGTACCTCAGTATGTTTGACCTCACTGCAGGCTATTGGCAAATAGCCCTTGCATAACATGTCATGGAAAAGACAGCTTTCTCAACACCAGAAGGTCTTTACCAGTTCGGGGTAATACCTTTGGGTTGAATAATGACCCTGCCACTTTCCAGAGGCTTGTGAATCATGTGTTGAATGGATTGGATGAATTCTGTCTTGCATATCTGGATGATATGGCAGTTTTCAGTGCCACCTGGGAAGACCATGTGAAAAACCTTGGGATTGTGGTACAGGCTCTTCAGAAGGCCCACTTGTCCATAAAGGCCAGTAAGTGCCAGATAAGACAAGGATCAGTGGTCTGCCTTGGACATAAAGTAGGGGGAGGGAGGATACAGCCTCTACCCAGTAACATACAAGCAGTACAAGACTGGCCTACCCCCACTACACAGACCCAAGTGAGAGCCTTTTTGGTACTCACTGGGTACTACAGAAATTTCATGGCAGGCTATGGTACCATAGCTGCCCCTCTGACTGTTCTCGCTACTCCAAAGAAACCCAAGAAAGCAACTTGGTCTGAAGAGTGTGAGAAGGCCTTCAATGGCTTAAAAGACTCCTTGTGCCAGGTCTCTGATCTCAGGGCCCCTGATTACCAAAGACATTGTATTGTGCAGACAGATGCCTCTGACACTGTGATAGGAGCTGCACTATCACAAGTAGATGAGAAGGGTAAGGAACACCCTATTGGCTTCATTAGTCGCCAGCTTAAGGACAGAGAGCTCAGATGGTCCACAGAAGCGAAAGAATGTTTCTCTGTTGTGTGGACTCTAAGGACGCTAAGGCCCTACCTCTATGGGACCCACTTCACTGTGCAAACTGACCATAAGCCTTTAAGTGGCTAATGAACATGAAGGGAGAGAATCCAAAGTTGCTTAGGTGGTCCATAAATCTGCAAGGCTTTTAGTTCACTATTGAGCATAGGTCAGGTGTCCAACATAGCAATGCTGATGGGTTGTCCAGACTGTTTAACCGACCTGAACAAGAAACTCATCCATGGGTAGATTAGTTCCCCCTGTCCTTAGTCTGGGAGGGGCGAGTGCTAAGAAAGGTTTAATAATTGTATGTAATTTTCCCTCCATGTGTCAACCCCCAAACTTGTTGCTGCTGTTTAGACCCCATTGACTGAATTTGCCAGAGAAGCTCAGCCTTCAGCTGCACTCCTCTGGGCTTTTGCTCACTTTTTATGGGGAAACTGACGTGTCATTAAGACAGTCAGTACTGGGAGACTTTTTTTTCCCTTAGTCCTTTCCTCATGTTGCAGCTTTTGTGCAACATGTAACAAATGTGCAATGTATCTTACCATACAGCACACTTGGATCTATAGTCATTTCCAAAGACCCTAGATACTCTCGCTGGACTTTTTATGAACTGTGCAGCAGATAAGTATGTAGACCAGATGAGTGTGCAGACCGAATGAATGTGTAGATCAGATGAGCATACTGAGCGGACGTGCGTACAGGATGGATATGCATACTGAGCAGATGAGTATACAGAGCAGATGAGTGCGTAGGCAGTCAGGAGCACATGCGCGGGGTCAACTGAAGTGCATGCGCGAGGAGGACAGGAGTGTTGATGGGTGTGGAGGAGGGATGAGGGTGGGGGTCGGATGAGTGTGGAGAGCAGTTGAGTGTAGAGAGCGGTTAAGTGCGGAGAGCGGTTGCATGCAGAGGAGCGTGGAGAGCGGAAGAGCGTGGAGAGCAGAGGAGCGTGGGGGGGCAGCTGAGTGTGGAGAGTGGCTGAGTGTGGAGAGCGGCTGAGTGTGGAGAGCGGCTGAGTGTGGAGAGCGGCTGAGAGTGGAGAGTGGCTGAGTGTGGAGAGCGGCTGAGTGTGGAGAGCGGCTAGAGTGTGGAGAGCAGCTAGATTGTGGAGAGTGGCTAGAGTGTGGAGAGCGGCTAGAGTGTGGAGAGCGGCCTGAGTGTGGAGTGCGGCCTGAGTGCGGAGAGCGGCCTGAGTGTGGAGAGCGGACCGAGTACGTAGAACCGACTGAGTACACCGGATGAGCATGCTGAACAAATAATTACATAGAGCGGATGAATAATACATAAAGCGGATAAGTATGTAGACCAGATGAGTGTGCAGACCGAATGAATGTGTAGATCAGATGAGCATACTGAGCGGACGTGCGTACAGGATGGATATGCATACTGAGCAGATGAGTATACAGAGCAGATGAGTGCGTAGGCAGTCAGGAGCACATGCGCGGGGTCAACTGAAGTGCATGCGCGAGGAGGACAGGAGTGCATGCATATGGTATACTTGAGAGCATGCATGGGGCTCACTAGAGAATGAAGGATAGACTAAGAGCACGCAAGGTCAACCAGAGTGCATGAGTGCGTAGTGCAATCTTGAACACCTGAAATGAACAAAAATGCATAGAACTGACCCGACCGCTGAGAACTGCGAGTTGTACATAATATGCCTTAGAATGCAGGGAATTTTTACTTCATATCACACCTCATGCTTACTCTCTCCTTACACCACCACTCAACTAGAACACAGGGATACTATGACACCATTCGGTATAACTGTTCTCATATCAACATCTGCCGCTCACTCCCCATCACTCTAAGTAAACATTGCTGGCTTCACACCCCCAGCTATGCGTTCCCCTCAGGCGTAACGCTGCCACACTCGGTCTGGATAACTCCAGCCAGAGCGAACACATACTCCTGATCTCTCAACCACCACACCTACCGCTAAGAAGCAGCTACCAAATGAATTCCGCACTAGCTGCACACATACCTGGTGCGCACACGCACCTTTTGACTCTCTCTACTCTCTCTACTGACCTGAACTTCGGTTCCCAAGGGCGTTCAACCTACCAGCGCCTTCAGACCATACCAATGGTATATAAGGCGCTATATAAATGCAAAATAACATAACATAACCAGTTTACCCAGTTGTTTTGCTCTGTCACCGCCGCTGTTTCAAGGAGGTCCTCGAAACTTGGAATACTGCTAGCTCTGTGTCCATGGCACCCTCACACTGAATTTTGTACACTTGGCGTTCCCAGGTCTGAAGTGAGACGAGTGTGCTAGGACCGGAGTAAACGCGGTTACCGTGTTGTCCTGCCGCGGCAACATCCTTTGCAAGTCCACTGTATTTGTGACCCTCTTGCCCCTGTAGCTGCTGCAGTGAAACTGGGTCAATTCATCCAACCGGAGCTGAGAATTCACCACTGTCCCGTTTGGGAATCATCGCTGTATCTCAGGAACTAAAAGGTGCCAAGACATCCTTTTTGCCACATTCGAACCTGCAAGCGAAGTGGACCGACCTGCCGTAGTTTGGATCCGCTTACCTCGGGGACCAGTGAGTACTCAATACCCCAACCGGTGGCCCCTAGCACAAGGGTCCATTTTAACGCACATGTGGCCCTTGGGGGACCCTCTCCTTTCCACTGCTATTGCAAAATAGCGACTCCATCCTGAACTCTCAAACTGCCTCTGCCTTCAAATGGAGGTCCTGCTTGAATAGTGGGAACTTGTTCTGCATTGCCTCATCCACCTTCCCGAGCTGCTAGAGTCCCCTGAAGAGACCCTGTTCTGCCCATTGGAACAAACGCGTGCATTTGCATTGCATGTACTATTGAGCACAAGGCTCCTCTCTTCTTACGGCTTGGCCTGCCTCGTAGTTACGGATGCTGTCGATGTCGAACTGGGCCTAAAGACTATCTGCACTGCCTGTTTCCTGCCCATCTATGTTGTCGACATATTTCGTGCATTTACCCCTTTAGACCCAAATGGTCTTGTATATATATTGTATTGCTTGTGATGTGTTGGTTTTCTTAGTGTTACTGTGATTCTTTTGCTATGGTCTATGTTACAAAAGCCTTTTAATAAATGTGTCTATATTTTTGATACAACACCTGTCTGGAGTAATTTGTAAGTGTCCTTGCTCTGAGTGCTCATTGAGATCCTTCAATTACCCCCACCCATCCTGAGACTTAGTATTGACCGCCTGCCATAGCTACCCTGATTGATCTGGCTTGTCCAGAGTTTACCTTGTTCCAAGAAACTAGGTTAGCCTTCTGAACCTCTGCCCATCCAGGCCAGAGTTCAGAAATCCATCTTAACATTGTTGTACTATGCATTTAGAAAATAATTATTTCAGACCCTCCCTTTCAAATATTTTCCCCAAATTTGCCATGAAAACGGTTCCCATTCATTGAAAAATAAATCTAGGTTACAGCTGGAATGGGAAAGTTTTGACCATTTAAAAGTCTTCCCCATACTACACAATTCTCCATGTGTCCCCTCTTCCATTTTAAGCCCTCCCTTAAATAAACCCTCCCTAAACCCCTCACATTGCCCCCTTTAACTTTCCAGTCCAAGTGGCACATTTTTTTCTCTGCGTGTTCTGTGACATTTCCATTGGATTAATGTTGAAATCCTTCAGGATTCCCTTTGCAAGACAAGAATGGTCTGGAACCAATGTGTGCCCAGTCTACTCCAAATTCCCCCATCCACAGCTGTGGTCCTCTTTTACCCTCCCCACCTTTACCCTGATATGAAACCACCACTTTCCCTTCTCCAAATATCAATTTGATCACTTTTCTTGTGTGGCTTCCTTTTGGATTCCCAGGGGAATCGCTCAACTCACGTGAAAAAAGAAATTGCAGATTTTTCATTTCTGAAAAACCTCACTTATGTAATTCACCATCAGAGATATATACACGTGTCTTGACACCATGGGTGCTCCCTTTTCTATCAAATGATTTCAAAACTACTGAACAGTTTTACCCCAAATCAACAAAAGGCGCAACCGCAGCACTTTGTGTGCACTTTTTTTTTCTTATGCAAATCCATCCAGCCGTTTTCGTGCTACACATGTTCAATGGAAGCACCTTGTCCTCTGCGGGAGATTGAATGGGGCTCAGCCAAAAAACTGCTGCTTATTTCTTAATAACTGTTGAATCACTTTACACATTTTCCCCAAGATTTCCTGTTCAGAGGGCCCTTGGCACGCATCTTCGGGGAACATTTCATCCAAATACGTCCATCGAGTCAAATGTTATTAGAAATAGAATTTTGGGAAAAGTCGATGCAAATAGATTTCATGTTAAATATAGTACAGTCATTAAAGAAAATCTAACTATTTCATGCATACATGTATTGATGCAGAAAACAAAAAGAACATCAATTCGATGATTAATAATATGCAAAAACCATACACAGCAAAAATCATCCTTCAGTAACAATGTACAGTGTATCAACAGAATGTGTATTTGTATTATGTTTATTCCAATGCAAGCAAGAAATCTAATACCTGAACAAGGAAAGTGTTCAGCTCCACGAATCTTATTTTGAAAGAAGTGTGCAAGCTATATAGCATGAATGTGTCACTTGTCAGTGTGCCCATACTTCAGATACGGATACCTGAATAAGACAAATTTATTTTTCAACGCAATATTTTGTTTGGTTGAGGTTGTGCCTTTAAAGACATTGCACTTGTAAAAGAGCTGCAGGCAACCAGGAAATCTGATTTTAGGAGAAAGTTCAACGCACTTCTGCGTGAAAATTCGGGAGTACAAGTTAATCTCGCATTCCCTAATCACTTCTGACGTGTGCGCCGTTGTTGATCGTCAAAGTGTGACAGGCAAGACCAACACCAGTTCTCGAATTCAGCAAAGGCATTGCTACTCCCAAAGTGGCCTGTCACTTGTGACACTGAGGAGCGATGCACTCACTCTGCCTCGGGGTGTGAAGCAATGTCACAATAAGCCACCCCTATAGGCATCTCAAGAATGTGCCAAGATGTGTGTGTAAGTGCAGCCGGAAACACAAAGCAGTCAGGTTAGCCACGAAGTTGGGCTTCATTACCAGTTCTGCCTCTCAAGCGCCAGGCAACCAGAACAATGCTGATACAATGAAAAAGATGAGTTTCTGTTATCACCAAAGCACGAAAACAATGTCACCTTAATGTTCAAAAATTAGATAAGGGGACACTGTGAGGAGCCGTAGTTTAAAATGTGTGGCTGCTCACTTGTCTGACTCTTGCTTTGTGTGATAAAATGTAGTTGTTTGTGTTTTTTTTTCTTTTTCTCACAGCAAAAGGGCATATGTGTGCGTGCTTGCTTTCAGCCTACCTCTGGAATGTTCTTCATGCTGGTGCTCAGGGGTCTCGCTGTGGGATTCTTAATTGGATAGTTAGCAAAAGCCAGCAATGTGTTATTCTCTTTTCCTTTCAAACAGTTGCTTTCTTTCCCTCGGGAGGCGATAGATTAGACCAGACATCTAAGAAGCCCCGGCGAAGGAGATCACACAAATTAGCCTGCTGTTGTGTGGAATTCTTTACAACAACAACAAAAACAGAAAAGCTGCCTTTTCTGAAAGTGAAATGTTAAAATTACAACGTACTATTGATTATGTGAGGTGCTGTAGTTGGAGTCCTGCCATGACTGGAGAAACATTAAATCTGCTCAGCAAACATCTACGGATCTGGGTGGTAGTGGAGGGTCTTTCATTGTAAGGAAGACACAAAACTTTTTTTTAAACGTAGCACTAGAAGCGTTGCAGGAGGCGAAGTGTCTGCTTCTTGAAAAAGCTGGCATCTAAAATGAGGCAAAATATATATATATATTTTTAGATGGTTAATTTTTGGACATGCGCAGTTAACCCGATTTACAAAGGTGGCCTGCGCATTTCTAGTGAACTATGCACCAGAGAAAGTGAGGCCTTGCATGCACACCCTTCCTCGAAGCCTGTATGATTGGATGTGAGAGCCACGTGGGCTCTGGGAGTTCTTTTGGCACGTACAAGCCGTTAAAGGGCCCGATATTGAGAAATGTCAAAAAAGGGAACAGAAACATGTCGATCCATCATGGCTGATGGATAGAGATTAAATTGAAACAGCATTAGTTCATAGCGTCGTTAAAAGGTGTGAGGGTCATTTGAAGGTGCACACATTTCATCCGCACCTTCCTATGCCCCTTTAGCATCGCCCACAATTGTTTATGGCGCAAGTTATAGGGATATGACAGCTCATCCCGTCACTCGCCCTAAAGAAAATTACAAATAAATGGCCGTTAATAGTAATTAGCAGCAGCACTCTTCCTCCAAGTCATAAAATAATACAAGCACCGAGGCCCAGGCAAATAGAAACAATCGCAAAAAGTAACCGCGTTTTACAGGAGAAAGTGAACAACAATTTGCAGTAGGTATTGACTCTGGGACAACTGAGAAAAGGAGCACGTCAACCCAGTAATGCTTGGTCTCTATCAAATGCCTCGCATCTCAGTTACAGTGAACTCGGAAACACTGCCTGACTGATTCTCCTGGTACACTCCTCAACTGAAATGGGCCGGCTGAAACAAAGTAAGATGGCGGAGAACATGGAACTCAATCGAATAGACATTCCTCCCTCTGAAATGATAGGTCCTCAATGACTTCCTCCAGCACTCAAAACAACTTAACAACGCCGTCTGCTTTCTTTTGCACATCTTTTAAAAGGGAATGATGAGTTACTCAAAATATCTGTATAGTGCTGCAGCTGTAGAGTGTGACGTCATATACACCCACACGTCAGGGTGTTTCATTTTAGCTCCAAACCGCAGAGAAGAATGGAATGGGAAAAGCATAATAGACACATGTGTTTTGTACATTTCATATATCATATGCTTCCAGTTTTGGGCATTTATTAGGACTGTACATAGGTAGTTCAAGTGGGATAGCAACAAAGACCAGCTGCTAAATATTTGTGTGCAAAAATACCCTGCTGGTAATTAATAGGCTATTGTGATAGATATTGGTACCCTGGGTTTTGGGCCAATGGGCCTGATTTACAACACAATTTTCAATGGATCTTTGATGTTGGAAAACGCTTTTGTAACTCAGGCCCAATATCTTACACAAATGGTGATCAATAGCGGCACGCAGGATCCCTAAATAGGCAGAGGAAGTGATGTCATATGTGTAAATGCATCCGCGCCAGCACATCACATTATGCTACCCCACATCATGCCACATCATATCACATGTAATCACGCCTCATTTTACTACATCCGTTTACATCCCATAACATTGTCCTAACTTGTGAAATCTTCTGATAAGCTGTATTTTGAAGACAATTTGACGACAATCATGCTAAAAGACACTTAATTATTTGCACAGATTCCTTACATAACAACTCACTCCTAACTCGCCACTCGGCTAAACCAACCACACATCACATACAACCTAACACGCTAACGCCCAGGTCACCCGCATCATTTAACACGTTCTACCCCCACAAATGCATTCATGCCCCACCTTGCTATGCTACACAACTCTGGCCAAACCCACAGAGCTGCACTACACACTCATTACACAGAACACTGGCGAACTGCCTGACAACCTACCACTCCCACACAAGCAACCCATCAGTTCCATGATTTACACCAGACATATCCTAGGAAACTCCTCCTTACATTGCACACTTCCATCCCTTATCATTCTGCATGATATTAACCCACTCACCACACCAAAAAACCCAACCAACTCACAATAAAAGCGCCTTGGCCTCCGGTAACTATCAAAAACTGATATGTTCACGCATCTGTCCAGATTGTACACATAACGTAATCCATTTAAATATGACATGGCATAGTACCATCTCAGTCATATCTTCTAATGCAAAGTATGCACGTGCATATCGTGTTGTTGCTATTCTTATATTGTGATGCTAACCACTCATGCATGACACCGATCAGAGACTATTTGCCAAACAATGCTTCTACACAATCAGGCGCAGCAATAGTTATTTGGCATGGTAGCATGGGAGACAGAGTCAAACAGCAGACGAACCCCTCTTTCAGTTCTTTTTGTACAGATGTCACCCCCTTTAGTGTATGTTCGTGTTGCCCTTATTAAGCTCAAGGCATTATTTGATCAAACCAAGCATTAGTTTGTGCATTAAATATGTGGACGGAAATACTATCAAATAACTCTGGGTTAGGTCATGCAGAATGGCAAATAAAGTTAGTATGAACACCACTTGGTTTTCGGTCCTCCATGAAAGGGGCCACGATGGAGGCCTTCAGTGTGCTATTAAATGTAGTCCTTGTAAAGTTGCATTAAGTCTGAAGGAGTTATTAAGAATTCTTATTAAACCCATTCTAATGGTCAGAGGGAGGATATGGCCTTTTGAATTAAGTTTACGTTTTGCAATGATACCAACAAGGAGATCCTAGGCAGGAGATGAACAATATAAAAGGAACACATTTTTGACTACAGGCTACTGGAAGAGTATGTAGACATGAATGTTATTTATATGGCAATGATATATATATAGAATGGCACAACATGCTTTTCATAAAGGTCAAACGGTGGCGAGTAGCCCTAGTCCAACACTCAGAAATAGTGACTCTAAACAAATATGTGTTCACATATTATTGAAGTGTTTGTCATTTACCACTGAATTGTGACTGACTTTTTCATTTTTCCAATGCGGGAAATAACCCATTCTTCCTGTAAAAACTCAAAGGCCTGTATTGAGGGATTTAAAATACTTGATTCATTCGTAAGCGCATTTAATAAAAAAAGAAATGTGTGCTCATGCTACTCTTGAATGTCTTCCTGCAAAATTATTTTTTAAAGACAAATACAACAATGAATGTACAATTGACATGATAAAATCAATTACATGGAAACATCCATATAACATAACATTCACTTATCTAACATAGTCCATCACATAATGTACGTACAGGTTCATTAAAGTCCAAAAATATAGATATAGTATTATCTTTACTAACAATATTCATCAAAATTGCACTTCGTTTCATATGAATCCACCTTTTGCTGCCAACACTGAGATAGAACTTCACATTTGACTTTCTTTTTACTTAACTAATTTCCATTTGTCTTTGCTGACAATTATTACATAGAGAGAGAGCTTTGCATTCACAGCAAAAAAGGGCATTCCTATAGCGAGAAGGAAAGGCAGTGCAGGGCAAAGGAGGGCAAGCAACGTGCTATCATGGGTCAATGAGTAAAGTGGCTTACTTGAGGAGCAGAGACCGTGGGCCTCATTACAAGTCCGGAGGTAACCCTGCCGGTTGATGCCAGACTCGTAAAATTTTACCGGCACCTGTCTTCCCGGTGCCACCGGTAGATTCCAGGTCCAGTGGCCCGGGATGTCAGGCGCTTGTAAAATGTAAGTCCCCATGGGAGTGGGGTCTCGGAAGCGCTGGTACCGTTGTTAACATATTAAGATGGCTGCTGCCATTCCTGAGGACACAATTTGCTCCAAGCCCTCCCCAGGCTGCTCTGAAGCTGATTAGCTACTGCCTGGGCCATCCCTCACCTCCCCAGCAAGCTAGGAGGCAAATCTGGCCTGCGAATAAAGCCGTTGCTCAGTGTCTCTGCTGGTCTGGAAGAGCTGCAGGGCCCCCTTCCGACCGTGGAGCCCTGCATGGACCTTCCAGCACACCCATAGAGACCGGAGTCCTTAACTACCATATTAAGATGTCTGCTGCCATTACTGAGGACACACGTTGTTCCCTGCCCTCCCCGGACCGCTCTGAAGCTGATTGGCCACTGCCTGGCCCATCCCTCCCCTTCCCAGCAAGCCAGCAGGCGAAGCTGGGCTGATATCAAGGCCTGCGAATAAGGCCGTTGCTCAGTGTCTATTCCCACCGTGCAACCCTTCATGGACCTGGCCAGCACAACCATAGGGACCGCAGTCCCTGACTACCATATTAAGATGGCCGCAGTTGCTGAGGACATACCTTTTTCAGACTGCTCTGAAGCTATTTAGCCACTGCCTGGGCCAGCCCTCCCCTCCCCAGCAAGTTGGGAGGCGAAGCCGGCCTGCTGGTCATTGTTTCTGCCGGTATCCTCCAAAACAGCTATGCTGCCACCCCTGCTGCACCTGCTATCCCACGCTGCCTTTGCCACACCTGCTGCACCTGCTATCCCACGCTGCCTTTGCCACACCTGCTGCACCTGCTATCCCAAACTGCCTTTGTTCTTATTCCGCATCAGGTGAAGGTAAGACTAAAGAAATGCACTATGCATGTCTACCTATTCTACCGTATGCACCACCTTTGTTACTTTGCCTGTCTGCACGTTCTGTTTTCACCTGCACCTTCCCTCTGCCCAGCCCAAGCTACCCTCTCCCACGGCTCAGCGCAACTCCCGTCGAGCCTGCATCGCACTGTTGGCCTGCTGCCTCTGGCATACCCATGTCTAGCCCTGTATCCCCGCTGCTGGATAGAGACAAACACAGCCACGTTCCAACTCAAAAGCCCTCCCATCATGTACACCTTAAACATGTATGTAGCGTCACCTCGGCCAGGCCCACCACTCATTTCTGCAACAATCTACTTTCCAGCGAGGCACACATACCACCAACCTCTTTTCTACCTCCGCTCATATCATCGCCAGAGCTCTCCAGGCCTGCATATATTCATAAAAGCTGCTCTCAAGCCTCCTCAGCAGCCATACTGTATTAGCCAATACCAACATGTTCCAGTTCTTTCTGTTATGACTCTTGCAATTATTTACTAACAACAAAGTTTCTATGAATATATTTTTAAAGAGGTTCACTGAACCCTTACCTGCGAAGAGGGAAATGGGTAAGGATGAACAGTGGGGAGCTTTCCCAGCTCCACCTGTGACCTCGATAAGGTGAAAACAAGATCCTAGGTAAAGCAGGGGAAACCCTCCTGGGGAAGAAAACCCAAACGTAGAGTCAGACTGTAGGTCCGGAAGCAAAGTTTCCTATCTTTACGAGCGATGCAGAGTTTTGTGCGGATTTGCAGTGTTCAGTTGCAAGATATCCTTTGCTTTAAATTAACTTTTTGGTGCACGTGTTGCGCAAAGTAGGAAGTCTTGATCGGGTGTGATGCACAAAGTAGTAGATTGTCCTGGCGTCTGTGAGAGGGTGTTTGCCTTTATAGCAAATATAAATTGACTGTCTGACAAATTAAACAGATTGGCAAAAAGTCCAATGTAGGGTTAATCCGACGAGTTCAGAAAGAAATTCCCCTTGGAAACAATGTGTTAGAAGTCACACAACAAGAAGGGTTTTAGATACGTATTCCTAGTTTAATTTTGACTAGAATTACAATAAGAGTTCAGAGTGGCAGAATGGCAGTGAGTATGAAAGGCACTGCTTTTCCGTTTGAAATTATGTGTTAATATACACACGGAGTATCTGCAGCCAAAGTCTCGCCGGGAACAAACTTTGAAAGGATCCCAAGATTAGTTCCGGAGTCGTAATCCAAACAAACTAAGCGAATGGGAAGTGCTGAGCAAGCCACGGGGAAGCCGTGCTGAGCTCGAGTTACAGAGCAGGGAGAAATGAATGAGAAAAGAAAGGAAAAAAGGAAAGGAGATAGCACTTACTTCGCCCGGAGATCCATTAGTTTCACAGAGTTAAGTTTGAAGTAACGCGCCGTTCTGGGTTGGAAAGCTAGTAATAAAGGAGGAGTTAGAAGCGGCCATTTTGGAAGAGACTAGACCAACGAAGATGTTAAAATAATCGCAGTGAAAAGAATCCGCCATGTTGGGGAGGTGATTCTTGGCTTACCGATGTATTCTCCACCTTCTCCATAGGGAATACCTATGTATGACAGTATGCCCCCCTTGTGAGGGGTTAGGACCGGGTTTCCAGGGACGTGACCTGTGAAAACGTCGAATACAATCCGGAGCATGGACCTGTGAAGCAGGTTCCCATGTACGATCAGATATAGCATATCCTTTCCAGTCAATTAAATACTGAAGTACACCACGAAAGTAACGGGAATCACAGATGCCGGCCACTTCATATTCAGGCCCAGACTGAGTATCGACAGGCGGTGGGGATGTTATGTGCTTTCTCTGGAACCGATCCGGAATATAGGGTTTCAATTGTGATACGTGAAATACAGGATGTCTTCTGGACCAGGAAATTGGCAGTTTCAGTCGGTAGGCTACGGTTCCAATGGCTGATAAAACAACAAAAGGTCCGAAATATCTGGGTGAGAGTTTGGAAGGTACCAGGTGGCGGGGGAGGAATTTAGAAGCTAACCAGACCTGGTCCCCTACTTGAAGAGGTGGAGTATACATTCTTTTTTTGTCAGCCTGTACCTTTTGTTGTTCTCTCGAATGGGTTAAAGCGGTAAGGGCCTTTGAATGACCTATCTTAATGGAATCCATCAAGGAAGTTATCGAGGGACTATGGGGACTAGAGGGAGTGATGGTAGGTATGCTGGAAGGGTGGTAACCATACGTGCAACAGAAGGGGGAGGTGTTGATGGAACTATGGTGGGTGTTATTATATGCAAATTCTGCTAAGGGTAAGAGTTCTGACCAATTGTCTTGAAGGGTTGACACAAAGCATCGTAAATAGTGTTCAAGGGTTTGATTTAGTCTCTCGGTTTGGCCGTTAGTCTGGGGATGGTACCCTGAACTTAAGGCACGTTTGATGCCCAAGGTTTTACAGACCAGGGTCCAATACCGAGATGTATATTGGGATCCGCGATCCGAGATTATGGTGTCAGGAAGGCCATGTTTAGAAAAGATTGAGTGGAGAAATATAGTGGCCATTTGGGCTGCAGTTGGTATTTTGGGAATGGCTACAAAGTGAGCAAGCTTGGTGAAGTAGTCAACAGTAACCATTATGGCTGTGTGATTATTGGAAGGTGGAAGATCAACAATGAAATCAGTTGATATTTGTTGCCATGGTTTGGTGGGGAGAGAAGGTTGAACCAGTAATCCAGAGGGATGATGGCGGGACGTCTTAGTTTGGCTACATACTGCACAGGAATTTACATAATCTTGCACATCTTGAGAGATTTTAGGCCACCAAAAGTGTCGGTTAATTAGCAACAAGGTTCCTTTCACGCCTCGATGTCCAGCGATAACGGAGTCATGATTCATTTGTAGAGCTTCCTTTCTTAATTCTTCCGTGGGAAGATACAATTTGGAATCATGGAAGTACAATCCATCTTCTGCGATGAGATTGAATCTTTGCTTGTCAATGGTGATAAGGGGTTCCATTGTGGAAGTTACATCCTTGATAGTGGATAAATAATCTCTAACAAGATAGATGAAAGTAGAGTCTGGGAACATCTTTTCTTTTTGAAAGGAGTGTTGGTGAGTGATGGGTTTTCGAGATAAGGCATCTGCCATGATGTTGGTGTTGCCTGGGATAAAAGTGAAATTTATCCGATAAGATGAGAAAAAATGAGCCCATCTGGCCTGTCGGCTATTTTGTGTTTCTGTATATTGTAGAACTCGTAAATTGTGATGATCGGTTCTTATCTCAATGGGGAATTGGGCTCCGATCAGTAAATGTCTCCATTCTTGTAAGGCCTTTTTTATGGCCAGAAGTTCCTTTTCTAGGACGGTGTAATTGACCTCTGAGTTGGATAAAGTCTTGGACAGATAGGCGAGAGGATGTTCTCTTCCGGCCGTGTCCATCTGTTTTAGTACCGCTCCTATGGCCTTGTTAGAGGCATCGGATTCAACTATAAAGGGTAGTTTTTGATTTGGTAGTCTCAAGATGGGGGCTGTAGTAAAGGCCTGTTTCAATTTCAAAAAGGCTTCCTGGGTTTCGTTAGTCCAGTCAAATTTGTGATTCTTCTTAAGAAGTTTAGTGATGGGAAGAATGGTACGTGAGAATTGTGGGATAAATTTGCGGTAAAAATTTGAAAACCCCAAAAAACTCTGAATTTCTTTTATGGTTTGTGGTATGGGCCAATTTAGAACTGCTTGTACTTTGGTGGGGTCCATTTGTGTCCCTTGTGCGGATAGTATGTACCCCAAATATGAGATTTGGGGTTGATGAAATACGCACTTTTCTAGTTTGGCAAAAAGATGGTTCTGTTTAAGTCTTCTTAATGCTTCCCGAACATGGATGATGTGATCAGGGAGGTTCTTGGAGAAAATCAAAATATCATCGATGTATACCACTACCGTGTGTAGTAAGAGGTCTGAAAAAACATGGTCTATAAACCTTTGGAAAACGGCAGGTGCGTTGGAGAGACCAAATGGCATAACCCTGTATTCGAAATGTCCGAATGGGGTTCTAAAAGCAGTCTTCCACTCGTCGCCTTTGCGTATTCGGATGAGGTGATAGGCGCCTCTCAGATCGAGTTTGGTGAATATGGTAGCTCCTCTCACGGCTTCTAGGATGTCTGGAATAAGGGGCATGGGGTACTTATCCGAAATGGTTATTTTATTTAACCCTCTGTAGTCTATACAGGGCCTAAGTTCAGTTGTATCCTTTTTTGGGATAAAAAATAACGACGCACCTGCCGGTGAATGAGATTCTGTGATGAGTCCGTTACGGAGATTGCTTTCCAAGTATTCATGTAGGACATTTTTTTCTGTTTGAGACAGAATGTACATCCTACCGAAAGGAATAGGTTGGTCTGGAATTAAGTCAATGGAACAATCGTCCCGACGATGGGGAGGGAGTTCTTTGTACTCAAGATCAGAAAAAACTTCTTTATAATCATGATAATGGTTAGGCAAGGTTGTCATCACTTTGATGGAGGTTGATTCCTGAGACTGAGGTATAGGCGGGAGGGTGTGAAACCCTACTGATCCCTCATTTAAACAATGGTTTACACAATGTTCTGAACCTAGAAAAAGAGTTCCTGCTGTCCAATTGATAAAAGGGTTATGTAGTCGGAGCCATGGAAGACCCAAGATCACGGGATAGTGGGCTGCTCTTATGAGGTCGAAAGCTAGGTCTTCTTGATGGGTCGAAATAGTCATGTTTATCAGTTCGGTTTCTTCTTTGATAAGTCCCGAAGAGAGGGGGGTACCATCCACTCCTTCTACGGGGATGAATGTAGAACGTGATCTACGAGGGATATGATACTTGTGGGCCCAGTGGTCATCCAGGAAGTTTCCTGCGGCTCCACAATCGATCAGAGCTGGGATGTTGTCAAGTAGGTGATCTTTCACTCTCAATGATATTTTGATGAGCACCATTTGGGTAGAAATTGGAGAACTGTGTTTTCCTTCCCGGATCATAGTTCCCCTTATGACCGGGAATTTGCGTTTCCCGATCTTCTAGGAGGGACCAATGGGCAATCCTTTAACTCGTGTTCTTTGGAGGCACAGTACATACAGAGACCCAAAGTACGGCGTCTGGTTCGTTCTTCTGTGGTTAAGGGGCCTCTTGCAGATCCTACTTGCATGGGTTCTTCTTCTTTGGAGGATTTGGGATGGAATTTAGTATTTTCAGGTAAGCGGGGGTTTCTGGATCGTTTCTTTTCTGTATTACGTTCTTGTAGGCGGTAATCTAGTTGGAGAACCATAGTGATCATTTCCGCGAAATTCCCAGGTCGAGGCAGTCTAGAAATCTCGTCTTTTAGATCTTCGTTGAGTCCTCTACGTAGTAAGGTAATTAAGGCATCATCAGACCAGGCAGTCTCATGGGCCATTTGTTTGAATTGGGTTATAAAAGATAAAGTTTCCATAGACCCCTGTCGAAAGTCTAATAGATGCTCTTGTGCTGATATGATTACTTCTTGTCTTCCAAACATTGCCCTCAGACTATTGATGAATCCAGGATAGGAATCTAAAATTGGATTATTGGTTATCACTAGTGGGGTCGCCCAAGCGAGGGCAGCTCCTACAAGATTCGAAATCATATGGCCTACTTTAATGCGGTCTGTAGGAAAATAAGCAGGTTTAAAGGCGAATTGCACTACACATGAGTCTAAAAACTCACGAAGTTTTTTTGGATTACCATCATATTTACCGCCCGGTAATGGGCCTGGTGGTAAGTCGTGGTGTTGCATCATTAATTGTCTGAGAACGGCATTATCGTTTTTTAGGGTCTGGACCTCTGTGGTGAGATTTTGCAATCCCGCCATCATTTGTTGTATTTGTTGGTCCATTTATTCTATTATTTTTGGCGTTACTTTCTGTTATGACTCTTGCAATTATTTACTAACAACAAAGTTTCTATGAATATATTTTTAAAGAGGTTCACTGAACCCTTACCTGCGAAGAGGGAAATGGGTAAGGATGAACAGTGGGGAGCTTTCCCAGCTCCACCTGTGACCTCGATAAGGTGAAAACAAGATCCTAGGTAAAGCAGGGGAAACCCTCCTGGGGAAGAAAACCCAAACGTAGAGTCAGACTGTAGGTCCGGAAGCAAAGTTTCCTATCTTTACGAGCGATGCAGAGTTTTGTGCGGATTTGCAGTGTTCAGTTGCAAGATATCCTTTGCTTTAAATTAACTTTTTGGTGCACGTGTTGCGCAAAGTAGGAAGTCTTGATCGGGTGTGATGCACAAAGTAGTAGATTGTCCTGGCGTCTGTGAGAGGGTGTTTGCCTTTATAGCAAATATAAATTGACTGTCTGACAAATTAAACAGATTGGCAAAAAGTCCAATGTAGGGTTAATCCGACGAGTTCAGAAAGAAATTCCCCTTGGAAACAATGTGTTAGAAGTCACACAACAAGAAGGGTTTTAGATACGTATTCCTAGTTTAATTTTGACTAGAATTACAATAAGAGTTCAGAGTGGCAGAATGGCAGTGAGTATGAAAGGCACTGCTTTTCCGTTTGAAATTATGTGTTAATATACACACGGAGTATCTGCAGCCAAAGTCTCGCCGGGAACAAACTTTGAAAGGATCCCAAGATTAGTTCCGGAGTCGTAATCCAAACAAACTAAGCGAATGGGAAGTGCTGAGCAAGCCACGGGGAAGCCGTGCTGAGCTCGAGTTACAGAGCAGGGAGAAATGAATGAGAAAAGAAAGGAAAAAAGGAAAGGAGATAGCACTTACTTCGCCCGGAGATCCATTAGTTTCACAGAGTTAAGTTTGAAGTAACGCGCCGTTCTGGGTTGGAAAGCTAGTAATAAAGGAGGAGTTAGAAGCGGCCATTTTGGAAGAGACTAGACCAACGAAGATGTTAAAATAATCGCAGTGAAAAGAATCCGCCATGTTGGGGAGGTGATTCTTGGCTTACCGATGTATTCTCCACCTTCTCCATAGGGAATACCTATGTATGACACTTTCCCTAACAGAGCCCGTGCCCACTGCCCAAGCCTACTCCTTTCCTGCTACCAGCACTGCCTGCCTCAGCGCAATCCAGCACCCTGCTGCCCCTAGCATTGCCTGCCCTAGCGCAAACCAGCACCCTGCTGCCCCTAGCACTGCCTGCCCTAGCGCCATCCAGCGCCCATCTGCACCTATTACTGCCTACCTTAGTGCCATCCAGCACCTTGCTGCCTCCAGCACTGCCTTCCCTAGCGCAATCCAGCGCCCTGCTGCCCCTAGCACTGCCTGCCCTAGCACCATCCAGCACCCGGCAGCCTCCAGCACTGTCTGCCCTAGCGCCATCTAGCGCCCTGCTACCTCTAGCACTGCCTGCCCTAGTGCAATCCAGCACCCTGCTGAATCTAGCGCTGCCTGCCCTAGCGCAAACCAGCGCCCTGCTGCTCCTAACAATACTTGCCCTAGAGCCATACAGCACCCTGCTGCCTCCAGCACTGCCTGCCCTAGCGCCGCCCAGCACGCTGCTGCACCTAGCACTGCCTGCCCTAGTGCCATCCAGCACCCTGCTGCCTCCAGCGTGGCATAACCTAGTGCCATCCAGCGCCCTGCTGCCTCAAGCACTCCTTACCCTTGTGCCATTCAGCGCCCCTCTGCCTCCAGCATGGCATGACCTAGCGCCATCCAGCACACTGCTGCCTCCAGCATTGCCATCCATTACGCCATACTGCACACTGCTGCCTCCTACACCGCTCATGGGCTGCACCAGCCTACACCTTAATGCATGAAGATCTGCCCACCTTCCCTATACACAAGACTGCCAACCTCGCCTTACCCCAATTCGGCCCTATAAGACTCCACAAACTATGTAGCAGAACCAACATGCTTCACTCATCCCTGCTGGGCTTCCCCTACCCCATCACAGGCGAAAACAGAAATCTCAGACTTGTCATCCACACCAGTCCCCCTTCATCCTTACACACCTCCACGCTCACCATCATCCCCACTAGCGCCCCTAACCCCCCCCCTAGCCACCCAGAATGTGTCCCTTAAATGTGCTCTCATTAATGTTCAATCCTTAGAGTCACATGCCATCAAAATCCACTATCTGATTCTAGACCATGACCTGGACCTACTTGCCACCACTGCATCTTGGCTTCATAGTGCCTCCGGTCCCTTGCTCATGCTTGCCATCCCCCTGAGCACACTATCTTCAGGGCTGCCGGCAACAACACAGTTGGAGGAGGCATAGCTCTCAGTGCAAAAACATCCCTCTCCATCGCTAGTACCCGAACAATACCCATTGCAGGCTACAAAACGTTGCTACGCAAAATAGCTATACATTCTCAGACCACCTACAATATGCTCCTCCTCTACCATCAACCCAACTCACCTACTGCTCCTGAATCCTACATCCCCTTGCTGATCACATCCCTGCTCAAACCCCTAACCAAATGCATCGTTCTAGGTGATATTAACCTAGGTTACAATGACCTTACAGACCCCAAGGCCATTGCACTAGCGAATATACTTAAAGACAGCTTCTCTCAACGAGTCACTGCACCCACGCAACTTAATGGCTGCATCCTTGATTGGATCCTCACCACCAATGCCAACATCCATATCTCTTCTATTAACCCGGTGCCCTGGTCAGACCATCAGCTAATAGAATCCAACCTCTTACACACCAATTGCGCCCCTGAGAAAAAAAAAAGGCCCAACCCCAACCAGATTATGGTCAGAAACACCAAGAATCTAACACATAAAATCCTTAAGCCCATGCTACTTACTATGCTCCCTCCCCTCCCCCCTCCTTGTTCCAGTAAACCGGATGACATAGGAAACTACTACGGCCTTGGCCTCAGCATCTACATTGACCCTCATGCCCCACTAAAACTTAAAACCCCCAAACCACACAAGCCCACTAACATATGGTTCACGGACGAGTTCAACTCCCTTCGTAGAACCAAGAGAGCACCAGAGCATCTCGCTAAGAGACACCCATCTCCGAACAAATCTTTAAACCTTGCTAACATCTCCCTGGCCTACAAGAAATCCATAATTTTCAACAAAGCCGCCTCTTATGACAACAGAATATCAGGCACAAGTTCCAATACTAAAGAACTCTTCGATATACTAAGAGAAATTAAGACACCTGTTCTATCAGCCACCCACACCATGGCAGATAAACAATGGTGTACAATAATTCAAGATGCTCTTTCCAAGAAAATTGCGTTTCTTCACAAGAAAATGAACCTAAAGAAAATGCAACTTGTAGCCAAAAACACAACTCAGGCCACCCACAGAAGTTCAGCCCCACCACCATAGCCATGACAGCCACCCGCTTTATTTTTCGTTCTCCCAAGTGTCTCATAGCACGCTACTGCAAACACTAAAACCTTACAATTGCAAGGGAAATGAATGCCCAGCGCATAACATTAAACATTGCACCCCTGCTCTGACCCCTATTACTGACTTTGTCAACGCCTCTTTCAAAGCCTACACTGTCCCCAGCAGCATCAAATAAGCCTGGGTCATATCACTTCTCAAGAAAACCTTTTTTTACCCTGCCATGCCCACCAACTACCACCCCTTCACTACAGTACCCTTCCTGCTCAAGATATTAGACTGTATTGCTTATGCACTAGTACAACAATTCTTAGAGCACCAACTCCTACTTGGAGCTAGATAATCCGGCTTTCGACAAAAGCACAGTACCGAAACTGCACTTCTTGACCTGAAAATACAGTTGGACAGTATACGCGACTCTGGTAACTCAGCTCTTCTCCACTTCCTCGACCTCTCAGCAACCTTTGTTCTGGTAGATGACAACACACTCTGCCAACACCTCAGCTCTCACTTCCACTTCTCCTTAGAAGCTATTACTTGGATCACATCCTTCCTCGGTGATCGCACTTCCAGAGTTTTCTTAGACACCGCTGCTGCTGACCCCATCCCAGTCCCCCTTGGGAACCCCCAAGGCTCCTGTCTATCCCCCATCCTATATAACACTTATAACAAACTGCTCTTTGACATTCTGGACTTTCTTGACATCATTTACACAAACTTTGCAGAAAATACTCAAATCCTCATCCCAATTTCCGTCAACTAAATTGAGGACTCCATAAACAATGTGTATAATGCTATACAAAATTGGATGGCTACACACAATGGCCTTCATTACAGGTTTGCAGGTAAAAAAAGGAAATTACCGGCATGCCAGTAGTACCGTGTCCATGTAGCACTGCTACCGGAATCTACGGTAGATTCCGAGTCAGCGTGCACACACATTCCGGCATGCCGGAAACGGTAGCACCGGCATGCCGGTAGCAGGCACTGATGATACCGTAATTACCGGTACCCTGATGCCGGTAATACCGGCACCGGAGGCAAAGTCATTGCACCGTAATGGGAAATGCACTGGTGGCCATCTTTAAAATCACAATCCATTCCAATCCTCATTCCACAGCAGTGCTACTGTCAATCCAACTGCACAGCAACACTGAGGATAATGTAATTGACACGAGGAGGAACCGTGCGTTGGCACACACCCCGCTTTAGTGAGCAGGAGCTCAAAATGCTTGCGGATACACCAGTCGAGCATGCTGAAGTGGTCTTTGGAGCCGATCTACGCCACCCAGCACAGTTGAGAAAGAAGGCGATATGGGAGGAAGTGGCCACCAAACTGTCTGCGGTGGGGACAACACCCCGGACTGTCAGAGACTGCCGCAAGAGGTGGGACGTCTTACATCTCCGGGTCCATAACCTCCTCGCCGCTGACCGCAGCCAGGGGCTGGCCACAGGAGGCAGTGTGCCATCCCCCATAAAACTTCAGCCATGGGAGGAGACCTGTAGCACCATCATACACATCAAGAGTATTCAGGGGGGCGAAGATGAAGAGACGGGTTGTGACTGTAACTTAAATCACAAATCTCACACATGTATCCCCAATGCCAATGGTGAAGTCCAAATGACACGTCATTGGCACTAGATCGCTGCTGCCTTGCCACCCATAAACAGCCTCATTGCACAAAAGTATCTACCTGCCTGGAAGACAGGCAACAAACCCCACTGACACACCCAACAGCTGCTGTCAACGCTGTGCTACCATATGGCCCAATCCACCTCATGGCAAGATGCACATACCTTTGACACCAGTTACACACCTGGCACATCCAACATGCCCATGCCCGCAGTGCCTACCTCAATGCATCAACGCACAAAATGGGAACACATCACATTGACAATCAAACCCCACATGGCACACAGACCCTGTGGCATGGCCACAACACCCAAGCCACCAGACGCCAGTACCTCAGCCAACAGACACTGCGCATTCTATGCCAACACCACAGCGATTCCCCCAGACTGCATCCCCCACATATTCCTGTGTGTACCATGCCAGGCCCACAGACATGTCCATGATAAATGCACATGCCTCTGAATGTACTAGCATTGATGAATGTCAGATGGATGCACACCCATTATGTATGTCCTGCCTCACTGTCCCCCACAGGCAACTCAACTGACAGCAAGGGGGAACTAGCCACCACACCCCGTTCTAGCACTGCACATCGCTGCCGACGCAAAACCACTGACTCCAGCCAGGTGGCAGGCACCTCGATCGCCAGGCACGAGCGTGCCACTACATCGACTGCGCAGGCTCGAAGCCACCAGGAAACACAAGTTGGCCAGCAGACACAGCACCCACCAACACCTGCCAGCAGGGAGCCCCTGCAGTCAACCACAAAACCTGCGGCCAATCAGGCACATCATGTGGAAGAGTCTGTTCCACCAGAGGCCAGTGAGCTGGAGGAGGCCCATACACCAGTGGCCAGCGAGCCAAAGGAGACCCATACACCAGTGGCCAGTGAGCTGGAGGAGGACCAATCTCCAGTGGGTAGCCAGCCAGAGGAGGCCCAATCTTCAGTGGCCAGGCAGCCGGAGGAGGCCCAATCTCCAGTGTGAAGCCAGCCGGAGGCGGCACAATCCCTGGCACCCAGTCAGGCAAACATCAACACAACAGCAACAGATGACTCTGAAGCAGCTGTGCTCACTCCCCCAGGACATCAGAGCCCGCCTCCCTTGCCACTACCCGGACTCGGCCACATTAGAGACCTCAAGGCGTGGCTCACATGGATGGAAGGCATGCCAGACCATGCAGGAGGCCGTGCAAGACAATGCAAGAATGGTCAGCAGAGCTGTGTACCGCATGGTCAGGAGTGTACGAGAAGGAAATGCAGTCATGGCTGCAATGGCCCAGTCCATCAGCCAGTTGGCTACTGCAATTGTGGAACAACGTATTGTCACCACAACCCCCAACCCGGTCCATCATCCAGCACAACACCGGCCAGTTCGATGCAAACAAGCCCTGTGCGTCACTCACAGCGACTTCTTCACCACCCAGAGGATCACCCCTCTCTTCCAAAAAGGGACGTGAATAGGAGAACTCACAAGTGCATGTGGGGATGGAGTAGCTGTGAAGTTGTCGTGTAGGTAGTGGGGGAGCTTGGGGTATTGGGTTTTGGGGTAGTGGGGTAGCAGGTGTTGGGGTATTGGGTGTGGGGGTAGTGGGGAAAAGGGTGTTGGGGTAATGGGTGTGGAGGTAGTGGGGGAGGGGGTGTTGGGTCAATTTAACGGGACAGTAGTGGTAGTTCAGTAATGCAAATATGTACATAGTTATTCATTGATCAATACAGCTGTTGTGTGAAAGAAAAACACATGACTGGACATTGCTGCATGAGAGTGTGTCTATTTTATTATGTACAGTGCCCAGAGCCCTGTGTGACTCATGCCCAGTGCCTTCTATTTTCCAGTCCATCACAAGTAGTGGGCAATTAAATCTTGCCGTGTCGCATGTCCATTATTTGCATTGTGCCGGTGAGGAATTCCACCATCTTCCTCATCATCAGTTGGCATCATGTCCATGTCAGAGAGCAGGGGACGTTGCACTGAATGCACAGTTTGTGTTGCATGGCACATACTAACACAATTCTTCCCACCTTCTCTGGCCGGTAAATGAGTACCCCCTCCGACCTGCTGAGGCAGCGGAACCCGGCCTTCAACAGGCCAAATGTCTGCTCAATGGTGACACGAGTGTGTGCATGTTCACGGTTGACTGGTTCATACCTGTTGACTGGTTGCCTGATGGGGGTCATGAGCCAGCCCTTCAGGGGATACCCGGCATCACCTGCATGGGAGCAAGAGAAAGGGTACTTGTGATTAATTTGGTAATTCCATGTTAGCACTGCCTGCACAGTGTTCATGATTAGATGCAACAAAGGATTCATAACTGCACATGACATGTACCATTTTCGAAGACCAGGGTAAGTGTACCTAAAGGGCTGATCCATGGGCAGGGGGATGGGTGCAGTTGCCTCCCCAAGGACCATTCAATGGGAGCCTGCACTCTCACAAATCAGGTCCAAATGTCCATGATGACCTCAGATTTCATTGATGTGTTAACAATGGAAATGGACTGTGCATGGACTGTGGATAGACACACATTTGCCTGATTGGCTTCATGTAACACAGTGGCATTCCAAGTATGCATTCTACTTATTCATGTCTTCATGTAGATGTCCATCGACACATTCCCCCATATGAGTAGGTCAGATTTACATTGGTGGTATGGGCCACAGGTGATATGGCTGTGTGGGGGTTGGCCTGGTGGAACTAAGGTACTTTGGATGAGTCCTGCTCCTCTCAATGATATCTTGGTGGAAGTCAATGATTGCTGATTTTGATCGTTTTCATACTTGTGCCATTGTACTTGGGGTTGTCCCTTAAGGTGACATGACAGGCATGCTGATCTGCGGTGTACCTGTGGACTGAGTGCAGTGACTGATAATATTGAGTGTGGCAGATGGCTTTCTCACAGGCAGGGCTGCATGACTTGTGATTTCCTTTACTGATATCAAGTATTTCATGCATTGTCACTACAGGTGGTGCATTGTGGTACATGTGGTTAATTTTTTCTGATGTTCCTGATACATGTGCCAGTGTTTGCACGGTGTCTGTTGATTGCATGTAGACACAGCTGTGCAGGCCTTGCACATTTGCAAGCATTGGCTGTGTTCACAATCATTTTAATTTGCTAAGGTCACAGTTGAAGGCACCCAGGACACTGTGTGTGGTCTTGTTCCATTCTATGTGTGTGGTTTAATATTGTGCAGGTTGGGAATGTAGAGGTTGCTAGGTCTGATTCCTCATCCGATTTTGCCTTCTATTACCCAACGCAGTCTCTCTGCACTTCATTGCATACCTGGTAATGTTATTGGCTATTTGCAGGAGTGATGAAGGATTAATGCATGCCATGTGCACTTGTGCTCCTCATGCATGCAATCCGATGCTATGTTCCCAGACCCCTCATGGCCCAGCCAGCAGACATGTTGCCTATGCTTGTGATCCCCCCCGCAATCAACACCCCTCATGGCCCAGCCAGCAGACACGTTGCCTATGCTTATGACGCCCCCAATCAACCCCCCCCATGGCCCAGCCAGCAGACGCGTTGCCTGTGCTTGTGACCCCCCCAATCAACACCCTTCATGGCCCAGCCAGCAGACACGTTGCCTATGCTTGTGATCCCCCCCAATCAACACCCCTCATGGCCCAGCCAGCAGACACGATGACTATGCTTGTGATCCCCCCAATCAACACCCCTCATGGCCCTGTGGTTTGACTCACCCAGCAGCCAGATACATTGTGCAGCATGTTGTGCCATGTAGCGGGGAAGGGTGGAGTTGTGCAGCACCATAGCATCATGTGTGGAGCCAGGGTATCTTGCCCAGCAATGTGTGATGATTTTGTGTGCCTCGCACACTATCTGTACATTCAGGGAATGGTACAGCTTCCTGTTGCAGTAAACTACCTCCACAGCATGCCGGACACCCAGCTACACATGTGTGCAGTCAAGGGCACCGATTACATTTGGCATGCCTGTCAGTGCATAGAATGCTATTTTGGTTGCATTCACCTCCTACGCAGTCCGTGGTAAACTAATGTGGTCGCTTGCGTGTTTCAGGAGTGCAACTAGCACCTGGTTGAGCACACAGGAGAAACAGGGTTGTGAGATTCCATGCAGCTGCCCCACTGTGTGCTGGTAAGTGCCTGTGGCAAGGAAGGTTAGCACAGACACTACATTCAGCAGGGGGGGCAGTGGCTGTCCGGATATTGATCAGACTCACCAGGTCATCATGAAAGAGGTCCACTATGTGGGGATGGTGTTCCTGTCCAGCCGGTACAGGGTGTGGGTCTGAGCAGGGGTTATGTTGAATGGGCTGGTCCTTAGGTGAGAGATTGGTGGCTGCCTGTGGGGAACAACTTCCTGCACAATGGGTATGTGCTGGCCCAATTGTGCCCTCTTTCTCCTCCTGCACCTTCACTGCATTCTCTGGCTCACTGCCACCTAAAAGAGTAGCAGTGCATGCATGCCCTTCAGCTCCAGTACTGGAAGTGCTAATGGTAGCATTGTGGATTTGGGAGGGTTGTGGAGTGTGGGAATGCTCCTTTTGTGCTGTGCCACACTCCATTGCCTCCACCTGTGTTGATTGTGTGCATCTGTGGCAGGTTTCTACACACCAGATTCCTATTAACGCCTGAACTGCGATGCCAGTGTTAACGGCATCATTGTGTCCATTATTACCGGCATGTATATGCCGGTAATTGCATGTCTGTGCAACTCTTAATGTGCACTTAACTGCGGCATGTCAGTGTCACTGGCTCGGCTGCCGCGTGTCGATGCTCATACCGGCAAGGGTGAGGCCGGTGCCAGCGGGTGCCTGCCGATGAAGGTGACACCGGCATCACAGCTCATAATACTCCGGTCCGGTAAACGATGCTGGTACAGTAATACCGGCATCAATTTTACCAGACCAGCAACCTTGTAATGAGGCCAAATCTCTCTCTCAATAATGAGAAAACAGAGTTACTCATAGTTGGCTCTTCCCAAAACCTCAAATCCCTAGATACCTCCTAAGCCTCCCTCCATATTGATCGCATCACCATCCAAATCCTCAAACAAGTTAAAAACCTGGGAGTTTATCTCGATGTGGACCGCACCATGATGAAGCACATCAATGTCCTTGCTTCCTCAACAGCCTACACATCGAAGCTCATATGCCTGAGCAGAAAGTTAAATTATACCAACAACTGCCTCACTCTATTGAGAGCCCACATACTCAGTAAACTTGATTACTTCAACGTTCAAAGGCGCATCTGCTGCCAATATCGTCAAGCTTCAACTCCTCCAAAATAAAGCGTTATGCACAGTCTTGGGGCGTTGCTGCTCAGACCACATCACAGAGCCCGACATGACGCCTATTGGCTGCCCAGCAAAGCTGGATTGACTTCAAGACCCTATCATTCGCTCACTGGCACATTTACAACAAAGCCTCTCTTTACATGAAGTGTATCATCACCAGGATACAACAGAAGTGTATCCTGCACTCCTCCAGCAGCATCTATTTATGGACTCCACACTTCAAATGTGTCCGAGCAGGTGGCTGTAGTTTTAGTGTCAAAGCACCTACCCTTTTCAACTCATTGATGCAGGCCATTAGAAATTAACCTTCCTACTCCCCATTGAAAAGACTTCTAAAAACATGGCTTTTTGTACAAATGTGATTAAGTGCTCCAGTGGGTCTGCTCCAGCACTATGCTGCCCACACTGAGTCTCTTGGCACATGACCTTCCACTGACCTCAGCCATAGACATTTGACTCACCACTAACGTCCATTTGTTGTTTTGTTACTGTGTTTTTACACACTTTCTGTACAAACACTGTGATACCACTGGGTGTTACACAAATATTATAAATAAATACATAAATATCATTGTGACGGTGATGCCAGATTTGTGAGGTTAGGCAGTGCAGCTCGATGACTAGGGCAATGTGGTCATATTTCTTTATTCCTGTGATGAGATGGGCTGCAGGCTACTGGCCAACTTTCAGTGGGGCCAGAGAAGAGGTTGAGACTGCGGCGAAGCGTACACTTTCTCTCGCCCAATTGGGAATGCAGCAAGGCTTGTGCAGTTGTCTTCAAGTCTGTAGTGCAGCGCATTTTTAGAGCTGGGGAGATGTGGTCCTTTTGTGATAGTTTGAGGATAAGTCTGCCTGCTGCGTTCTGGATGCGTTGCAGTTGTTTCAGAAGGCATTCCGTTTTCCGAGGTATAGGCTGTCGGCATAGTCTATTTTGGACAGGATGAGGGAGATGATGGTTAGTGTTTTGTGGGTGAGGAATGGTAGTATCCTTTTGATCATGCATAGGAGGAAGAGGCAACTATTGATTAATCAGTTTACTTGTGGTTCTAGCATTAGCTCATTGTCTATTAGGACTCCAAGGTGTTTTACTATTTCAGTTGGCGTGGGCACTGTTCCTAATTCTGTAGGCCATGGAACATATAGATTGTTTTCCTGGTTTTTGAATATGATCATGATTTTGGTTTTCTGAGTTTGAGGCTGTTTGTGTTCATCCAATAATAGAGTTCTTTTAGACAATCTATTAGCGTTGTGTTCTCTTCTTGTACGTCTTCGATTTTGTTGATGGTTTGTGTGTCATCGGCATAGTTGTAACATATGAGGCCATGCCTTTTGATGAGGTTGATTAATGGGTAGATGTTGAAAAGAAAGGAGAGGGAACAGGGAGGATCATTGTGGTACTCCACAGGTGGATCCCCGTGGTGTAGATTTGAATGGTTTTAACCATACTGCTGCTGTTCTTTCAGTTAGGAATTATTGAATCCAAAGTAGTGCTGTGTCAAATAAGATGTCAATTCCACCATCACAGAGTAGGTCATAGATCTCCAAGGCGTATTTGCACATAGATCTTGTGTTTATGTGATTGCAGTGAATTGTAGTGGTGTATTTTTGTTTTGTTGCTGTTATTGGTTTTGTCTCATAGTGGTCTTGTTGGCCGGTTTCCAAGTTAGTCTTATTTTGTGCGGTTTTTAACAAGAGGTCAGTTTTTTAAATGAATACGTCTGCTAGATTAAGTGTTGGGTTCTTGATTTCTTCCAGGTCCTCTTCTGTATTTTGTTGTGGCTGATGTGTGTGTCCTGTGGTTTTGGTGATAGATGGAGTAAGGGTGTTGTTTTCTGTTCTGTTCCAACTTGGTGCTTCTGTTCTTTTTCAATGCTGTCCTTGTATTTTGCTGTGACATCTGGTGCTGTAGGAGGTGTTGTGCTATTCTGGTTCATGGTTTGTCGTGAGGTAAGATGTTAGGTATAGTGATTTTTCTCTTCTCTTGGAGTAAGTTCTGTTTTGGTTGTGTTTGTAGGGGTGTATTCCATTGTCTTGATTAATTCAGATGTTGAGGATGTGGCACGGTGTAGTTCCTTTCCATTAGTTCCTTCTTCTATTTTTCTTTTGCGTTGCCTTGTTCTGTGATGTGACATGTTGTCGTTCTTTGGAGTATGTACGTTTAGAATGTGTTCTCTGTTTTGGTTTTGGTAGCCGTGGCTGTAGCTCACCAGCAACAGCTTCCGGTTTTTATTAAGGATGTGAGTAAGTTTGTTATTGTTTGGCGTTAGAAATTGTGGAGGGGTGTGGTCTGGGCTGTTTTACGGGATGGGCTCTGGGAGTTAGGGGGTTAGGTATTTGGGCCCAGGATACCGTTATAGGGTTGGCTGGTTTGGTGTCCTTCTCTTTGCCTAAGCTATCCTGGAGTCTCAGAGTAGACGGTTGCGCCATTGGCTGAGTTTCAGGAGCAGCAGTGAATTTGATTCGGAAAAAAGTGAATGGTCAGTTGGGGGGATCTAAGTTTTAGGACCCAGCAGTGAATGGAGTACATAGGAGACTGACCATATTAGATATTGGGGAAAAGCCAAGATCACGGGGCACAGCAGTCAGTGACAGCACATCTAGATTTGACTTTCCTGGATAGTGGGAAAAGGCCAAGAATTTCAGATTAAGACAGTGCATGTTTTGTGAATAGATATGCAAAAGTCACATCAGAATAATGTAAGCAGTGGTGGACCTGCTGCAGGATTGTAATGTTAAAGGTAACCTGAGTGAGAGAGGTGATATGTAACAGGCTGGAGTGCTCTTTCAGTTAGGGACAGTAATGACGACAGTGGGCTTCCTGCTTTCCTGGCTGACACCGGCAGACACTCTCTGGAGCTGCTTCTTCAGGAGCTGACCTTTGCCTCAGGGCTCTCAGCCGTGGGTTACCCATGGCATAGGCTGCCCTAGTGCGGTGTATTAAATAGGTCAGATGAGCCAATCAGCAGTTAGGGGTGGGGTTGGAGGTGGGAGTGCAGGCATGGAGGAAGCAGACAGGGGGAAAGGACCTTATGCGCACACAGCACAGCTACTTTTAAAAATACAAATTCCCCCAAACTGTATCGGTTGGGGGGTTCACCTGGACCTGCATCGGGCCTCTGCTGCTGTAGAAAGGCAGAAGGCCAAGCAAAAACACTGAGTCCCTTGCCGTGTGTTGTGGCTCGGGAGAGGAGTCAATCAGCTGTTACATGGGTGGTTGGCGGGAGTGCGGGCTGGGAGAAAGCGGGCAGGGGGAGAAGGACCTCTTGCACACACAGCACAGCTACCTTTTAAAATAAAATTTCCCCAAAAATGAATGGGTAAGGGGGCTCACCTGCACCTGCTTTGGGCCTCTGCCGTTGTAGAATGGCAGAAGGCAAAGCAAAAGCACTGAGTCCGTCATAATGTGTTGTGGCTCAAGAAAGGAGCCAATCAGCTGTTAGAGGGTGGATTGGGAGGCAGGAGTGTGGGCGGGGAGGAAGCAGGCATGGGGAGAGGAACCTAATGCGCACAGAGTGCAGCTACCTTTTAAATTACAAATTCCCCAAAAAGTGATGGGTCGGGGTCTCACCTGCACCTGCCTCGGGCCTCTGCTGCTTTAGAATGGCAGAAGACCAAGCAAAGGCAACTGAGACCTTCACTGTGTGTTGTGGTTCAGGAGAGGAGCCAATAAGCTGTTAGGGGATGGGTTGGGAGGCAGGAGTTCAGGCGGGAGGAAGCGGGCAGGGGGGGAAGGATCTAATGTGCACACAGTACAGCTATCTCTTAAAATACAAATTCTCCCTAAGTGCGCAGAGGGTGCAGGCAGGGGGACAAGGACCTAATGTGCACACAGTGCAGCTACCTTTTAAAATACAAATTCTGCCTAAATGGAAGGGTTGGGGGGGCTCACATGCACTTGCCTCGGGCCTCTGCTTCTGTACTGTAGGAGGTTTCGTCTTTTTGGGGCAAACTCTGGATTTGGCAGTATTTCCTTACAGTGGTAATCTTTCAGTAAACTGGCAGTAAACTGGCCTTACCATTAGAGATAGTTCAGTATTACCCTATTTTGGTAATAATATAGTGTTAGCTTGTATTGGCGGTGCATTTTTGTGGTATCTTACTTCGTGGTATTTTCAGAATTACCATATTTTTGTTGTATAGTGGTGAGAATATCTTTTTATACTACGACCCCATCATAAAACAAAGATGTCCTCTCTATTAGAATATCTCTTGGTCGCCTGTGTAGAACCCCCCAGACCTATCACACTTTTAGAGAACCCAGTGAGTTTATTCCGAATGCAACCTATTGTATGTGGCTTGTATTACTGTCTTATTTACATCCAGTAACCTATGGGTCTCATTTGGCACTGCCTTCTTTTCTGCACGCAGAGAAGTCATCATTCACACCTACACAATCTTCTGTCTTGCTCATTTGTATACATTTACTCTTATTCTAAACTTGTCCCACAGGGTAAAGGAGAAAGCAAAATTATTTACCACATCGGTATAACACAAGAACTGAGTCCCTCAAAGTGTGTTGTGGCTCGGGAGAGGAGTCAATCAGCTGTTAGGAGGTGGGTTGGGAGGCGTGAGTGTGGGTGGAGTGGAAGCAGGCAGGGGGAGAAGGACCTAATGTGCACACAGCGCAACTACCTTCATAAAATACCCATTTCCCCAAAATGGATGGGTTAAGGGGCTCACCTGCACCTGCCTCAGACCTCTCCTGCAGTAGCCAAGGTTAGCGTGGTGTCAATGTTAGTGTGGAGATTTCTTCCCAATGAAGTCGATTGGCCGGCTGAGCCACGTTCTTGACACCAGTCTAGTCTGCTTTCCTCCAGCTCCCTCACTCCTCCTCCGCCCTCGGTACTGGACTCATTCCCACCAGCTGTGCTCCATCAGACCGCATTGGGCACACGCTCTGGGCAGTCTCTGCAGTGTCCGTACCTCGGAGCCTGGGGAAAAAGAAGAAAAGAACGATTAACAGGCAAGTCCTACATCCACTCCTACGCGTGCAACAGAACGCAATAGACATCATTGACTTGCACAACAGAATGCAAGGAAGAACAGTGTGCACACATGTATAGAGCTTAGTCACCCTCCGCAGGCACGCTTGGCACTTACCTGTAGTCAACATCAGCAGACACGCTAGGCACTTGCTGTTGTCCTCACCAGCAACACGATTGGCTCTTACCTGAGATGTGTTGGGGTAAAGTGTAAGCCTGGGAACTAACACTTGATCCATTCTTGCCTTAGGTATAGCTGCACCAACCACACAGTCCCACAACCCAGTCACCACATCAGTACAGAGGCCCCTGGCGCTCCCACAGAGGCAAGGTAAGCATAACAGTTCTGTGTATGAATAAAGGAAGTGTTGTTGTTTATAATAATGGTAAATTTGGTGCCACTTGTTGCACTGGCTGTTTGAATTTTAAATTGGTAATGTTAGTTTTAACTGTTTATGTTGCAGTTCGTTTTGCTTTTCACACTGTTTGAAAATGAGATTTAGATACTGATTGCATTTTCTTGTGGTTTAGGGAAGGGGCTTTGTGCTCTCATGGTCGATTTCTGGTTTTGGAGCTAGTGAGACATGATGCTATCTCCTAGTTCCGTGTGTTAAGAGTCACTGAGTATGTGGTGTATGTGTGTTGTCACATAAACATGGTTTGTGGCTAGGGGTGGGGGTCCAGGTGTGTTGTCACATGGCCCCCAGGTTGTGATGCATTTGCCACTGGGTGGCTATTAAGGGTATTTTCTCAGATTGATTGTTGTGCATTCCTGTGGGCTGCCGTTTCAAGGATTGTAGTTGACGGGATTTGTCTTGTGTTTTTTTTCCTTTCTCTCTCCACCGCCATATTATTTTTTCCTTTCACTGTCTATTGCTGGTGTTCACAAAAACAGGGGATATTTCGCTGCCCCCAGATTGAGTGTTGTGAATTCATTATTGCCACAGGTAATACAATTGAGGTCCTTTTTTGGTGGTATTATTGGACAGGCGTGTGTGCCGATTTTGATGCATATATCCTTTGCTGGTTATTAGAAGTTCGATTTCTGTTTTATTTTGGTGGTGCACAGCTGATTGATTGACCTTGTGTTTATTCTCTGTCGCTGAGTTAGTTTTGACATTATCCACGCCATTACCACACATATCCTTGGCCTACGCAAGACGTGTTTAAATTGCTGCCTGCAGACCTGTTTTATCTAAGGAATTGCCATATTCCCTTGTGGTTACTTGTAAATTGTCATTTCTTTTGACAAACTGACACTGGGTTTTATTTCTTGATGTATTGTGGGTTTTGTCAAGTTTTCACCAGCACATTGTCTATGCTACAGCAAGCGTAGTACCACAGAAATACCTACATGCTGTGGGATGTATTTACCCATGCATCCGAGCCCTACCTCAAAACTGTGCAGTACTGACATGGAAAACATCATGATGGCCAGAGCTTCCCAGAAAATGCACAGGGAAATGCATGAAGAATAGGCTGCCACTCATTTTTGCCGATGTTATGGGCACAGAAGGACACTGCCTAAAACCACCATTGGACTACCCACACAGTAGTCTGAAACCATTGGGAATGGCAATGCTGACTGCCAAAAGCAAACCCATAACTGTTGGGAATTCATTTTCTTAAATCCCAAAAAGGGGTGCAGTACCAGTACTCACCACTATCCAAAAGCCGGCAGTTTAAAACCACACCAGATTTTACTTTTTGTAGAAAACTGAATAAATGAACCCAAAGCAAGCCAAAGAAAGACTTACTGAGAGGAGGATCCAATGTAAAGTTATATTCTGAAGTGACTTGAAGGTGTATAACAAGACTGGCTGTGCTGTGGATTTCAGCAGTTTAAGTAAACTTGGACTGAAAGACACTAAAAAAATCTAAATGTTTAAATTGACTGAGTGACCTACTTTTGAGTGTCACATAGGTTGCAATTGTTTAAATGTCATAGTTTTAAACTTAGAATCAGCCTTCTAGCTGCATATGTGAAAATGTTTAGTTTTATTTGAATGCAGAAACTGGGGAACAGAAATGACAGCTTAAAGAGATTCCAATTTGCCTGGCAACTACCCCCATCAGGAGTGAAACTTGAGTCACAGCTGTGTTCCCAGGCCTAGCTGCCCTTTTGCTGCTCACACCAAAAGGGATATGACACTTCCCTGATTGAATTACCTGGGCTCTGCAGGAAATTGAGCAAAGCCCTGTCCTGACTCAGGCAAATGTTTTATTGGCGGGAGTCGTAAATGGAGCTTCCTCTTGGCAGAAGCTGGGAGTGGCAGGGTCTCTGAGCTTGGCAGAAACTGGAAAGACTGGTTTCTGTACCATGTGACCTGAAAAGACACACCTCTATAGCCAGAATATGGTTTTAGAAAAAGATGAATAACTCATAGTACGGACATGTGAAAATTTTATAAATGACACCATAATTCTTGTGATTTTTCTGCCCACATTTTAAGAGGTTTTTCGAACCGGTGGCATGTTCAGGGGGGTTTTAGCGGAAAAGAGGATATTACTCAAAATGTGTGCATGTGAAAAATCTTACACTTCATCAACTAATGTCCATACTCCTTGCGCACATGTGTATAAATTTGGGTTAATGTCAGAAATTGCAAATTCAGTTAAAAAGTGAAATATGTGCCATTTCTGAATGCAAGCCCCCAGGAAGAGCAAAGTTTGGACAGGGTATATCTCCTGTGATATGTGATGGGTGCATATGATTTTAAAACAATATGTACCTCTGCAAATATGTCTTTTGTTATCAAATATAGAATGTGTGCAATTTGACAGGGGAGTGTCCTCTCTGCAAGCCATAAAATGACATCGCTCTGACTCACAGTTCCTTCCCCAATCAAGTGAGAAATGGAAATTTGACCAATGGCAAGTGGAGAGGGGTAGGGGCTAGTGATGCTGCTCACACACACCCATTTTAAAAACACATAAAAGCAGACAGACAGGACAGATAGGGACCTTTCAAATCCATTTGCAGCTGGAAGCTCTGCCGGGAAAATCCATACTTTACCTCCATCAATCTCCAGAGAAAGCGAGAAAGCTGTGCAGAAAGATCCAGACTTTAAATCCCTCAATCTTCAGAATCCAGAGAGAGAGCTGACCCAGATCACTGTGAAGTGCAGAGACCAGAGTCCCGTCTAAAACCTGACCAGATCCATGGCGAGGCCCATTTCACTCAAGAATATAGTGTGAGTACCTAGAAAACTGTGCAGAACCAATCTCCTAGTTAAAATAATATAATTCAATCTAGTTTAATCTAAGTAGAACTGTCTCCTAACTGTCACCTGTCATTTGCAAAGCTGTCACCTGTCATTTTCTAGTTGCAAGCTGCACTTGTCTTTTTGAACTTTAAAATTTCAAAAACCAAAAACGACCTTCACTAAATCGCTCATATCTCCGCGACCGTTTGTCTTAGAGACTTGCAGTAACTTTCATCTGAAAGCTGAGAATCTTAGCTTTTAATCGCATCAAGAACCACATTCCTAGTCCGTAATCGCGCCAGACGCATTCGCGAATTTTGCCGCGATTTGAAAATTTCTCCACTTGCAAAAAGATAGCTGCTTTTGCTTTCCTCTGAAAAAATCGTTTGCCTCATAAAAACTATCCCTGCATCACTGCTAGAGTGAGCCTGAGCTAATATTAACTTGATTTCACTCACCCTGAACCGCTAAAGGGAATTAAAAGCATTTTAGCATATTTTTTTCTTCATTTCCAGCACATTTAAAAGCATTTTGCCTGTGTTTTCAACTTCTGTAGTCTAAGTTGCTGGGTGAACTGAATTACATTTGAATTGCATTTCTGAGAACTGTGTGCTTCCTTCCATTTCCTTGCATTGCATAAAAGGGGGGGTGAATTGCCAGAGAAAAGTGATTACATTGTTTTGTTGAAATCATATTGAGTATTTTCTATACTGCATTTCATTCATTCAACCTTGCATTTCCTTGAACCCTATAAAACAGTCTCTTCCACATTATTCTTCTGTCCCTATTTACCAGTGTGCTATCTTATCCATTTCATGTCAACTCCTTAGTGATTATAAAGAAGTGTGCTAGTGCCAGATTCTCCGTTGTTAATCTTTATCATATCAGATTAAGTGTGATATTCAATTATTAATTTATTATAAAGTGTGATAGATATATATTGCTTTACTTCTCAAATAAACCTTTTAATTTGCAAAACAGAACTACTTCTTGGCTCAGTGGGGTCAGGAGGATTCCAAGAGAGGGGTGTTATATAGGGGTAGTCATCCAGAACGCATGAACTGGACATAAAGGTATATCAATAAGGGTTTTCATTCAGTATTCTAGACTAGGCGTTGACTTAGCTGTAGTGTTGAATTGAATCCTCTTACAAATTGGGGGCTCGTGCCGGACGTTTGGGTTAGATCTACCATTTGTGCAGATTAATACAGCGTGCCAGCTGACCAGATACACATATCCGGTCGGATCACCACGCTGTGTTACGCTGTAAAGCACTCCTCAAAGGGACACTCCAAGAAAAGTTCTGTTCTGCAAAAATAAAATACTAACTTCTGTAAGTCAGGACAGAGACCAATCTCTAGAATGACGACCTTGGTAGATATGAAAATAGCCAGAGAGCACTTCTTACATAAACTATTTGTGAGAGGTAAATGGGCTGAGCAGGGCCAGGATGCCTGGTTGCAGGCCATCACGCGACAGGTCATACAGAATACAGAGCCATACAGAATAAATGTGCTGAAGGCCATGATCTGGCAAAAAGGCAACAGATGGCGTTAGAGAAGGCCCAATCTGATCTGGACTCTTCTGAGCAAAGGCTGCACAGAAGCCAGGAGTCAGAAAATGAGACCAGACAGCACATCACTAAAATAAAGGAGGATATGGATGTGCTGCAAAAGGAAAAGTCAGAACAGGATACCAGATTTCTGGCCTTGCAGAAGGAACACCAAGAAGGTTTGGACTCCCTACTGCAAAGCCAGAAAAAGCTGGAGCAACAACTGGACTTTAACAGGGCATGTGCTGAGCAGGTAGTCACCCTGCAAGGCCACCTAGATAGGGAAAAGGCAGAAAGCAATAAACTGATTCTGAAAGACCTGGATACCCAGGCAGAGTTTGATGAAGAGCGCCGGAAAGCTGGTGCCCTTCAAAGGCAGAGGGATGACCTGGCGGTACAGATGCAGACTCTTAGTCAGGAAAGGGACACCTTAGGCCAGGAAGTCTGCCACTTAAAAAGAAAAATGGAAGAAAATCACCTGGCCCACCAGGGACTGGGTGACCTCCAAAAAGAACACCAGAACTTGCTAGAGCACACCAGGAGGGTGGAGGATGCTCTAGCAAGAAAGGAGCAGGCCAATAGGGACACAGCTCAGGAGGTAACCCTCCTGCAGCAAAGACTGGCCCAGTTCTCCAGGACCAACCAGGAAGCACGGAGGGAAAATGAGGCTCTCTGCCAGCACAATGAGAGGCTCCAGCAACAGGTAGCGATGCAGGAGAAACTGATAGAGTCGAGTAAGGCCTTAACAGAGGAACTGAAAGCACAAATGCAGGCTCTTGCATTGCAACAGCGAGCAGGGGCGGATAGAGATGAGGTCCGCTGGGAAAGAGAGATTCCTGACCATAACCGCATGAGCCCAAACACCAGGGGCCTTCATCTCCCCCAGTCCCTGGACTCTACCACCCCCATGTCCCCTGGCGCACATGAGCACAGGGCCACAGGGATGGCAGATTACTATCCAGCTAAGAGTATGGGGCTCATAGGCCAGTACCACTCAGGAATGGAGGGGTGGGCATCCGGGTATGGGCACCCAAGTACAGTACAGTTCAATGGGGAACCCCAGGAGAGTAGGCCCATTAAGGGCATCCTGAAAACCTCTGCCCAGTTAGGTCAGTGGAGGGGGTACCCATCAAATCCTGGCAGCAAGGAGGAATCTGAAGACTCCTCTGAACTGCGCAGGACACAGGAGACCAGGTCCCCACATTCTGCCAGCCATTCCCAGGCTCGCAGAATCCGGGAAAACCTGGAAGAACAGATGGGAACCTCTGGGAGCAGTGCCTCTGAGTCCGAGGACGAATGGACAAGGGTTACCCGAACCAAAAAGGCCAATAAGGCAAAAAGGGCCTTGCTTAAGGACCCCTTAAAGCAGATTAAGGCGATCAGGAGCGTCATCACGCCTTACCATAAGAACGCTAAGTATTCTGTTTGGGAGCACTTAGAGTTGTTTGAACAAATGATGGAGACTTTCCATTTGAAGGACAGCCAAAGCTGTATTCAATATGCAAAGTGGACCTTCTCCCCGGAATACTCCAGTTTCTTTGCGGGGCTGGAGGACCAAAATCATTTAAGATGGTCCACCTATAAGGCGGCCATCTTGAAACATTTTTCTGTTCACAGAAATCCTCAAGAGGCTCGCAAGGCAGCCTACAATTTGCAATGTGGGGAGGATCAGGCCCCACAAGAATTTGTGCAGGAGTTAAAGCGTGCTTTTGCACAGACCACAAGAAGGGTGCGCAAGGATAGCAGAGAATTTATTAACACGTTTTTCCATGCCTTGCCCAAATATATCATGACCCAGCTCGTGAGGGATTTCCACGAGAAAAGATCTTTAGACTGGGTCATTGAACAGGCTACCCGGATCTATGAGGTGCAGAAACCGATAGATAGCAAAAGTAATGCCCAGAAAAACCCCAAAGCCAACAGCACCCCTGCTGCTGCCAAGGTGGCAGAGGTAAAGGTCACCCCCGTTTTGGATTTGGAGATGGGGGGGCCTAAAAACCTACCTGCACCTAATAATGCTAGGCCCAGGAGGTCCTCGGGTCAGTCACAGACAGGGAGCCAAGGAGGCAGCCCCACAAATGGGGTCCCTCGCTCTCCTGATTATGTAAGTGCCCGTTACAAGGGAAATCGACCCATCCTGGGTTATGTGTGGACTCCTCCAGCCCAAGGGGGGGGATCCAGCCAAGCACCTAACCCAGGGATGTTCCCTCCAAACTTCCCACAGGAGGGCAGAAATTTACCAAACCCTGGGCAGAACTTTTTCCCGAGATATCCACCCGACTTTCAGCCCCAAAACCATCCATCCTTCTTTCCCCAATTCCCTGAGCCCAGACCACTGAATCCAGGAGAGGGGAGGCCAAGGGTGGAGGGGTACCCAAATCTTCCCAACCCGGGGTATTACCAGAGGAGGGACAGCTACCCTTCCCGGGATCAGCCCAGGGGAGAAAACAGGGCCCCGTATCAGCCTGAGCGGGTTTCCCAGTTAGAGCGCCAGGTTCAAAACATGGCGCGGGATCTGGGTCACATACTGAGGGCTCAGCAGAACCCTCAGATGGGCGTGCCGGCGCAGAACGCACCCAACTCTGGACCTGGTGCTCCAGAACAATGACGGGGGCAGCACCCCGATAACTCACCGGTTCCCAGGGAGGAGGCACAAAGGGAAGGGGGGTGTAAAGCCTTGGAGGAAGCTTCCTTCCTCACTTGTAAACAGCCCCTGGAAACCCAGGAACCGGAAACAAAATCTCTTGCCCCTGAAAGTCTGCCTCCTAAGGAGCAGAGGGGGGGTAGGAGAAACAAAAGACCCAAACAGACTCAGTTTGAGGAGGAGGTACAGATCTTCCAATTTGAGGGAGAGGGATCCTCAGAGGATCCTGGGAAAAGGATCTTCTCCTTCAGAGAAGGGGGAACTCCTCCCAAAGAAAAATGGGTCCCTAGGGATGCAAATCCAGACTGGGGAGATGTGGAGACTGAGCTACCGCCGCCCACCATCTCATCCCAGAACCAACAGCAAGAAAATCCCCTGGTTCAAACCCATCCTGGTGACTGCCTCCAAAAAGGGAGGGGCAGCCCAGAACCGGAGCCAGGGGAACCCACAATGGCTCTGATCTCCAGTTGCCAAATTTTTCTTTCAGATTCCCAAGGCTCTCCACAGAATTCTGCCCAAATCTCTTCGCTAGCGATGTCCAAAACCAGAAAATTAGCCCACCAGTTGTCCAAAAATGTACATTATCTGTGCCCCCTTGAGGAGAAGGAGGGAAGATATTATGCCCCGGTACAAGTACAGGGGCAGGGTACAATCTTGGCACTGGTGGACACTGGATCTCAAGCTACCCTTCTGTCCAGAAGGGCCTTTGACGAACTGAATGCAGGAAGGGGAGAGAATTACCAAATTCCTCTCACCTCTCTTCCTGGACAACTGCAGAACTTTGACGGGAAGGAAATTCCCGTTGAGGGGACTGCAGACTTGGACATTAAGATCGGGCTACACAAGTTGAAACACCCAGTCATAGTTGTGACTCCAGAGGGCACCCTTTGTTTACTAGGGAATGACCTCCTGAGAAGGTTGTCACCCCTAATAGATTGCGTAAACAAGGTCCTCTGGACCCAGACTAGCCGACCCATAAAATTAAAACAGAGTGTCAACCATGTTAGTTTAAACGGCACCTGCCACATGGTTGAACAAAAATCTGACCAAGTAGAATTTCACTTCCAGAATAGCCAAATTCCAGACGTGACAGTAATAGCAGTAGGACAACAGACTGGTGATGGGGGGTCCTCTCTATTTCTGAAAATCAACCTTCCTTCCAGTCTAAAGTGGTACTCCATGCTGGAAGGAAACACTCTGAGATTCTATACTAATCCCCAATCAGAAACTCCCACTCCTATAGTCCAAAAAGATGTGAAATCAGCTCAGAGCCTGGCTGATATTCAGCAAATTGGAGAGCAGTTGTTCATCCCTTTTCAGTTAAATGATGGGAAGGACTCTGTTCTCGCTCGAGTGTGTGTGAAGAACGGTAAGAGCTTCATCAGCGAAGCCATGTTCCGCCAAATCCCAAAAGATCCAGCCATTCCCACCTTCAAACTGATAGACAAGTGGGAAATGGACCTGGAAGCACCTACTTCCAAACATCTCCTGCCAAGCAGGTGTATGCTCAAAATCTCCATTGGCAACAAGAGCATAGTCCACAATTGTTGGGTCGTGCGAGACGTCCCTGCCGCCTTTTACTTAGGCAGTGACATTCTCAATCGCTTTGCCATTAGTTTGGACCTAATAAACTTCAAAGCTTGGTCCCGATTAGCGGATAATCCCATGGGCTTTGATGATCCAGAAAAAGCATTTAGGTCAGCTCAATTGCTACCTTATGCAGTTGAAATTCAGATCAAAGAGGAAGTCACCATCCCAGAAAGGACCCGACAATTCTCCCTGGAAGTGAAAGTTAAAAGAGGACAACATTTGAAAAACCCTGATGCTTACATACATCTAAACGCTTCTCTCCAACAGCAAGGGTTGGGGGTAAACCCAACTCCATTAGTCAACATAGAACATGACACCATTCTAATAGAGGTGGATAACAGCGACTTAAAGAGTATTACTCTAGCCGCAGGCACCATTATTGGAATGGCGGTTGATGACCGACATTTCTCCATTGATCTTGGAAATGAACTGCTAGGGCCAATCCCCAAGGACTGCTTTGACAGTGACAGTGAGGACAATACAACACCAGACAGGATTTTTACCCGGCATGGGGGGAACTTCCTGGTGTACACTTCCTGCCCCTATGGTAAGGAAGATGTGACTTGTGACTTCAGGAGGGATGAGGTGATTTTCCAGGTCCATGAGGGCTGCCTTTCCCACCTGAAGCCTCCAGTCCAAATCAGCACTCTGACCAGGGACTTCTCCACCCAGCTGGAGGAGGCCGCTGAAATAGCCAAACCAGAAGTCTTTCCAGGCTTCAGGCAGATGGTGGAAGAGAGAGTCAACCTAGCTGATGCCTGTGTGACTCTGGAACAAAAGCAAAAGTTGAACCAAGTTTTCTTGGATTTCCAAGATCTCTTTGCGGTAGACTCATATGACTGTGGTCGCACCGACATCCACACCACAACAATCCCCACGGACCCTGGCATGACTCCTGTGTTTGTGAAGCAATATCGCTTGCCTCTCGCATCAATGGAGTCCTTTACTGAAATAATTAAGAACCTTGAGTCCCGGGGAATAATCCGTCCCATCCACAGCACCTTCAATAATCCGGTGCTGGGAATATTGAAACCAAACGGCCAGTGGAGACTCTGCGCCGACCTCAGGGAGCTCAACAAACGGGTCCATACTTCCCGATGGCCTCTGCCCTACATTGACCAAGGGCTGGCCCAGATCCAGGGGTCACAGGTATTCACTGCAATAGACCTGACCAATGGATACTGGACCGTGCCGGTCAGTAGGGAGGACCAATACAAACTGGCTTTTACCTTTGGGGGCCAGCAGTACACATGGACCCGGACTCCCTTCGGATACCTTAACTCCGGTAATGAGTTCAATATTTTCCTACATAAGGCCATGCCCGACCTGGGTGCGAGGGGTAACCTGGCTTATGTAGATGATGTCCTCATCAAAAGTTCATCTGTGGAGGAACACATAGCGGAGATCCGTTATGTTCTGACGCAGTTGAGGGCTGCCGGAGCAAAACTTTCCTTTCAGAAAGCACAGTGGTGTAGAACCCGTGTTAATTTCTTGGGGCATGAGATTACTCCTCAGGGTCTCTGTCCCCAGGAAAAGAAAGTGGAAGCACTTCAGAAACTGAAAGACCCCACAACTCTGCGGGAACTAAGGAGCCTCCTTGGACTGACTAATTACAGCAGAAAGTTCATTGAGGGCTACGCAGAGATCACCAGACCCCTGATTCATCTCCTGAAGGGGGGGTCAAGTGGGAATGGGGTCCAGAACAAGCCGAGGCGGTAAAACAACTCAAGAGAAGCCTCTCACAAGCACCTTGCCTAGCTTACCCTGTCAGAAACAAGGAGTTCTTCCTGGAGACGGGGTTCTCTAATATGTGCTTGACGGCAGTATTATACCAAAAGCATGACAAGGTCAATAAAGTAATCTCCTATGCGAGCAAAACTTTATCCTCTGTGGAGGAAAAATTCAACGATTGTGAGAAGGCACTCCTGGCAACGGTGTGGGCATTGAAGAATTACCGCCCGTTTATCCAGGGGGAACACATCATAGTGGAGACTCCACACTAGCCTCTGCAATATCTCCAAAGTGATAGAATCCGGACCGGAAATGTGAGTAATTCCCGAATTACTTCCTGGATTCTGTCAATGCAAGGCTTTCCTGTGGAGGTCAGATATGGCCAAAACAAGAAGAGTCCCCTCGCGCAAGGTCTGGCTGACTTGCATGATTGTGCCAGAGAAAACTGTCTCGAGGACGAAAGTCTAAAAATCAAGGACAACACGGAGGCATACCTTAATTCCCCACACAAAGTCTTTGAAGAGGACAAGTGTACGGGAATGCCCACTGTCTATGTGGATGGATGCTCTTACCATGTTGACAACAACGGGGAGAAAGAACTGGTGGCCGGCGTAGGGAATGCATGGGTGAATGAGTCCCCAGAACCCTCCGCTGGATACAAAATTGGTCCCCAAAGTAGTCAGGTGGCAGAATTGATGGCTGTGCATCAGGCCATCCTCACTGCTGTCCAGCATCAACTCCACGAACTGGTCATAATCACAGATTCGGATTATGTACGGAATGGGTTCGTGGAGCACCTGGTTAATTGGAAAACCAGAGGCATGTTATGTGCTAACAACAAACCCTTGAAACATGGGAAGTTGATCCAAGACATTGATGATCTGGTCACCTCGAATGGGATGACCATCTATTGGAAAAAGATTAAGGGTCATTCCAAAGTAGAGGGACCAGACAAAACTGGAAATGACTTAGCTGATCAGCTGGCCAAAACTGGGGCCATCCAAGGGGATCTAATTGAGATTGAGTCCCTGTTGGGGGAAATCCAGGTCACTGCTATCACTAGGTCCCAGACAAATGCTCACAACGACCTTTCAATTGCACAATGGAGTAAGGAGACCCCTGATGCTGATTTGATTACAGCTCAGAAGGGGGATCCAATTATTGGTAAGTTTTACCAACACCTTGAGGACCCTGAGAACTTTCCCCTGACGGATACCGATAACACTGGGAAAGAGGACCTAAGAGTGTTGATGAAATGTCCAAAAATGTTCCGAATCCAAGACGGTTTGTTGGTAAGGAAATCCAAAGCTGGCCACGATCAGTGGGTGGTTCCTACCTCATTCCGAAGCCTGATGTTAAGTCACGCCCATGATGCGGCCACTGCCGGTCATAGGGGGTTTCACACAACATTGGAAATCTTAAGAGAGGTTGCATACTGGCCACACATGGGGCAGGACCTCGACCAATACTTGAAGGGGTGTCTTGTGTGTGCACAATTTCAGCCATCATCCCTCACGCACCGCGCGCCTCTCCAAAAGAGGGGGATGACACTGCCATGGTCAGATTTACAAATCGACTTTGTAGGCCCTGTGATTCGCTCGGCTAGGGGGAATAAGTACATGTTGACTGTGACATGCTTGTTTACCAAGTGGGTGGAATGTCTCCCAGCCCCAAACTGCAAGGCAGAAACGGCAGCTGCCTTGATGATTAACCACATCTTTTCCCGTTTTGGTCTACCTCAAAGGATTGAGTCAGACAGAGGTAGCCACTTCACCAGTGAAGTAATGACAAAGATGTGGGAGATACTGGGGGTCAAGAGAAAGCTGCATATTGCGTACAGGCCAGCTTCTTCTGGGGCAGTAGAGAGATATAACCGGACAATTGTGAGCATATTAAAGAAGTTTGTGGCAGATTCTGGGCCAAGTTGGGATATCCGATTACCTCTGGTCCTAATGGCCATCAGATCTACCCCTTCATCTGCAACCAAAATGTCACCATTTGAGTTGATGACTGGGCGCAAGATGGTGCTTCCGCAGCATTTGCTCTACAGGACCCAAGAGCAGACACTGATAAATGCCTCCACTACTCATGAGTATGTGGAGAATTTAAGGAAACACCTTCAACATGCTTTTGCTTATGCTCAGCGGAATCTAGAAAGATCGGCTGATAGCATGAAGACCCATTATGACCTGAAAACTTCCAGGAAGGAATATCAGGTGGGAGACCGGGTCTATCTATACAACTTCCAAAGGAACCAGGCCAAGCAGCGCAAATTTTTGCCTACATGGAAGGGACCCTTTGAGATCATCGACAAGATCTCTCCTGTGGCCTACAAAACCAGTTGAAATGTTGCCATCCCAGGCACACTCTGCAACAACTGGAGGAATCCTCTGGAATCCTAGCGGGTATTGTCTCAGACTAATTCAGTTCCAACCATAAAACATACCACATCTAGTCTCTAAAATATTGTGATTTGCATGAAACTGTCTCTTAGTTATACTGTTTTTTTTGTTCAAAATAAGAATGTAATGTTTCGTTATGATGAAATGCATATGCTGCCCCACTATCTCAACAGTGGTGGAAAAAACGTCTATGAATAGGTATTGCCGCTCTTCCTTTGTCGTCCTAGGAGAAAGAAAACCTGGAGACGGGACAAGGAGGACGATCCGGAGACCGGGAGCAGAGACACAACGGGCCCGGGGTACCGCCCAATCTTCCCATCAGGACCGGCGAGGAGAACCGATCGATCAGTACCGGATGGAGGAAAAGATGCTGAACTGTGCCATTTATTGGAAGAAGATGAGGAAACATCCCAGGTCTTGCGAGTCCTATTCGTGAAATAGAATGGCCATCGCAAGAGGGGGGCTTGTGGGATGTATTTACCCATGCATCCGAGCCCTACCTCAAAACTGTGCAGTACTGACATGGAAAACATCATGATGGCCAGAGCTTCCCAGAAAATGCACAGGGAAATGCATGAAGAATAGGCTGCCACTCATTTTTGCCGATGTTATGGGCACAGAAGGACACTGCCTAAAACCACCATTGGACTACCCACACAGTAGTCTGAAACCATTGGGAATGGCAATGCTGACTGCCAAAAGCAAACCCATAACTGTTGGGAATTCATTTTCTTAAATCCCAAAAAGGGGTGCAGTACCAGTACTCACCACTATCCAAAAGCCGGCAGTTTAAAACCACACCAGATTTTACTTTTTGTAGAAAACTGAATAAATGAACCCAAAGCAAGCCAAAGAAAGACTTACTGAGAGGTGGATCCAATGTAAAGTTATATTCTGAAGTGACTTGAAGGTGTATAACAAGACTGGCTGCGCTGTGGATTTCAGCAGTTTAAGTAAATTTGGACTGAAAGACACTAAAAAAATCTAAATGTTTAAATTGACTGAGTGACCTACTTTTGAGTGTCACATAGGTTGCAATTGTTTAAATGTCATAGTTTTGAACTTAGAATCAGCCTTCTAGCTGCATATGTGAAAATGTTTAGTTTTATTTGAATGCAGAAACTGGGGAACAGAAATGACAGCTTAAAGAGATTCCAATTTGCCTGGCAACTACCCCCATCAGGAGTGAAACTTGAGTCACAGCTGTGTTCTCAGGCCTAGCTGCCCTTTTGCTGCTCACACCAAAAGGGATATGACACTTCCCTGATTGAATTACCTGGGCTCTGCAGGAAATTGAACAAAGCCCTGTCCTGACTCAGGCAAATGTTTTATTGGCGGGAGTCGTAAATGGAGCTTCCTCTTGGCAGAAGCTGGGAGTGGCAGGGTCTCTGAGCTTGGCAGAAACTGGAAAGACTGGTTTCTGTACCATGTGACCTGAAAAGACACACCTCTATAGCCAGAATATGGTTTTAGAAAAAGATGAATAACTCATAGTACGGACATGTGAAAATTTTATAAATGACACCATAATTCTTGTGATTTTTCTGCCCACATTTTAAGAGGTTTTTCGAACCGGTGGCATGTTCAGGGGGGGTTTAGCGGAAAAGAGGATATTACTCAAAATGTGTGCATGTGAAAAATCTGACACTTCATCAACTAATGTCCATACTCCTTGCGCACATGTGTATAAATTTGGGTTAATGTCAGAAATTGCAAAATCAGTTAAAAAGTGAAATATGTGCCATTTCTGAATGCAAGCCCCCAGGAAGAGCAAAGTTTGGACAGGGTATATGTCCTGTGATATGTGATGGGTGCATATGATTTTAAAACAATATGTACCTCTGCAAATATGTCTTTTGTTATCAAATATAGAATGTGTGCAATTTGACAGGGGAGTGTCCTCTCTGCAAGCCATAAAATGACATCGCTCTGACTCACAGTTCCTTCCCCAATCAAGTGAGAAATGGAAATTTGACCAATGGCAAGTGGAGAGGGGTAGGGGCTAGTGATGCTGCTCACACACACCCATTTTAAAAACACATAAAAGCAGACAGAGAGGACAGATAGGGACCTTTCAAATCCATTTGCAGCTGGAAGCTCTGCCGGGAAAATCCATACTTTACCTCCATCAATCTCCAGAGAAAGCTGTGCAGAAAGATCCAGACTTTAAATCCCTCAATCTTCAGAATCCAGAGAGAGAGCTGACCCAGATCACTGTGAAGTGCAGAGACCAGAGTCCCGTCTAAAACCTGACCAGATCCATGGCGAGGCCCATTTCACTCAAGAATATAGTGTGAGTAACTAGAAAACTGTGCAGAACCAATCTCCTAGTTAAAATAATATAATTCAATCTAGTTTAATCTAAGTAGAACTGTCTCCTAACTGTCACCTGTCATTTGCAAAGCTGTCACCTGTCATTTTCTAGTTGCAAGCTGCACTTGTCTTTTTGAACTTTAAAATTTCAAAAACCAAAAACGACCTTCACTAAATCGCTCATATCTCCGCGACCGTTTGTCTTAGAGACTTGCAGTAACTTTCATCTGAAAGCTGAGAATCTTAGCTTTTAATCGCATCAAGAACCACATTCCTAGTCCGTAATCGCGCCAGACGCATTCGCGAATTTTGCCGCGATTTGAAAATTTCTCCACTTGCAAAAAGATAGCTGCTTTTGCTTTCCTCTGAAAAAATCGTTTGCCTCATAAAAACTATCCCTGCATCACTGCTAGAGTGAGCCTGAGCTAATATTAACTTGATTTCACTCACCCTGAACCTCTAAAGGGAATTAAAAGCATTTTAGCATATTTTTTTCTTCATTTCCAGCACATTTAAAAGCATTTTGCCTGTGTTTTCAACTTCTGTAGCCTAAGTTGCTGGGTGAACTGAATTACATTTGAATTGCATTTCTGAGAACTGTGTGCTTCCTTCCATTTCCTTGCATTGCATAAAAGGGGGGGTGAATTGCCAGAGAAAAGTGATTACATTGTTTTGTTGAAATCATATTGAGTATTTTCTATACTGCATTTCATTCATTCAACCTTGCATTTCCTTGAACCCTATAAAACAGTCTCTTCCACATTATTCTTCTGTCCCTATTTACCAGTGTGCTATCTTATCCATTTCATGTCAACTCCTTAGTGATTATAAAGAAGTGTGCTAGTGCCAGATTCTCCGTTGTTAATCTTTATCATATCAGATTAAGTGTGATATTCAATTATTAATTTATTATAAAGTGTGATAGATATATATTGCTTTACTTCTCAAATAAACCTTTTAATTTGCAAAACAGAACTACTTCTTGGCTCAGTGGGGTCAGGAGGATTCCAAGAGAGGGGTGTTATATAGGGGTAGTCATCCAGAACGCATGAACTGGACATAAAGGTATATCAATAAGGGTTTTCATTCAGTATTCTAGACTAGGCGTTGACTTAGCTGTAGTGTTGAATTGAATCCTCTTACAAATTGGGGGCTCGTGCCGGACGTTTGGGTTAGATCTACCATTTGTGCAGATTAATACAGCGTGCCAGCTGACCAGATACACATATCCGGTCGGATCACCACGCTGTGTTACGCTGTAAAGCACCCCTCAAAGGGACACTCCAAGAAAAGTTCTGTTCTGCAAAAATAAAATACTAACTTCTGTAAGTCAGGACAGAGACCAATCTCTAGAATGACGACCTTGGTAGATATGAAAATAGCCAGAGAGCACTTCTTACATAAACTATTTGTGAGAGGTAAATGGGCTGAGCAGGGCCAGGATGCCTGGTTGCAGGCCATCACGCGACAGGTCACTGAAACAGGGTCAGACTTATGGAGAGATCAGGGTCCATTACATGTGGCCCTGAGTGAATTATATATGGCTGCTAAGGCCAAAGATGAACACGACAAGATCGTTAGGATAGCGGCATATTTATATTTATATATGGGAGCCATACAGAATAAATGTGCTGAAGGCCATGATCTGGCAAAAAGGCAACAGATGGCGTTAGAGAAGGCCCAATCTGATCTGGACTCTTCTGAGCAAAGGCTGCACAGAAGCCAGGAGTCAGAAAATGAGACCAGACAGCACATCACTAAAATAAAGGAGGATATGGATGTGCTGCAAAAGGAAAAGTCAGAACAGGATACCAGATTTCTGGCCTTGCAGAAGGAACACCAAGAAGGTTTGGACTCCCTACTGCAAAGCCAGAAAAAGCTGGAGCAACAACTGGACTTTAACAGGGCATGTGCTGAGCAGGTAGTCACCCTGCAAGGCCACCTAGATAGGGAAAAGGCAGAAAGCAATAAACTGATTCTGAAAGACCTGGATACCCAGGCAGAGTTTGATGAAGAGCACCGGAAAGCTGGTGCCCTTCAAAGGCAGAGGGATGACCTGGCGGTACAGATGCAGACTCTTAGTCAGGAAAGGGACACCTTAGGCCAGGAAGTCTGCCACTTAAAAAGAAAAATGGAAGAAAATCACCTGGCCCACCAGGGACTGGGTGACCTCCAAAAAGAACACCAGAACTTGCTAGAGCACACCAGGAGGGTGGAGGATGCTCTAGCAAGAAAGGAGCAGGCCAATAGGGACACAGCTCAGGAGGTAACCCTCCTGCAGCAAAGACTGGCCCAGTTCTCCAGGACCAACCAGGAAGCACGGAGGGAAAATGAGGCTCTCTGCCAGCACAATGAGAGGCTCCAGCAACAGGTAGCGATGCAGGAGAAACTGATAGAGTCGAGTAAGGCCTTAACAGAGGAACTGAAAGCACAAATGCAGGCTCTTGCATTGCAACAGCGAGCAGGGGCGGATAGAGATGAGGTCCGCTGGGAAAGAGAGATTCCTGACCATAACCGCATGAGCCCAAACACCAGGGGCCTTCATCTCCCCCAGTCCCTGGACTCTACCACCCCCATGTCCCCTGGCGCACATGAGCACAGGGCCACAGGGATGGCAGATTACTATCCAGCTAAGAGTATGGGGCACATAGCCCAGTACCACTCAGGAATGGAGGGGTGGGCATCCGGGTATGGGCACCCAAGTACAGTACAGTTCAATGGGGAACCCCAGGAGAGTAGGCCCATTAAGGGCATCCTGAAAACCTCTGCCCAGTTAGGTCAGTGGAGGGGGTACCCATCAAATCCTGGCAGCAAGGAGGAATCTGAAGACTCCTCTGAACAGCGCAGGACACAGGAGACCAGGTCCCCACATTCTGCCAGCCATTCCCAGGCTCGCAGAATCCGGGAACACCTGGAAGAACAGATGGGAACCTCTGGGAGCAGTGCCTCTGAGTCCGAGGACGAATGGACAAGGGTTACCCGAACCAAAAAGGCCAATAAGGCAAAAAGGGCCTTGCTTAAGGACCCCTTAAAGCAGATTAAGGCGATCAGGAGCGTCATCACGCCTTACCATAAGAACGCCAAGTATTCTGTTTGGGAGCACTTAGAGTTGTTTCCTCTCCCACCACAACCTCATCTTCCTCCCCCAGCCACACTTCCACTTCCACTGCCAGCAGCCTCTACTTACATGCCACCCTGGGCCCTCTCTCAGCAAAATAGGATCCCACCTCGAAGTAAAACCACCGCCCCCTCTACCCTCCTATGTTTACCAGGGAAGATATTCAATTGTCATATTCATTTATGTCTGAGCAACCCTTGCTACACACTGTGGATGCCTCAACATCCTCCGCTCCATCCACCCTCATGCCTATGCACACCTTCTCTCAGGCTAATACTGATGCAGAACCGATTCACACTCCCTGGAGCTCCACTGACTTATAATAATTCCCCATGTTGCCTGACAACAACCACCGCTTTCATGGAACATTTAGACACAGTGATTGCCTTTTATGATCCCGCCATTGGCGACCTTAAAACAACTCTTGTGAGCGGTGCTCAAAGACACTCTATAGAATAATGAATTATGGACAAACTGCAATGGCCTGACACACTAGCGGAAGGTGAGAATATTACAGCTGATATTACCGCTCTTCACAACCTCATCAACAAAAATACTCACTCAAATATGGCTGATCAAAGCCTGCATCTTTCTAACAGAACCAATGTGAAAAGCCTGTGACTGTCTATCTAGACTGACTGATTTGTTTTAGCACCTTTTTTGTGACTAGTCTACTTCCGGAAATTTCAAATGAAAAAAAAATGTTCAGGTGGGGAGCAAGCTTGGTCTATTGAAAAAGCACAACAGCTCAAGATTTCTATAACAAACTCAAACGCCAGGAGCAAGATGGGGCTACACGGCTCATGGCTTTGCTGATACATCATGCTCAACAAAAGAGTGCCCCTGCAGGCCAGGGAAGCCTGGGGACTCCATGCCAGACATATGCCCAACAGAATCCTCCACCACCGTTTCACCAGGGCCACCAGCCACTGTAGATATTTGCACACCCAGTGTTGCTTACCCAGCAAACCTTGCCAGGGAAACCTTTATGCAGATAGTGTAAGCAGAGGGGTAATCTCATCCAACAATGTCCTACCAAGCATTCCAGACAATGTAAATATGGCCCCACTACTGCTCGCAATTATTTAATTATTTTTTTTGTTGTTTTTTTTGTTTTTTTTTATTGAACTTTACTCAGTTACAACTAAGTTTTGTCAAAGAGTTTTTACATCATCAATATGATTCTCCAGACAGCCGAAGCAATGAGGCAAAGACCTCCCCGACAACCTGGCACATGTAGTTCTACTTATCTCTTTAGCAATCCCTGGAAGCTCCTTTCCCTTTAAGCTGCGCCCGAGTCCGGTGTCCAGGCGCCTACAATGCCAGAATGGTTAATCTGGCCGAGCACAAGTTCGATAAGTTTGGCTAACGCTTGGGTCCATTTAGTGTTCTCTCCAGAGATTAATCTGTCCAATAGCTCGTCCGTTTGGAATATCCATAAGTTATCGGCCAGCGGGGGGAGGTAAAGATTTCTGTTTTCGTTCATGCTCGTGCATTCCATCACCAGGTGCTTCAAAGTTTCGATGGATAGTTCCTTTTTGCACAGTCGGCACCGTTTCTCGACTCCAGCTCCTCTGATAGATATGATCTCTCTTGTCGGTAACAGATTGAGTCTTGCTCTCATGATCAGGCTTCTCAGTTTTTTATCAGGGAACTTAGCACAGTAGTTCAATGGTTTTTTTACCTTGTTGAATGTAGGGGGCAGATGATTTAGCAGTTTGTTCCTCACCGCTTGGTCTATTGTAGTAATCCAGCCCAGATCTTCCGTTTTTCTTTTAATTCGATCCGGATTTTCTTTCAGCTCTTTGTCTGAACATTCAATTTTAGCCAGCTCGTCTGATCTCATTTTAACCCAATTTTTCAGGGCCACACAATTGCCAGTTTGAGTTTCCTCACGGAAGATGTTGAAGATGGGTAACTTGTCGGCCATGATGATTCTTCTATAGAGGCGCATGGCACCTTGGTCTACCATTTAAGCCAAACACATTATTTAATTCCTCCAAACAGTTCTGTTTGCTACCCTACACTGACCCCACCTGCCCCTCAACATCCTCCTCCTAACGGGGGCTACCAGGACATTCAGATCTTCTATGGTCCACAATGACTTTGACAGAGGGAACCTGCCAGGCGGTCTGCTGCTTTGCTAACACTGGACTACTTGATACTGGTGCCAGGCACTCCACGCTGCCAGCGGTTGAATTTCTAGTTGTGGATGTCTCCAAGGAAATTGTCAATCCTGTTAGCATATCCGGCACCATTATCCAACACCCAGTAGCACCTGGATTATCTGTTTCCATTGGTCCCATCACTGAACACCACACCTTTATGTTAAGCTCTTGCTCACCTACTAAGTTATAATGTATTGATCTTCTATGCAAGATGCATTGTACCAGTGATTGTTCTCATAATGGTATTTATCTAGAGGTTCCACAATCTAGGCGAGCTGAAGGTTGGTTTCTCCTCCAACACCCCACTCACGTGGAGCCTCCTACAGAACCTCCCTCACTACTAACACTCGCAAAAACTACGCAGGTACAGCACCTTATTGACTCAGTGCCGGGGGCACATTCTCTCTGCTGAACCTGTGCACAACACTCTCAATCCAGGGGTGCCTCTCGACACATGTACCGCATTATAGAATATCACCTCAAGCAGAGAAGGATATCAAGCATGGTGTCTCTCCTCTCTTCGCACAGACCAGGACTGACTCTCTTTGGCTTATCACTGGACTTCTGAGGTTCCATACTATCTCTCGCCTCTAGTTCTTCTATTCATTTTTACCCTGTTTCCAAACTCCCCACCCTGCCACCTCACACTCACATTTCTCTTATTTCTGGAATTTCTCTCGATTTCCAGACTCAATCACTTCTATAATTCCTCCTCGCCCTATGTGCCTAGAACACCCGATGATCTCTGTGTCTCTTATTTCTGTTTCTCCTGAAGGATTTTGGCTCGTTCCATTAGTCTATTCTCCTCCCCAATGATTCAGCCTCTCGTGCTTGGTCCAGGCAAACTGTCCTGCTGTGTTCTCGGGTTCCTGATGATCCTGTGTCTTCAGAAACTCTCCCTCACACTGTTTCTCTGGGTCTTCTTTAGTGTCTCTGTCTCTTACAGCTGGCCTTTCCTCTAGCTCTCTTATTCCTGATTATTCTCCCCCTGTTTTGTGTCTTAATTCTTCTGTACAACACCTGCTTCTTTTGCTTGTCTTGTCTTCTTAAGGGTTCTGCTGCTGTTCATTTTTTTTTCTATCAGGATCTCTCCTTTAGTTCACTGCTAATTTCCTACAGCTCTCCAACCCCTTTGTTATTTTTTTTCCAAAGCACTGCACATCCAACACATCCTTTGGCTGCTGTCCTCCAGATTGCTCTGTAGGCCGGAGGCTTTCCATGTGTGATGTACTTTGACTTCCAGGATCCCACGCCAATTGTTTCACTTGCATCTTGCATCTATCTTCTTCTCTGTCCCTATCCTATTAGTACCTCTGTGCGTCCACTTACAAGGGACATCAACCCACCAACTGGTCCCTTCAAATGGGCTTTATTGATGCCCCATCTCTGTCATCACAGATTGTGCAGGAAGACCTCCATGATGTCACCTTCCCGGGGAGGGAGCAGGGTGCCACAATGATCCAATGCATGGATGACCTACTGTTACCATCACATCCTTTCAGGTCTCCCTTGCCGGCTCTGACACACAGGGTCTCCTGACGCTTCAATAGCCTTCGCCAGGAGCAAGACCGCACCTCTCCATTGCTCCTGCCTTCCCGGATGACTCTAAATCATTTATTCGGTTCTGTGATGAGAAAGAGGGGTATGCCATAGACATACTCATGCAGAGGCACGGGGACCTACAATGCCCTGCAGCCTCTGCCTTTCTCAAATGTCTCAGAGCAGTAGCTGACGCGGCCCTTCTCCTTACAAAAGCAGACACCATTGCCCTAACACGGGCTTGCACGATCGCCACACAATGCACAGCTACTATGTACACTGATTCACGGTATGCTTTTGATATATCACATGACTCTGGGACCCTCTGGAAACAGAGAGGTTTCCTAACTACACAAGGTACCCCCATTTTCAATGCACCCTATGTTGAAGCACCTCTGATTGCAATTCTGCCACATAGCGAGTAGGCTGTTAGGAAGTGCAGGGACCACATTCAACTTTTTGACAGCGCCCTCCATGGCCCTCAGGGTCCTGTTGATCAGCTGTGGTTTCCTCTAGGATTTGAGGACCCCCTAGCATCTCTTTCCATCCTGCCCTTTCTGTTCCATGAAATCTGACAAAGGTTTCTCCCCCCACGAAATCCTCATGGGGAGGCCCAATGCAAATGACAGTTACTTCACCACTTTCCCCTGAGCTCTGTGACTTACAACTGAATGATGATCTTGTGTCATATTGCAAAAGACTAATGCTCGTTGTCAGTTCTCACTTCCAGCAAAAATGGTCCCTCATCCTTTCTGGAAATGTCGTGACAACCCACGCTGCAGTCCATGCCAGCCAGGGTGTGAAAGCAGCACCTCCGTTCGACGACGATAAACAGGAAGAATTCCAGGACAAAGACTATCCGTTGTCCGACATCAACAAAGACACAGGAAAGCTGCAATCTGCAGGGGTACAGAAGAAAGAGACCTCTCTTCAGCATCCTATTGGGTTCCCAGCAGATAACACTCCGCCTCCAGCACTACTCAATGAAGATGTTCCACTACCCGGTCCAATGTACAATTTGATGAGTGTGACCACCATCTCACCTGACTTCTCAAATGTATTGCTACACTTGTCTCCGGCAGGTGACCCTTCGCTCTCAAATGTTTGCTACCCTTGTGTCCTGATGGTGGTCCAACGCTCTCAAATATTTTCTTCCCTTAAGTCCGGCTGGGTGGCCCATCACTCTCAAAGGTTTTTGTCACAAAGCAGTGACATAAACGTTGCACACCTGGAGCATAGGTGCATAAGTGCTCCAGCCAAATGGGTTTTTGGAGGCCAGATAGGTGGGCCCAGCACCACAGCTGAAGCTGATTTCTTCCAGCTCAACCCATCTGTCATCATCATCCTGGCAGGGATCCTGAACTTTTTCATCAGCGTCCCTGTCTATCCATTCCTGGAACGACTGACACTCTTTGGAACTTTTGGGCATAAGGCCCCAATTTGCGTAGGTTTGGACTGCTAAATATAGAAATAGTGCTGCTACTTCATTATTAAATGTGAAATATTTGCACCATGGTGCTGTTCATTACCATGGTATTGATTTTGCCTCACCCAACTTCCACCATCTTACACCCAGATACTAACACCTTTCTCAATTTCTCTCGTGCCTATGCAGACTTGATAAATACTCCTATGTATGACAGTGGGGGGGGATTCCCTTCATCCCCGTCCCATTAAATATTACTGAATGGTGTTATGACCTTGTCAATGACTCTTCTTGTCCCAAGGTGACCCATCCCTTTTCATGTGGATTCTTCTATCCCAGCTCCACCAATACGGTATGCTCTGATCTCTTTCACCACTTCAAACACTTTTGAGTTCACAGGGCTGTTCCATTTTCCTATTCTCTGCCTTCTGTCATGCGGTGTTAGACAGGTATGTTACTGGCCTACTGAGGTCAGCCTGTGGCCACTTGAAATAGAAAAGCTTCAAATTAGGGACATTTCAAATGTACAACACTGATTGGGCTGAAGTTTTGAATTAGGAACTTTTAGGTCCACAAACTCTGTCTGTAAGAACAACATAATTTCAGTAGCAATCCCTGTGCTTCTTCACCCTATCCTTATGTCACCCATATACCTGGGTATCTTTAGTTAAGATTATACCCTGAGCCTGCTCCCTGTGGTCTACACCCTGTTCAGCGATGACCAAACGGGTGGTTGATGTGGCAGGATTGCTATGTTATGCAGGTTTGCTATGCTATGCAGGATTGCTATGTTATGCAGGCTTGCTACGCAATATAGGATTGCTATGCTATGTTATGCAGGATTGCTGTGCTATACTATGATATGCAGGACTGCTGTGAATTACTATGTTATGTTATACAATGCAATTAGGCTCTCACATACAGTTAGGCCTCAGACCCTCCATGTCTTCTCCCTCAGCCTCCCTGGGCCTGCTCTACACAACACCCCCATACAGACCCAGGTCCCCCCTAGGGCAGAGGACACGTCAGACCTTCCCTTCCGCTTATTCTCTACAAGTTTAGCATCAGCCCCATATATGGGAGATATCAGAACAGGTTTCTGCAAATGCTGTTTATTCATAATAAAACACAATGTCCCTGCAGCACTGCTTCACAAGGTCACACGGAAGATGTCGACAGTTCTTGCCAACTGTTTGTAATGTTGTGCCTAGTAACACAGATAGTGCAGAAACATATTAGTGTTTGCCTATGATATGATATATAAACCTGCATGATGGGGGTTGGGGGAACAGAGAGCTTCTTGTGCAGGCTGCCCGGACACTTGCATGCTGCATGCTGTTTTTCCCTGCTGATAACTCTGTATGCTGTGTATTTTCAATATAAATACATAAAGCTTGATTTACCATGCGGCTGTCTGATATCCTTATTTGCTGCAAACTGAGGCTGGCCGAGGGGGCCTTATCTTGGCCACCACAGAAATGGTGCTGTGATCTCTGGTCAGGACTGCACATGAGTTCTTTTGGGGGCTGCCATCGACCATCACCACCACCACAATTGTTTTCATGACGTAGGGACCCCTAAAGAAGGGTTTTTGGAAATTCTGTCCCTAAGAGGGTGAAAAGGGGGTCACATTTATTTATGAGGATACCTATTGTTAAGACTGATTTCCTGTACTCTGGTCTGGTGGACAGATGTATAGAAGGCCAACCTATATTGTGACAGGGGCAACTCTGGGAAGCTGTAGCCAAACCAGTTTAAGGTAGCAGTGACAGGTGGTCTAAGCTAAGATCTTCAGAAGGGTGAGATTGTAAAGAGTCCACAATGAGGTCACACAATGGGAGTCACAAATTACCCTTAGACAGGATGTATACAAATACAGTTATTTAATTATGGCCAAATACACTATAAGAAAATGAACAAGAGCAAGTAGACTTATCAACCAATACCATCAAACTAAAATACATATATATACAATCACAGGTTCAAGTGCATAATACAACTCAGGATACTCCTGCAAGGGAATAAATAGATGAGTATTAAACACAAAAATGTGCACAGAGAATTTACCCCTAACTAATATTGTCCAACTCTAAATTGCCTGGGGCCTTGTGCCCTATTGTTCAGGATACAAAGATACAGCACTCAGAAGGCGGGAGAAAATGTAGGTAGGGTCTCTGGGGTCCAGTGATGGATTCTTAGAGCCAGGGTTCAAGATAGACAGGGTCCAAAATTCCCCCAAACAGTTGGAAGTCTTGCCAAGGCAAGTATTGGCAAAGCCAATAGGTTTTATATAAAGAATATTATAAGTCCATTGAGTTACAATGGGAGTGTAGGGGTATGTTAAAGCACAATAACTTACTCCCCTCACTCCAAATCTTCCCAAGACTTTCCAGAGCAAAGGATGGGTGTCCTGGCTTGCTTTTCCTGCTGAATTCCGCAGTCCTTGATTTTCACAGGTTGCAGGTTCAAGTGATTCTCCGGTTAGGAACTTTTGCTGGTGCAAGGACTCTTGATGAAGAAATGCAGAAACAAACGATGCAGCACCCTTCTCGGGACTGGAGGCGGGTCAGAAAAGCAGGTTTAGGACCGTGCACGCTGCACACAGCGATGCAGCAGGACTCGGTAGCTGTGGTAGGACTTTCCGGTCTTTCTCGGGTCCCCTTTGTCATAGGATGCCGAAATTTCGAAGAGGGTGTCGTTTCAGGGGCAGCTGAGGGTGTGCCAAGTTTCCGGTGGAAACTTGGAAGGGCAAAGAAGATAACACGGTAGCCCAAAAACAAAGCTTGTCAGCCACAGGACAATTCCCGGGCACTTCCAAAGGTGGTTTTTGCACTGGGCTTCGAGTAGGCTTCGGGAATGGATGGTCCCTCCAGTCCTGGGGTTGTATCACCTTCGCAGGCCTACTGGAGATCAAGAGACAGACAGGGCTCCACTAGGACTACAGCAGAAGTTGGTTGCCAGGCCTCCTTCAGACAGGTTACAGGTTTCTTTGTGGGTCTTCTCATCTGGACAGATTCTTGGCCCCTTCAGGTCCTTCCAGGATATCTGAGAATTGCATGCAGGGGCCCTCTTCTAATCCTAAAAGCCAGGTAGGAGTCGAAACTCCCACTAGCCAATGGCAGAACTAGCCCACACACACACCCCACAGTGGTCCAATCGGGACCACTGACAGGAACAGTCATGCATACCACTCACACACATAGAAACCAGGATATGTATTAGGGTCAGACTGACCCAGCCACATCCTGCCTGCAAACACACAAAGCTCTCCAGTAGCCCGCCAAAAGCTCCTGCTTTCCCGTGCACTGGAAGTCCTTATACAGATCTTTATGGCCTCTGACACCAGGAAGAAGGCTAAACAACAAGATGCAAAAAGAATGGGCGAAAAACCTTGTGGCACGGCCATGTTTGGCCAGTAGCCACAGTAAGTAGCCAAACGTGGTAAACGCGGTAAAGCTAACACGAAATTCCCCAAAAAGTGGGAAAAAGTCACTGCTGCCACCGGCCCATCTTTGAAGCACCTCAGAATACCCAAAAAATCCTTTGAGTGTTAGTCTAGGGCAAAATAAAAATGAACCCCATTGCACTGCAGTGTAAGTTGCTGTGTGCAATGATAAAAAGTTACCACATGTGATACAAAAGTAACCACAAGTAGCAACACAGTCACAAGACTAAGGGAAACACTGTTTCCCATTACTGATAGCCTTAAGGACATACCAGTTCCCCCATAACCTGTGAGCAAAGGTGAGTACAGTGAAGCTTATGGCTTCACTGTACTGCAAATAGTACAGGTCAGATTGAAAAATTAAGCAAAATGTTTGGGGGTTCCATAAAAATGGAAGGAAAGGTGCAGTAAAATGAATCTTTCCTAACACATGCCCCCACCCCCCCCACAGGCTAAGGGACAGGGGGTCTAATCCACCCTTGGATGGGTCCTCTGTTCCAGTGGGTTAACCCTGTTGGACAGCCCATCAACATTGCTACATTTGGGATCTGATCTATGCACAATAGTGAAGTTCAAGGCCTGAAGACTCATGAACCAGCTGAGCCACTTTGGATTCTCTCCCTTTACATCTATCAACCACTTTAAGGTTTGAGGGGGAGCATACACAGTGAAGTGAGTCCCACGCAGGTAGGACCTCAACTTCCTAAGGCACCATACAATGGAAAAGCAACTCTTTTCCACCTGGAGCCAACTGAGTTCTCCGCTCCTAAATTGGTAGCTGACTAGACATATAGGGTGTTCCTCACCTTTGTCATTTAGCTGTGAAAGTCGTCCAACTACCCCAGTGTCATAGGCATCTGTCTGCACTATAAAAGGTCTCTTTAAATCAGGTGCCCTTAGACCAGGGGTCTGACCTAGGGATTCTTTTAGGCCAGTGAAGGCCTTCTCTCACTCAGGAGTCCATAAGACATCATTAGGTCCCCTATGAATAGTTAGGGCATTTAGAGGGACAGCTATATTTCTATAGGCTGCCACTTTACTCCTGTATTTCCCAGTGAGGCCCAGGAAAGTCCTCACTTGGGCTTGGTCTTGGGTAGTGGGGGTTGCCCAGTTCTGTACATGAAGTACTTGACTGACAAGAGGTTGCATCTTGTCCCCACATACACCAACTTCCTGCATGAGGAGGGCCAATGGCTCCTGTTCATTTTGACACTAGCCTGTCTTTCTGTACAAGTTGGCCTGATGAAGGTCCTGACATCCAGTCTCTTGAGTAAGACCCAGTTCCTCCCAAGTGGGGGTTGAATCTGCCATGTCATCCAGACATGTATTGCTGAGAATCATTTTTACATTCAGAACAGGGGCTAAGCTCAGTTGATAGGTGTCAGTTGCAGCCACCAATCCAGAAGACCTTACACTGAAGTAGGGCTCTGAAATACAGAGCTGAACCACTAAGGTGTTACCCTTTAGTGAAGAGTGTGCTTCTGTCTTGGGGACAGAACCCAGAGCTCTAGTCTCCATACATAATCCAAAACTGGCTTTACATGTATATCCCTCCAGTTCCTCAGAACTGAACTGTTGACAGCTGGAATCCTCAGACACTCTTTGTTCCAACACAGGGTGTGTGGAAACAGAAAAATTGATATGAGGCCGGGAAGCCCAAAGGAAACACACCAACACAGGTTACAAAGGACATACAAAGCGCTTTATTTCAAAGTTACAACAATTACCAAAGTCAATTGACATACGGATAGCTATTCGGCCCTCAGAGTAACAGAACGAACCATCAACGGTAGTTCGCCGTGTTAGTATGAGAGACCGTACATTGGGATACTCGGGTTTTTATACTTTTTATCCAGCTTTGGCCAACCCCCTCGCGGGTTAACCATTCTTTGGACCAGGCCTAGGGTTCGTTGCCAGGTCAATCCCATAATGTATGCATTTTGATCAGTTCCGTTGTTCATTTACACATAGGTCAGGGATAGGACAAGGTCTCAGTTCGCGACCCTAACAAGTGGCCTGCGGGCATATTACTTATTCATGTGTGCGGAGGTCACAACGGCCAGAATCCCACTCGAAATGTCATTCAGCCTCCATTTTGTTGTTCAGGGTGACTTCCACACTGCAAGAGAACCTAAAATGGCAGCTAAATCCAAGATGGCGATTTGTACAATACATTAAGGTCAAGACCTTGCCGCGGAATCTATGTACATGATGTTTTTAGACAACTTGGCGTAGGCCAACATACATTCAAACAATGCGATAGGAGGTACAATATTATTTCGATTTCCACAGGTGGATCTCACACCAACCGTCAGAACTTTGTCTTCGTTCTGAACCATCACAACACCCAATCTTGGTGGGTTCACTTATTCCCAGTATACAGTCTGGTTCCCACCATCCTGTTATAAAGGGTGTCCGTGACAACAAGAGGGGAGATTGCCTCAGCAAACTCTCCAGTTCACCTTGCTAATGTGGGGTCAGGTCTCACGGAAGCCATTTGAAAGGCTTCTTTGACACAGGGTAGGGAGACACACAGATTTCTCTGGCTCCCACTTTATAGCCATAAGCAGGGCTCCAATATTATCTATCAAGATAAAATCCACCATACTATTCACAGGAAACTGTATGGTAACCTGTCCAGGTTCAGCAAAGCCTTGAGAATAGTTTACCTTGACAAGCTGTGAAATGTGGCAAGGCCCAGACCACTGACAGGTAGTCAGGGATTTGTAGAACAGATTGGACAGGAGAAGGTCCCACCTCCTTCTCTGGGGCTCACAGAGAGCTCCAATCAAACTCCTGAGAGATCTGAGAGATCTCTCTCTCAGACCATCCTGTGGATGACAGCTCAGTGACAGTTGATAGGTCACTTCACCATCCCTCCACTGGGTCTGACCACTACTGATGACAGCAGAGGAGCTACCTCTGTAGCTGTCATTCAGCATGGGGTCAATGACTGACTTGGCAGTCAATCCCTGTGAGTTGGCATAAGGGCAAATGGGACTATAAACAGTAATCCCTGATTGCAACGTATTGCCTGAGGTCTCCAGAGTCAAAGGGCTAATAAATTAGGCCTTGTTTCTGGTAACAATGAGTTCACTCCTAAAAGTGAACTCTGGAGTAACAGAATTCCTGCCTCACTTCTGCCAACCTGGTGACAGACAGTGAGACCCCTACATTGGTTTTCCTCTGGGACCCCCATCATGGGCCAGCAGAAATGTGTGCTAGACCACACAGGTGATATCCTGACACTAGGATGCATCACAAGGGGAATGTCACACACCAACTGTAGGAGGAAGGGCCTCACAACCTGAGTAACCTCCAACCTCTCAAGGTTTGCTCTGGTGGGCTCAGTGGGCTTACTTTGCAGTAACCCACCTTCCTGGTGAATTCTTTGCTTCACTGGAGGAGAATCCTCTAATTGGAAGCAGGCCTTTCTCCATAGGCCTAACCATGATGGTTTCCTTTTCTGTTGGCCCATACTTCTTGTTTTCTTAGGACTCTCGTCTACCTGTATACTAGGTAGCTGAGGAGACCCATAGGATTCAAGGTTTTTTGGGGGTCCCTCTTCCAAACTAGGAGTGGGGACACTTCCAACTACCTCAACATCAGTTGTAGGTAAGGCAGGAGGAATATTCTCCTTTCATCTGCCTGTTTTTCTGACTCCACTGGCCATGGGTTTCCCCTTAGGCCTAGGCTTTCTCTTAGGCTTGGCTAAGACAACCTTATTTTGAGACCTAGTGCTTGAAGGGTCTGGTGTGGGCCTAACAGGACCTAAGTCTTGAAGACTCAACTCACCCAGCACTCTTCTAGGAACCACTCTCCTGACATTGACAGATGCCCTGACCATTTCTCTATTCACAGCTTGGATGAAAGGTGCTACTGGAACATTAAGAGAGGGCCTACCAGCCAACTGACTATCCCCCACAGGAACTCTGGCAAGAACCTGTGGGTTTACCATGAAGGAAGCTACTTCAGTAGGACTGGGCCCAGTGTTCCTAACAGTAGAGGTACTTACACCTACTACCTGAACACTATCATCAACAGAACTGTTACTATGAAATAGGACAGGAATGGGAGCCAAGGCTCCAGCACTGCTAGTTTCCCAGGAATCTAGACAAACTTCAGACTCTTCTTCTGAGGGAATGGAGTCTAAAGGGAAGGACACCCCTGCTATCCCTTCTTCCTCATACTGAGAGAAGGCCAGACTAGCACAATGGACCACTAAGGTTTTACCCTTACATTTGGGGTCCCCCTTCCTGTTGGCATTTGCTCCACAAGTGTAACAAGCCCCACTGGCACTTGACACAAAGGGACGCTTAGAGTAGCCACTTACTTGCTCGGGAGGGTTAGTCCCACTACCCTGACCTGATTCTGATGACTTCCCCTTATTAAACTTTTGGGCCTTCTTGAACATAGTTTTATCAGCATCACCACCCTCTTTCTCTTTCTGCTTCTTTCCCTCCTCCTGCTTACCTGAAGCTGGCTTGTCCTTATGGGACACTCTATGTGAAATCCATAAGTCAGCAGCAATGGCTAGCCTCTTTGGATTTAACTCCTTTGAGTCAGTCAAATGCTGCTTAAGCTCTGGGGAACAAGAGGCAAACATATGTTCAAGCATGACCAAACGAATCATGCCCTCATAGGTGGTTACCTGATAGCTTTCTATCCAGCCACTCAAGTTTTTCAGAGAATCTGCAACAAAACGTACCTAGGTCATACATTCTTTCTTTCTATATTCTCTAAACCTCCTCACGTATTGGGCAGGAGTCTTCCCACACTTGAGGATAAGAGATTGCTTAAGTTTTACAAAGTCTAACCTATCAGCCTTTGACATTTCCATTATGGCACCACAGCCAGAATGGGGCAGTCTGCTGATCAATCATGCACTTCTGTCAGTATCACTCACTCCTTGTACCTCACAAGCATATTCAAAAGTTACAAACCAGTCAATTACATCATTCTTTTCCTGATACATACTCAGGAGATCTTTAGGAAACTTAGGATGTGAAGAGGGCCCAGAACCACCTCCAGATCCTCTGGAAGAAACTTATAAAGCCCGAATCTTGGCAAGCTCCAGCTGGTGATCCCTATCTTTCTGCTTCTCAACCCTCTCCAGTTCCAATTTGGCCTTGGCAAACTCAAGTTCTTTTTCCTTGAACCTGAGGGTGTCTTTCTTCAAATTGAACAATGCCTTAGCATTAGAGTAGGCCTCAACCAGAAGTTCAGAGAATGCACTTTCTCCCTCCTCATCTTCAACACCAGTCACTGGAGTGACAGTAATGACATTACTGGTGCTGGGTCTACCCCCAGCTCCACTATGACATGATATGATATGATCGTTTATTTATATAGCGCAAATACACAATGTGCTTCAAAGCGCCTCAAGGCAAGGGAGGGAACAAGGGAAAATACAACTACATTCTTACAGGCCATGAACAGTAAGGATGTGAAATTAACAATCGTACTCGGCCTGACGACATTTCAGATAGTGCAAGAGCTAAGGCATAGATAAGGAAGGGAGGGGGAGAGTGGGAAGGAAATGGAAACAGACAGGCACTACTGTACTAGGCCTGATGACATTCCTGGTAGAGCCAGAGAAAAACAAAAGGTGAGGGAGAGGGGTGCAGAAAGGGAGGGGGGGAACAAAACAAGCAACTATCATACTAGGCCTGACGACATCTCAGACAGTGCTGGAGGGGTGGAGGGGAGGAAATAAACAGTAATGGGAGGGTGGAGGAAACAGACGAGGTTGCTATCATATTAGGTCCAGGGACAATTCTGATAGAGTAAGTGCATAGAAGAAAGTAAGGGGAGGAGATAGGAAAAGGTAGAAGGGAAAGGAGGAGAGAAAAGAGAGTAAGCAGTAACAAAGAGTGGAGAAGCAAGAGTGGAGAACGAATGCAATTTCAGAAGTCAGTAGTAACACATAATGTTGCAAGCCAGGATACAAGATGAAGATGGGAACAGCATGGTTCAGGGCCACCATGAGTACAAGATGCAAAGGAAGTCCAGCATGAGAATTGAGAAAGAGTGATGCACTTTGAATGAATGAAGTCCATAAAAGTCAAATCCAGCATTGGGATAAGCTCAGTCAAATATTTCGCAAGAAAAGGAATCTCAGCCGGAGTTATCAGCCCTCCGAATGAATTTACACCTTTCCAAGATGGACGTCTGGACCAGACGTATATGTCTTTTCCAAAGAAAAACGCAGACCAGATATTCACACTTATAGTGACGTGACACGCAAACACGGAAGAGAACAACAATCCTCCCATGGCACTGCGAAAGACAAATTGGCTTCCGCGCGCAGACCAAGAGGAGCTGTTGCAAACCGAGAGACTTCTGAACCCACCGGTATCACTTATAAGGTAAACCATCACCGTTTTTTCCAATATCCGAGATGTGAAAAGCGAGATGAACTAAGACACAGAAACATCTGGATGTCTTTTCTTTTAAATTATGGAAAGCCTATGAGTAACTGAAGAAGAGCCCTCCTAACGTCCTCCCCACCTTTTGTCCTCACAGGCCGGTGGGCGAGACAGAAATTAAACGGCATTAAACTGAAAGACCATGTCCGAATCAAATCTGAAGGCTCCTGGAACCTAGCGTCAATGCTAACAATAAATCACCAAAGAAACACAAGGTTAGTACATACGCTAGATAACATGTGCTATCCTGCACATTAAGAAACAATTAGCAAAATCAAAAATATGATTGTTTTCCATAACTAGGTCCGGAGAAGAAATCTTGGCTTGAAAGAAAATATTTTCACAAGTGCCTCCTGGCTGACAAAATCGTGCATTGACCGCGAAAGCAGAAAAGAAATAATTTCGCTGCACAACGGAATTCATGAAAAAGAAGTGATCTTCCACTTCCCCCGCTATAGAAACCAACCTTTAGTCCAACCACAAGAGCATATAAAGGTCAGTGAAAAGTTGAGAAATGGGAAATAAAACGGCCCAACTCACACAAACTTTTACCAAAAGAGTTTTTATCGTGTTCTTTCGTTGTAGACCAAGCATTAACACAAATTCCACTTCTCCATTTTTTACAGCACGAAAAAAAGTGTGAAACACCTGGGGATCTGTTTTTTGAACAATTTGTCAACTGAAAAACTATATACCGTCCTGAAGAGGGCCACAACTAAAACAGCAGAACACCAGGGATGGTGTTGATGTAATCTGTGTGCCGAAATATATGTAGACATCCCACAGACACTACAACTAATGTGTCTTTTTCTCCGCAGCATTATAATTTTATGCTGTATACGTAGAGTATTCTCTCCCCCGAAAAAATTGTAAAAGAAAAAAAACTGTTTAAAATAGTTTGCCAAGGTGATCTGTTACAAATGTCACTATACTATCTCTAGACACCACTAGTAGAAAATGTGTTTTTGCTGGACTTTTTAACTTTTGAGTTTTTCAATTTGCTTTAAGTTTATGAGGTGGCTTGCGGAAAGCACCCATCACATATATTTCTTTGTGTTATCAATATTTCTTTGAGTAAAAAAATGTGTTTTTACTCTGCCTACTCTTTGGAAAATAATGTTTGTTCTATGTGATTCCTAGATAGATGAAACAGATAATCTATCACGATATTCTCTCCTTCTGTCCCTGACCCAAGTGTAAGGTGGACTAAAAGTGGGGTAATTGAGCTCTTTTGCGTGTTTTTTGACAAATCCAGCATTGGCCACAAAACAGTGATGGTGAAGGAAGGCACAAGGTGGGCGGGGCTTGCTAAGTGGTGAAAAAGAGCGGCAGGCAGGAAGGTACCAGGTGGGCGGGGCTTAGGCCAGGTGACCTAGATCCACTTGCACCTGCTCCCCTCTGCAAAGGAAAAGAAGCTGGAGGGCTGCTTAAGTAGGGAAACAGAGCGGCAAGCAGGAAGGCACCAGGTTGGCGTGGCTTGCTAAGTGGTGAAAAAGAGCGGGATGCAGGAAGGCACCAGGTGGGTGGGGCTTGCTAAGTGGTGAAAAAGGGCAGCAAGCAGAAAGGCACCAGGTGGGCGGGGCTTGCTAAGTGGTGAAAAAGAGCGGCAGGCAGGAAGGCACCAGGTGGGCGGGGCTTGCTAAGTGGTGAAAAAGAGCGGGAAGCAGGAAGGCACCTGGTGGGTGGGGCTTGCTAAATGGTGAAAAAGAGCGGCAGACAGGAAGGCACCAGGTGGGCAGGGCTTAGGCCAGATTACCTAGATCCACTTGCACCTGCTCCCCATCTGCAAAGGAAAAGAAGCTGGAGGGCTCCTTAAGTAGGGAAACAGAGCGGCAAGCAGGAAGGCACCAGGTGGGCGTGGCTTGCTAAGTAGTAAAAAAGAGCGTGAAGCAGGAAGGCACCAGTGGGCGGGGCTTGCTAAGTGGTGAAAAAGAGCGGCAGGCAGGAAGGCACCAGGTGGGCAGGGCTTAGGCCAGGTGACCTAGATCCACTTGCACTTGCTCCCCATCTGCAAAGGAAAAGAGGCTGGAGGATTCCTTAGGTAGAGAAACAGAGTGGCAAGCAGGAAATGATATGATATGGCATTTGTAACACGCCTATACACAAGTGTTTCAAGGCGTGACGAGGCAGGGAGGGGGGAACAAGGGGAAGACAGACAACGATCCTACTAGGCCAAGTGTCATTCAGATCGCGCAAGTGCAGGGGTAGGGGAAGGGAGAGGTGCATGGGGAAGGGGAGGGGGGAAGTGCAGTACAAGGTAAGTAGAATAAATAAATAAAAGGGCCAGCTGGTGGCAAGTGCAAGGTAAGTGCAGAACAAGTGCTGGGAAGGGGGGGCTGTAGGGATACAGAGACAGTCCCGCAGTGCAGGGGTTGCCAGGGAGGCAGTGCAAATGGAGAGTGGCTGGGCCCAGGACTGAGGTCGGTGAGAGTGGCCCAGTTGCAGATTCAGTGCAGTTTCAGCGAAGAATTAGCAGGGGAGAGGGAGAGAGAAAGCAGAAGCAAAGAGGAAGGTTTTGAGGTGCTTCCGGAACCGGAGATGGTTCTCCTCAAGTTTCAGGGGGGCAGGAAGGCTGTTCCAGAGGGAGGCCCCTGCCGTGGAGAGAGATCTACCCCCAGCTCGTTGCTTCGAGAAGCGGCTGACCCTGAGGGCGTTGGAGACAGATGAGCGAAGGGCTCGGGAAGGAAGATATTTAGGAAGAGAGAGTTGAAGGTATTTAGGCCCCAGGCCCCACAAGGCCTTGTGGACAATGTAGAGGGTTTTGAACTTTATCCTCGCAGCCACTGGGAGCCAGTGTAGAGATTTCAGTCCTGGAGACATACGGTCCCTGGGCTTGAGGCCAAGGACAAGCCTCGCAGTTCTGTTCTGGATGAGTTGCAGAGGGCGGAGTGTGGAGGCAGGCAGGTTAAGATAGAGGTTGTTACAGTAGTCCAGCTTTGAGAGAACCAGGGCTCGGGAGACAGCGAGCTTCTGGGGGAAGGAGAGGAAGGGAAGAATACCTCTGAGGAGGTGCAGCTGGTAGTGTGACTTCTTAGAGACGTCAGATATATGAGGAGAGAAGGAGAGTGTGGAGTCGAAGATAACCCCAAGGTTTTTTGCCTTGCATGTAGGAGCAGGAAGAGGACCAAGAGAGGCCGGCCAGAGAGCTGCAGGGAAGGAGGGAGTGGGTGTGCCGATGAGCAGAATCTCAGTCTTACTGGTATTAAGGCAGAGGTCATTGGCGGCACACCATTCCTGGATAGCAGACAGACAGTCAGAGATGAGGGAGGGAGAGGAGGAGGCCGAGGGTAGCCTGAAAATGAGCTGGGTATCGTCCACATAGCACTGAAAGTTGGGGCAGAGAGCGGCGATGCGGTAGGCAAGGAGTGCCAGATACTGGTTGAAAAGCCAGGGGTAGAGATTAGATCCCTGGGGGACACCACAGGTGGAGAAATAGATGTCAGAGAGGAAGGACCCGAGTTGCACCTGGGAGGGTCGATTGGAGAGGAAAGAGGTCAGCCACGCCAGAGCCTGACCAGTGATACCCAGGTTATCATGGAGACGGTTGAGCAGGATGGCATGGTTGACAGTGTCAAAGGCAGAAGAGAGATCGAGCAGAATGAGAACACAGGGAGTTTTGGAGTCGAGGTTCAAGAGCAGGTCCTCACGGATGTTCAGGAGGAGGAGGAAGGCACCAGGTGGGCGGGGCTTAATAAGTGGTGAAAGAGAGTGGCAAGCAGGAAGGCACCAGGTGGGCGGGGCTTGCTAAGTGGTGGAAAGGAGCGGCAAGCAGGAAGGCACCAGGTGGGCGGGGCTTGCTAAGTGGACCATTAGTTAAGATACGCACAACTTTGTTTCTTTCAAAATCCAGAATTTTTACAATTAACTCAGCTTTTAAACCAGAGACTGTCAAGCCTCTATCAACACATAACTTTCTCAATTGCTCCACTTTTAAGGCACTCAAAGTGGTGAAAGTGATGGTTTCCATGAGACTTAGTTTAGTAGGTGACTTATATCCACAAGGCAATCAAATATTATAGTGTCTTGTGTAAGTATGATATGGACACACCACCAGTGATCTGCAATGTGGCACCCAATACTGATCCTGTTCACAAAACACCCAGATGTTATGTGGAGAGGGTCATCCCACCGCTGTACACCAATTTGTTAAGACTGATTTCCTATACTCTGGCCTGGTGGACAGATGTATAGAAGGCCAACCTATATTGTGACAGGGGCAACTGTGGGAAGCTGTAGCCAAACCAGTTTAAGGTAGCAGTGACAGGCGGTCTAGGCTAAGATCTTCAGAGGGGTGAGATTGTAAAGGGTCCACAATGAGGTCACACAATGTGAGTCACACATTACCCTTAGACAGGATGTATAAAGATACAGTTATTTTATTATGGCCAAATACACTATAAGAAAAATGAACACAAGCAAGTAGACTTATCAACCAATACCTTCAAACTAAAATACATATATACAATCACAGGTTCAAGTACATAATACAACTCAAGATCCTCCTGCAAGGGAATGAATAGATGAATATTAAACACAAAAAGGTCCACAGAGAATGTATCCCTAACTAATATTGTCCAACCCTAAATTGCCTGGGGCCTTGTGCCCTATTGTTCAGGAAACAAAGATACAGCACTCAGGAGGCAGGAGAAAATGTAGGTAGGGTCACTGGGGTCCAGTGATGGATTCTTAGAGCCAGGGTTCAAGATAGACAGAGTCCAAAATTCCCCTCAACAGTTAGAAGTCTTGCCAAGGCAAGTATTGGCAAAGCAAATAGGTTTTATATAAAGAATATTATAAGTTCATTGACTTACAATGGGAGTGTAGGGGTATGTTAAAAGCTCAATAACTTACCCCCCTCACTCTGAATCTTCTCAAGACTTTCCAGAGCAAAGGAAGGGTGTCCTGGCTTGCTTTTCCCACCAAATTCTGCGGTCCTTGATTTTCACGGGTTGCAGGTCCAACTGATTCTCCGGTTAGGATCTTTTGCCGGTGCAGAACTCTTGATGAAGAAATGCAGAAACAAATGATGCAGCACCTTTCTCGGGACACAAGGCTGGTCAGAAAAGCAAGTTTTCGACCATTCACGCCACGCACAGCGATGCAGCAGGACTCAGTAGCCACGGTCGGACTTTCCAGTCTTTCTCGGGTCACCTTGGTGCTAGGCCGCAGAGGGTGTCATTGCAGTGGCAGCTGAGGGTGTGCCAAGTTTCAGGCGGAAACTCGGAACAGCAAAAAAGATAACCCGGTAGCCCAAAAAACGAAGCTGGTCATCCACAGGACAATTCCCGGGCACTTCCGAAAGCGGTTTTTGTGCTGAGTACCGAGTAGGCTTCGGGAATGGATGGTCCCTAAACTCCTGGGGTCGTAGCACCTTCTCAGGCCTACTGGAGATCAAGAGACAGACAGGGCTCCACCAGGACTGCAGCAGAAGTTGGTTGCCAGGCCTCCTTCAGACAGGTTACAGGTTTCTTTGCGGGTCTTCTCAGCTGGACAGATTCTTGGCTCCTTCAGGTTCTTCCAGGATCTCTGAGAATTGCATGCAGGGGCCTCTTCTTATCCTAAAAGCCAGGTAGGAGCCAAAACTCCCACAGCCAATGGCAGAACTAACCCACACACACACCCCTCAGTGGTACAATCAGGACCACTGGCGGGAACACTCATGCGTACCACTCAGACACACAGAAACCAGGATGTGTATTAGGGTCAGACTGACCCAGCCCTCATCCTGCCTGCAAACACACAAAGCCCTCCAGTAGCCTTCCAAAAGCTCCTGCTTTCCCGGGCACTGGAAGTCCTTATATGGATCTTTCTGGCCTCTGAGGCCAGGAAGAAGGCTAAACAACAAGATGCAAAAAGAATGGACGAAAAACCTTGTAGCACGTCCATGTTTGGCCAGTAGCCACAGTAAGCGGCCAAACGCGGTATACGCGGTTAAGCAAACACAAAATTCCCCAAAAAGTGGGGAAAAGTCATTGCTGCCACCAGCCCATCTTTTAAGCACCTCAGAATAACCAAAAAATCCTTTGAGTGTTAGTCTAGGGCAAAACAAAAATGAACCCCATTGCACTGCAGTGTAAACTGCTGTGTGCAATGATAAAAAGTTACCACATGTGATACAAAAGTAACCGCAAGTAGCAACACAGTCACAAGACTAAGGGAAATACTGTTTCCCAGTACTGATAGCCTTAAGGACACATCAGTTTCCTCATAACCTGTGAGCAAAGGCTAGTACAGTGAAGCTTAAGGCTTCACTGTACTGCAAATAGTACAGGTCAGATTGAAAAATCTAAGCAAAAACTTTGGGGGTTCCATAAAGATGGAAGGAAAGGTGCAGTAAAGAGAATCTTTCCTTACACCTACATTTCAAAAACAAAAGATGGTTACATGTGTTAACATTTCGTATGTAGATTCTTATTCAAAAATACAGAAACACGTGTTTTACCATTTTCCGAAAATCCAGTTAAGGAAGGTGAAAAAGGGAGGTGAATTTATTTTAAAGGATACCCATATCTCGCAAACCGAAAATGTTAGAAAAGTAAAAATTCACATTTTAAATCTTCATTATAAAGTTCATTTATGGACTGCTTCTTAAAATTAGTAACGGAGAGTATCCCGTATGTGAGAGCAAAATTGTAATCCTTTCCGACCTAGGCAGAGTCATCAATTCCCTAGCAGACCTCATATCCAAAATGTACCCTGACATAAAAAATCGAATGGAGGATTCTGCATACTGGTTATGTGAGCGTGCCACGTTAACACCAAAAAACAGCATGGCTGCCGTAATCATTAAGATATTTATTGAATTCTTTCGGAGGAGTCCAAGAGGAGTATAAATCTGTAAACTCAGTGGTTCAAAGTGATGACGCAGTCCGCAACCCTGTTGAGTTTTTGAACACTTTAAATCCTCCTGGTCTTTCTGAACACAAAATTCTTCTCCAACTGGGAGCACCTGTGATATTATTGTGGAACCTCAAACCACCTAAGCTCTGCATTGGCACGATATTGCGAGTGAAAGCTCTCCACAAAAATATGATTGAGGCTACGGTGTTAACCGGTTCTGTCCATGGGGAGTCAGAATACCTCTTATACCTTCAGAATATCTGTTTGAATTCAAAACACGTCAGTTCCCTTTAAAGCTTTGTTTCACCATGAGCATCAACAAATCTCAGGGGCAGACTTCGAAGGTAGCCGGGATTGACCTAACGGAATACTGCTTCTTGCATGTGCCGTTTTACGTGGCATGTTCCAAAGATAGCTCTCCCAACTCTCTGGTAATCCTAGCACCTGAAGGGAAAGCCACTGTGGTACCAAATCCCCAAATCCGCAAGAGTGAAGCCACGGGCAACAGCTAGTTATAAATACAACCATAAATATATCTGGTAAAGAATATAGTATAATATCTACATCGCGAGGACATTATAGACACAGCTAGTGGAAGCAGATACATGTGGTGCTTAATTGATATTAGATGAAATAGGGTCAAATAAAATCCATGTACACATCCATATGTGCCATGCAAACATGTGACAACTAGGCAACAAATGTTAAAGCACTGAAAGAAAAGAGTACAGTACTTTGCACCAATGAACACATATCCATGGAGGAAAGCATTTCATCACACACACACACACACACACACACACATACACAATCTATTGTTCCTTGTGACTGCCCATCTTGTATAATCACATTCTAGATCTTACTTATGATATGATATGATATGACATTTGTAACGCGCCTATACACAAGTGTTTCAAGGCGCGACGAGGTAGGGAGGGGGGAACAAGGGGAAGACAGACAACGATCCTACTAGGCCAGGTGTCATTCAGACTGCGCAAGTGCAGGGGTAGGGGGAAGGGAAAAGTGCAAGGGGAAGGGGAGGGGGGAAGTGCAGTACAAGTAAGTAGAATAAGTAAATAAATAGGGCCAGCTGGTGGCAAGTGCAAGGTAAGTGCAGACAAGTGCTAGGAAAGGGGGGGCTGTAGGGATACAGAGACAGTCCCTCAGTGCAGGGGTTGCCAGGGAGGCAGTGCAAGAGGAGAGTGGCTGGGACCAGGACCGAGGTCGGTGAGAGTGGCCCAGTTGCAGATTCGGTGCAGATTCAGTCGAGGCTTTAGCAGGGGAGAGGGAGAGAGAAAGCAGAAGCAAAGAGGAAGGTTTTGAGGTGCTTCCGGAACCGGAGATGGTTCTCTTCAAGTACACTGCATGTATTCTTTGTATTCTTATGGAAGTAAAGATGATGAAATGCTGATGTGATTAAATGACTTATGTTTTGCAAGAGTACGAAGATGAGTAGTGACTAAACTTCCTACTCAGCCATCACACTTCTACACACCAACAGTGATCCCTATAATAAATGTGAAACAGGCACTGTCAAGCGAAGTACCTCCTTCACCAGTTGTGGTAATGTGGGATGCGCAGAAGCTACACTCGTAAGAGAGGCATCAATGACATAACAGTAGCATCCCAAGCAGCAATAGTACAACAGTCCAAAATAAAGGAATGTCAAGTGCATGTTCAATACACATATATTGTCTTTAATCAAACACACCAATATGCAATACAGCTTTACTAGAAACACACTAACAAAACCCCAACCCCTGTGGCGAGAACACAAATAATACAGAAAGTAAATGCAGCAAGAACTCTGGATAAAGTAGCATGGATGAAATGCAAGAAATTGCACAATATCACTTATCTCTTGATAGGAAAAGGTGCACATAGGTGGCTTAACAATTGCTAGGGTCCCACAAAAGGACCATGGGCTCTGGACCACAGAAACATAACTTAATCTGTTCTTAGGCAGTGAACAGCATCAGCCCAGACTCCTCAGCACTGTGTGTGTCAAACTGGGTTTGGGTGCAGCGAGTCACAGTGATCCAGATGACAAGTCAGGGGCAGGTCGGGTTCAAGGTTAAGCTCTGTGCTGTGTTCGAGCAATGCAGTATAAGGAGGCCACCAGGGACAGTTTGATGGTCGAGCTTGGATCAATGGTAAAGATGCTAGTGGTTTTATGCAATGATCGAGAGGTGGTGGTTCAAAAGGCTTCCATAGTGGTGAGCTTATTGTTCGAGCAGGTGAAGCACTTTGCTGGCACAAGGCTGCCGTGAACTGGTTCTTTGCAGCAAAACTGTGGTTCAAGGTTCAAAGAAGTAGCAAAGGCAGCACTGCAGGGCTTGATGGTTCAAAGGTATTGGAACATGGTAGACTCAGGCTTGAAGATTGTTCAGAGGCAAAATATGGAAATCAATCTACTTAGCTTTTTCTGGTGCTGTGAGTTCCAATCCTGGGCCTCAGGGAGAATAATAATTATTGTACTCTTCCAGCACTGTTCAGGGTGGCTAGCTGGAACCTGTAGGAGTCCTTCACCTCTTGTGAAGAGCCTGTGTATCAGTGCAGCTGGCAGAGAGAATAGGTCTTCGTTCAGCCGCAGGCAGCACCAAATGGTCTCTGGGGATTGGTATTGAACCTCTATCCTCATCTCTGGCAGAGGTCTATGGAAAGGATTGCTCTCACAACAGGGTCCAATCAAATTCTTCTGTCCATAAGAGGACAAGATAAAACAAAGGAAGGGGAAACCCCTTCATTATAAAGTTAAAAAAGTGACCGGAATTTGGATGAAATACAGCCTGCTTTAAAGGGTCCAATCCCTGCTAAGGTAACAAATGACTTTTGGCTTCTTGCATCATACCCAAAGGGCTTTGCTCTGCAGTAAGTGTATGAGACATGAAGGAACGAGAAGTCCACAGAAAAACAAGATGGAGGAATACCTCCTCCTGTCCTTCTGCTCTGACTCGCTGCCCTAACACCACCCCCTTCCTAAGCTTGTAGCTTAGCTTCAAAGACACTTTGGTGTACAACATCCTGGTGTGAGACTGGCCCTTGTGTTGTAGGTGTGACACTTTGAAGCTTGGTTACCAGTAGTCATCCAGCTGGAAGTTTCTAGGGCTAAAATGGTGTTCCCCAATCGACCAAAGGATCAAAGGAGACACAGCATTCCTGCCTAATGTTTTGCTTAATAAACAAAGACAGGTCATCTAGTTAGAATCAAAATAGCATGTCCATAGCTGACCTGAGCGCAGAGTGTTTGCATGTGTGTGATACAAATATGTTGTGGATGTAATAATATTATGAACTATCAGTCACCATACCAAAACCGAGATATGAGTTATTATTAGAAATGACCCTGCCACCAGATGGATATGTTAGTACAATTGTTAATGGTCTGGATCAGGGGTGCAGATTTAAATGTAACTGCTGACTGCAGTGAATTCTCTGTCACGTCAGTTGCCAATAGGGCACCTGTGGCAATAGAACCTGATCTGCGCCACTGAAGCACACGAGCTGCAGATCAGGAGACTGATTTAGCAGGGCACAGGTATACTCTCTGCTTTTGGCATGGAACTTTCATAAATTGAGGGGTCTGATTACAAGAGCAGTCTTTCTGAGATGGAATTATCCACATCATTGTATTATTTAATGCAAATACAAATTAATTAGTGCTTTCCCATCCTGATCAGATGGCAATTCCTCACAGCTGCACAAAGGGCAATTATTCTGCTTTCTTTTCGGATTCCACAGTCTGCATGCATTTGGGTCACTTTGCAGTACAAATACAAATTTGCATGCTGCCTCTCTGTGACATTCGGAATTATCGTTCCACATATTTTCTTTTCTAAGAGAAGAGCACTACCACAAGCGACAAATTCTGGGGTATATTCACTGTTCAATTAACCACCCTTAATCACATAGAAAGTGAACACCAGGATTGGAAGCAGACGTAGATCAAATCCATCCCAGCATGATTCTTCTAAAACTATGATAGTACTGCAGAATCAATTGGCATCGGAAAGTAAGCGTACAATAGCACATAGCACAACCCCACTGTTTGGCTAGCAAAAACAGAATAAACAACCCCCCTCCCATACCACACCACGCACCTCGTCCCACCACTCCTTAACAAAGCCCCAAAATGCTGCCTTACAAAAATACAGCATATCATTCCATGCCCTCGCCATCAATGTGTCATCTGTCTGCATCCAGTTTGTAGAACAGCTGGTATTCATGCCCATCGTGCCTGCTCCTGCAAAGGAATAGGCTATGAGCTCTTTTACATCGATTGTGTAATTAGTATAACTCGAAATCCTGCGCCATTGTTGTTTAAGTTGTGCTGCATGTGTATGAATCACCACTACCTTCAGCCACTCTCCTTGCATGAGAATGTGCAGGATGTGTAGCAGTGTGGCATGCATGGCTTCTTGGCATTGCTCTTTGCTGTCTCGGGCTCAGGTTTTGAACTTGACATTAAGATCATAGTAGGAATGCTGGGGCTCGCCTGAGGGGAGGTGTTGGCATTTCCTGCTACCGGAAGACAAACGGTGACTGGTTACACACCCAGCATGAACCTGTGCTCTTCCAGGCTGTTACAGCTCGGCCACATCACTCACCTCACTCGCCACGGCATCATTAGCAACTGAGAATTCAGTGTAGGTGGTGGTAACACTCACGCATTCGCATGATAAAACTCGCAACAGTTCACTATTGGTACTAATATGGCAACCTTTTTATGTCTCGGGTGGATAACTCAGGGGCAACGTGCTCGCCTTGGAAGCAAAATGTGTTAGATCACCAAAGGTTCGATCCCCGGGTCTGCGCTTAGAAACCTCTGGGTAAAAAGCACGTTTAAATAACCTATCATGTCATAAACTGCAATGCTAGGGATTCTTTCATTTCCTGTTCATGGTTTCAGTGTAATTATGGACCCAGTTTTTGTTCCTGTGGGAGGTACAGTGGGGGAAGGGCTGCATTCTAGAATTTACTGCTGCCCAAGACTGGAATATGAAAGCAAAATATCTCTGAGATGTGGCCTTCTTTTCCGAACCGAACCTCCCCTCCACAAGCGTGCATATATAGTTTTAGGTGGGCATGTGCACACATGCTAAGTACATCAATGTAAAGCACAGCTAAGTGGCACAGTCAAGACACTGTGTGTGCGGTAATGCTTAAACAGTGGACGGTGTGTGGTCTGAAACAGACACAATGGTGAGACATTATGGTTCATCACGGGAATAACGCTAGAATATATAGTACATGTGTGACAAATGGTGGCAGACACATATGGACTTTTTTATATTAAGTACATGTTTTAAAAAATACATATAGACTTGGTTATGCATTCACAAATGCCCATCAGGTAACTATAAAGTGCTAACACACAAATTGATGAGCAACAACTTTAAACTCGTGCAAGTCAATCAGACTCGCAAAAGTGGAGGAGGTATCGATATGGTAAAAAGGGTGAACCTCACATTTTGACTTGATATCACACAGAAGTTCCGAACTGCTGCGGATTCCTAATTTATCGTGCACTCAACCATCAAACCATCCTCTCCTTCCTGCATATTTATGGACCACCTACAAGCCGCACAGACTTTGAAGAAGTATTCTGAGAGATAATCCCTAACCGCAGTTATCACAAGTGCCTAACCATCCTGGAATATTTCAACATTTGGTTTGAGGAACCAATGGAATCTGTGCCAAGAGGACTGAGCGCATACATGGGAAGTGTACCCCTGAAAACAACGTTCACTAAGCTTCATAAACACCTCCTATTTAGGTGCAATGGAGGGTCCATATTATATATTAACTCATGAATGGTTAAACTCACAGACAAGAATTCTATCAAACCACCACCAAGAGAAGCTGGAAAACTTTCACCCTAGAAGAACTTGGAAATCTAATGGAGGAAATTAAATCAAACCGTCATGGATTGGATGTGTTACTCCTGAAACATGTGTGACACTGCAGAATTGGATAATGGAGGCACTCAACATGCTCACAACATTGGAAAAGCATCATCCTCTCCGATACAAAGACAGCAGCAGCAAGATGACTCACACCCCAATTACGAACCTTTTAAAAATTGAATCAAATCCTGGAAAAAAGCATGGATGAAATTCTACAATCAGCAAGAAAAGATAGCCGACCAAAGACAGATTCCACACTATAAAGCAGAACCCCTAGAGCATCATTACTACTCCGAATATGTCAGCAGGGCCAAGCATGCAGTGAATGTACTTTAACAAATTATTAATTAGCGGAAACCCCCCGCATCGTGAAACCCCACATCTTCCAGCACCATGCCAGCCCCCACCCAAAGGTTGTGTAAATACATCACCAACCACTCCAGAAATAAAGTATCACAAATACAGCAGGCAATCAGCACAAGAGTAAGGAAAGGAAACAACAATCACATCTCTGACAAGGAAAATCCCCCAACAACACCTCTGATGCATAGATTATAATGACTATCGGAAATAGACTTTAAAAAAATGGTGAGACTAAGCAACTAACTCTTTGATAGACTCTAGCCTCCAGATATCATCAGAGACGTCCTCTACAAGGAAACACTAGCACTTTCCTATCACAAACGGGTTAACTGCTCACTCAAAATAGGAATCATACGCAAAACATTTAAGACTTACCACATGAAAACGTTTCTAGAAAACACAGCTGGAGAACCAGAGGACCCCTTAAATGATCACCCTATCTAAAGCATACCGTAACCAGAAAGAAACTATAGAAAGCTATGTATACAGACATATCCTGGAGCATGTAGATACTAATAATCTATTAGATCATTCACATGTAAGGTTTAGACCTATGTGATGCACTGAATCGGCATTGATTTCTGTCTGGGATTACCACAAAATAACCACAAACAAAAACATATCTCAGCAGCATTCAACACCATCAACCACAGTGCATTAATCAGAAGACTTGAAGAAACTGGTCCCCCTAACATCCCTTTACAATAGATGAGATGCTTTATACAGGACACAACAGAAATCACCTGGCTTCTGCAAAAACAAACAAACAGACCGAAGCATTAGAGTAACTAAAGGATCAAGCCTTTCCCCCGCCTCTTCAATATCTGTCTGGCCCTGATGAAGATCATAAAAAAAATATATGGGCTCACTTGATACATCTTTGCAATTGACACTCGCCTCACATACAAAAAGGCCACCAAGGTAAACTACAGCGCCACCCTCAACAACTGCCTCACACAGGTAACCGAACCAATGATGGCTGTCAAGCTCAAACTCAACAAAGACAAAACCGACATTTTGAGTCTCATGGCACGCCTCACCTGAAATGCCTCTACCTCAGTAGAATGAAATGTAAGTTCCTGGAAACATGGAAAGTGATCAGGAATCTTGGCATATTCATGGGCCCTTTCATCCTAGAACCCCACGTTAATGGACTCATTAGAAAGTCATACTACCAACCACAATCAATCTGACAGATTCCCACAAAGAACGTTGGCGTTCATATATTATTTTTCTTCAATATTAACTTTTGTGGGTGTTTGTCAGGGCCTTCATTGCTATGCATTTGCATGGGCAAAGATAGCCTTCACGTTATTGTATTGTATTGTTTTATTCTATACTATATTGAAAACCCAGTTTATAAAACTTAGTGCTGGTAAATCAAGAAAGGGAAGATCCAGTGTGAAGCTTATCCAGAACATATACTACAGGTAGAACAGGAAATATACAGGAGTGTGTGTGTGCATATATTCTTGTTGTGACGGAGGGATCTCTGACATCAATTGCAAAGCCATGTTCCTGGGTGCTTACAGTCATAGCATGAGAGTCACACACACACGCACACTCTCTATCGGTCTATCACTGGTGTCCCAGTGAACCTGTATCAGAATCTCTGTTGCCTTGAGATTTATCTTGGGTTATACACAAGTCTTCCATTTCCTCCACTTTATTTAGTGGTGACTGGTCCATCTGTATTGCAAATTCTTGTATATGGGTGTTTGCCGTGTAGTCGGTCAGGTAAATCCAACAATGTGTGTGTTTAAGTGCCAGGTGATTACTACACACCACCATATTCACAACCTCCAGAATTTTTTAATAGGAAGGTTATTTTGTTAATTGTAGAGATTCTGTAAATTTCTATGGAAGGGATTCCCATGTAGTGTATTACCACTTGTGATAACTGCGATTACTGCTAGTGCTTTTCCAAAACCTCCATCAAATGACATCACTACCACTGTAACAGTGGTAAGGATGGTGATATTTCTAGAAAGCCATTAGCCGCATTCCAGGAAATCCACTTGATATAGTTGTTCTTCTTTATATGTCCAACATTATTTTGAGCGCCGAAACGACAATGCACAGTAGTGGTTCAAACGATTTCTGAACAAAATGTGTAAAAGGATACATTCTAACCATGTTTTGCATTAAATGCATTAGGTAGAGGGTGGGAAACTGAGATGCCCACTTTAAAAAGTGATTGTTTTTACCCAGTATTACAGTGCAAAGTCACTTTGCACTGCAAAAATACACTTTGCACCGGTCTGTGAATCATTGTGTTTGTTGGCAGTGCAGTCACTTTTGACCAGTGCAAAGTCACTTTGCACCGTGCTAAAAAGTCCATGATTGAGGCCTCTTGTGTTAACATTTCCTTCTCACTATAAAACCCCATATGGCATTTATTTAAATGGCAAAAAAGTGAAGCCAGGTGTTCTGCAGTGTAACTCTGGACCTGTGTTTCCGTGGGTTGCTCCTTGTAGCAGCTGTGCCTTTAACAGCATTTACCCAGAAGACACTCGTGCTTTCAAAACTGTGATCCTGGTGACAGCAGAGCGAAAAGTGTAGCAAAGTGTTCTGCGGTGTTCAGCGCGGCACAGCGCGGCACAACAAGGGTACGGAAGAAATCATTAGACCGTGGTTGGAAGTGCAAACCTCTTCGATTTTGCTGGTAAGCAAGCTGGAGCCTGGGAGTGTAAGGCTAATAAACCAACATAGGGACTTGTCAGTGATAACACTCCCCTGCTGCCTACCTGGGTTACTATGCTGTAAATAGAGGCCGGAGTGTTACCAACTGTTGCTCCAAGTAAACAGAAAGAAGCGTTCCTATTGGTCGCTTTTACAGTAAAGCTGGAACGAGCCCTTAAGAATCGTAAGTATCCCTTGCAGTTTCTCAGTCTTAGAAATAAGAAATGAAACTAAGAAGTGAGGTCAAGGGCGGAGTGAAGGAGCAAGAGGTTTTCACTAACACTTTACCAGTAATGGAATTAAAACAACCGTGCACAGTTTTTGACATGCGACAGGACTGTGGTGGAACAACTGGTTTTAACTAGCTGAGACTAGAGGAAATGGGCCAGCATCAAGAATGTCTGGTAAAATCTGCTAATCTGGATTTCACTTTAAACAGCCACTCGATCCATAACAAAATCGGGGAATGCTTTTAACAAATGTGGACGCAGTGGAAAAAGCAGCCCTCCCACAAATGAAGGATGGGCCATCAACTTGGGAAGGTTTGAATGTCTCATTAGCTTCTTCAAACCAGGCCAGGATACCCTTAACCTCAGGTGAGGAAGTGCCTCCTCACGACCATCTGGATAGACACTCTTTGTCTAATACTCCTGAGCTGTTTAATACACTCAAGGAGGAAGACTACCCTGAAGAATTGGGAACATCAACTAACTTAAATGCCCCAGTGGGCATGGAACACCAATCCTTAGCAACACTGAATTTTTTTATTGACGTCACTGGTAAAGGTATTTGACATTTTAAAAGAAGAAGCAAATAGCAATACAGAGCAAATTAAGAAAGGACCTCTATTTTAGAACAATTACCAAGAAGAGACGAAATAAAGCTCTTTTTTAACAATGAAGTGAAGGAGAAAGTTAAAAACTTGGTGGATATACAGTTTGAGTTTACTCAGCTGGCTTTCCATGGAAACGTTCTGGACTCAACAACAAGAATTGAAGATATAAAATATACATATATTAAAATGAACACTCAAACTTTCCCCTGGGAGAATTCCGAAGAGGGAGAAGCGGAGGGATGGTGTAACAGGATTCAGACGAACCTCTGGGCCCAATGGCCGAAATTCTCTTCGAGGCAGAACCTATAAATCAATGTCAGCTGAATAAAACAAAGGAGAAACAAGTAAATACGAGGAAAATGCATTTGTCAATTTTAAAGAAAAAGAATGCTAAGGGGAAGAAACAACAGCACCTGCACAACATTCACTGGGCACAAAATATAGAGAAAGTAAAAAACAATCCTTGCCAAAAGAAGGTCTGAAAATAGCCCTGATATTTTTAACAAATGCTAATGGAAGGGCGCCCAAGGGATGTAGGGAATCCGCTTCACAGTACTCATTAATAGACATTGATGGATCAGTACTCTGTTTGAAAGATAAAGAATTTCCTTCAGGGAGCCTACAGAATTTTGGTACCACTGGATCAGTTGTTTTACGAATGGATACAGAAAAGGACCTGCCAGTTCTAAAACGTGATAATGGAAATGATCTCCAAAGTGGGAATCAAAACATATGGCTGTTAGCTACATTTAAAAACATAAACCTGATGGCCGACTGGTCCTGTCCTTGCAGGATTCTCAACAGGACAAGGAGTCAGGACACATTAAACGGAAGGGTGACCTGGCTCAATGGATAGCACCTCAAACGTTAAATTCATTAAACCAAGGGGAAGGAGACTCATCTAACTTGTGGACCTCCCCCCAAGTGGGCATGATGAACACCACTCTAAAAACCAGCAGCAAGAAGTCTCCCCTCCAGTTATCCATACACTTAGTAATACTTCCCAGGAACCTTCGATGAAATTTAACTTAACTACTAAAAAGGCAGCACTGCCCATGGAGAATCATGTAAATTGGAAGGAACCAGGTTTAGCTAAACCGGTGGCTACTGGTTGAATTGGTACAAAAAGAAGAGACTTATCAGCTCGAGAGATCCCAAGTAATATTAAGAAATGTCTGGAGGATCCTAAAGAGGATAAGCTAGATGTACGGGAGAGAAATTCCCCACTGTCAAAGCCCACCTCCTTTCCATGGAATCCTGTGGGTCTGCAATGTTGGGTGTCCTGACCCACGTTTAAGCTATCATGCCACAACATTTGGTGCCGTGGGCTTAGAAAATTCAAGATGGCGGAAAACCCACATGTGCGCCGAAATCCAGGAAAGCTGCGCAGTTTGTGCGCACACCAAAATGGTTGCCTCACTTGCCACCCCCCGTGCGAGAATGATAGGCCGGGTTGCCAAAGGAAAAACAGTAGCGCCGGTTAGCTTCAAAGCGTTTTAAAACCACCCTGTGTTTCTCTGAAGGCAGGCTCAAAATGCCTATTTTCAAACATTGCAACATGTGCAAAATATTCACTGAACACCAGCAGACATTTGGCAGAATGAGGTTTTGTGTGCTTACAAAATCTGGGAAATGAAGAGCCCAAAACAATGCTTATAACAAAACTGCTATGGAGTCAGCAGTTTAAGTTGCACTGGATTTAAAGACACTAAAATCGAAAATGTTTAGATTAAATGAGTGACCTATGTTTGGTGTCACATGCCTTTGTAACTGTTGAAATGTCATAGTTTTGCACTTAGAATCAGCATTCTAGCTGCATGTGTAAAATTGCAAGTTAATTTAAAAAGCAACAAAAAACATGACAGTTAGCTGAAAGTCTGGCTTAAGGAACTTGATTCTGCCTGGCAACTACCCCCATCAGGAGTGAAACTTGAGTCACAACTGTGTTCCCAGGCCATCTGCCTTTTGCTGGCCACACTAAGGATATGCCATCTATCTGATAATTGAATTACCTGTGCTCTACAGGAGCTCTGAACAAAGCCTGTCTTGACTCAGGCAAAGGTTTTATTACAGCGGTCGTAAAATGTAGCTTCCTCTTGGCAGAAGCTGGGAGGAGCACTGCCTGTGAGAGCAAGCTGGCTTGGCAGAACTGGATAAACCAGTATTTCCACCATGTGACCTGGGAAACCACACCCCTTTGTAGCCAGAATATTGTTTAGAAAAAGATGAATAACTTATGGTGCGGACATGTGAAAATTTTATAAATGATACCATAATTCTTGTGATTTTTCTGCCCACAGTTTAAGAGGTTTTTAGAACCGGTGGTATGTTCAGGGGGGTGTTAGCGGAAAAGTGGATATTACTCTAAATGTATGCATGTTAAAAATATGAAACTTCATCAGTTAATGTCCATACTCCCTGCGCACATGTATGTAAAGTTGGGTCAATGTCAGAAATTGAAAAATCAGTTAAAAAGTCAATTATGTGCCATTTCTGAATGCAAGCTCTTAGAAACAGCAGATTTGGACAGAGACATGGCTAAATTCAGCCACACCATGTATATGTAATTTCAAGCAACTGTGTAACTCTGAAATATGTATTTTGATCATATATAGATTTGGGTGCAATCTGACAGGGGAGTGTCCTATCTGCAAGCCATAAAATGACATCACTCTGACTCACAGTTCCTTCCCCAATCAAGTGAGGAATGGAAATTTGACCAATGACAAGGGAGAGGGGCAAGTTTAGTTATGACCAACACACACACCCACTTGCAGAACATATAAATGGACCACTGAAACTTAGGTAGAGACCTTCAATTCTATCTGCCGCTGGAAGCTCTGCCGGAAAAATCCATACTTACCTCCATCAAACTTCAAAGAGCCAACACTTAGACTCCAAGATAAACAGAGCCTTCAGAACCTTAACCAAAAAGGTCACTGCCAGCAAGAGTATTTGTCAGCAGGCCTAAAAATCTTTTTGCAACTGAACTCTTCAGACAGCCGGCTGACGCCGTCTGAATTTTGCCAAGAACTTTTGCAAGAACCCGGTGACAGAAATATCCAAAGAGAAGGCAGGACCCGACCCAGAGAACCGGTGCCTAGCAGAGACCAGGCCATTGTATCCAGAGTGCTGACCCCGATGCTGTGAGCAGTTCCAGAGACCAGACGCTGTGCCCAGAGACCGTCCGAAGTCCAGACCTGTTGACCAGATCGTGACAAAGCCGCCTTCCTGTTTAAAATCTCTTGTGAGTACCGCCAAACTGTACCAAACCAAAGCTCTTAGTTTAAATTCATCTAATTCAATCTATTAAACCTAAGTAGAACTGCCTGATAGCTCCAAATCTGTCACCTGTCATTCTAGCTGCAAAATCTGCACTTGTCATTTTGAGCTTTTAAAATTTCAAATCTGAAAAACGACCTTCACTAAATCGCTCATATCTCCGCGACCGTTTGTGCTAGAGACTTGCAGTAACTTTCATCTGAAAGCTTAGAATCGTGGCTTTCCTACGAACCTAGAACCGCATTCCTACCCCCTATAGTTTTACCGCAATCGCGGAACACGCATCCGCGAATTTTACCGCGATTTGCAAAATTCTCCACGTGTGAAAACAGCAGTTTGCTTGCCTTCCATTTGCCAGAAAATCGTTTGCCTCATAAAAACTATCCCTGAATCATTGCAAGAGTGAGCCTGAGCTAATATTAACTAGATACCATTCGCCCTGAACCTCTGAAAGGGAATTAAAAGCATTTTGCCTGTGTTTTCAAACTTCTGTAGTCTAAGCTTGCTGGGGTGAACTGAATTACAGTTGATTGCATTTCTGAGAACTGTGTGCTTCCTTCCATTTCCTTGCATTGTATCAAGGGGGGGAGGGGATTGCCAGAGAAAAGTGATTACATTGTTTTGTTGAAATCATATTGAGTATTTTCTATACTGCATTTCATTCATTCAACCTTGCATTTCCTTGAACCCTGTAAAGCATTCTCTACCACATTATACTTCTGTACATATTTACCACTGTGCTACCTTATCCATTTCATGTCAACTCCTTATTGATTATAGAGAAGCGTGCTAGTGCCAGATTCTCCGTTGTTAATCTTTATCATATCAGATTAAGTGTGATATTCAATTATTAATTGATTATAAAGTCTGATATCTATATCGTTTAAATTATCAAATAAACCTTTTAACTTGCAAAACAGAACTACTTCTTGGCTCAGTGGGGTCAGGGGGATTCCAAGAGAGGGGTGTTATATAGGGGTAGTCATCCAGAACGCATGAACTGGACATAAAGATATATCAATAAGGGTTTTCATTCAGTATTATAGACTAGGCGTTGACTTAGCTGTCGTGTTGAATTGAATCCTCTTACAAACTGGGGGCTCGGCCGGACGTTTGGGTTAGAATACCACTTGTGCAGCTTAATACAGTGTGCTAACTGACGGGATACATACATCCGGTCGGATCACCACGCTGCATTACGCTGTGAAGCATTCCTCAAAAGGGACACTCCAAGAAAAGTTCTGTTCTGCAAAAATAAAATACTAACTTCTGTAAGTCAGGACAGAGACCAATCTCTAGAATGAGGACCTTGGTAGATATGAAAATAGCCAGAGAGCACTTCTTACATAAACTATTTGTGAGAGGTGAATGGGCTGAGCAGGGCCAGGATGCCTGGTTGCAGGCCATCACGCGACAGGTCACTGAAACAGGGTCAGACTAATGGAGAGATCAGGGTCCATTACATGTGGCCCTGAGTGAACTATATATGGCTCCTAAAGCCAAAGAGGAACACAATAAGATTGCCAGGATAGCAGCATACCTGTACCTATATATGGGAGACATGCAGGATAGATGTGCTGAAAGCCAAAATCTGGCAAATAGGCAACAGGTGGTGTTAGAGAAGGTCCAATCTGACCTGGTCTCTTCTGAGCAGAGGCTGCAGGGGAGCCAGGAGTCAGAAAATGACAGCAGGAAGTACATCATTAAAATAAAAGAGGATATGGGCATCCTACAACAGGAAAAGACAGACCAGGATACCAGATTTCTGGCCCTGCAGAAGGAGCACCAAGACAGTTTGGACTCCTTACTGCAGAACCAGAAAAAGTTGGAGCAACAGATCAATTTCAACAGGGCATGCGCGGAGCAGGTAGTCACCCTGCAAAGCCAGCTAGATGGAGAGAAAGAGGAGAGCAATAAACTGATTCTGAAAGACCTGGATACCCACTCAGAGTTTGATCAGGAGCGCCAGAAAGCTGGTGCCTTCCAAAGGCAGAGGGACGACCTGGCGGCACAAATGCAGGCTCTTAGTCAGGAAAGAGACGCCATAGGCCAGGAAGTCTGCCATTTAAAAAGGAAAATGGAAGAAAATCACCTGGCCCTCCAGGGGCTGGGTGACCTCCAAAAAGAAAACCAGAATTTGTTAGAGCACACCAGGAGGGTGGAGGATGCTCTGGCAAGAAAGGAGCAGGCCGGTAGGGATGGGACTCAGGAGTTAAACCTCCTGCAGCAAAGACTGGCCCAGTTCTCCAGGACCAACCAGGAAGCACAGAGGGAAAATGAGGCCCTCTGTCAACACAATGATAGGCTCCAACAACAGGTAGCGATGCAGGAGAGACTGATAGAGTCTAGTAAGGCCTTAACTGAGGAACTGAAGGCACAAATGCAGGCTCTTGCATTGCAACAGGGAGCAGGGGCGGATAGAGATGAGGTTCGCTGGGAAATGGAAACTCCGGAGCATAACCTCAGGAGCCCTAGTACCAGAGGCCCTCATACCTCTCAGTCCCTGGACTCTGCCACCCCCATGTCCCCTGGCGCACATGAGCACAGGGCCACAGGGATGGCAGATTACTATCCAGCCAGAAGCATGGGGCTCATAGGCCAGTACCCCCCAGGAATGGATGAGCGGGCATCTGGGCATGGGCACCCAAGCATGGTCCAATTCAGTGGGGAACCCCAGGAGAGTAGGCCCCTTAAGGGCATCCTGAAAACCTCTGCCCAGTTAGGTCAGTGGGGGGGGGACCCATCAAATCCTGGCAGCAAGGAGGAATCTGAAGACTCCTCTGAACTGCGCAGGACACAGGAGACCAGGTCCCCACATTCTGCCAGCCATTCCCAGGCTCGCAGAATCCGGGAAAACCTGGAAGAACAGACGGGAACCTCTGGGAGCAGTGCCTCTGAGTCCGAGGACGAATGGACAAGGGTTACCCGAACCAAAAAGGCCAATAAGGCAAAAAGGGCCTTGCTTAAGGACCCCTTAAAGCAGATTAAGGCGATCAGGAGCGTCATCACGCCTTACCATAAGAACGCTAAGTATTCTGTTTGGGAGCACTTAGAGTTGTTTGAACAAATGATGGAGACTTTCCATTTGAAGGACAGCCAAAGCTGTATTCAATATGTAAAGTGGACCTTCTCCCCGGAATACTCCAGTTTCTTTGCGGGGCTGGAGGACCAAAATCATTTAAGATGGTCCACCTATAAGGCGGCCATCTTGAAACATTTTTCTGTTCACAGAAATCCTCAAGAGGCTCACAAGGCAGCCTACAATTTGCAATGTGGGGAGGATCAGGCCCCACAAGAATTTGTGCAGGAGTTAAAGCGTGCTTTTGCACAGACCACAAGAAGGGTGCGCACGGATAGCAGGGAATTTATTAGTACGTTTTTCCATGCCTTGCCCAAATATATCATGACCCAGCTCGTGAGGGATTTTCACGAGAAAAGATCTTTAGACTGGGTCATTGAACAGGCTACCCGGATCTATGAGGTGCAGAAACCGATAGATAGCAAAAGTAATGCCCAGAAAAACCCCAAAGCCAACACCACCCCTGCTGCTGCCAAGGTGGCAGAGGTAAAGGTCACCCCCGTTTTGGATTTGGAGATGGGGGGGCCTAAAAACCTACCTGCACCTAATAATGCTAGGCCCAGAAGGTCCTCGGGCCAGTCACAGACAGGGAGCCAGGGAGGCAGCCCCACAAATGGGGTCCCTCGCTCTCCTGATTATGTAAGCCCCCGTTACAAGGGAAACAGACCCATCCTGGGGTATGTGTGGACTCCTCCAGCCCAAGGGGGGAGATCCAGCCAAGAACCTAACCCAGGGAACTTCCCTCCCAACTTCCCACAGGAGGGCAGAAATTCTCCAAATCCTGGGCAGAACTTTTTCCCCAGGTATCCACCCAATTTCCAGCCCCAAAACCATCCATCCTTCTTTCCCCAATTCCCTGAGCCCAGACCACTGAATCCGGGAGAGGGGAGGCCAAGGGTGGAGGGGTACCCAAATCTTCCCAACCCGGGGTATTACCAGAGGAGGGACAGCTACCCTTCCCGGGATCAGCCCAGGGGAGAAAACAGGGCCCCGTATCAGCCTGAGCGGGTTTCCCAGTTAGAGCGCCAGGTTCAAAACATGGTGCGGGATCTGGGTCACATACTGAGGGCTCAGCAGAACCCTCAGATGGGCGTGCCAGCGCAGAACGCACCCAACTCTGGACCTGGTGCCCCAGAACAATGACGGGGGCAGCACCCCGATAACTCACCGGTTCCCAGGGAGGAGGCACAAAGGGAAGGGGGGTGTAAAGCCTTGGAGGAAGCTTCCTTCCTCACTTGTAAACAGCCCCTGGAAACCCAGGAACAGGAAACAAAATCTCTTGCCCCTGAAAGTCTGCCTCCTAAGGAGCAGAGGGGGGGTAGGAGAAACAAAAGACCCAAACAGACTCAGTTTGAGGAGGTGGTACAGGTCTTCCAATTTGAGGGAGAGGGATCCTCAGAGGATCCTGGGAAAAGGATCTTCTCCTTCAGAGAGGGGGGAACTCCTCCCAAAGAAAAATGGGTCCCTAGGGATGCAAATCCAGACTGGGGAGATGTGGAGACTGAGCTACCGCCGCCCACCATCTCATCCCAGAACCAACAGCAAGAAAATCCCCTGGTTCAAACCCATCCTGGTGACTGCCTCCAAAAAGGGGGGGGCGGCCCAGAACCGGAGCCAGGGGAACCCACAATGGCTCTGATCTCCAGTTGCCAACTTTTTCTTTCAGATTCCCAAGGCTCTCCACAGAATTCTGCCCAAAATTCTTCTCTCGCGATGTCCAAAACCAGAAAATTAGCCCACCAGTTGTCCAAAAATGTACATTATCTGTGCCCCCTTGAGGAGAAGGAGGGAAGATATTATGCCCCGGTACAAGTACAGGGGCAGGGTACAATCTTGGCACTGGTGGACACTGGATCTCAAGCTACCCTTCTGTCCAGAAGGGCCTTTGACGAACTGAATGCAGGAAGGGGAGAGAATTACCAAATTCCTCTCACCTCTCTTCCTGGACAACTGCAGAACTTTGACGGGAAGGAAATTCCCGTTGAGGGGACTGCAGACTTGGACATTAAGATCGGGCGACACAAGTTGAAACACCCGGTCATAGTTGTGACCCCAGAGGGCACCCCTTGTTTACTAGGGAATGACCTCCTGAGAAGGTTGTCACCCCTAATAGATTGCGTAAACAAGGTCCTCTGGACCCAGACTAGCCGACCAATAAAATTAAAACAGAGTGTCAACCATGTTAGTTTAAACGGCACCTGCCACATGGTTGAACAAAAATCTGACCAAGTAGAATTTCACTTCCAGAATAGCCAAATTCCAGACGTGACAGTAATAGCAGTAGGACAACAGACTGGTGATGGGGGGTCCCCTCTATTTCTGAAAATCAACCTTCCTTCCAGTCTAAAGTGGTATTCCACGCTGGAAGGAAACACTCTGAAATTCTATACCAATCCACAATCTGAAACTCCCACTCCTATAGTCCAGAAAGATGTGAAATCAGCTCAGAGCCTGGCTGAGATTCAGCAAATTGGAGAGCAGTTGTTCATCCCTGTTCAGTTAAATGATGGGAAGGACTCTGTTCTCGCTCGAGTGTGTGTGAACAACGGTAAGAGCTTCATCAGCGAAGCCATGTTTCGCCAACTCCCAAAAGATCCAGCCATTCCCACCTTCAAACTGATAGACAAATGGGAAATGGACCTGGAAGCACCTAATTCCAAACATCTCCTGCCAAACAGGTGTATGCTCAAAATCTCCATTGGCAACAAGAGCATAGTCCATAATTGTTGGGTCGTGCGAGACGTCACTGCCGCCTTTTACTTAGGCAGTGACATTCTCAATCGCTTTGCCATTAGTTTGGACCTAATAAACTTCAAAGCTTGGTCCCGATTAGCGGATAATCCCATGAGCTTTGATGATCCAGAAAAAGCATTTAGGTCAGCTCAATTGCTACCTTATGCAGTTGAAATTCAGGTTAAAGAGGAAGTCACCATCCCAGAAAGGACCCGACAATTCTCCCTGGAAGTGAAAGCTAAAAGAGGACAATATTTGCAAAACCCTGATGCTTACATACATCTAAATGCTTCTCTCCAACAGCAAGGGTTAGGGGTAAACCCAACTCCATTAGTCAACATAGAACATGACACCATTCCAATAGAGGTGGATAACAGCGACTTAAAGAGTATTACTCTAGCCGCAGGCACCATTATTGGAATGGCGGTTGATGACCGACATTTTTCCATCGACTTAGTAAATGAACTGTTAGGACCAATCCCCAAGGACTGTTTTGACAGTGACAGTGATGACAATACAACACCAGACAGGATTTTTACCCGGCATGGGGGGAACTTCCTGGTGTACACTTCCTGCCCCTATGGTAAGGAAGATGTGACTTGTGATTTCAGGAGGGATGAGGTGATTTTCCAAGTCCATGAGGGCTGCCTTTCCCACCTGAAGCCTCCAGTCCAAATCAGCACTCTGACCAGGGACTTCTCCACCCAGCTGGAGGAGGCCGCGGAGATAGCCAAACCAGAAGTCTTTCCAGGCTTCAGGCAGATGGTGGAAGAGAGAGTCAACCTAGCTGATGCCTGTGTGACTCTGGAACAAAAGCAAAAGTTGAAACAAGTTTTCTTGGATTTCCAAGATCTCTTTGCGGTAGACTCATACGACTGTGGTCGCACCGACATCCACACAACAACAATCCCCACGGACCCTGGCATGACTCCTGTGTTTGTGAAGCAATATCGCTTGCCTCTCGCATCCATGGAGTCCCTTACTGAAATAATTAAGAACCTTGAGTCCCGGGGAATAATCCGTCCAGTCCACAGCACCTTCAATAATCCGGTGCTGGGAATATTGAAGCCGAACGGCCAGTGGAGACTCTGCGCTGACCTCAGGGAGCTCAACAAACGGGTCCATACTTCCCGATGGCCTCTGCCCTACATTGACCAAGGGCTGGCCCAGATCCAGGGGTCACAGGTATTCACAGCAATAGACCTGACCAATGGATACTGGACCGTGCCTGTCAGTAGGGAGGACCAATACAAGCTGGCTTTTACCTTTGGGGCCAGCAGTATACATGGACCCGGACTCCCTTCGGATACCTTAACTCCGGTAATGAGTTCAATATTTTCCTACATAAGGCCATGCCCGACCTGGGTGCGAGGGGTAACCTGGCTTATGTAGACGATGTCCTCATCAAAAGTTCATCTGTGGAGGAACACATAGCGGAGATCCGTTATGTTCTGACGCAGTTGAGGGCCGCCGGAGCAAAACTTTCCTTTCAGAAAGCACAGTGGTGTAGAACCCGTGTTAATTTCTTGGGGCATGAGATTACTCCTCAGGGCCTCTGTCCCCAGGAAGAGAAAGCGGAAGCGCTTCAGAAACTGAAAGACCCCACAACTCTGCGGGAACTAAGGAGCCTCCTTGGACTGACTAATTACAGCAGAAAGTTCATTGAGGGCTACGCAGAGATCACCAGACCCCTGATTCATCTCCTGAAAGGGGGGGTCAAGTGGGAATGGGGTCCAGAACAAGCCGAGGCAGTAAGACAACTCAAGAGAAGCCTCTCACAAGCGCCTTGCCTAGCTTACCCTGTCAGAAACAAGGAGTTATTCCTGGAGACGGGGTTCTCTAATACGTGCTTGACGGCAGTATTATACCAAAAGCATGACAAGGTCAATAAAGTAATCTCCTATGCGAGCAAAACTTTATCCTCTGTGGAGGAAAAATTCAACGATTGTGAGAAGGCACTCCTGGCAATGGTGTGGGCATTGAAGAATTACCGCCCGTTTATCCAGGGGGAACACATCATAGTGGAGACTCCACACCAGCCTCTGCAATATCTCCAAAGTGATAGAATCCGGGCCGGAAATGTGAGTAATTCCCGAATTACTTCCTGGATTCTGTCAATGCAAGGCTTTCCTGTGGAGGTCAGATATGGCCAAAACAAGAAGAGTCCCCTCGCGCAAGGTCTGGCTGACTTGCATGATTGTGCCAGAGAAAACTGTCTCGAGGACGAAAGTCTAAAAATAAAGGACAACACGGAGGCATACCTTAATTCCCCACACAAAGTCTTTGAAGAAGACAAGTGTGAGGGAATGCCCACTGTCTATGTGGATGGATGCTCTTACCATGTTGACAACGACGGGGAGAAAGAACTGGTGGCTGGCGTAGGGAATGCATGGGTGAATGAGTCCCCAGAACCCTCCGCTGGATACAAAATTGGTCCCCGAAGTAGTCAGGTGGCAGAATTGATGGCTGTGCATCAGGCCGTCCTCACTGCTGTCCAGCATCAACTCCACGAACTGGTCATAATCACAGATTCGGATTATGTACGGAACGGGTTCGTGGAGCACCTGGTTAATTGGAAAACCAGAGGCATGTTATGTGCTAACAACAAACCCTTGAAACATGGGAAGTTGATCCAAAACATTGATGATCTGGTCACCTCGAATGAGATGACCATCTATTGGAAAAAGATCAAGGGTCATTCCAAAGTAGAGGGACCAGACAAAACTGGAAACGACTTAGCTGATCAGCTGGCCAAAACCGGGGCCATCCAAGGGGATCTAATTGAGATTGAGTCCCTGTTGGGGGAGATCCAGGTCACTGCTATCACTAGGTCCCAGACAAATGCTCACAACGACCTTTCAATTGCACAATGGAGTAAGGAGACCCCTGATGCTGATTTGATTACAGCTCAGAAGGGGGATCCAATTATTGGTAAGTTTTACCAACACCTTGAGGACCCTGAGAACTTTCCCCTGACGGATACCGATTACATTGGGAAAGAGGACCTAAGAGTGTTGATGAAATGTCCAAAAATGTTCCGAATCCAAGACGGTTTGCTGGTAAGGAAATCCAAAGCTGGCCACGATCAGTGGGTGGTTCCTACCTCATTCCGAAGCCTGATGTTAAGTCACGCCCATGATGCGGCCACCGCCGGTCATAGGGGGTTTCACACAACATTGGAAATCTTAAGAGAGGTTGCATACTGGCCACACATGGGGCAGGACCTCGACCAATACTTGAAGGGGTGTCTTGTGTGCGCACAATTTCAGCCATCATCCCTCACACAGCGTGCGCCTCTCCAAAAGAGGGGGATGACACTGCCATGGTCAGATTTACAAATCGACTTTGTAGGCCCCGTGATTCGCTCTGCTAGGGGGAATAAGTACATGTTGACTGTGACATGCTTGTTTACCAAGTGGGTGGAATGTCTCCCAGCCCCAAATTGCAAGGCAGAAACCGCAGCTGCCTTGATGATTAACCACATCTTTTCCCGTTTTGGTCTACCTCAAAGGATTGAGTCAGACAGAGGTAGCCACTTCACCAGTGAAGTGATGACAAAGATGTGGGAGATACTGGGGGTCAAAAGGAAGTTGCATATTGCTTACAGGCCAGCTTCTTCTGGGGCAGTAGAGAGATATAACCGGACAATTGTGAGCATCTTAAAAAAGTTTGTGGCAGATTCTGGGCCAAGTTGGGATATCCGATTACCTCTGGTCCTAATGGCCATCAGATCTACCCCTTCATCTGCAACCAAAATGTCACCATTTGAGTTGATGACTGGGCGCAAGATGGTGCTTCCCCAGCATTTGCTCTACAGGACCCAAGAGCAGACACTGATAAATGCCTCCACTACTCATGAGTATGTGGAGAATTTAAGGAAACACCTCCAACATGCTTTTGCTTACGCTCAGCGGAATCTAGAAAGATCGGCTGATAGCATGAAGACCCATTATGACCTGAAAACTTCCAGGAAGGAATATCAGGTGGGGGACCGGGTCTATCTATACAACTTCCAAAGGAACCAGGCCAAGCAGCGCAAATTTTTGCCTACATGGAAAGGACCCTTGGAGATCATCGACAAGATCTCCCCTGTGGCCTACAAAATCCACATCCCCAAAGGTCCTTTGGCAGCGGGGGAAGACAAGTGGGTCCACATAAACCAGTTGAAATGTTGCCATCCCAGGCACACTCTGCAACAACTGGAGGAATCCTCTGGAATCCTAGCGGGCACTGTCTCAGACTAATTCAGTTCCAACCATAAAACATACCACATCTAGTCTCTAAAATATTGTGATTTGCATGAAACTGTCTCTTAGTTATACTGTTTTTTATTTTCAAAAAAGAATGTAATGTTTTGTTATGATGAAATGCATATGCTGCCCCACTATCTCAACAGTGGTGGAAAAACGTCTATGAGTAGGTATTGCCGCTCTTCCTTTGTCGTCCTAGGAGAAAGAAAACCTGGAGACGGGCCAAGGAGGGCGATCCGGAGACCGGGAACGAAGATCCAATGGGCCCAGTGGACCGCCCAATATTCCCATCAGGACCGGCAAGGAGAACCGATCGATCAGTACCGGATGGAGAAGAAGAAGATGCTGAACTGTGCCATCTACAGAGTAGGAAGAAGATTATGCGGACAGACCGGTGCGTGGGTCAAAACCCTTGGGCACGCGACTCCCCATCGACTCAAATTCAAAGTGTAGTCGCGTGGGGGGGCTTGTTGGGTGTCCTGACCCACGTTTAAGCTATCATGCCACAACATTTGGTGCCGTGGGCTTAGAAAATTCAAGATGGCGGAAAACCCACATGTGCGCCGAAATCCAGGAAAGCTGCGCAGTTTGTGCGCACACCAAAATGGTTGCCTCACTTGCCACCCCCCGTGCGAGAATGATAGGCCGGGTTGCCAAAGGAAAAACAGTAGCGCCGGTTAGCTTCAAAGCGTTTTAAAACCACCCTGTGTTTCTCTGAAGGCAGGCTCAAAATGCCTATTTTCAAACATTGCAACATGTGCAAAATATTCACTGAACACCAGCAGACATTTGGCAGAATGAGGTTTTGTGTGCTTACAAAATCTGGGAAATGAAGAGCCCAAAACAATGCTTATAACAAAACTGCTATGGAGTCAGCAGTTTAAGTTGCACTGGATTTAAAGACACTAAAATCGAAAATGTTTAGATTAAATGAGTGACCCATGTTTGGTGTCACATGCCTTTGTAACTGTTGAAATGTCATAGTTTTGCACTTAGAATCAGCATTCTAGCTGCATGTGTAAAATTGCAAGTTAATTTAAAAAGCAACAAAAAACATGACAGTTAGCTGAAAGTCTGGCTTAAGGAACTTGATTCTGCCTGGCAACTACCCCCATCAGGAGTGAAACTTGAGTCACAACTGTGTTCCCAGGCCATCTGCCTTTTGCTGGCCACACTAAGGATATGCCATCTATCTGATAATTGAATTACCTGTGCTCTACAGGAGCTCTGAACAAAGCCTGTCTTGACTCAGGCAAAGGTTTTATTACAGCGGTCGTAAAATGTAGCTTCCTCTTGGCAGAAGCTGGGAGGAGCACTGCCTGTGAGAGCAAGCTGGCTTGGCAGAACTGGATAAACCAGTATTTCCACCATGTGACCTGGGAAACCACACCCCTTTGTAGCCAGAATATTGTTTAGAAAAAGATGAATAACTCATGGTGCGGACATGTGAAAATTTTATAAATGATACCATAATTCTTGTGATTTTTCTGCCCACAGTTTAAGAGGTTTTTAGAACCGGTGGTATGTTCAGGGGGGTGTTAGCGGAAAAGTGGATATTACTCTAAATGTATGCATGTTAAAAATATGAAACTTCATCAGTTAATGTCCATACTCCCTGCGCACATGTATGTAAAGTTGGGTCAATGTCAGAAATTGAAAAATCAGTTAAAAAGTCAATTATGTGCCATTTCTGAATGCAAGCTCTTAGAAACAGCAGATTTGGACAGAGACATGGCTAAATTCAGCCACACCATGTATATGTAATTTCAAGCAACTGTGTAACTCTGAAATATGTATTTTGATCATATATAGATTTGGGTGCAATCTGACAGGGGAGTGTCCTATCTGCAAGCCATAAAATGACATCACTCTGACTCACAGTTCCTTCCCCAATCAAGTGAGGAATGGAAATTTGACCAATGACAAGGGAGAGGGGCAAGTTTAGTTATGACCAACACACACACCCACTTGCAGAACATATAAATGGACCACTGAAACTTAGGTAGAGACCTTCAATTCTATCTGCCGCTGGAAGCTCTGCCGGAAAAATCCATACTTACCTCCATCAAACTTCAAAGAGCCAACACTTAGACTCCAAGATAAACAGAGACTTCAGAACCTTAACCAAAAAGGTCACTGCCAGCAAGAGTATTTGTCAGCAGGCCTAAAAATCTTTTTGCAACTGAACTCTTCAGACAGCCGGCTGACGCCGTCTGAATTTTGCCAAGAACTTTTGCAAGAACCCGGTGACAGAAATATCCAAAGAGAAGGCAGGACCCGACCCAGAGAACCGGTGCCTAGCAGAGACCAGGCCATTGTATCCAGAGTGCTGACCCCGATGCTGTGAGCAGTTCCAGAGACCAGACGCTGTGCCCAGAGACCGTCCGAAGTCCAGACCTGTTGACCAGATCGTGACAAAGCCGCCTTCCTGTTTAAAATCTCTTGTGAGTACCGCCAAACTGTACCAAACCAAAGCTCTTAGTTTAAATTCATCTAATTCAATCTATTAAACCTAAGTAGAACTGCCTGATAGCTCCAAATCTGTCACCTGTCATTCTAGCTGCAAAATCTGCACTTGTCATTTTGAGCTTTTAAAATTTCAAATCTGAAAAACGACCTTCACTAAATCGCTCATATCTCCGCGACCGTTTGTGCTAGAGACTTGCAGTAACTTTCATCTGAAAGCTTAGAATCGTGGCTTTCCTACGAACCTAGAACCGCATTCCTACCCCCTATAGTTTTACCGCAATCGCGGAACACGCATCCGCGAATTTTACCGCGATTTGCAAAATTCTCCACGTGTGAAAACAGCAGTTTGCTTGCCTTCCATTTGCCAGAAAATCGTTTGCCTCATAAAAACTATCCCTGAATCATTGCAAGAGTGAGCCTGAGCTAATATTAACTAGATACCATTCGCCCTGAACCTCTGAAAGGGAATTAAAAGCATTTTGCCTGTGTTTTCAAACTTCTGTATTCTAAGCTTGCTGGGGTGAACTGAATTACAGTTGATTGCATTTCTGAGAACTGTGTGCTTCCTTCCATTTCCTTGCATTGTATCAAGGGGGGGAGGGGATTGCCAGAGAAAAGTGATTACATTGTTTTGTTGAAATCATATTGAGTATTTTCTATACTGCATTTCATTCATTCAACCTTGCATTTCCTTGAACCCTGTAAAGCATTCTCTACCACATTATACTTCTGTACATATTTACCACTGTGCTACCTTATCCATTTCATGTCAACTCCTTATTGATTATAGAGAAGCGTGCTAGTGCCAGATTCTCCGTTGTTAATCTTTATCATATCAGATTAAGTGTGATATTCAATTATTAATTGATTATAAAGTCTGATATCTATATCTATTGTTTAAATTATCAAATAAACCTTTTAACTTGCAAAACAGAACTACTTCTTGGCTCAGTGGGGTCAGGGGGATTCCAAGAGAGGGGTGTTATATAGGGGTAGTCATCCAGAACGCATGAACTGGACATAAAGATATATCAATAAGGGTTTTCATTCAGTATTATAGACTAGGCGTTGACTTAGCTGTCGTGTTGAATTGAATCCTCTTACAGCAAGAACTTCAGGAACGTTTAATCATGGAAGCTATTTTCGAAGACAGGGACTTAAAAATTCCTAAACAGACCAGGGATCCTGATAATTTTGCATGATATCCCGGGTCTTAAAAAACAATGTTCCCTGGACATTGACCGGGTTTGACGTCTCAAACATAACTGTCTGCTCGAGACTTATTAGAGAGAAAATCTTGCATTCAATTGATGAAATACGCAAACAAGGTTTTGATATTTGTAACATTATGGATCCCCACATTGACCCTAGTGATAGATCATTTTGGGGAAATGGTTGGGAAACCCACAACCAAGAAAGACACGCCTTTCTAAAAACAAGAATAATTGAGGCCCCTAGGGAAAAGATAAGTGAAACTCCATATCAGATGATAGAGACTGGCAGCAGTTGTCCCAACCTTCCAGCACTACGAGTACTGAGAACTGGAAGGAGGGGTACAATCTTTAGCTTTGTGTCCTGTAATACGAGGGGCTTCTGCCATTTGATCGAACAGGGAAGCTCCTCAAAAGATCTGTCTAAGTACAATATTGTGTTCCTACAAGGAGCTTTCCTAACAAAACAAGTTATCTTTGATGGTTATAGTATACTCCAACAAAAGCCAGCAGGGGGTGCAGTTGGTCGACCAAAAGGTGGGTTGATTATTGGAGTAATAAATTGTATCATAACCAAATTAGAATTAGTGGATAATGCTTTACAAGGAATATTGATAGTACGATTAACTCTGAAGAGTTGTGATTTGCAGATTCGGCTGATAAATGTGCACTGTAATTAAGGGGAACATGAACTAGTGTCTTCGATGGATAACATAAATGAGGCATTGATTGGGTGGAAAGAATGTAGACCGGATGGTCAAATAATAATAGCAGGGGATTTTAATGCAAACTGCCTAGACGCGGAATATTACATTTTATATATCTACATGGCCCTAAAGTAAAAGAGGCACACGACAGTAGGGAGATGAAATGGTACGCTTTTTTTGAGGGCTGGAATTTAACCAGCCTTAGAGAAAAAGGTAACCCGAGAGTACCTCCCTCTAATACCTGGAATAGCTGCAAAAAAACCTCTGATTGATTTTGTCATTACATCTGAGGAATTGCAAAGGAGCAATTATAGCTGTACGGCAACAAATGGTTTCACAAGTGATCATGAGAGGTTACTGCCAACTTTTAAACATATTTTGCACCCAGACCTGGCAGCTTAAATGACCAACATAAAGTACCCTTGGGGAAAAATAGATGAATTTGGGTGGAAGGAGACATAAATCATTTTAACCAGAAATTGGAAGAGGGATTTGGAGTAATGATGGCAAAATGATTAATGAAACATGCTCAATTTCCCAATTCCCAGATTTCATAAAGAATGTTCTTACACCAAGGATCCCTGGGAGACCACAAAAGAGGCCTAACTATAACTTTGATATCCAACTAATTAAAAGGGAAACTAGGAAAGAAATTAGAAAGAAGATCAAAACAGGAGGGGATTTGTTCTAAGCATGTAAAAGTTTCACAAAAATAAATAACAGGCCTATAAAAACAAGCTGATGAATCTGAAAGCAAATGTCTACCAAAGAAACAGTGAAAATATGTTGAATTGTCTAAAAGAAAAAAATGATAGTAAGTACTGGAATTTAATAAAATCAAAGGATACCTATCAGAACTAAGCCCAATCTAATCCCATAAAAGAGCAGCTTTGGATCTCCCATTTCTCTCAACTATATAACAAAATGGAAGACCACACGCATAATTGGGACAGTCTCAAAGAGGTAGAATGGGCTTTAAATCCAGTAGCAGAAGACATTTAAAACATTATAATGACAAGAAGTAACTTGAGAGCTCCTGGACTGAATGGCCCTGATTATAAGGTAATGAAAGCAAACCCAACCTCTTGGTCTTTAGCACTAGAGAGTTATTTTTTTTTTCACTCATAGCAAGAAGAAAACTACAGACAAGTAGCCCTACTAGATGCAGATTCCAAGATTGTCGGAGCCATATTAGTCTCCTCATTGGAAGGATGGGCAAAGGGGAATAGTATCTTACAACCAAACCAGTTGGGCTTCTGACCAGACCTTGGCACAAGTTTAACAGGATGGATCCTGAACTACGCACAAGGTCTAGTATCGGAGTGAGTCCATAAAGAATTATATTTCGCATCGATTGACCTATCTCTAGCTTTCGACTGAGTAGATAGAAATAGACGTTGGGAAAAACTAGCTGTTGAGGGCTTTCAAAGGGCCTGCTGGCCCCCCTGATACATTTACATGAACATTCAGTTATCAGAATGTGTCTGAATTAAGGGGGAATTTTATCAAGCAAAATACAAACTGGTAATGGCCTCCATCAAGGTTGCATTGTACCATCCTTTCTTTTTAACTCCTATATGGCAGACTTAGGAAAACATCTGAAACAGTCCTCATGTATTGCCCCTAAAATATTGAGCACAAAATTCTTTTGGATTACCTACGCAGACGACATATTTTTGTTAGACTGCACTAAAGTAGGAATCCAAAGATTACCGAACAGCCTGACAGAATAATGCCTAGAACACAATGAAGTCATCAATATACACAAAACCCTCCTGATAACATTAACTGCAGGTAAAAGTAACACATCAAGCCTGGTCTGGCTTGGAGGAGTTAAGGTGAAAGAAACAGACAAAATGAAATATTTAGGATTTGATATTTTGAATACCACCTCCAATAAAAAAGCAAAGGGAAGGGTTTCATATAAAAGCAAAAAAAGCAGTAGCACAAATAAGGAATTTTAATTACAAATTTGGTAAATTCACGATGATGCCGCTATTAAAATTCTATAAAAGTCAAATCATCCCTATGGTGACTTATGGGGCTGGGATTCAGCACACACTCCTCCAAGAGGAATTCTTCCATCTTGAGGGCTTCATTATGAAAAAGGTACTTACATTGCCGGGGACCATACCTATTAGTATAATCCGATTTGAATTGGGAGTTATCTCTTTGGAGGCCTACATCATATGGAAAATAATCCAGTTATGTAGTTTCAAAGCAGGCTGGCAAAAACTATGTTCGCAGAATTTAAAGAGAATCTAGCGCATCTCAGTAATAACCTAGCTGAGTTCACCATAAAGGCGCTGGAGGAAGGGTGCTGGATGGTACTTTGCTAGAACAGGTACCGGGGAGTTACAAAAACAGATTCTGGTCTACAGACTGGTGTAAAACATGTGATGTTGCAGGAAGTTCTGAGAGATATCAAAATGTGATTAGCGACTACAAAGGATTAGGGGTGTGTGCACAGTACCTTATGAAATATCCATCATGGAAAGTAGGATATACTTTAATGAGATTTAGACTGAATATCCTACCAACCAGAACAAACTTGGTGAAATGGAGAAAGGGTGATGTGGAATGGTGTGGATTGTGCTTAGACCAAAAAGACTCTATAGAACATTTACTCCTAAATTGCAGTAAATTGAGAAAACAACCCATACTCTGTTTAAAAATGCTTTATATACCGCTACGGGATTAATACTGGTTCTATACTTTGGGAAATGTGCAGGTCTAAAATACCTTATCAATTAAGTAAAGCACTATTCCAATGTTTAATGATTATCAATTAGTACAGCATTCAACTTGAAGAATAGGAATTGTGGAAGGACTATCTGTACGAGTGAACTAAAATGTGAACACCAATTTGTATGATCTTGTTTTAATGACTTTTTTAACTTTATTTATTTAATCCAATATAGATATGAATTAGGTAGAAATTCCTTTTTAAATAGTAGAGGAATAAATATATTAGTATGTGTTCAGTTTTAATGCGTGGAAAGAAATTGCTAGGATGATGTTGATTTTAATTTTTGTAATATTTGAATGTTAAACATTTTTAAAATGTGTGTACAGTTTTGATGCATTTTTTAAAACTATAAGCACAATAAAAAATGCAATGGCGTAAAAAGGACATGATAACCTCCTATAGGTTTATGCCATCAGATTCCCCTTAGAGCAATTTGTCGGCAGGAAGTTTGGATAGATCACAGGAAGTAAACGTGGCCTGAATATTTTCAGGATGATGGGAGCCTTCCTTTGGGAACAGGACCTCTCCTAAATTGCACTATACTCCCCTCTTCTTCAGCTTGATTGAAGAGACTCAAGTAATTATCTCCAAGTTGTGGCTTTCCAATTAGGAAGGTCAGATTTCCATTGAAGAAATGCTCCCCTCCTGGCCTTTTAGGGTTATATCCTGTCCTTTTGGGAAGGTATCATGCCTTCTGGGCAGAGAGCAAAGGGTGATGCTACGGCTGGATGCAATAGTGAAACTCAGCCTGAGACAGCAATACCATAAAAGCAAAATGTTACTTTGACAATAAAATCAAATCAGATGTGTTTAGGCAAATATCTATATCAAACTAGAATGAAGCTTTATTATTATATTTACCCAAACTCCACTAGGCTTTGTAAATGTGCAGTTTTATTGAAACTTGTTTGTTCACACACAAAGGAACTCTAGATTTTATTGCAAAAAGTCCAATGAAAAGTTTATAATAGCATTCCAGTAAGACATTCTATGGAGGCTACCTTCCTGGTATAGCAAGGAATGTACCTTCCAATGTACAGACTTCTAGCGGGATTGTCAAGCAAAATCAAATGTACACCTTTTAGTGAACAAATTGTCTGGAACACTTTATAAAAGTGTAGACCCATTGCTGCTAACATGCTGCTGGCATGCCAATTACTGATGCTCAGAGGTTAGTATCCATGGGGTGTCTTAAATATGGATGTTGGTAAGTTTAATTATACACCGAATGGAATACAGGATCACATGGGTCAAATCCATCAAAACCAGTTTTTAATGCACAGACTGGCACCTGAATGTGGACAATTTATCAGATCTGACTTTCACAGCAAAATCAATTTACTAGAACTCCTCAAATTTAAAATAATCTGGGATATGACCCCTAGCAGATAGAAATGTGTTCCAATTGGATCACACAGTTTTATATGCCACGTAATACTGTATTTCCAGGAAACTGGAACCTGTTTACCAGTTTAAATTGACAGATGTATGACTCATCCAATGCATCCACTGAATAACCCATTCCCCCAATAAAACCCATCATCTATTTGATTGCTCACATCCATGTCAGCCATCCGAAAATCCACACCATTGCAACCATTCATTCAAACACACTCCCCCAGCCAATCATCCATCCATCCGTCCATCCAATATGTACACCTATACATCCATTTACACCCTTACATCCATCGATCAACATATTCATACTCATGTATTTATGCAATCAATCAAACTCGTCCATCTATCCCCACACATCCACAGATTGAATCACACTCATGCATACATCCAGTTTCACTAAATCCACACAATTTCCATTTCACTCACACATCAGTCCACACAATTACATCTATCCATTTAATCACACACATTCATGTTTCATTCTTTGCCCATGGGCACACTCCCATATGCACTCAATCGCCTCCCTACACGCAATGTCATCCATCCACACAATAACACTTATCCGCCTTTTCATACTTTAGTCCATGCATACATAAACACTTTTCCTTATTTAAAAAAAAACTATTGGCTTTGACAATGTTGTTTTGTACTTTATATTATAAGGCAATACACAGTTGTAAACTGTCAAGTTGGGTTACACTAAATTAAGTGGGGATCCATAAACCCGTGGTGGTTAAGAAACGAGGACAGCAATGTAACAAGTGGTTGCCCCGCCATCGTTCAGTGGCAGAAATCCGGATTCAGACAATATAAGCAAAAAACCATTTGCTGTGTTCTTGTTCCACAATGTGAGCGACTTGTTCCACAACGTTGGGCAGATTGATTATGTTTGGGTCTTCTTGGTACTAAGTGTCTTTTTTGCAATAGTGTATGAATTGGATTCGGCTTTGCACGTTTGCTGTGCATAAAAAGATGAATCTGCTATTTTGTCGAAAATAACACCATAAATTAAATTGGTTTTACCCCCATTGTGGGAGTCGGACATGACCGGTAACAGCCCACCAGTTCGAGCTTAGATAGGACGGAGCAAAGCGAGGGCCTCAGCAAGGGTCTCGGCAAGGGCTGGGGGCGGCTACCGGCCATGTCTGCCCCCACAGTGGGGGTGAAAGCCTTTCGCAACTCAGGGTTTATCCGGGATTGCAAATGGTCTCTTTTTTTTACTCAGGAGTTTGGCTGTGCAAGTGACGCCAATCTTCTGAGGAAAAAGGATGGCCACCACAATAGGGAAAATTGACTAAGTCAATTGACTGAGAGCAGGAGGCGAGCCTGGACCAGAGCACAAAGCTCCATTTCAGCAGGTACGTAGGAGAGAGCGAGGCGATGGGGAAGGGGTATGGTTGCTTTTCGGTTTGGGGGGTGGGGAGGCAGCAGGGAGAGGCTGCTTGCTGCCTCCCCATATTAAAAAGAAAAGATGGTGCCACCCAGGGAAGGGCCTCGGTGACTGGAAACAGTGGGCAGGGAATGTGTATTCTCGCCAGCTGTTCTAGACGCCTGATTGGCTGAGCACCCATTCCCAGGGATGCGAACATCCATTTTTGAATTGTTTAATTGCATGCTTTTTGCCTTGGAAAACAAAACCGGAATGTTAACGGACTGAAACGAAAGTGTCCAGGGAGGTAGAGAAACGGTAATTGATGATTAGAGAGTAAACATGCTCACTTGGTAAGAAACACAGGAGTAATTTCTACACATGCTTTTCATCACAGGTAGTGTGGATTAAATGGGCAACGCGGATGAAATAAAGGATATTTAGCCTGCAGATACTGTATCACATGTGACTACTGTAAAATATAACGATACAGACTGAAGAGTAATATTAATACTTGCTGCTGAATTTTCATCATGCATAAATATTAAAATAGTCCACTAATTATGATTATTTATTTTTTTCAGTAAACCGCATTCTATGCAGGGTTTAGCTTCGGGTGAGAAAAGTAAACCAATAGAAGGAGAATGACGCAGAGGGACGATGAGCGAAAAAGAGATGGAAACCAAGCAGGACTGGAGGACAGTGTAGTCTGAAAAACGCCCCCAAGAATGTAAAGAAGAAACAGATGGGCCAATGTCAAATCCTTGCTTGCTTGTGGTAGAGGGAATGTCTGCCTCTTGGATTTTTACCGTGTTTTGCATGCCTTGTCAACTCAACTCGATGGTGATGTCGTGCCCCTTTCTCCTGCATAGCCTAGATGATTTTCTACGAGATTATCAACCTTCGATGGCACGCTCACATTCAGGAGCGCAAGCGCATACTCAACGAGTGCAACATTTTTTGCATTAATATGTGCATTGCTGGATGCTACCAATTGTGTGATTCCCTTCACCCTGCTTCAGTGATGCAATTTGCAAGGGACACTTCATTATGTCAATTGGTCCACAGCCAGGCAAACATGTCATATACTCCCCGGTACCTGCATCTAGACTAGAGGTATTTTGAAAGGATTGGATAGACACTTCAGATTCAAATGCTAGGCCTACTGGTGGGCCAGAGATTTACAGGAGGATTAGTTGAATTGGCGCTGTACACATGGGAGGCAACTGATCCTATCCCGATTGAAGTGGTCCAAACTCATGCATGCAGTAAGTATGTGTGGAAGCATTCAGTTGTCATTTGCTCTAAAGAGAGAGAAAGATGTAGGCGCCAATTCATAGAAAAGTGTGCATAGGCCCCCACAAAGCTTGCGCGATGAGAAAGTCTTTGCGTGCCCCCTCGCACATGAGGCACCTGAACCAAATTGTTTGTTTGTTGTTTGTATAAATGAAAACAATTGAATAATCTCAGTAATAGTACAACATACTTATAGTATGTACAAAAATTAACCTAAACTGTTTGGCTCATTCTTTGAGCTTGTGAAAGTGTGCAGGGGACGAAAGTTCATCCATTAGGAACTTCTCTTGTTTGCATCTTCCACAACCAAGCCAACACCCAGCAACACTGTGTAGGGTCCACTGTAACTGTTCACAGCACCCCGATAAAATACATGAACACCATGTTCCATACCTCAAGTAATTTCACAGTCAATTTGCATGTGAACCCCTGTAAACTGTGCATGCAACCCGCTACACTGCTTGTGCACATCACTGAGTCTGATTGGAACCCCGACTGCATGCACACACCCCTCAATCCAACATGCAATCTTACCTCTGGGTGGTGATTCCTATGTGCAAGTGTCTGTACGCCTGCTTTCAGGTGGCAGTTAGATCGGGAGATTTGCGTGGTCATTTCCCTTATGTGAGTTAGCACGATCAGATTCGTGAACACGATTTGTTCTGCTCAGTTGAGTGGGCGTGCAACATCCTTGCGGCAGGTGTTTCTCGTCACGCCCACATTTTCCCTTGCTCTTCCTCATTTTGCATGTTCCTGCTCCCTATTATGCAATTTGCACAGGCCCAACCCACAGTCTGTGAGGAGTCTCGTGCAAGGTGCTCGACTGCTCGCTGAAGCATGCAAGACCTGCGCGAAGTCCACGCAAGTCCCGGAAAAGTCCTGTGCAGTCGATTCCATTAATTGACAAACAGGGTTTTGCGCACAGAATGGCACGCAAAGTCTTGATTTTCTGCACAGATAATTCCAAGAATCAGGGTCTTGGGAGTAAAGGTGATGCACTTTCTCCTTTTCACAGCAGCCACAGTAGGCTGTGCAGACTGTCACTGTGTTTGTGCTGCATCACGTTCTAGAGGTGATTGATAAGATAGAATAGGATGTATGTTTCCATAGGCTAGAGATGAGGTTGGCAGAATACTTTATAATAACCAGGCATATGGAGTCTGCTTTTGAATTGGCAAAGTCGATTGGATGGATTTCTGAGAGTAATATATTCATTTTCAGGAGAGATAACTCTTGATGTGATTCACTGAATTTGAGGAGGCACTGTGTGGCATAGGAGTGACTGTGGATGGTGAACAATAGGACCTTTAAATTAGGGGCTAAATGGTGGACATTCAACTGTGTCTGAGTTGTGCCATGGAAAATCAACCAGGAGAGAGACCGATGAATCTGGTATTGAAAGGCAAAGAAGGCTCATTAAACCACAAACAATATCACGTTCAATGAGAACTGCACATTAGAGTGAAGTGCAATAACCAAACTGAAAGTTTCCAAAAATACTGGAGATTGGCAGACCTTCACAAAGCAAAACTGTTTCAAGCCTATATAAGCCTGTAGTGCAAAGATTTAGAATCGAACCTGTGATCTTCCAAATGTTATTCTATATATTCCCTTCAAACAGAGCAAGCAAAGTCAACAGTGGGGAATTATGGGTGTTGTGGGTCATACCATCTGGAGTGAGGGGGGGGGCAGCCCCTGGGCTAGATAGCATTGAAGTGCACACTAACAACAAATCATATAAGGTAGCAGCAGAAACACCACCATCAAACCCCCCCTAATAAAGAAATTGCGAAAGTCTGAGCCAGAGACACATCCCGCACCGCGGTGAGGTAAGGCACTCCAATAGAGCACTGCTCTACTTTCTTTGCACGTTCATCGAATGGCTCTGAAGAGGTTACCATGCACACGCCTTGCTTTATACTCAAATACTTATTTTTTTGATGTGAAAACAAGTTGGCTTGCTTTGCTTTTTTAAAAAAAAAACTGGTAATTGCACACTTTCTGTCCTCGAGCAATTATCCCCTTTCACCCCAGCATAATTTCGTCAGTAGTCATAGGTGTGGAACTCGTCCCTCATGAGACGTAAATGCGCAGCATTCATAGTCATCAAGGGATTATAAACGCAGAAAAAGGCCCCTGAAAGCAACCTTGTAATTCGAAGGCATCTATGGCTTGAAGCACTCTATGTGCTGGTGGGTCAGCTTTGGCGGTGACATGATTTCAGACTCGCTTTTCATCAAGTCGAAATGGAAAACCCGTGCGTGTGAGGATGAAAAATGAAAGCGTTGCAGACGAGACGCAGTCCTGCAGGGACTGTTGTGGTTGGTTTGCAAATCATAAGGCGGGTACCCTGTTAAAACCAGTTCTTCCTGGTATGCCAATTACGCACTTTTAACAGTGACACATAGTACACTGCAAATCACGAAGATTAAGATGCTGATCCAGTGGTGCCTGTTTCACTCCGGAAGGTTTATTGGGGGGCAAACATCGTTTCCCTTGGACAGGTGAGGTGATGCACATGAGAAGTGTCTGTAAGTTTTGGTTGAAACGTCACAGTGTATGATTCTGTGAGAACAACCTCTCAGTGGACCCCAGGCACTAAAATCCTTTCAGCATACTCACCTCCTGCCCATACACGTTGTGGTTAGTCAGCGTCTGCCATTACTCATCTAACGAACACGAACGCAGCCACCGAATATCGGCTTGACATTTGAAAATGGTGGCCATGTTTACTTTCTAAAATCCGGTTTGACAACATTGTTACTGCTTGGGTGGCATCAGTAGCTCTGTACGCGGGCACGCTTACTGTGGTGATTGTTATGTCTGCGTGTGTGTGTGTGTGTTTACATTTGTGATGTGTATCTGTTAAAGATACAATATCGGTGATTCTTTCATCTTTTTCTTGTTGCACAATATGGCTGCCAATGTTAAGCCTCGGGACATGTTTCAAGTAGAATATTTTTAAAATAGCAGTTCCAGGTGCACTCCGAGTTGCCTAGAAGAGTCTACAAAACAAAATGCACTGTTCTTTATCAATCGGTTCTCCTTGTCCATGCAGAAACAGTGTTGGTAACATTCCTCAGAATGTGGTGAGACAATCCTGTTCTTTAACCTCTTCAGAATGTCCCTTGAAATGCGCAGGTCATGCTGCGGCCCTACTCTCACACTCCCACCCCTCCACTTGCCTACAGATGTCACTCCACCGTCCGCCTCATTACCCCTCCCACTGCCCCCTCCTTTTATCCATCACTGTCGTCCCCTGTCCGTTGCCCTACGCCCCTTTCCTTCCCACATAGAATGTTGCACACGATTAGCGTCCAGGTCGCCTAAGGTACATCAAACGTTCTGAAGAGGGTCATACAACTTGATGATCTGTTTCAATTGTATGAAAACATTTTCCATTAAAAAGTGTATTAGTCAAATAGTTTAGTACACACATATATGTTAAACACACTCATATATGTGTATATACATGTATATAATGTATAAACACAAACACACATATGACAGTGTGGTACTGAGGTCTGGTGGTTCATGTGCCAAGCTGACTCAGTTGTGTAGTCACAAGTAGGTTTATTGAAGACCAGGATAACAGGTATTGGATTCCAGGTAGGTAAGACAGGTAAGTAAAGAGGAGCATGAGAACCTGGAATCCATCACCCAGGATGGCGAGATGTAACTGCCCCACAGTTTTCGGCCATGCCCACACTCAAATTGTTTTAACACTACAACCTTCGACCATGCCTAACTCTCTATTTTTGTTCACACTAACAGGCCACTTGGGAGTATAGCTCAGGGGCAACATGCAACACAGGTTCGATCCCCGGGTCCACACTTAGAAACCTCTGGGTATTAAACGTGTTATAAATAACCTATCATATCATATAGCTGTATAAAGATATCATTTTTTTTAATTTAACGTTTTTTATATAACCATGGGTACATTACAAAGAACTACAGATACCCTTGGTTATTTGTAGTCATTATACCTGCAGTTATAGGGAAAATTGGCAAAGGATAAATGCTTCCCGGTCCATCCAGACCCTCATCAAGTGCCCCCCTCATGTGTGCCTGCTCCGCTCACTCCCCTGATGGCCTCCTCATATGGTCCCCTGCCATCTCCCAGTCCCCTTACAGCACCTGTTGTTCCTGTGACACTGTTCCAGTTGAAATGTAGGGTAGCTGCGGTTATACCCGAGGTTATGTGAAAAATGTTTGAGACTCATGTTGCAAACTTGCTCCATAGTCCCCCTCCACTAGCCTGGTGGCATTTGCATGTTTGTATAACTGCAACTGGCCTTTTTCTGCATTTTATTTTCCGATACACTGGGGTATAACCCGGGTTATAACCACGGCTATCACTCACATTGAGAAAAAGAATAGATGGTGGCTTTTTCATTTTGTATCTGAGTTTTTACATCTCCCCTATAGACTGGGTCTACTACTCCTGCTAACACATCTAAGCCATACCTCCATGCTAGTGCAGATTTAGGTGTTAGTCAGATGTATGTGCCCACTGGTGGAGTTCAGATTAGGCCAGTGGGGATTATCTGTCTCTCTCCTGACCCTGTCTCTAAAGAGGTTTCCCACTAGCTAATGAACTGACAGTGTCAGAATGTCCCAGGGTAAAGTTTGCCATCCTGTGTCCAAATCCTAACCTATCCCTCACAAGCTAGACTTAGTATAATGTGTTAAGGGAAATGTCTCTTTGCTATCTGCCCGTAGCCCTACTTTGCAGTGCACAATACAAATATCCAAAATATGTAGAAATCTAACAGAAGTTCCACAAGACTCAAGGGTTTGATTCCCTTTCCACAGAGTCTTTCCAGCGTCATCTAAAATGGTAGAAAAGAGGATATAAGTTCCAAAAGACTCCAGGGGTTGATTCCCTTTTTCCAGTGTCTTTCCAATCTTCTTGATAGTCCTGACTCCCAGGAACTGTGAAAAGGTAGAATGGTCTTGACACCATTCCAAGCCATCTTTTGGGTCCCAGTCCTTCATGAGCAGACTGTGACGGGTACAGGTACCGGTACTGTGACGAAGAAGAACCACCTGGAAGCCTTTTCTAAGCTGTGTTTTGGCTCCCAGACCCTAGTGAGCATACCCGGCTTCCAGGTACTGCGACAAAGAACAACATGGATGCCTTTTCCAAGCTGTGTTGTGGGTCCCAGACCCTTGTTCAGTAACCCCTTCTTGGTCCACTCTCCTGCCAAGTGGGGTACTCCACGTATTGGTTTTCACCATCTTTCCTCTCTGACTTCACCTCCACCCACACTCTTGGTTTACTCTCCTGCCAAGGTCTCTGCGTGTCAATCATGCTTATAGGTGTGGTTTTATCCTTAGAACTATTAGTGGTGCACCTCCCCAGCAGGGGTCCCAGGCACAATTCACTTGGTTATCTTCACAGTTCTCTTTATGCTACAGTCTTTGTTTACTTTCCTGTCACGGTCTGCGAGCACTATTTATGAGTGTAAAGTTTGTGTCCCTTCTTATTGTTACTTGGAATGTATTTTCCCAATAAGGGTCCAAGACCCCTTTCACCTTGCTGCTGTGCATCGGTAAATGTTCATATTTGTTAACCTCCTTTTACTTCAGGACTCTTGCCTTCTCTGGGTATCCCGAACCCCGGGATTGGCCACCTTAATACCCACATGGTCTTGACTATGCCCTCCAGTTGCCATTGGGTCTTCCAGGATCGTCTACGACTTCTCCAGCTACCCAGATCCTTTTCTGGTCCTTTGCAACCCTCTCCAGCAGCCAACAGTGAGTTTTCCTTGCTCTTCCAGTGTCCGTTCACAGCGAAAGTAGCTCCTCCTCTGTGGGATGCTTTCCACTTTGTAGGACCTTTGCAGGTAACAGAGGTAATCCTTAAACTGTACGCTCCTATTTCTTTGTGCACATCCCATTTTGTCTGCTTCTTGGATCTGACCTTGTTCACATAGCTTACCGAGCTCTGGGTTCATGCCAAGATCGAAAAGACACCATTAGCGGGCCAATCTGTTGATTTGAACAAATGGATTGCATGCCTTGGTTCTCAGCATTGATACTCATTGCTCTTGGCCTCTTTCTCCGCGTCAGTACTATCATTGAATACCTTATGGGTGTTTTCCTTCTCAGTGGTCTCTATCTGAGATATGCAACAAATGTATATGGGGCAGCTGCTGGAAGGGTAAGAGAAGGTTTTATAGGGAAGGTGGGGGGAGGGCTTAAAGGGATACTGTGTTCTCCCAAGATGATCACTACTCTCAATGGGGTGCTCCCTCTCCATGAGATTCTCCCACCGAGTACCACCCCCAAGGTGACTATCGGGTAGCGGCCCCACCTCTCTGGTCTCATGGAAAGGGGCTCTCCCATCTAAAGCAGTGACCCCACCTCTGAATTTGTCACAGGACCTAATTTCCTCGATTTCGGAGCAGAAAAAGGTAGCAAGATCTGAGGCAGTAAGAGATGACAAGCGTGTGGGGTGAGAGGAAGGAGGGGTGGGCAGTTTATTCATAGTAGAATGCAAATGTTTTGGGAAAGAACTTTGGCCTTTAATCAGAGATTGGAAATAATCCACTTTAGATGCTTATAAAAAGATTGCAGAAGCTCAGAGAATATAGAAACATTAGAAGGGCACTTAAATTTGATCCTGCTATGTTCCGTTCTATGGAGTTGGATCCTTCTTAACTAAAGGGACTCTGAAAACCAAGGGCAAGGAGGATTAGGATAGAGGACAAAGAATATCAAGAGATGAAGTAATGGCATGATGCAGATCATTCACAGCGCCATCAATGCTGGAAGAACAAAAATCAAGAGAGCAAGAAACATGAGAACAAATTGAGTTATAATTATAATTATGAGATCAGAATGATGAAGATTCTGGAGGTCACAAAGAAAGACAGTGACAGAAACTGGTGAAGAAGTAGGTGGAGGCAAAAGCGAAGAGATTGAAAAGGATAAGAGAAAATGCTCTGAAGGGGGAACAATGTGAGACTCAATAGAGTTACAGAGGGAGCAATCTGCCAAAAAAAAAGAACATGTCAAGAGCCCCAACCTTAACATGCGTGGGTGGGGAAGAAAGCAGGTTTAAGTTATAGGTAAGAGATGAGAAGACCAGAGCCCAAGAAGAAGGATTGACCAAAAAGATATACATGTTAAAATCACCAAAGACAATAAGAGGTGTGACAACATTAGAGAGTATGGAGAGCAAAGTAGTGAGTGACCTAGCGAGGGTGAAAGAGAAGGACAGTCCACCCGCCAGGGTGAGATGGGTGCAGAGTATGTTAAAAAGAGGAAACAGATGAAGCAAGAGCAGCTTCAGCTGTAGTATCAAAGCGACGGATCCAAGTATTCATGATAGCAAATAAATGAAAATTGTGAGAAAGAAATAAGTCAAGAACAAGCCCAGTTTTAAACACTATGGAATGAGCATTCCATAGGCCACAGTGGATAGGGGTAAGAGAAGTGGAATGAAGATCAAGGAAGGTAAGATATGAAGGATGAGATAAACAAAAAAAAAGTGATGACGAGGATAGGAGAAATGCACAGGGGTGTTGATGAGTATGAGTAGAAGCAGGGAAGTAACAGGTAGCATCATTGTAGATAGGTAGGTGAATCAAGCATAACCAGAAGAACAGAGTAGATAAGAAAAGGCTGATAGTGAAAAGGAGCAAACATGGGCAAACATGGAAAGCCAGCTCCCTTAGAGCATCCCCCCTTTGATTACAGATGTGCAGTGTAGGGATGCCCTACAGAGACTGCAGAAGAAGGACACAGAAGTCACGCGAGCTAGTCACGTGACCGGCCCTTAACAGCTGGAGTAAGTGTGGTGATCAGGAGGCCAAGCCAGCAGCAGTGAAATGGCTGAGGGATTATGCCGGGGTCTTCTTCCCAGGCAGGCAGAACGAGAGTCCAGATGGCAGGTCAAACCCCAAGACCAGAAGGTCCATGTAGGGGTGGACAGGCTGTGATGGCCCCCGTAAAACAACAGTGGCAATTCACCATCAAACTTCCAACCCACATACTGCCCACAAACCCAATTCTGCATGCTGCTGACAATAGAAACTGGAAGAGTCTTGATCTGGAATCCCTAACAGAATTGATGGAATCAACCAAACCAAACATCTTCCAGCTAAACAGAATTACTCCTGACTCAGAAGAACCACCAACAACCAGCACACCACCAATCGCAGGAACACTCGACCGAGTCAAACCCATAAATCTGGAAAAGAAACTGGAATAACGTCAAAAGAAGCAACTTAAAAGAACTAGAATCCCAAAAACAATCGATCACAACCTTGGACGCAACTGACCTAGAGGAAAAAGCAGACCTAATCCAAAATGGATTGCAGAAACAATTGGTAGCATCTCCCTGGAAAATCCCTCATCCCATCACAGAGGAAAGCAGTGGCAAGATGGTTTACACCAAACCTCAATTCAATGAAAAAAACAAACTGGAAACTAGTACATGAATGGAGGAAAAACTAAAACCAACCCAAAAGAATAATTTATCAAAAACAAAACCGAGCATACAAAAAAGAAACTCTTAAAACCAATAAAATACTATGACAATAGGGTCACAAAAGCCTCCAACACTCGGAAAGAACTATTCAACATTGTAAACGAGATGAGAAATCCCCCTGGATGCAATAACACACCAGTACCTTGTGTAAAAGTATGTGGTTATCTTGCAGATAATTTTAAGGATAAAATCATGGACATACACCAGATCATAAAAAGTAGACCGATCAACCAGACTGTGCTCCATCCGCTACCTATGCAGGGACCAGAGACCAGGCTGAAAGCTTAGCCCAAATGTCAAGAGAAAAACTTCTCAAACTGGTGAAAAAAAGCAGGCGATGTGCAAGACCTCTCAAACTACAGACCGATCTCAAACATTCCCTATCCAACAAAACTATTAGAGACCTATTTCTACAAACAAGTGCAACATGTGGAAAATCATCATCAACTACTGGACCAGGCACAAGTTGGCTTCAGACCCATGAGAGAGACAGAGATGGTACTACTCTCTATATGGGACAACCTAAAGACCAATGCAGACGCCAACACAAACTCGGCACTGATGCTACACAAACTCTCCACAGAGTCAGGCATAGCAGCCTCGAGACCGGAAGAAATAGGGATCCCCAGCACGGCACTGCTCTGGATTAAATCCTTATCTGAAAGAACAGAAACAGTATAGATAAAACCATTCAAATCTGCCCCACGGGACACCACCTGTGGCGTACCACAAGGATTCTCACTGTGCACATGTTCAATCTCCAGATGATGCCACTAATCAACATTATCAAAAGACACAACTGCACCTGCTACAACTACACAGATGAAACCCAAATCAACTACAAAATGGGCAATGCACAAGAGGAGAACCCAACGCTAGTAGACTGTCTCAAAGAACACTACCAATGGATGAACACTAACAACGTCACAATCAACCCGGGCAAGACAGAAATCATGATTACATCCAACAACCAATGAAGCAACCTGTACATCCCGTGGCCCACTGACCGGGAACAGCACCCACACCATCCAATGTTTTAAAAAACTTGGGAATCCTAATGGACATTGAGCTAACCCTAGAACCGCAAGTTAACGAGAAAATCAAGAAATGTTCCTTCCATCTACGCAAGATCAAAAAGATTCTACCATTCCTCACCTTCATGCTCAAAACACTGGCCATAGACTACACCAATAGATTATACCACGGAATGCCGGATTATTTACTGAACAAACTTCCAACATATACAGAAAGCAGCAGCCAGACTTCTTCTCAAACTGTCATGAAGGGACCATATCACTCAGGCGCTAAAGATGCTACACTAGCTGGCAGTCAAAAAACAAATCACCTTCAAAATAAGGTGCATAACACACAGAGCAATCCACGGACTAGGAGCATCATTTATACAAAAGAAAATCATCATTTACCAGCCAACTGGAAGACTTTGATCCAGCAATAACATCCACGTAGAACCTAACCCATACACGAGGGAAGAAGTTGGCAGATCAGCATTTTCTTGCCTAGCTGTAAAACTTTGGAACTCCCTCCCCAGTGAAATAAGTACCATGAAGGACCATCTAAACACCTCTCTCTTCCACTCAGAATGGGACAAAAATGAATGAACAACACCTTCGCCCCATGATATGAACACACAACTGAAAAGGACTGGGGAATAGGCTGGACCAGAGTGAAGTGCAGGGAATTAGAGAGTTTGAACAGGGAGGATGTCAAACCTTAGAGGGTCAAACCGAAAACAGGAGAGAGATATGGGCCCGAATGAATTGAACCTCGGATAGATGGCCTTAGATAAAAAAAAGGGGAGAGAGAGAGGTTTCCTGAAATCGGAAGTGATGGATCGCGGGACACATGGTGCACGGGGGCAGAGGGGTGGCTCAAATGTGGGTGTCTTATCACTCACTGCTGTATCTCAAATAAAGGTGTTACTGTGTTCACTGTTGAGTACCAATCTGGGCAGTTCTCCATATATTGAGGTAACTATGGTGGTGTAACCTTATAAAATGTATTTAATAATTGTTGCCATACTTTTCAGTCTGCGTTGCCCAGACATTCATCACGGTCTACCTAATTTCATCCAAATCTGTCCACGAGTCAAATATTATTAGCAATTCATTTTTTTTTAAATGTCCTATGTAACTCTGACTCACCTTCACTATACGGCAGCGACCGCCACCCTCTATATATATAGTATTCAAGTCTTTAAACCCACCATAACTTGGCTGGAACTTACTCAACATGCCCCAATGCTCCAACCATGGTAGCAGTTGTCTGAATCCTTGAGAGCTATATGTCTTAGGTTGAACCATGTCTCTGTCTATAGGGCACTGCTATTTTATATATATTCACACACATATATATATATATATATACATACATACATACACCCAACGAAGCCTGATTAGGGTGAAACACGTTATTTTTCCTGTCTGCACTTTCTGCTGCCCTCCTGTCAAAGGATGTTTGATGAATAAAGGACTTTTTACAGCAGAATTCGCCTCTTGGAATTTGCCTTCCTTTGTTTCCGTTTTTTATATTGCCTGAGTGCCGCTGCTACTTCTGGACTGCTAGTCAGCCCGTCGTGTTTCCCAATATATATTGATAAGCACGGAGGGCTGACTAGCAGTCCAAACATAGCAGCGGCACTCAAGCAATACTAAGAAAGTAAAAATCGAGGCAAGTCCCAAACGGAAAAATCTGCTACAAAAAAGTCCTTTATTTTTTAAGTGTCCATGGACAAGAAGGCAGCAGGCAGTGCAGAGAAAGTGACTACGTGTTTCATCCTATTTGGGCTTTGTCGGGTATATATATATACATATTTATAAAAATAGCAGTGTCCTATAGACAGAGACTATGGGCCTCATTCCGAGATTGGAGGTAGTCATGGCGCTATTTGCGCCATGACTGCTTCCAATAACGGGTCCGGCACCGGTATGGTTCAATGGGGACTTACCAGTCTAGTCCGACCTTTGCGGGACCAGTAAGTCCCCATTGAAAAAGCCATTCCCCATTCTCGTTTGAGCCCCCATAGGGCTCAATGGGAATGGGGAAGGCGCTAATAACGGTACCACAAATTGCGGTACCGTTATTGGCTCTGAATTCCCTTAACGGGTCCCGTCCATAACGCCCGATTAGACGAGTCGTTAAAGGAGGGACCCGCTAAGGGAACTCGTAGTAGGGCGGTAAGGGATTTCCAGCACCGGTCTCCTTACCGGTGGCCGGTATCCCTTACCGCCCCACTCAGAATGAGGCCCAATATATAAAACAGCCCTGCCCTATGAATACGAACAGGGCAGCGGAAGGCCAGTATGCACACGGTCTGTATGCGGTCTTTAGAATCCATTTCTTGGATTGCCTCTTAAAGAGACCCTGCATTTAGAAACTCTGCCCAAATGAGAGCATGCCTGAAAATGCAGTGCCCACAGTGGTCCAGAAGAGGGAAGTTACTGGAGCCTGCAGAGGAGAAGGTAAGTTTATGTAGGAGGCATCAGGATTTCGCGGTGTGTCTTTGCTTCTGGCAGGGTGGGTGTACATGCACACCATGGCCCTACTCACAATAAGTGAATAAGTCCCTAGATAACCATAGTTTGAATGCAGGTTTTGTACATACAGCACTACATGTTCCTCATTTGTTCTGCACGTATCCTTAATACTTCAGTCCAATATGTTCAATTCTAGATAACCATGCATTTGATCCACAATTTGCTCATATTTTTTTAAGAGTTATTCCTAAATGTTTTAGACTCACACAATATCTTATTTGATACCCAAATGTGCAACGTGTTTCTACTATGTCAGTTCTAGGCTGACACTTATTTTAATTGTTGTGCTCTATGGTCCTTCATGTTTCCACATTTCACTCTACTTTTCATTTAATGTTCTCTCCCTTTTTATGCTCACACAGCCCAAATAAGCCAGGAATGCTTAAACCTTGTTTACCATTTTCAAATTGCCCACAGAACCTAAGGTTATGCAGCCAATGGTGGCTAGCTTGCTACTTTAATGACAGCAGCTGTGTCACACACCACTGCTCTTCCCAACAGCAAAAAAGCTGCAGTCGCAGGGAGTATGATGCTCGGAATAGCAATGCTGGTATTTCCAAAAGCAGTGAGGTTTGCAGATGATAGCAACGGTAATGCAACATGTCAAAGCGTGCATAATTGCAGAGAGAGAGAGAGAGATAGCGAGAGAGAGAGAGAGCGCGAGAGAGAGAGAGCATGTTTTGTAAAAGGACTTGATTTCCATCATATGTCCATACATGGCTGGTCCTCTATGATCAGTGTGTAATTACCTAAGGATGCTGATGACAATTACATTTAACGCAAATATAAACGATAGGCCTTTTCAGGAAATCTATTTGCTGTGCTAAAGTACTATGTGATTAAAAGCTCTATTCAGGATTACTAAATGACCTGTGATGATAATACGTTGTCTTTCTGGCATGAAATGTATTCCAGTAGTCTTATTGTCTAACATATACTAATATGAGCCAAAAGGCTATTTGGCTCAGAATATATTCCCTGCAAAGTGAAGCACAGGCATTAGAATACTTTGAATGGGAAAGTTAATATATATGGCGTTCATTTCGCGAAAAGTATTTACTGACAAATTGTATTTTTGGTACCAAATTCTACGATTCTGGCTGATTAAAAAAGCAGATGATATGGATATAATGTGTAATGAGACACATGTCAAAGTTCTTGCTCAAATTGATGTGATCACTGTTGGTCCTGAAGTCCCCAAAACAACAGTAAAATGGTGTGAATTCAGGGGTAAAAATGTCTGGTTGAAACAACTAGACAGGCATAGCTCGCCATAACAGTTTGCCACATACACACAGCACACCATATCTTACTCACCAAGAGTCAATTATCAGTAAACAATGGCTACTAAATATTGCACATTTTGAGGACTGCATGTATCGATACCCAATACTCCTCTTCGTCCTCAAAGGAACCACTTACGATATAGAACCAACAGTATCACTACATTGGAGGAGGAAGAGTTCAGGTAGACAGAATGTTGAAATCCATCCTTAAGAAGGTGGCTGGGCACCATGAACACATATGTGGGTCACACATAGAGCTTTGGCGCTTTAAATCATTTGCTAACAGGTATAAAATGATATCTGCACACACTGAAAGCTTTCACAATGGTATTGCGGCAAATACAGCATCCTGCTCTTGGGGGAGCAGCACCATCATGAAAAGGTTCAGAGAGGAAATCCATCCACAGGAAATGTCAGTAGTGCACCATTAAGGCATCTGTGTGCAGCAGACAATCAGTGGTATTTTACTTATTATTTTTTTTCAGATATTGACGTAATCATTAGCAGGACCCTGCCAAATGGAAACAGCCCATATCTAAATATGTAAATGATCCCCCAATGTAGCCCTCAAATTGGCTCATGTGGACAGTCACTGTAGAAAGCACCCTGGCCACTTTTACTTTACCACCACAGCACCTATTACAAAATAACAAGATTATAGTGATTGCTGCAAGACTGACATTGCTCTGCTCAGACTGCATTCTGTCTGAAAGAAAACACAGAGCCACATGGTATCACTGCGGTGAATGCACACAAACACACACACACTCTAGAAACATACACCTGGATGGACATTTCATTGTATTATGTTGTTCCACTGTACAGTGCCTTGGTGTAAAGCGCTCTATAAATAAATAAATCAATCAATCAATTAGTGATTAGACTGTCGACTGCATAGTGCAGTGATACCATGTGGACCTACGTATACATTCAAAAAGGTTGCTGCCTCAGCAGAACAATGTCAGACGTTGATATTTTGTTGTTAAGGTATAGCAACAGTTTATTCAAATGAATGCCCATAGGATTCCATTGGAGTGCAACTCGGTGGCTAATGTGTATGTTTACGTATAGTCTATTGCTATTTGTTCAAGTGTCCCTGGTGATTACGTCCATGTTTTAAAAGAGAAAGTATGCACAATCCAACTCCTTTAGGCATGTGTCAACTGATAACCATTGTAGAGTAGAAGACACAAGTGTAATGTGTGCATAAAACATTATGCCTGCAATTATTCATGCTGCCACATTCGGAATGTGTTCTGATCTAAGTATCACATACAATAATAAACCAACATACACATGTAAAGATCGCCATTATGTTCAAATCTAGACGAAATTATGAGAATTATACTACAAATTCCGTTTACAGTACAAATCACAGTAATTATGCATATGTTTGAGATGAAAGACACAAGAACTAGTCATTGCAAGGACTTGTTAGTCTGGGGTTAGATGTTAGTGTTTCAGAAATATCAGGTTACGAACCTTGTGATCCACATTTGAAAAAGTTACTATTGGATGTTTGTCAACATTCCGGCAACAGAGGTTACTGTTGTCACCGGCTCTTGGGAGGAAAGCTCAGGGGCAACGCGCTCGCCTTGGAAGCAAGACGACGCAGAGCTGCACAGGTTCGATGCCAGGGTCCGGGCGTAGAAACCTCTGGGTATTAAGTGCGTTATAAATAACCAATCATAATCACCAACCTCCAGCCACTCAGGTTTACTACCAGTGAGTTAAATCGTTCTTGGGTCTGTGAACCCACAAGGAAAGCTCTTTCGAAGCACTGAGAGACTATGTGCTTTGCAGCTTCAAGCACTCTCTCCGGGTTCACACTTATAAAATATGCCTGTCATTAATATGCAGTAATTAAAGTATTTTGGAGACTATTTAAAAACAATCCCACTTTGAAACTCTTGGAACATCCAACACCCACAGACAGAAAATCACACAAATAGAGCTAAAAAAGTGAAATAAATGACCTAATCCTAGAAGGCAATACAATAAAATAAAATTGCCTCTCATGCCGCAAAGGTGTTCTGTCATAGAAATCTCACGAACAGTTGGAAAAACAATACCAAAAAAAATGGAACAGAGCCTAAGCGTTGAAATGCTTCCTCAAATTCTTTGATTTTATTTGCTGTGAGCAGTTCTTTAAAATTGCTTAGAAGGCACCCAAGAATAATTAATGTGTGAACCAAAGGGAAATATACAAAACTGTACAGAATAAATAATTCATACAAATCTACTGAGACTTTCTTTTGAATAATGTTGTAGTGCTCCACACTCCAAGAAACGTCCACCATTCGGCGTGATAAGTGCATGTTTATGCAAATGTATGGTGAATGACGACTGGATCCGAAACTGAAGACAATGGCAAACATTTGCCTGCACAGTACTGGCCACAGTAAACGTGTCTCTATCAGCAAATCAGCAACAACAAAAAAACAACAACAAAAAAACAATAGCCGCCACAGGAGCCAATGACATTGAAAAAAGAAATGAATATTAACTATAGAATCTGTACATTTACAATATATACAAAAAATCTTAAAAGTTCAGGTCTTGGAGCTCTGTGTGGAAACATACAAGTTATGAAGGTGAGTGTACAGTGGAGGTATCCATCCTTTGTATAGACAGATGCATTGGACTAAGACTTGCCTATGCTGCCTACGGTTGATAGGAGCCGAAGGCCAAGACATCTGATTAACCAAAGTTTGTAAACCTCTGGTGTACAGCAACATTGTGAGATGGGTTGCCCAAACCCATTTCTAGCTCCCCAAAACGCAAAGTAGAATAGACTCCGACATAAGAGCTTTCCCACACCTGACAAGAAATAAAAACAATCAAGGCTTAACATCGTATGGCTGGCAAACAGCAACCAGAACTTGCATATCCAACATATTATACCTCTGACATTAAATATACTCTTAGGTCTATCTGCAGGTACACGTTCTCAAATCTCACATCAGAGCAAGTGGTATGGCCATTGCAAAACGTCTCAGATAGTGCAGTGTAGTGGTGTTAAACCTTAAAGGTGACCTCTGTGTGCTGTGGGCATCAAACAATTAAATGAAGGCAAGGGACAAACAAAAATCAAAAACATAATTCAAATGTCTTTCAGATGGTAAAGAGGATGCTAAATGACACACACACACTTTTAAAGCAGAGTTATGAGAAGTAATATCACGGTCTTAAACAAAGTTGTACCATGGTCTTTCCTATTTTAATTAGTGCTTGACAACGTCTCGGCAAATATCCCAATGGCTTTTCACAGCGATCCCCGATTCCCTCGAGGATAACTGCTGTGCTTAGGTTCCAAATGATGACATATTCTTTAAGGCACTTGTATTTACAAGGTTTGGGCGATAAAAACAATATTTCAAAGCCACTGTTCCAGGCCAAAGTTAACAGTTTTGATATTTCTTTATGTTTGCTGTTCCAAAATTTCCAAATAGTCAGGCTCAGAATGCAAGTTGGCCTTCAGTTCAAAATATTCATTTTTTGTCTGTTCCACTAAGACTTTTCGAGGCCTAGAATACATAATTGTCTCCATTAGTTTCAGCTCTTCGCGCGTTCTTGGATAACGGACGTCAAGTTCCGGTTGCAGCTGGGCAATATTTTTCCTTAAATATTCAGTGATGCCAAGCTGCTGGAGCTCCCTTTCTTTCTCGAGGATGTTTCTATACAAGGAGCTTGCATCCTGAAATGACAGAAACTCTGCGGATGGTTCATCGCCTCTAAACTTGATGTTCGAACCTGTGAGCGGTGACTCATTCTCCCTTTCCATTAGGCTTTTGCGAATGTGCTTGTGGTCATTGAGCTCTTTTTCGTCGCCTTCTTCCTCCTGAGCGGTGTGCTTTGGGCTGAAAGGTGGATTCTGGTAAACCTGAACTGCGGGACTAATAATGTGCTGGTCGTAGAGTGTGGATCCTGGTCTTTCTGTGGTGTGATGGGTCATTTTGTGACCATACATACTATACTGGAGTCGAACAGGACTCGTTTCACGCAAGTGTTCTTCAGTTTGTTTCTTTTTGTGCCTTCTTCTTCGATGCAGAACAAGGACTACTACACCAGCTGCACAAAATACAATGGCAATAAAGAGAATAAGCAGGCCGAGGATTAGAACTGATAGCGGCACGTAGTCTGTAATGGACCGTAGTAGGCTACCAGCACTGCTGGTTGTTGTTGCGGGAGTTGACACAACCACATAATTTATTTGGGTTGGCAGAGCTTGACTCTTCATTAGGTCAGGACATAAAACTTCATTGTTAAGAGATTTTATTTCTTTTTTGGCCAATGTCACTGGAGATTTACATAAAATGTCATTAATCATCGTATTTTTACTCAGTTTTTGCACCCATTGTTTTAGGCCAACTAGGTCACATGTGCAGTCCCAGGGGTTATCCTCGAGTTCGATTTGAACCAGCAAGTCCAATTCATCCAAGACATTGCTTACAGGTAAATGGGAAAACTGGTTAGATCTTAGGTAGAGCCGAGCCAAAGGCACCCCTGAAAAAATATGTGCAGGCAAATTATGGAGGAGGTTATTATTTAGGTAAAGGACCTTTAGTTTTGGCATGGTATTAAATGTCCTTGGTAATATCTCCTTGATTGCATTGTACTCAAGGTACAGATACTCGAGTTGCAGCAGACCAAGGAAAAGACTTTGACTTAGTCGTGTAAGGTGGTTCCCATTTAGGTAAAGTTTTTGCAATTTGGTAAGATTCACAAACGATCCTTCTTCAATGATTTCAATGCGATTGTTGCCAAGGTGGAGCATTTCCAATGTCCCATATTGTACAAGATCCGATTTCAGTACCATCTGGATGATATTTCCGGCCAGGATAAACTTTCTTGGGTGTTGAGGTGGTGGCCCTAAGTCAGACAAACTTTCTATATTCCTCTCTTGGCAATGTATTAAAAGTCCTGAGTGGATTTGTGTAGTACTGGTACAGTGGCATGGCACAGGGCAGTATATGACTGGAATATGGGTTGCTGGCTTTGTGGCATAAGGAGCTAACGGGGCTTCCTTTGTAGGGGCTTTAGGGACTGGTAGTGCCTTGCTGGAGATCCGTGCATCACTTACCGATGTGGTTACAACCATCGGCAGCAAACCTGAAGGATCTTCCAGTTCATTTATTGGGTTGCTGGTACAGATTGCTTCTTTCTTGAGCCGGCTTAACATGCTCCCCTTGAGAATCGGAGGGCTGTAGCATACCACCTCCCCAATAATTGACTGAGGAGGCATATTTTCTAGCCATGTTTTCAGCTGCAGCAAGTCACAATTGCAGGCCCACTTATTGTCCTCAATCTGAAGGTCCAATATTCTGCCAATGTGCTCCAACAATCCGACATATGGAAGAGTCTGCAGTTGGTTCCCTCGAAGATCTAAGTGGGTCAATGGAACAAAGCGAAAAATATTTGCGGGGAGAAACTCAATGGCATTGTCATTCAGAATAAGCACTTTAAGTCTGTTGAGCTTGCTAAAGGCACTTGACTCGATCTCTGTGATAAAGTTGTTATCAGCTTGAAGATACTCCAGATTCTCCAATCCCCGGAAGGTGTCTTCCCTTAAAATCTCCAAAGAATTGTGATTTATGTGCAGCTTCTTTAGTAGGCTCAGGCCATTGAAAGCTCCGGGCTCAATCTCTACAATGTTATTAAATCCAAGGTGCAACGAGACAAGGTTGGCGAGGGAGGAAAAATCATTGAGGCGTAACTGGGTCAAACCATTATTTAATAAACTGAGATCAAAAGGGAGCAAGGGTGGGACTTGGATTTGGGATAAATTCTTGACTCTTTCCTCACAATTGACAAACAGCACGCTGTCCTTTTCCTCACAGGTGCAGAGCATGTCACAGGATCCACTGCCAGGCAGGGCTTCCGCTGCAGCGATGACAACTGAGCAGAGAATGACAATCCTCACCTCCATGCTGAAGGAAAACCGTGCTGGACTCTGGCGGGAAAAAAAAATAGGAAATATAAATAGGTGTATGTGTATAGTTTATTAATGAATAATGAGAAATGAGAAAACACTGCAAACATAATAATTCGATCTTTGTTCGTTTAAACTATTCTGGCGTGCTTCAGATTATATGTGTGCCGTTAAAAAAAAAAGAGATGCATTTTGGGGGCAGATTGGTCAAAATACTAATGTTTTAAAATGTAACCAAAAACAAGAAAAAAAGACCAACGCATTGAACCTCGAACATGCTGTAACAAGCACTGACTGGAAAATTGATGTCAAGGGAAACGGCAAATATTATGCCATCATTATCCAAGGTTCATCACAGCTCAGCAGTTTTTAGGACCGATCTACAGACTGCTAGGAAATGACTTTGCAGTCTGTGTGGAGGAGCAGAACCCCGAAGAGAGGCATTGAGAGTTGACTGCGGAAACTCACCCTCAGCTTGGCTCGACGGTGTGCTGTCCGTGGAAGGTCCTTTCAGTCGGCATCGGAGGAGCTCTGCTGGATCCTAGCGCCGGTCGCCTGCGCTCCCTCCCTCCCTTCCTGCAGCAGGGGCTTCTTCGGAATTCTAAACACCCACAAAAACATTGCATGCAGAACGGTGAGATGCAGCCAGGCGTGCATACAGACATTCACATGCGAGCACCATATGGGATCATAAAAAAACGGCAGTAATAAAGAGCAACACTTAGTTGAAACAGAAAAAGACCGAATTTGAGATTGGGTCGGATTAATGCATATTAGACTGAAATATTATCTCCGTGGGCACCGCTATCTCACATCGGCATGGCATGCAAATGTGATGTAATGAGCCCAAGAAACTTAACCAACGCTATAAATTTGTCAGCCACTTGGCAGCTCAAAGTCCTTCTGGAAGTGGGCTCTTTTGGCACTGCAATTTAACATCTGGCAACTGCATGAAGGGGCCGAATGGAATTCAATAAACGGCTTACTGCACCACATCAATTCAGGAGGGCCCTAGGATCTGGTGTGTGTTTTCTAAGTGCATTCTCCATTCGCCTGACACAGTTTGGAGAGGGAAGCTAGCATGCATTTTGTATTTCCTGATGCATTTGGAAATGTCCTTGCTTGAAGTTTGAACAAGCGAACCAGATGTCCCCATGCAGGAGTCTGCAACCTTTGGCTCTCCAGATGTTTTGGACTACACCTTCCAACAGCCCATGCTAGCAAAGGCATTGGAGCAGGATCATGGGAGTCGTAGTTCAAAACATCTTCTGACGAGCGACGTGTTGCAGATCCCTGTCTACAGGATAGAAAACAAATATTGGCTTTCTGTATATATACTTTATAGTGTGGTCGCCACACTACAGTTGAGTATTTCAATACATAGGAATTTGAAAAAATTAATTGCCAATATCTTTTGACTCCCATGACGGATTTAGCTGACATTTTGCAGACTAAATTGTACTGAGTCCCCCCCAACCCCCCGAACACACACATACACGCTTACCCCCCTCGCTCGCACACACACACACACACACACACACATCTTCCCCCAGACTCGACATTTGGGAAAGATCCATCAAAAAATAAAGACATTATTAAGAAAACAAAAAAATGCAGTTTCGGCCAAGAACCCATTCATTTTCCAATAGACAAAAAATTCCAATTGTGCTTGAGCACACAGCAAAAACTGCTGGACGGAATTGGACTAGTTATGAAACAACTTGGGCACAAATTATTGACTCAATTTCTGGGAGGATTTGGGTTTTGTGCATCGAGTAGTTTTATAAATATTTGATGGATTATAGGTGTATCTCCCATGGTGCATTGCAGCAGAAAGGCTTTTCAGAAATGAAAAAGCCATCATTTTCTTTGTCCGATGCCAGAGATATTCATGAATATTTGGGGTATTATTCAAGTTTATCTGAAAATGAAAAGTTGAAAAAATGCCATTCCGAGGAGGAAAAAGGAGGAAATGGCATTAGGCTACAGGTAGGGAGGGGGAAAGAGGACAACATGTGAAATTGGGCAGTTAGGGGGGCTGTGGACCAAGTTCAAAGCTTGAACATTTTTGCATATTCTAGGTTACTTATGATCATATGCAATGTTTTTTTGATAGTATGTCAAATATAAAATATTCTCGATTTTTGTAATTCATTGCGGATATAACCGCGGATATTGGAAAAAACTGATTTTTTTTAAAGGGAGAGTTAATAAAATGATAAAGAACGTGGAATTTTACAGTGAGGTGTGGGGTATCCTACTGGGGCAACATGCCAATGGGTGCAATATTGCCCTGGCCAGTTAGTACAAAGGATGTGCTCACTGGCTAGTGGGCCTGAAAGCATGTACAGCCGGCAGTGGCCATTTAGTGGGTCCAAAAGAAACATATTGGAGAAACATGTACAGTGGCCACAGCTGAAGGCCATGGGAAGTGGTCCGATAGTGTTTTAAAATATACAGTGGGCACAGCTCATGTCCAAAGCCGAAGCCCCTGGCTAGTGTGCCCCAATGACATCTATAGTAGTCACAGCCAAAGGCCGTGCCCACCTACTGGGTCCAAAAGAATCATATTGGGGGAACATGAACAGTGGAAAGGCCTTCGGCTGTGGCCATTGGCCATGGCCGAATGCCATGGCTAGAAGCTATTTTAATAGTGTTTTAAAATATAAAGTGGACAGGGCAAAAGGCTGCGGCCCCTGGACATGGGTGAAGGCCATAGCTAGAGGCCCATAAAAAAACGATGGTATAACAAAACCCTTTAAATTCACTAAAAAAGCTTTAGTTAAGGTGCAGTTAAGTTGCACAGATTTATGGCAACAAAACCCTTGAAATTCAGTGGATGAGGGTAGTCATGACCAGTTTATTTCAGCGCGCTCCTGTTGCAAAGCCCATGAGTACATACATATTATAAGATAAGGGATTCACAATGACATACAAAACAGCATTAAGGGTGACATGGCCTTATGTGGGATATCAACGGCAGTGTGCCAATTTAAGATGGTCATGACTTCCCACATCCACTGAATTTCAAAGTTCTTGGTGTGCTAAATCTGTGCAACTTAACTGCACCTTTAGGTTTTTTCAGTGAATATATATCCACAACAACAATAACGAAAAAGAAACAGTGCATACACTAGGTAAATAGCAAGCTATAGTAAATTACACATTTTAATTTAAGACACCCACCTTCCTTACACACCCAAATGTGCGAATGTACACACACACAACCTAGGCAATAATTGGACGCAGCTCATTAAAATGCAAGGCCCTGCTAGCTGTCTTCAGACAACGTGACATGAGCTGCTGTCATGCAGGCTCACTCATATTTCAGTAATTAGGACACATTGTGCTACAGTACTTATTTGTAGAACTCTTGGCATTGAACAACTCATGATGACAACAAGCACACTCAAGCTGGCCCCTTTCAAACTTGCTAAACCACATTCACGAACCCTGAAAAGAGTTACACCTTCAGAATACAGGTCAGTAGTAATAAGGAGATGTGAGTGGTGAGAGGCAGCGAGAGAGGGGGAGAACAGAGAGGTGGGAGGGGTGGGGGTTTGAGGGAAGGATATCATGTGAGTTATTGAGAGAGAGGAGGAAAACAGGGGAGTGAGCAAGAAAGAGCGGGAGGGGATGGACAATTACAGAGATGAGGTGTGAGCGTGATGGAGGGTAAGAGATTTAGAGAGCAGGGGGTGTGAGCAGGAGAGAGACATGAAAAGATGAAAAGACACAATCTTGGATGGGGGATATTGACAATGAGACATACAAAAGAGAGATGCAAGGGGTGTTAACATTGGCAGCGACCAACATGGGCTTGGGAGGGCTAAAGCCCTCCCACTTTGAGGCAGAAATCATCACTCTGCTGTAACGCCCACCCTGTGCTCAGACAGCAAGAAGTTGTCACGTTTCTCACCTCAGAGAGCAGGGTATTTACTTTTAAACTTGAAAAGCAGTGCAGGAAATTGAAGAAATGTACTGGTGGAACCCTCTCCTCCTTGGAGGGGTGGGACTGTGGGCACACTGGGCCGGGAAGAGAGGCCTGGCCCCAAGCCAGATTGCAACAAAGTATCATAGAACCCAATCATGTTGATTTGCATAAAAGCAAAGAGCATTATGGGAATGTATGAATGCCTACAATGTTTAATATGAAACCGTTCTTATAGTGGTAAGAAACCAAGTGAATTATTGTAGTTAGACTCTGCTGTTTTGCTTCATCACAATACTCACCCTAACAAAGAGGTCTCTGTAAACTGTAGGACACATATATCAGTTTGGACAACTACAACATTGTATGTGTCTGTATACCTCTGCTAAATCTACTGAAAAGCAAAGCTTACTTCAGAACAAATGTGGCTATCTTGTGTCCCTGAGAACAGGCCAGTACTCAACAGAGCATTCCTCCCCATTACAAGATCAGGCCAACAATTTCTCCACATCGTTTCATACCCTGCACCAACCCTCCTACACCAACCCTCCTACAAACGAGACACCATGCTCAGAACCCGCTCAGAGCCCAGTCCTCACCCATGCATACCCATATCCACTCTCCTTAGAAAACACTGTCTAAGCTCCTCCACATGCATACGCCCCCACCCCTCCACCCTCTCTCACTACAACAGTATCTCAGTCTCTCACCTACAACAGACACCCCCTCTCGTCTCACCATCCAGGCTAAACTTCCAGCTCCCACACCCTTCCTCTGACCTTTGCCCCATCCTCACCCCACCACAAATCCCTCTCAAGTGTGCCGCCCCTCATCAACACTCGTTCTCTCCCCGCCCCATGCACTCGAAATATCACATAACCCAACCTTGACCTTGCCCTCACGGAATCATGGCTCCAGCCAATCGCTCTAGCTATCCCAGGCGGAGGCGTAGCTCTTATCGCCAAGGAGACACTTTGACAGTAACGCTGACCTCATGCAAAACTTCCACTGTCCCACCCACCCCCCTCTTACACCATAAATATAGACCAACTACCAAAAACACTCCTCCACATCCTAGGTAACAACTTAAAAAGTTCCACTAAAACCAGCCTACTTGGAGACCTCAACTTAGGCCTGCTTGACCCAAAGGACAAAAAAGCAGCAGCCTCATTTGCCAGAGCTGACAGACCTAGGGTTCACACACAAGAGTCATTGAGCCAACACACATTAAAGGTTGCACCATTGACTGGATTGCAGACCACAACTGCTCATTTACCATCACTAATATAGCGCACTAATATAGCGCCACTCCCATGGACGGATCACTATTGCATCCAATTCACTATTCCTTCCAGACCCCCATAAAACACTATCCTGCAAGTCCAAAGCTCCAAAAAACTCACCAAAGCCAATCTCCTCCCTCTTCTAGACATACCAGAACTCAAACCCCCATTTGTGAACAACCCCTCTTCTCTTTGCAACATCTACTCTTGCACCCTCACTATCAACCTTACGCGCCAACAAACGCCAGGCCTTAGCAAAATGGCAATCCACACCTAACCCCTCCACCCCGACAGGATTCAAAGACATTGCATCAACTTACAAAAAAGCAATATTTAAAGCCAAATCCGAATCCTTAAACTTTAGAATCTCCACTGCCAACTCCAAGCCCAAATAAATGTTCTCGATTTTCAAAGAACTTATCACCCCTTCCACCAGCCCAGACGAAATCAACAAAGATGAAGTGTGGTGTTCTAATATCCAGGCAGCCCTCCTTAACAAAATCAATCTACTCCAGGATAAAATGCAATCAAAGCGTGAAGCGCTCCCCAAACAGGACAATATGCACGCCCGATCACCTCCACACCACACCCTGACACCCCTCTCTTCTCATTCAGAGAAGTCACTGAAAAGGAAGTAGCAGACCTCCTCCATCACATCAAACATCCACTTGTAAAGGAGACATCTGCCCTCAGCTGAACCCGCACTCTCCAGATTCCGCAAAACCCTCAAATCCACCCTGTTCATATAGCCTTTCAGCCCTCTTCCTCCCTACCCTCTCACCATCCTCCTGTCCCTCCACACGGCCTCCGACTCTTGTACTTAGCCTGGTCTATGCATACTCAGTGAAACAGCAGGTTCATGCATCTAAATGCTGCTCTTATGCATACCCTGTTAACAATAATTGATATGCCTTTCCCAATGTAACCAGCCAGTATTTCTGTAACAGCGCCACAATGCCTAAGGGCTGATGCGCGCTCTATAAATGCTAATAAATGAAGAAATAAATAAGAGTTATTGCACACCCAAACTCAATGAGCAGACTGCTTTCAGAAAACTAGGCAGTGCTCTGTGCACAGTCATCTGAAAGCAGGTCTGTCTAGTTGAAGCCAAGATCTGGGAGTGTTCTGTGTTAGCTCGTGGAGCAGGGCTCAAGGAAGATATTTTTTGCCAGAGCACCACACCGCCATGTTCCGGCCCATTTCCTGCACTGTTCAAAAGTAATTAAAAACACCACTCTCGCGCTGAGACAACATTTGTTAACATGACTGCAGCATCAGCAAACGTGCAGATAACAAAATCCTGCCCAGGAGACGATATTAATAGACCCCCCTTTGCGGACGCTAAAGGCTTAACTTGGCTCAATTTTTAGTTAGTCTATGCCTCCAATGACTAGCTATGCTTTGTTTAACTAAATAGGCTGTGAGATGCAGAGGCATTGGGCCAGAGCTGGTCCAGAGGGAAACGGGTAAGAAAAACAGCTTTTTGTTTGTTTGCGTATCTGGATGTGTGCGTGAATTGCATGCATGTATGAATGTATGCATGCATGCATGCATGTCAGGGAATGTGTAAGTGTGTGTATGTTTGTTTGCGAGGGAGTGTCTGTAAGCGCATGCGAATGAATGAATGAATGAATGAATGGATGAATGAATGAAGTGTGAATGGTGTACATGGGTGCGAGTGAGGGTGTGAATGAAAGTATAGTGTATGTTGAATGTTCAGGGTGCTTGTGTGAATGGCTTAAACTGTATGGTTCCTGAATGTTTATGAATGTGTGTATATCTGTATGTGTGTGTATATCTCCTGTATCTATTTGAGTGTTTCTATGAGGCTGGGGCCTGGCGGGGGGGGGGGGGGGGGGCATTGGAGCACGAACATTTTTGTCAGGATCATGGCATGTTTTACTGCTGTGTTTGGGCAAAGCAAAGCCAACTTGAGTGTTATGTGAATAAGGGGTTGGAGTGGTTGGCGGATACTTAAACTTCAATGGAGCTGGGTGGGTCCTACTGTGGCATGGAATTTTGGACTCGCATTAAGAACACTCTTAGACTGCAGCAGCAAGCGTTCAACCTGCTGAGCTACCTTAACAGCTAGCCACCAATCGCATGTTTTCTTACTGTTACTATGTCTGTTTTTTTTTTTTACTGGCATTAAGGCAAGGCCAACAGGAGCATGTTCTTAATTGGGGATGCGGCATACATTGGCAGTGCCCACATTAACATTTTGTTATAGCATCATTACGGGCATTATGGGCAATGCAAGCATGGGTATTTTCTTAAGTGTGAATACTGGTATATAATATAGGAGCACCGGAATGGACATGTTTGGGCACAATCAGGATCGGGAGGGGGAGAGTGAGGGGCAATAGCGCAAAAGATTTAATGGCCCCACTCCCTACCAGCTTTCAAAGCTGCCATCTAGCTGCCCAAACATATTGTGGCTGGCTCTGCCCCCGTGTGTTAGAGAATGAAAAACAGGGCCCAGAAGAATATGTGGAAGACATTGAGATGACGGAGGGAGCTTGTGTTCAGGGGCTCCCACACGCTTCAGCCAGGCATTCACTAATCAATAGTTACCTATAATTAGCTGTTGCTGTTTAAGTACAGCAATACTCAATTTGCCCCCAAACATCGGGTAAGACCTAGCCCATACAAGGCTCAATCTCCACTGTCGCGCTAATTAGGGCCCCTCTTCGGTTTCCAATGGTTACCATAGCAGAAAAAAAGGCAAGTGTGTAACTAATGAGACTGTTCAGTGAAACGGAGCACACGCCACAGATTTGTGCAGCAGTCAGTAACACAACCACGGTGCGTCAGAAAGCCACCCTCGTAGGCAGCCCAGAGCTGGCACGGAAATCTTAATTTCTGGCAGAGCCTTGGAGAAGAGCGTGACTGTTGAATATACATTAAGAGCCCGATGCATAGAATGTTGTGCATGATTCAAGGTGACTTTGCACCGCCGACGTAAACCCTGATTCGTGGAACTGTGAAAGTGTATTTTTGCAGTGCAAAGTCCGTATAAAGTCATGTTATACTGCAAAACGACCATGCACTGACTTAAACACGTCGCACAGTTCCATAAATCCGGGTTTGTGTCGGCAGTGCAAAGTCCCTTTTCAGCAGTGCAGTCACTTTGAACCGTGCAAAAAAAAATCCACGAAGTTTACTCGGGTATAGTCCGAGAGGTATATGGTCTATTCGGAACCTGGAGCTGGTCCGTCAAGGTATAAGCGCTGTCTGGAGTTCCGGGGTCTGTCAGGACTCCGTGGGGTCGTCCCTTCCGCGTCTGATAAGAACCAGGACATGGAATCGCACGAGCTGTCTGCATCTGGAGCGCGAGCATTAGAAAAGGCAATGCAGTTCATTATCTAATCATTTGCAGAAAGTGATAACCGGTGCATATGCGGCTGCGCCACAAACCTTCAGCCACCTGCACTCAACGGAGAGCAAGCAGCACCCCCTGTGGCCCTGAAAATGCAACGGACGCGCAATGGTCGAGCATATACGCATATATCTGCTGGAGAGCATTCAATGAGTAAAATGGCACGGGGACGACAGTTTCAGTGCGTGTCAGTTCTACTCTACGGTCTATGCGAATAACTGTGGTGCTACAGAATGTTACCAATGCAGCTCACTCGCAGCCGTCCGTGTACTACACCTTCTGGGGTGTGCTTAAATGCCACACCTGCACTGTTGACTGCATGCCTCAATGAAATGGGCAAACGCAGTTTAAGTTGTTAGGATAAACCGCACAGATTAATAGTCACGGGGAAATGCGAACACGGGGTTCGTTCTGAGTTAATATATAGTGTAGCGTGACCGTTCAGAGTCACTAATGCAGCAATCGCTCGGATGCCTGGATGCTGGGGTTTCTGCGCAGCACCCAGTCCTCCCAGCAGGGGCGCTATAATGAGAATCACATCTTTCTGGACTTATTTGGAGAACGCCCAATAAACATACATGTGTTTACACGGTCGATGCAGATGCAAGACACCTGAGGGAAACGTCCGCTATGCACCCTCACGATGGACCTCTATAACCCGAAAGACTCATACACCTGCATCCACCAATTGTACTCATCCCTGAGAAAGATACACCACCGAGACGCAGACATGCTCCCCGAAAAACATATTTACGCCAAATGAAACGCCCCCATGCCCCTTTAGGAATGCCTATGTATCCCCTAACATGCATAGACCCTGTGAGACATGTGAAGACCCCTGAGAGGAATGCACGCCTCACCAAGAGAAGTATGTAGAGATATTTGACAGCACCACTGACATATTTGCATTCACCCGCAGGAGACGGGCATGACACACAGATGTGCAGACACACACATATGCTCCCTCGAGACACGAGTGCAACCCCAAGTGGCATGTATACACACATGGGTACACGGGAGTAGCTCGAAAATACACATATGCACATCTTAGCATGCATGCATGTATGCACCAGGGAGAGACATATGTGTATCCTTCAGAGAAATACACCCACAAGATCCCTGCACACACACCACCGCTGTAATATACCTGCGAATGGCTAATTGCCACGCAACGAAGAGCACCCATTAAAGTGCCGTGCAAAGTTAGAGTCGATTAAGTGAATGTGCTCTACTGCCGTAAGGAAAAGAGTCACGCAGTCCACACACGCACGGGGCACATGCGGAGAAGTGTTTGAAGCAAGCACGGATCGTGAGTATCGTGAAAAAGGAGTCGCTCTTACCTGCGCGGCGCCCAGCTTCTCAGAAGAAACTGCCGCACATTTGCACAATCCCAGAGATCCTTAGCATTAATAGGGCAAAGGAACGGCTCCGGTCCAATCCAATTCAGTGTCTCCAAAATCTAAGCGCATGGAAAAAGTGGTGATCCCCCGCCGGTCCTCGGTGCGGCGAAAGTACAGCAGCACACTCCAGGTTCGCTCGGAGCAGATGATCCGCTGTGCACCGGGCTATAAACGCCAGAGAGAGGCAGCGCGCGGCGGAGAGTCGGGCAGCTTGCGCCGGTGGTCCTTAATTAACATTCACAGCGTAACGCGCAGCAACGCTGACTGTCCGGGACGGCGCGTTAACCACTCAGGTCCCCGGGCTGCCGCGTAGCAGCGGCGCGCTCTCGGCGGAGTGCAGCCAGGTCAGTTGGTGTTTCCGCATATTACAGACCCCGGCTGTGTCCACGCTCCCTGGCCGCTCCCGCTCGTCTTTCTCGTTAGCTCGGCGTGTTGTTAGTCACATTGCCAAAAGGCTGGGAGGTAGGCGGACGTATACAGACTTCTTGGCATTTGGCTCCGAGAGACTAAGCCCTTCCCCTCCACGGAGGCTTAACTGCCAGTGTCAATTGTATCCGCTGCGGCTCCACCTTGTTACAGTGAGCGCAACTCCTCCCCCCTCCCAGCGCACGTCCCCAATAAGCCCCGGAGAAGAGCTGTGCGGGTTTCGGCGAGGGCAAGGGACCGCAAGGGCTTCACCCGAGACTGGCACTTTATGGCGCATAAAAGGAGGTCCGGGGCACCGAAGCTGCCCACGCGCACTGGGCTCTTCTACCATTACCCGGCCTGCAAACTACGACGTGTTGCCGGGAGGGTTGCGAACCTTGTGAAGAAATTCCTTATCACTCGTATAACCGGTTATTTCTAAAGACGCAACCCGATAACGATAACAAGATTCTGTCCGATGTACTTATCGGCAAAGGAAATGCAGACTTGATAGGTTCATGTACGCCCAAGATATGCAGTTTTGTTAATGGCTACCCGGCCTAAGAGGCATGGGTGAGGAGTGGAGGGTCGCACATTATGGTACGAATTTCGTTTGTGTGTAATAAAGGGTTCGAAGCACTTTAAACTGTCCAGTATTACATTGAAAAATCAAGCAGCTTAAGTTACCCCCTTTTGTTCCAACGTATCCCGAAAGATTCGGCGTTTTCAGTCCCACTCTTGGCCCATCTCTGTTTTATGAACGCAATGATCCTGCTCCCCCCTGTCCCCCTTCCTCTTGCCACCCCTTGTAGGACGTTCTCCTGCCAGTCTCATTCTGCTCCTCGCTCAGCCCTCCTCAGACTACATCCTCTCCTTGGCTTAGAAATGACAGCCAAAGCAAGGCTCACCCCTGCCATTTCGCCCACCTGCTCAGAAAAGAGGAATCCTTCAAAAGCGATATCCTACATGGCCTCCCAGAGAACAGAGCTGCAGAGGAGAAGGGCGGGGGAGTCCTCTCCTTCACCGCATGGTCTGTGATGTCCAGTACTGAAAATGTACAAACTGTATGTAGATAACTCACCTCATATGGAGGTGAATGGCCATATTACTCACTGGTAATATTCAATACTCCAACTCCTGGGCTTCCTAGTCACAGTCCTTATTCTATGTTTTTATTATTATTATTTTTATTGTATTTATTGAGCGCGGACCTAGCTTTGAGAAGCAACAGAGCGCTTTACAGAGGTATACAACAATTCAGATACACAACAGAGCGCTTTACAGAGGTATACAACAATTCAGATACACAACAGAGCGCTTTTTAGAGATAACAAAAGAACAGATACACAGCGGGGATAGGATACAGAGGGGCACAGTTGTACACGGTGGCAGGGAGGAGAGGGACAGACACCGACTAGGGAGTCAGGTGGTGCAGGGGGGAAACATGATGGCCTAGGTGTTGAGGAAGAGAGACTCCTTGAAGAGTTAGACTCTTGTCACGCGAGACAGACTTCAGTATCAGCCTTCTCAACCAAACATGGACTGCATCCTTCCTTCACGTTTGTGTCTGTGTGAGTTTTTTTTTTTACTTTGTAAGGAACCTTCCCCCATTACCAGGCCTGATAGAATGTCCTGTTGACCGAGCGCTGGATGGGATGGAAAGAACTGAGGACTGTGACGAGCAAGATTATGGCTCGTAGAAATGAAGATTACCGGTAAGTAATTGGGCCATTACACCATCATCTTTCTTCTTCATTACAGTTCTTATATGGGGATTTACCAAGCCACTGAACGAAATAGTGTATAAACACTAAAAGACGCTGCAAACCAAGTGATTTAAATGAAATGCATCATTGATTTATGGGTGCCAACATCACTGACCCAAACTGATTGAACGCTGACCCTCCCAATCACAGCTAATAGTGCTCAATGAATATGGCAGGGCTGCCCAGGTAGATGCCTGGCAATTGTCTGCAATCAAAGTGTCTCCCCAATCTGCCCATGAGGGAGCAACCCTCCCGGACCTGCCTCCCTACCCCAATAACAGGAAACCTATACCTGGCATCCCAATTTTAGAAGATATGGCACAGTGTAATTAAATGATTTGTCCAGGGTCACATACTTTCTGTACAATGGTATTTGATCCCAGTCTGCCCTTTTGACACCTAACCAGATACTTTTTAAATTTCTAGCTGATTTAAATGTACGTTAACATACAGTTTGTAAGGTTCAAACAATGCTCGGTTTCATTATTATGACATAAAAGTACACCAATCACAATATAAAACTCCCTTACAAGTATATAAAACCTTATGTTCAATCAATCAGCTGTTCTTTATTAGCGATAATTATCCCATAAAAGTACATTTCAGCAGACATAACAACATCACAATCATTTATAAATACACATCTAAAAATGTAAAATCATAAAAAAAGTTAAAAATGCCCCTTTACCCAATTGTGAGTAATATGAGTGAGTATAGCTTTATTTTCACCATCCTTTACGGAACTCTACATGTACCAGCATAAAAACTAACGTCTGTATAAACAATCCCCTGTGCGCTCAACTGTAATTTCAGGACTTAAACACGCAACAAAATGGAGTAAAAAAGTCATCAGATACTTGTTATTTTTTCACACAGACGTGTAGCTGGTATTTGTGCACAGCTTCTAGTGGCGTGAAAGCCTAGGAGAGCTATCATCCATATTTCAGTAGGCACACAAGGTAGAGAAAGACATCATCCACATGCCATGGATGACGGGAGATTGAGGACAAAAACTAAAAGGCTGTGTGGCAGGTGGAAAGCTTTATGACTGGGCGAGCAGCCCTCTAACCCAAGACCAGTGTGATCTTCCACTGCCTCAATCACAAACTGGCTAGTATGTGCTTACCCAATCGCCACAGCCCAGGGCGAGAGTAGAAGAAATTGTTCTGGCATGCTCTTTATACAGGCATATTTAGGGCCTGATTCACAGAACCCGCCATTATGAAATGCGTCTGTGAATCAGGTCCTTAGTGTCCTTTGGTAATGGACACTCCCGTCCTCTGCACACCTTCTTTCCTGAAGTCACTCAAACAAAAATAAAATAGTAATAATTCTATCTGTTATCTCATTCTTAATGATTTTACAGTGGTTAATCTTCATCAATATTTAAGTCAGTCCCAGAGATGTGTGTTCCTCCCCCGCACCCATACAATCATTAAAATACTTAAAGTATTATGAAGTTCACTTTAGAAATTGGTGTGCAGGCTACAACAATCTCTGTACATAATCCTTATGAAATTTGCGCCATTAGGACCAGGAATGATGTTAGTTCTTGTTACAGGGAAAATCCCAATAAAAGCGTTAACTGCACGGCATTCCACGGTCCCACGTCAATCAAAATAAACAAGACAAGCTCCACATTCTAGGAATTATCTTTCATGGGGTATATTAAATGGATCATTGGTTTAGTACAGTCATACAGCACAATTACAAATAATACAGACCATTGGAAGGGTAATTGTTTTACTGGGGCGCCAAATGTTTGGTAAACCCTGTTAACAACGCTTTTAAATCTCACCATGTTTAAAACATTTGCACATGGTATCTCAAATCCTTCTAGCCGGCAGATCCCTCACGATTATGTGTCATTACTGTATGCGCCGTATGATGAGATTCATTAATGTGTATGTAATTATTTGCTTTCTAATTCAAAGAAGTGGGTATCCAATACACTAACTAAATGTATATTATGTGAATGTATAGTTGTCAGGGATGGCACTCTATTAAGAGTAGCACAAGACACCCAGAAAGGGTTTGGGTGGTTGTGCCAAAATAAAGTGGACAGATAAGTACATACACAGCAGAGAGGAAAGAGAACAAAGAGTAGACCAGAGTAGCAAGAGAAAAAGGTACAGAATGAATTCCCTCTTGGGGTGTATGCAGATCTAGGAAAAGAGTATTCCACGAACCTTAGGAAATACTCTAGCCTTCTACACAGTTTGCTATAACAGAGGCCCACGCTGTTTGCTCATGGCTTGGAACAGCAGCTATGGTTGTCTGTAATGTAGAAACGAAACAAGGGAAGGGGCAGAGGTTGACTGATGGGAACCAACAGACAAGCTCTGTACAAAAGGGTCTACAAACAGTACAAGAGAAGATACTACAGACAAATCCAGGAAAGGAGGTGATAGCAAACTAGCAGAAGGAAATGAAGGGAAAGTCGTGTAACAGGATAGGATAGCAGAGGACAGTAAGGAACAAGGTTGAGAGCTCAGAGGAGCAGGAAAGCAATGAGCGAGCCCACAGGAGCAGGGCTGTAAGTTAGAGATCCCAGATGAAAAGGGCTTAGGGCAGCAGAGTAAAGCAGGCTGCACGGTAAGGAACCCAGAAGGGCCGGGCGGCAAGGAGTGGGCCCTGAGGGGCAGGGCCGCTGACCGTAGAAGGTAGCAGAGGACTGTAGCGGGCTGCTAGGCCGAGAACCCAGCGGAAAAAGATAGGTAGTAGGCAGCGGAGCGTGATAAGCTGCAAAGTAGGAAGGCCAGAGGACAAGGGCTGTAGGCAGCCGGAGTGAGGTAGGCTGCAGAGCAGGGAGCCCAAAGGACAAAGGCAGCCAGAGTGAGGCAGGCTGCAGAGCAGGGAGCCCAGAGGACAAGGGCTGAGGCTGGAAAGCAGCAGAGCGTGATCAGCTAAAATGTAGAGAGCCCGCAGGGCAAGGGCAGAGGCTGGAAGGCAGCAGAGCGTGATCGGCTGCAATGTAGAGAGCCCGGCAGGGCAAGGGCGGAAGCTGGAAGGCAGCAGAGCGTGATCAGCTGCAATGTGGAGAGCCCAAAGGAGCAGGGCTGTGAGGCAGGGAGCCTGGAAGGCAATGGCAGGAGGCAGCGAAGTGTAACAGGCTGCAAGGCAGGAAGCCCAGAGGAGCTGGACTGAGGTAGGGAGCCCAGAAGGCTAGGGCTGTAGGCAGCAGGGTGTAGCAAGCTGCAAGACAGGAAGCCCAGAGGAGCTGGACTGAGGTAGGGAGCCCAGAAGGCTAGGGCTGTAGGCAGCAGGGTGTAGCAAGCTGCAAGGCAGGATCCAAGCAGGAGAGATGGTAAACAGCATACAAAGATCTGTAGAAAGACGCGAAAGGTGGAGGAAGGACTCTCAGTGCAAGAGGCTGAGCCACTGCAGGCAGCAGCCTTTATACTGCCTAGCCCAGCACAGGGGCAGGCTAATTGGTTGCACCTGGCGAAGCACACCTGCAGGCAATCGGCCACCTCCCTTTCTGTTCCTGGGCTGGTGGAAGCAGGGCAAGTCCCTAGGGCTTCTGGGGGGTGTAGTTCCTTTGATAACCAATAGGAACAGCCAGGAATCGATGCTTGTAGCCAGGTGCATTGTGGTATACGTAGTTTGTTGGAAAAAATAATAAAGCACCAAAGTCTCGCAAATGGGAAATAAAGTTCCCAAAGTAAATATAGATGGATCCAAGAGTCTGTTGTAAATAAATGATAAACAAATAGTCCATATTGAGCGTAAATGGATGCGCCCGTGGCGCAGGTGTGACAATAGTTTGAAAATGGAGATGCACTAATGGCAACTTTTTGTGTCTTCCTTCTTCTTTCTCCCCTCCCCTCAACTTTCTTTCTTTACCCTTACCTACCTTACAATATGCACCACATGCTTTGTCTTATGCCAATAATGTCTATACTAGCAGTGGTTTATCAACCAGTGACATACATTTTGAATGATTATGTTGTGAACTAATTAGGAATTTCATTGTGTGCCCTAAGGAAGACCGCACAGGTCGAAACACGTGTTGGCACCAGCAACTTTGTTCGACAGCTTATACTTCGTTTGGCATTCCTTTGTTTGGTTTTTGACATTTGCATAATCTGTTCATGGTTTGTTTGGATTACTGCCCAGCTTTGAATGCATTATCGAATGATAAGGTTTATTTGCAATTGGATAGAATAAAACTGTCCTATTTTGAGATATCTTCTGAATACATACTTTGGTTGTAGAGCGCATATTTATGGGACTACCAAACAGTTTCTACAATCAAAACATGTATTAATCATTCCCACTAAAGAGTAATGCCAACATAGTCAATTTTTCAACACATCTTTGTCTTTGAGCTTGGATAACCTACACATTTTATTTGGGAACGTCAAGATGCACAGTAATATCTAATTTCATTGAAAAGAAATATGTTCCATGATATCAGTAAAAGACAAATACATTAACAGAGTCATTTTTGGAATAAATGTACGACGGAAACGGGGGTGCAAGCGTGAAAGTAGCAGAGTACGCATGCAATACGCGCGCAAGCGCCTGTTCCCCTATTCATGAACACATTGCGCGCGGATTACACGCGACCTGCACCGAAACCGCGTGGGTCCTACACGTCATTGCGCCATCAGGAACACTCTGTGTGTGATGCCCAGAGAAGGCGCACACCGTCCAGCGCACACACCTAAAAAGGGGGCGGAACACGCGGAATGGGGAACAACACGTAATAATGTGGGTGTTACGGGGGAAATACCTCTGCAAAATCCTTGCAGCGCCCACACGCACGCTAACGACACGTATTCATGGAATCGAACAGGGCAAACTCGTGCATGCCAAAAGACACACAAAGTCGGGAACACGTACGCCAGGCGAAAAAGCCCAGTGCAGCATAAAAGTGCGTGCAAACAACAAACGCACGTATACAGCTACGATGAATGTACCATTCCTCGCAGCAGTGATCGTGGGACACCGCAGGAGGAGGAGGAGGATAGACAGGCCTGCATTTATTTACCCAGAACCAGCCTTTTTTGGAATGCTTGATGACCAGGTCTAGGGAAGGTATAGGTTTCCACCTCATATCATCCTAGAGCTGGTCATTGAGTGGGAGGATGACCTCATATCACCCACCCTGTGCTCCCAAGCACTGAACCCCTGGGAAAAGGTGCTCAATGTCCTGTATTTTTTGACCACTGGGTCATTTCAGCGGACAACTGCCATAGTTGGTGGCGTCTCACAGCCCACGCAGTCATGCTGCTTTCACCAGGTTTTGGCAATCATGACTGCAGGCCCCTCAGTCCGCAGGTACATATACATGCCCAGAACACCCGCAGAAAGGCAGGTCATGGACCAGGACTTTTGTGGGGTGGTACACTTCCCCAAAGTGCTTGGTGCCATTGATTGCACCCATGTGGCCCTATGTCCACCTAGGCCCACTGAGCACATCTATTGCAACTGCAAGCAGTGGCATTCCATCAATGTGCAGATCATAAGCGATGCCAAGGGAATCATCACCTCTGTCTACGCAAACTATACAGTGTCCACCCATGATAGTTTCATATTCAGAATGTCACCCCTAAACCGGGACCTGGAAGCTGGGAGGCACGGTGACACATGGCTAATTGGCGAGTACAAATGGCTGTGCACATGCATGCATGTCACACAAAGACAAATAGACAAACCAACTAATGACAACCCCCTCCCACCTCCCCAGGGGACAGTGCCTATCCTCTGAGAACATACATGATGATGCCAATATGGAACCCCACCACACCACCCCAGGTAAGATACAACGCAGCCCATATTGCAACCAGGGCCACAGTGGAGCGCACATTCAGAGTGCTCAAGTCATGTTTCTGCTCTGGTGGACAGCTACTATATGCACCCCCAGTAGTGTGCAGGATCATTGTGGCAGCATGTGTCCTGCACAACGTTGCAACACAGCGGCGCGTACCGGTGGACATGGTGGCGCCCCCACATCCTCAACCACATGCACGGCTGCTGCGCATGGGAGGGAAACGGCACGTGGCAAGGCAGCCCGTACCCAGCTTGTGGCTACATTTTTAAACCTAAAATTCCACCCCTGCAGAGTGCACACAGGCCTGGCACATACCAGGTGACAATCGATGATGACAAAGGGATAGTCAACTGTCACAACCTTACCACCCTGAGAATGTGTCCTTGGAAATGCTGCATTGTGTGCATCCCTAGCTACTTAAACAAAATACACACATTCATCGTGCATAATCCACTACCCCCTTGCAAAACAGCACATCCAAATACTGGTATGTCACCTAAATCCTCCCAAACTCCATGTCATCTGCCCGACACACCATGCCATGGCATGCAATGTGAAAGCAACAAAATAAATGCACAACACATGACACAACTGTCACAAAGTGCACCGTGACAAATGGAAACCGGCCAGAGACCATTCCCTCTGACACATCAAAATCAAACCGTACACATGAACATATACTTACCCGCATAACAAATCATGAACACAGGACCCAACAGTGGCAACGGCAGACAGTGACCAATCACAATAGCACAAGTGTTTCAATGTGACAAAGCCAACACATGGACCCCACCTATCTTGAGTGTGTTGCTGCTAGCTAAATGTGTCAGGGTACCGCATGAAGTGCATCAACAATGGAGACAGGCAAGGTAATACATGAAGATGCAACATGTAAATATGCACAATTAGCAATATTCAAACGAAAATACATGTCAACCATGCACTGGAGAAACCATCATGAATCCCCACTAGGGGTGTATACACAGTTTGAACTTCAGACTGGCCACACAACTGATGGAATCCCAATGCCTCTATGTAAGTTACTGTCACACAGTGCCCTCCTTGCAAGCCCATGGAAAGAGGAAGCAGGATTGGCATATGTGTCTGGACCCCAAGCCTCAAACACAAACACGAGACAAGCATGTATGGGCCCAGCCAGAACACACAGTGCATGCCTTTGGATGCCACACAAAGCAACACACTGAATGCACAATAGACATAAAAATGAAAAAAGAAAAAAAAAATGGCCATGGTTCACCGGGGGGAGGGGGAAGGACACCCAGGAGGGAGGAGGTGCAGGGTGCACCTCAACACCCACATGGGTGGATGTTGAGAAAAAAAAAATATCCTCCATGGGCTCATGACCGGCACAGCTAGCCTATAGCCAACATGTCCTGCCTGTGTGAGCGGCATGTGGACCGTGTTGCCTTCTGCTGGATCTCCACCTTCCTTTCGGGGGGAGAATGGAAGTGGCCACCCTTTCAACGGCCTGAGCCATCATCTCACATGATGCCCCCTGTTGCTGTGCAATGGCATATATGGAATTCTCCACACAATATTACCCGGTGGCGCATGGCCACTGCGTTGCTGGACACCACACCTGTCGGGCCCAAGAAGACGTGGTCCTTGCTGTGGTGGCGCTGCCTGTGGCTGCAGGACTGCATTCCTCCTTTGATCTGCTGCCCTAAGATCAGGAGCAAATAGTATGGAGTGTGACCCTGCATCCGTAACCGCCACAGGCGGACATTCCAACACTGAATGGGTCCTTGAGGGGTCTACCCCCAGTGGAGGTGTGTTGGACAGAACAGCATCCATGTCAGAATCACTCACCTGCAAAGGGACATATGGTTCAATATCCGATTCCACACCAGAGGCATAGAGATCCTCAAAGGTTTACTCAGAGACACTCATGGACAGGATGGTCTGTAGCACAAATGGATTCTCGTGCACTACCATGCCACGTCCTCCAGTGGTGCCTGGTTGGGGCTCTGAATATTCCTCCCCCTTCGCCATCTCCTCCTCCTCCACTGCTTCCATTGCCTTATCACCTGCACAAAATCAAAAAGAAGACATGACCACACATGTTAACAGCATTGGCCACACACATAGGTATTACAATGTTGACATCCAACACACGAATCAGACATGTCACACATGACACACACTCAGGCATGCACGCAGTGCCAATGAAGTGGAAGGGGGCCCTGAAAGCAGACACGGATGAGTGCAAAATGGCAAAACAACACATGTGCTGCATGGTGCATAGCACCTGCATCACACACAAGCCTGTGACTGGCATGGACCTTCAACAAACATGACAGATGCCAGCACTCAGATGGCATGTAGCATAGCCATGGCAGAACTGTCAAGCAGCCCCAGATGGGAGTGAATCACTACTGTCTGTGATCCATGTAAAATGCATGCCATCAGACAGTACATGGAAATCAGTATAACAAAACACACATGTGACACAGGATGCAACAACGCTAGGGTGTTGAAATACAGTGATGGGAGGCAGATCGATACATTAATGCTAGGTCACATTGAAATCACACTAGTGAATAGGCATGTTGAAGGGTGAAACAGGGCTCAGAAGTGTCCGGGTGCAGTGCAGTACATGTGTAGGGCCTCAACTGTCAATAAAAAGACAAAACCAGTAATTACAATGTCATGTCATGATGGCAGTGTAAGGGCAAGTGTAGTCATCATGTGCAAAGTGTTGGCAGTGGGTTGTAGGGATACAGTGAACCCCAAACCCAAGCGCGGGGGATGGCTTGGAGGCAGTGCATGGGTCAAAATGGTCACTCAGAGAACACTGTTGTAGCAGACAGTGTGGGCAGGTGTCAATTGCATTCTCACAGTAATCTGGGACTACAGCAGGGGAGAGGAGGACAGAAGGCACAACACACGAGGAAGCATCAGAAGTGCCCCCAGACCCAGAGAACCCACAACACCAGTTGCATAGAGGCAGGGAGGCTATACCAGAGGGAGGCATCTGCTCGACACAGACGAGAACCCCAAACAAATGATCATGATGATCAACTGACCCTGAGTGAGCAGGAAAGGGATGATGAAATACCATGAGAAGGAGTAAATACCAAAGATGGAGTCGGATGAGGGGCTTGCACCGGGCCCATAGAGGCTTGTTTGGAATGCACATGGTCCATAAATGAACATACATGGCCACTGTGAGCCTCTGCCATCAGCACAGTCCGAGTGACAGACCCTTCATCAAGGTGAAAGGATGTTCCACATAGTACAGGTCTGGCAGAGTTGCAGAGGGAAGAGTGCATATTCACAGAAAATTGAGAACAGGCCATTGCAGTAGTCCGCCATGGGAATCACCAGTCCCATGGAGACAGTGAGCTGCTGGGGGATAAAGAGGCAAGAAAGGATGCCCCTGAGGAGGATCAGCTTGCAACGTGACCTCACAGAGACGTCAGTCATGTGACGACAGAGGGCGAGTCTTCAGTGGAAGATCTTCACAGGCTATCCGCAAACATGTTTTGGAGCAAGAATATGGACAAGAGAGGCTGGCGAGTGATTGACATGGAAGGAGGGTGCAGGTATGTTGATGAGGATTGCCTCCGTGTGCAGCACATGGCCTGTATGCAGTCTGCATCACAAAAAGAACTTATCAGTCAAGCATCGCATGGGTCACACATGGCAGTCATGACTACATTGCCTGACCTGGCAGTCAATCACAACACATCACCCAAGCAACATACACATGGCCTGGACACAGACGCATGAACACTCACCGGACATCGTCTCATAATCCGAGAGGTCTCCCACGCCTTGGATCTGACCCTCAGCGATGAACCCTCCAGCGATCGCCTCACTTTCGATGAGTTCATCGTCCTCCGGTGCTGACCCATTGCCGGTCACCAGAGTAGAGGTGTAATTTGAAGCCTGGTTGTTTTTTGCTTGGCGTCGGAGGTCATTCCAATGCTTATAGCAATCATCAGCTGTGCGCTTCTCCAATCCCAAGGCGCTGATACATTGCGCAATGCACTGCCACTGGGCTCTACGCTGAGCTGGCACTGATTTGCACCCTGCCGTCACCAGCATGTCGCGGACGTGTGCTGACACGTAGCCCACAAGTGCGTCCAGTTCCACTTCAGTGAAACTCTTATTCCTTGACGTGCTGGAGGCCCGAGCCGTGTGTGGGGTCCAAGCCTGTATCGTAAGAGCACGCTTCTTCCTCTTAAGAGGTGGTGCGGACCCTGAGTTGCTTCCACAGTAGGGGCTGAAGCGCAGGTGGACTGACCACTGGAAGCAGGCAATTGCATGAGGACCGATGGTCTGACTGCAGGCATTGGCTGCTGGGTGCTGTCTCTAGGACCCAGCGCCACAACTGCCTCTGTGTGAGGGGCCGGGACCAACACTGTCCCGGCTGGGTGACTCAGAGCTGGGGTTGTTTCACCTTCAGCTGCCCCTGCAGCTTCCACACCCTGGCTGCTCCAGGCAGCAGATGATATTGCTGCCCCAGATCTACGTGGCCTGGTGAAAGCAACTTTCACTGCCACACGTAGCTTGAACTTCGTGACACGGAAGTCGGCCTCTAAGTCATTCTGTGCCTGTTCTGTGACCAATCCGGGCTAGCAGGCCCTGAGTCAATCCTGGTGGTGCAGGCAGAGGGTTTATCGGCAGCAGCAGTCTCAACGTAGGAGGCGTCAGGACTCGGGGGCCAACAACATCACAGGAGCAGGCATCGGCCATCGGGCAGGAGGACCCTGGAACAAGGATGTCTTCCGTGTGGCAGCGGATGGGCCAGCAGATAGATGCAGAGTGGCAGCGGGCACGTGGGGCATGACTCACCATGGCCAGGGCAGAGTACTTCCTGCGTCGGGAAGAGGATATTGCTCCAGGATATTGATGCAGAGTTTGATGATGCCCTGGCCCAGACGCTTGGTAACATTGGTGAGTCGTAGGACTAGCCCACTGCGCTTGTATATAGTTATGTAGTGTTAGGTTTACTTAATTTTTTTATTGTTTCGAGTCCATGGAGTTTTCTACACATTTTGTACATAGTTAGTTTTAGGGTTTTATAGGGTTTGTTTCTGGTTTTTGGGATCATGGACCCTTGGATGTTGTACATAGTTTGACTCATTTGCTATCTTGTTTTGTATTCATATCACCGTGGATTAATGTTTTATTTCTTATTTTTCTGAGGACATTCAACAGACATGGACCACTTTTATCATTTTGCCATTTTTCATCCTCACATATTTATTTTTGGATTTCAGTTTCGTTTGCATTACATTCATATTTTCTTTTTCATGGTTGTCTTTCAGTTCATGTGGTTTTAAATTTTTAATACATTGTATTGCTTCTAATCAAAGTGGTGTCTGCTTGCAATGGTTTGGTGCATGTGTCACTTTTCACTCTTCACTTGCTACGTTATGTGTCCCTGCTATTCATCAATGTTGGTGATGTGTGTGCAGACATGCATGTGATGTATTGTGATTCACATGGCATGGGATATATTCTTGGTATGACCAATGGATGGGTGTTTAGTTGCACTTTGGGGGGGCAGCGTGTGGTGGAAATTTGTGGACATTTCATAAATTAATGCATGTTGTGAAGATGTGTTGGGGGATATGTGTGTTAGGGCCTGCCTGCAGGTTGCAGTCACTGGTGGGGGGACATGATGCGGGCACTGCCTGCAGGTTGCCGTCACTGATGGGGGGGGCATGAGTCAGGGACTGCCTGCGGTGTATGGTCCCATGTGGGCTGCCTACGGGGCATGACTACGGGTGTTGGGGGGGTCCCCGGTGGTGTGGGTTGCCTGCGGGGTATGGTCATGGGTGATGGGCTGCCTGCAGGGCATGGTCACGGGTGTTGGGGGGTCCCCTGTGGTGTGGGCTGTCTGCAGGGTATAGTCACGTGTGATGGGACCCCCCAACACCCGTCACTACATGCGCAGCCCTTTTCACCCGATTTGGCTGGCGCAAGCGGGGTATGCGATTTCGCGGGCGTTCGCGAGGCCCTTTTCACGTGAATTGACTGCCGTGACGTGAAAAACGCTCTGATTTTTCACGCGATTACAATGGAGGGGGGCTGTGTGCTGGGCCAAGAATAGCACAGGTACTTGTGCCGTATTGGGGATTTCGATGGCTTTTTCCAATGCGCGGGGGGCGATATTGGGGGTGTCACTGGCGCTGCTGGATGTTCACTGCGCCACGGCTGGTAATGGCTCGGGAAATCCATGAATATGCGATGCGTGAAAAATGATGTGTTGCGCCTCAGCTGGCGCAGGCGCATGCACCCTCTCTGCGCGAGGCGCTTGCGCTGCTCCTGCGCCAGATTCTATGAATTGGGCCCTAAATAGTGTGAATGACCACAAACAAATCTTCTTTGTACAGTTTTTAAATTATGAGATGCATTTGCATGTAGTTTGACCACAGTTTGGCATAATTCCAATACGATATGTGAAAGTAGTATTTAAGCACCAATGTTGTAATTTGGGTAATCGATTAGGAAAATGAATATTAGTTCTAGGAATCCTAACTGGTTAGAAAAGACAGAGCTAAGCTTAAAAAAATTGTTCTCTTGAATATTAACCCTTGGATTAATTAGGCTAGTCTTTAAGTTTAGGTATGGCAGAGATTTGGTTGACACAGGTACAGCAGAGCTCTCAATCTTCATTTGCCCATTTATTGTACACAAAGCCTCTATACTTCAGAGGTGTGAAATCACTGAATGAGTCTCTCTAATAAGAAGTTAGGGTAGAAAGGCATTGAAATCGTTAGTTTGCATTCTTGGTGAGCTGGAGATCGGAGGAGACCACAACATCACATTTTAAGCGTTCTGCCCAACTATAATTTCCACTCTTCTGTTTTTATAAAGAAAACATTGTATAACTATTTAGGCACATTAAGTTTTAGTGCCAGTTCAAGAAAAAAGTGCATGCTGTAGGAACTAATACCTTTCTTTTGAAAAATGGAACTCTGATGTACTTCATGCAAGACCCTGTCAATGCCTCAGTCATGGCCACCATACAAAATGCTGTTCCTAATAATTCTAAAACATTTTAAGGAAGACCAGAAACCTGAAGGCCAAGGTACTTGTTATTCTGAATTTTGCAGCCATATTACCTTTTTTTTTTTTTTTACCATGCACTTCTTTGAACACCGTCTGCCTCCTTTCAGTATTGTTTCCCATTGCCATATGGCCGTGTCATTTGAGACTGGGCCAGTCTCTTAGCCAGTGGTGAAGGCTCGGTCGGCTGTTCCCTGGAAAGGAGCCCACCCTATCAGTTGCAAGGTCTATTGTTTTGGGGTGATTATCCTGGTGTCTCTTTCTCTGTTGTCCAGGCGGTGTGGTCCCCATTTGTTTAGCTTTGCTTCTGGGACATCTCATCCATCTGAAATTGAGAGGAGAACGTGGAAGGGCTGCAGCCATGTGCACAAAATGGAGGGAGAAATGCATAAACGGGTTCAGTGAGACAGAGAGGCCTATTACGAGGGGAAAGCTGCATCCATGTAGCACGCCCTGTGATAGGTGAATATCATAAATCTACATGAAAAGAAATGAAGACAAATGACACTTTCCAATACATTTGCATATATAATCCAAACAGCCACTTACATTAAAAAAATATATAAAAACGAACTACTGATCATCACACAACTGTAACACACCGCAAATATTTTACATAATGCGATGCTGTGGACGTTTGCATAGTGCCTGTCTGCCACTGATATATGTCTGCGGTGCTATCGTGTGTTGTAGGTCAGGCACAACCAAAGAGACGCATGCTTTAAAAAAAGTATTCTTCCTAATGCAATTGTTATTGCCTTCTTAAATAAACCCAATAAGGTAAATATCCGGGTACACTACATACACAATGCACAGGCTTCATTTAAAAAATGCATCTATTTTAAGACATAGTTCAAGGCCCCTTTCTGAAATAATGAAAACCTGTAACATTAATAATGCAGCATTATATAATTATGTATCTGCTGTGACTTGCAAAGCGTGAGCTAGCGAGGCCTCACTGGATTTGGAGAAGACCCCCGAATGGAAATAACACACAAGCAGCCAATGCAGGGATTTCACCTTCTCTTTATTTTATTGCTGTCTCCCAGGGCCCCCATATTTCCCTCTGCACCTCCCTTCACTGCCTGTCATTTCCGTCCAAACTGGATCCCACCTCACTTGGCTTTTCAAATTTTCTTTTAATGATGAGGTGAGGTATTAAGTGGGGCAGTACACTATCCCCTGGTCTTGTATAGAAAGGTTTGTTATCCCATTTCTTCTGTCCGTAGAATGGGTAGTTTTCTCGTGTGTCCCCGCCTCGTTTTGCTGTTGGTGTGTGATGATGTGATATCATGTTGACGTTCTTTTCTGCTGTTTCTTCACTCGCAGAATATTATCGCCTGACTATGCCATCTCTTCTTTGCTACTTGATTGTTCACCCATGGTGGTAAGTGTCTTTGTGAAGAAAGAGGAATTCCTCGTCATTTATCTCATGTTGGTATGAGCAGTTACCCGAGTTCCATTGGTCGGTGAGACCATGAGTACTTCAGGGCTGAATTGGGGGAACTGTCTTGTGCGTTCTCAACTCTCTGACCAGAACAGTACCACCTACAGCAATGAACAACTGCTTTGCTTGTCTTCAGGTATCGACATATTGTTTCATGTTGTCTTTGGCTTTTGCTTCCTTGATAATTAGTGATCGATCTTCACCATTTGTGTCCATGCCGGATATCGCTTATGGTAATCTTGTTTGAATAACTCTGACAAATATTAGCTCCATAGGGTGTAAAGCCCAACCCTCCTGCTGAAGGCCACACGAGACTGCGCTGAGAACACCAATCGGAAAGTAACAGCCTCATCCCAGCAACACCAGGGACAAAATGAGAAATAATTGTATTGTATTGTATTTGTCATTTGTATAGCGCCCTTTCCCCATTTGTATGGCCTCAATGTGTTTTGTGGTTGTAACGCCCTCAGGAACGGTATTCCATGTGTGGGAGAATTTACAAATTTATTTATAAGATGTGTGTGTGTGCAATTTGCCAGGTTAGAAATTAGGTGGGCTGTCTAAGCTTCGGTAAGAAGACCGGAGGTCAGGCACGTGGGCGGGTGATGTTGTTGGTTTAGGAAAGAGTGCTAGTGCCGGAGATACTTTGTGTGCCCAGCTAGACTGAATTTTATTTCTTGTAGGTTGTCGCTATATGTTAATGGCAGAGGTGTTGTGGTAAATCAGGGGTATTCAGCGTGGACGGCTATGTGAGCAGCTATACCGGAACTGCATAGCCATAGCTGCGTTCTAAAGTGCATGGGTGGGTGGCCGTGCCCGTTCACAGACGTGGTGCAAGGTATACATACCTTAAACCGGGAGGGAGTTCATCCTCAATGTCATTTTTCTAGGTCCAACACGATTGGTTGGTCTCGCCAGTTCTGGTCTCCCTAGATTGAAAGCCTTGCAGAGTACCAAACAATATATTCACTATGCAGGAGCGATCAACTTGATGTTGGTCTTTTATAACTACGGCAAAGGGTGACCCTGCTCTGCTAACATCCTCCAAAGCCTGGGTCAAAACTGCTTCCATGATCAAGAAGATCAGGCCACCATCATCCTCAAATCGCAGACTTTCCTACCCACAGCCTTTGCATATTCTCTGACGATAGCAGGATTGGATCAATGACATCACTCCCTTCAGCCATCTTGGATTGGTGATTTCACCTCCTACAGCTATCTTGGATCAATAACATCACTTCCTGTGGCCATCGTGCATCAGTGACATCACTTCCTGTGGCCACCTTGGATCATTCGGATCACTCTCTAGCTGAAGGCCACAAGAGATTCCTCTTGGAACACCAATGAAGAAGTAGTAACGTCATCTCAGCTACACCAGGGACAAAATCAGAGAGACCAACGCTGATGAACTAGGTGATCAGTCAACAAGAGCATGTGACATCACCTCTGAGCTCCCTAAGGTCATCCAGCCATGGGCGTCCGAGTTAAGGGCAGAACAGTGAAGGGTGAAAACCAGCTATTAATGAGCCTCTTTGCCTCTTCACCTATGGCCGTTTGCTTTAGCCTTCCCACTAGCTTCACCTGTGAGTACATCTGGCTTGCTAATTGCTGTGCTGTCTCCCCACTCTGCTGAATTCACATGTTATTCATTTGCTGCTGATCTTCCTACTCACCTCACTCTACGCTTTCACCAATCATGATACAATGTCCTCCTTTCCTATCACTATCATAAAAATCACATCTCGAAACTCTCACTACTCCATCTCTTTTTGACCTACCTAACATCTATCTGCCTAGCATCTCTTCCTCTGAGACTCAACCTCTCTGCTCTTCCTTACTGCATCAATTGAACATTGCATTGTGGAATACTCAGTCTGTATGCAACAAAATGTCTTTTATGACTGATTACTTTCACACACGCACTCCTCCACTAGACCTCCTTGCTATCTCTGAAAACTGGATTTATCCATGTGCCACTGCCACTCTGGTGGCCCTACACAACTCCAAACTATATTTAATTCACTCTCCTCATCTAACTGTCAGAGTGGGAGGTGTTAGACCAGGGGTCTCCAACCTTTACGTTAGCTAGAGCTACTTGTAGTGGAGGCCAACAGTGGAGAGCTACTAGCGGGCGATATCGGGGTGGGGATATTTATAAACCTTGGAATTTTTACCAATATTTTTTTGGCTCGATTATTTCCCCTCTATAAACAGATGGAATAACATATGCCTTCACGAATATATTAAGAACTTCAAAAACCTCTTTGTTGCATTATTTATTTATTAGTAGCTGTCTCAAAAAGACAGATATTTGTTGGACTACCTAACAAATATCCTGTAATTTTTGTGCCCCTTCCTTTGCGTTTTATGCAGGCTTTCTACATGCTAGGCAAACTATTGTTTTCCAAATGTGCATTTCACACTTACATAAAAAAAAAGTCATTTCCAAATTGAAAAATGTTGCTTGCGTTCACAAGTTTTCTTTGAAATGTTTTTTTTGTCAGACACCACACATACTCTGTTATTTGCCAGTAAGATAGCTCAGCGGGTTGAGAGCTCCCTGCTGCGATCTGAGCGTGATCTGCAGGTCGCAGGTTGAAATCCCAGCAAAGGCCAACTCAGCCATTCAACCTTCTGAGGTCGATACATGAGTGCCAATTTCAGTTGGGTGATATTGCATGTAAATATGTGCTCTGTAAAGCGCTTTGGATTAAGGCGCTATATAAATAACACATCATTATCATTATTTGTGTGCCCCTCTGTGTTTTAGCACAAGTTATATTTATAAAGATGTTATATGCTTGTGGAACTGGTTAATCACAAATAAATGCTTCTGTTATGCTGACAGCAGTTTTTAGGAAATTAAACTGTGGGTTCATGGGTGCCAACTTTTGATTTTCACAGGGGCAGAAATATACCCACCTCAGCCCTGAATATAAGCAAGCAACCAGCCCAACCCATACCCTGGCCAAACACATTGCATAGCACTTTTTTTATAATGCATTGCAAAAAGTCATACGATTAACAACCTGTAGTTTTGAATATATAACATCTCAGCATCGGTCTTTCAACCTGCTGAATTACCCTGGTAGGCTTCTACTGTACAGCGTGTCTATGGATTGCTTAATGTACTAAAAGTGGGTGTACTTGTGTCATGGAAGTGATTTAAAGTGGAAATGTATGGTGTGGAATTTTGAAAGAAACCACCTAAAAGAAATTGCACCATTTTTGAAATATTATTTTGAACATTTCCAGGCGAGCGGCAGTGCTACTGTGATATTTTCATTGCGTGGTCACAATGATCCTGATCCTGCCCCAGCCCCCCCAACATCTCTGGCAAACAAGAGCAGCTTGCTTAAGAAAGACTGTCGTGGTGGCGCACAAGGCCAGCTGTGGTACTACAGGTGGCCTGCAGAAGCATAACGTGATACTGACATTTGTCAGTGGATTTATAAGCAGTTCCAAGTGGCACAGTACCCAAGCTCTCTGCCTGCAATTGGGCTGACTAGGGTTCGGATCCTGAACACGGAACATGGTTGCAAAAAGCACCATTAAATAATATAACTTAGGATAAATGTTTATTTTTCGGTATCTTCAGCGCAGGCGACTGAAAAGCCTCAGGCGAGCTACTAGTCGCCCGCGATCGACTGTTTGGCGACCTCTGTGTTAGACACATACCCCCTGCCAGCCTCAACACCTCACAACTCTTCAATGCCTCCTCCTCTCCTACCTATTTTGAATTCACCATCTCCACTATTGCTCCACCTAACTCATTTCACATAATCTTCAGCTGTCGCCCTCCTGGTTCCACTGGACCATTCTTTGATGAACTCGGGCAACTCCCTCATTCTCTTTCCACTAAAAATCAACTCATTCTCTTAGGCAACTTTAACCGTCCGTCTCCAACCACTGCTCAGAAGTCTGAACTTCAGTCTTTTCTTAATGACCACACTCTCCACTCTAACCATAACCTGCCTACCCACCCAGGGGGTAACTCCGTGGATTTCTTATTCATTTCCACCTCTCAGCCACTAATAATAATGTCACACCATACCTATCTGATCACTCATTCATTTCCACCACCATCTCCTTTCCTCCCTCTGACTTCTCCTCACCACTTTCCTCACCTATCACTAAAAGCAAATTTAAACCTTCTGCCATTGCTCCCTTTCTCCCGGACCTACAGTGCTCTCCTGCTTCGCACCTGATGCCTCTTCCACTAGCTCTGCCTTCTCCAGCTTCCAACCCCTACTATGTGACTCATTCTCCTCTCACTTCCCACTGCTAACTTTCACCCCTAAGTCTCAGCTACCTGAACCACGAGGTACTCCATTCATGCTCTCTCTCTCTGCACAGACGTGTGTAGCCTGCTGGGAAAATGGAAGGGTACCTAATCACATGAGGACCTAAAACACTACTTCTCTACCCTGAACTCCCTTAATTCCTTTCTTGAGAGAGCAAAAACAGATTTCAACCTCACTCTTATTGACTCTCACTCCAACCATCCACACCGGCTGCAGGGCACCCTAACCATGCTCCTCACTCCTCCTAAACCTATGGCTATCAACAGTTGTGGAAATGGAAAAAATGTGAAGGGGGATCCCACAAGGGCCAGGGTGGGGGCGGAGCTTGGAGGAGAGGGTGGAGCTCTGAGAGGACAGAGTTGGCATTTGAACTCCACTTAAAGGAAATGTTCAAAATAATAGTTTTAAAATAGAGCAATTTCTTTCATGCTGCTTCTTTCCGTACTCCACACTGTACATCAATTGCACTTGAAATCACTTCCATGGCAGTGGTGCATCCAAAATACCGTTGGTAATGGAGTGATTTTTAATACATTAAGGGATCCATAGACACGATCTACAGTAGAAAGTTACCAGGGTAGCTCAGAAGGTTGAGAAACTGTTGCTGAGATGTTATATTTTTTTTAAAAAAATGCTTGTTAATCGTATGATTTTTGCAATTACTTATAAAAACAAGTGCTATAAAATGTCTTTGGCCAAAGCAGGAGGTGGACTGGTTGCTTGCTTTTATTCAGGGCATAGGTGGGGGCATACCTGCCCCCGTAGTGAAAATCAAATGTTAGCACCAATGAACCCACAGTTTAATTCCATAAGAACTGCTGTCAGCACAACAGAAACATTTATTTGAAATTAGTTGGTTTGACAAGCATATAACATCTTTATAAATATAACCCGTGATAATACACAAAGGAAAGGGCACGCACATCACAGGGTATTTGTGTGTTAGTTTGACAAAAAAGGAAACACATATCAAAGAAAACTAGTGAATGTAAGTTTAAGCAGCATTTTTGAGTTTAGAAATGACTTTTTTCTATAAAAGTGTAAGGTGTACATTTGGAAAACAATAGTGTGCCCAGCAGCTAGTAAGCCTGGTTTTAACAGTGATGGCTCCCACCCCAGAGATAGTCATGGCCCATTAATTCCCATGCTGTCCCTTTCAGGCCAGAAGAAAGAAAACAGGCAGAGCAAATAAAACTGGCAAACGGACGAGTGACGACTGGGGAAAGGAGGACAGAGCAGATTAGATCACTGAGCCCCCAGCTTCCCTCAGCAAAGCTGGGGGCTCGGTAAATCCTTGTCAGGCCTGAAGCAGGGTGGGTCCAAGATCTGGACACACTTCTGGTGCCGAATTCTGGACCTGGCAAGAGCCGGCCCATTGACCAGTGCTGGATACCAACTCCACTCTCAAAACTAATGACCTATCTGAATACTTGGCTGAAAAAAGGTCCACAATTAGAGACTTTTCGCCCGAGAGTCTTCATGCTCCCCCTCCTACATTCTATGCTCCACCTACTTTACCATCATTTTCTGCCTCTATCTTCCAGTTTGATCATGATAATACTAAAGAAGTCCTATCCTTACCAATGATGGCTAACCCCTCGTGGGTCCTATGAGACCCTCTTGTTACTCAGCTAGTCAAACCTATTGCCCCTTTAGTGGCCTCTCACCTTGCTGAATTCTTCAACCTTTCCTTCGACACTGCTTGCTTTCCTTCTATTTTCAAAATGACCACGGTCATCTCTCTCCTAAAAAAACCAAGGGGCTGACCAGATCCTACTTAAATTGTGCCATGTATTTCTCTTACCACACTACGCTAAAGTGCTCGAAAGAGTGGTGTTCAGCCATCTTGCAAATTTCTAAGACATCCTTAACCTTCAATTCCCCCTACAAGCAGGTTTCCGCTCCTGTCACGCCACAGGAACTGCTCTCATGAATTTGCCCAATCTCATCACCTCTGCTAAGCATTCCAACCTATCCTCTATCCTAATTCTCCTTGACCTGTCGCTGCTAATGACAATGTCTATCACTCTGATCTCCATAATACTCATTCATCTTGGGATTCGTGATCAATTCCTTCCCTGGTTTGAATCAAACCTGACACCTCACCAATTCTGTTTCGCCTGGAGCACCAACATATCTCAAATCACTCCCCTGGCGGTTATTGTTTCACAAGGCTCTATTATGGGTCCTTTCTTCTTTACACTCTACACCTCTACTGTTGGGGCACCAATCTCCTCCTTCTGATTCGTTTACCAACTCTTTGTGGTTGACAGCCAAATCTTTTTCTCTTTTCCTGAACTTTTTTATGATCCCTCTATTCCAATTTCAAACTTTCTCTCACTCATTAAATATTGGAAGGCTTTGCATTCTCTGATGTTACATTCTATCAAAACAGAGATGCTCTTCTTCTCTGCCAAATACTCTCACTCATCTCTTCCCCTGCCTATCCAGTTCCTACCGGATACCCTCTTCTCGTCATCTAGAAACCTCAGCATCATCTATGACTCTTCTCACATCTTCTCTTCTTTTATATCCCGAAACTGAAATGGCAGCTTGTCTCAACCTCCTAAAAATGAGGAATATCAGGCACCTTTTTCCTTTCAGCACTGCCAAGCAACTCTTAACCACTCTTGTCTTCTCTAAACTGGACTACTGGGCCAGCATCCACTTAGGTCTCCCTAACTACGTTTTCTCTCCTCCTGATAAGATCATTAATTTATGCTACTGGCACTCTCTTTGAACTCCCTCACTTCACACCTGCATCCTCCTGCCATCACCAATCTGGATGGCCGACAATGCAAAACAAGGACAGATTTAAATGTCTTCTTCTGGTTCACAAATCTATCCATGGTAAGGCACCACCATATCTATCTTCATCCATCCAAATCTAGAAGCATTCTCGTAATCTCTGCTATGCCTCCTTGACTACCCCTGTGGCACCTATCCCTCTCTGTGCTTCCTCTTGCTTCCGCTCTTTCTCTCTTTTTGCTCCACTTGCATGGAATTCTCTCCCACCTGACACCAGAGAAACAGTCTACACTGATTTGTTCAAAACCTTATGAAAAGTCTACGTCCTCGCCTCCAAGTTATCCTCTTAAAGTACTTCTCATCTGACTTCTAGATAACATTTTAACCTCGTCTGTAACATGCCTCTGTCCCTCACTTTCTCTGCCTCCACTCTAGCACTTCATCCATCATGGTCACATCCCTAACACAGCTGGCCGTACTGCCTACCTGCACTTAAAAATGTATAATGTTGTTTGTCCTTGATCTATGTATGTCCACCCATGCATTGTACCCAGTGACTGTTGAATTTACTCCACTTCACAACCTAGTAAGAATGGCACTCAAACTCACCCCATTCTAAGAAGCTCATTGATTCCCATCAAATCTGATTTCTTGTCTATTGTATGTTATTTTGTGATCATAGGAGCATTGTTCTTCCATGTTTATAAATAAATAAACCATTTGTACAGTTGGGAGTGTTTCTGTAGGTTCTCAGAAGTTGGTACAAATACTCCTATGTCGACTCCTATCCTACATATTAGGGCAATTGACAAATATTCTCGTTAACGAGACCTATACGTGGTTGCCTTGACAGCAGCCAAACACACACCATCTTGTTGAGATGTGCTGCTTGAGTGTCTCTCTATGTTCCCCATGAAGTGTTCGACCAGTCTATTCACTTTAGGCTGCAATGATGAGATACGCCTGTGTTGAAAACTCAATGTAGTGTGTGATTCTTTGGGATTCCTGGCTCATGAATGGAGGTCCATTGTTTGACTGTATCACTCACAAAATGCTGTATGCTGTGAATATCTTGTCAAGTGCTGAGATGGTGTGTGTTTGGCTGCTGTCGAGGCAACCACGTATAGGTCTCGTTAACGAGAATATTTGTCAATTGCCCTAATATGTAGGATCCAGATTATAGTGGTCCAAATCAATTAATCATAATTTCATCCTTAATTGCTTGGTGTACAGGAGATGTGTGGTCGTGGAATTCCCAAACCAGGACCTGTTGGTATTACTGACCCCACACTCTCCTTTGCTGTGTGGGATGTTCTAACCCACTAGTCCATGCCCTGCATCATCACTGTGCAATGCTTGCATCAGAAACATCAGAAATGGCCGCTGGAAAGCATTCTGCTCGCTAAAAATCACACAGAAGTGTGCGGGAGAACCTGAAAAATAGGCCGCCAATCCACTTCCGCCCATGTCAGTGGTATCACAGAAGACCACATACCAAAACCCATCATTGGGCTACCCACAGAGTAGCCTGAAACTACTTGAAAAAGCAATGCTGATTGCCAAAAGAAACACAGAGCTGTTTGGAAATCTGTTTTTCTTGGTTGTCAAATTTGAAAAAAATCATGGTTCACAAACCACCCAAAAGATCCAACCTCCTTGTTGGGTGTTAAACATCATTCTACTTCAAGAATCTACATAAATACAATATCAGCAGAAGTACATTTATCAGAACAAAATCCACATTTAAAGATGCTTGCTGGAAAGAAATATGTCAAAAATGGGCGCAGTACCATTACTCACCTCTGTCAGAAGCTGGCAATCTCTATACCTGTCATTTTAAAGTTGTACATTGAATCAAAATATGCCAAAGTAGAGACTTCTATCAAAATAAAGATGGGTTGTTACAATTCAATCTCTATAGTTTAAGAAGGCTGAAATTAAGAGATTTGTGGATATTGTTAAAAATGTCATTTGTATTTTAGGACAAAACTGTTAAACTTGGTTTTCAAAGTGAATTAAAGCCAACTACACTGGGCTTCAAAGACATTCCACACCCTTTTACCCAACAAAGGAATCTTTCCCCCTGCTCTCTGCTAAGAAACTGGCAGGCTTGTGTGAAAGGAACTGGGAGGGGGACTTTGGCCTGTTGTTCTGCTTTGAACTGAATGGAAATGCTAATTCGGGTGTGAACTGAAACCAGCCCTGGCAGGAAGAAGCCCATGTGACTCTCTAGTCCAGCCAAGACCTTAGAGGCAGAGACAAACCGTTGTGTGGAATCAGAGAGCACAGAAAATATTGTTTTGGAAAAGACTTATAAAAAATTGTACCAAACTGGCAAATATATGGAATTTTGAGATTATTACTTACAAGTAGAAACTACTCTGAAATTTTTGCGATGTTCAGAGACTGAATTATCAAAATATGGACTTTGTAGCAGTTATGATTATGTGATTATGTGAAAAATATGACAATGTACAGGAATATGTCCAGAGGGTATGTGCATGCATGGGGAAAAATTTGTATAGATTTAACATTGAGAAACCAGCCAACAGAGCAAAAAATTGTCATTTGTGAACCAAAACTCTTACTGGGACTTGAACAGAGACGTGCCTTAATTAATCTGTGATATGTATATGTAATATTAACAAGTTGGGGATATTGTGAATATGTTTTTTAGGAAAAATAGATTTTCTGGAACAGAAGCAAAGGGGAGGATTTTTCTTTGGACCATAAAATCAGTGTCACTCTGACACATCATGACACTCTGTTCCTTCTCAAATCAGAGGAGGGGGAATTCTCTGACCTGTCATATTCTTAGAGGGTTGGGCATAGTATAATCAGCCACCCCACCCCTTTGGAAAATGGAAAATAGGGACTGCTGAGGACACACACACAGACATTCACCCATCACTGATCGACTGGCGAAGTACTCTGAAGGAAGATCCAGACTCCAGAACCCATATCCAGACTCCATAACCCTGAAGCAGAGGCCCAACCCAAAAAGCTGAACCCTTCTCAGTGGGCCTTTAAAATCTTGCAACCTGATTTTAACCCGTAAACCTCCACGGGGCCTAACCTATTCAACAGCCTGGCTGTGCTGTTTTTGCTGCTTCTGGCTAAGAACCCTAACTAGAACCCAAGATCCAGATCAGTCCAGCAGAGCTGTAACCTAAAACCCTTCAGATCCAGTCCAAGAGGCCGTGCAGACCAGAGTGCCTTGCTGAGAGCAGAACCAAGCGCCTGAGACCTGTCCGGTGGCGAGCGAATTCCAGCCAAACCTTTGACCAAATCTTTGATGGGCCCATCCCATTCCAAACCATAGTTGTGAGTATTTAGCATAGAACTGTCCATAACCAACCTCTTAGTATTAAGTAATCCAATCCAACCCATTCCAACATAACCAAAACTGCATTGTAGAATCTCTTGTGTCTATCCTGAATCCTTCTCTCATTCATATTATTTTGTGATAATTGTAGTGATAATCATCTGAGCGCTGATATTTTTCTTAAGAAAGTCAAGTGTCCTGGCGGATAAAAGTCGGAGCGGAGGCGCCCTGCTCTGGTGGCTGACGTTTGGGTATCTTGCATCTTCATAGCCCCTTAGTATAAGCCCATCCTTATTGGTAAATCTTCAAGTTTTTCCGTAATCGCATTTCTCGCGCGCGGAAAGGTTGCCGCTAATTTGCATTTGGCTCAATTTCACTCCATGTAAAACAGCTATTTCTTGCTTTCAACTTTTAAATTTCGTTTTCAGTCTGCTAATCATTCAACAATCATTGCTTCTGTATAACTGAACCAATCCCAAGCAACTCACACTAGTCCTGAATCCTATTTAGCGAGTTAAAGTCATTTTTAGCATTTTCCCATTCATTCCAAACCACATTTAAAGCATTTGACCTGTTTAAAATCATTCCTGTTCTCTCTAAGCTTGCTGGGGGGAATCAGGATTGAAACTGCAATTGTTGATTGTTTTTCCTGAAACCTGTGTGCCCTCATTCCAACTTTTCATATAGCATATTGCGGGGAGTGAGTAGTGTCAGGGGGAAAGAGTGATTACATTGTCTTTGGTTGAATTTATATCAAGTCATTTCTGTGTTGCATTAATTTCATATCATTGCATTTCCTTGAACCCATACAAAGTTATTCTCTGCTACCTTATTCTTCCTTTTCCTACTCCTAATTGATTAAAGAAATTGTTGATTATTGTAATATTACCCATTGCTGATCATTGTATAGATATTCATACTTTTGATATTAAGATATTGTTCATATTCATAAAAGTGTGATATATATATATATATATATATATATATATATATATATATATATATATATATATATATATATATATATATATATATATTGTTTAATTGATCAAATAAATCTTTTAACTTGCAAAACAAACCGACTTCTTGGTTCAGTGAGACCGGGGGGATTCAAACAGAGGGGCGTTATATAAAGGTACATCATCCAGAAATAAAAGAACTTTTGACATAAAAATATATAAATAAGGGTTTCCATTGGGCATCCCATACTAGGCATTGACTTAGGTGGAGTGCTGGGTTGAAACCACTTACAGCTGCACCAAATGGGACTGCCACACTGTTCACATGCCACAACTGCACTGCGCAAATGTCACCACTGCTCCATGCCTATCTGCACTGCACCGCAGGAGCACCAACTACGAACTGAGATCCAGACATTGCTGCACTACTGTATCAAACATTCCTCTGTAAACCTGCACACTGTACCATTGGATTGCTGACTTTAACTGCATGGCAATAGGCTGTAGTCTTGTGCCACGGGATTGCTGTATTACTATTAACAGGTAACTGTGTAGTGTGATTTTACACTATAGACACTTATGTGTCTGTTCATCAATACCTGGTACTTCTTGCCCACCGCATTGCCGCTCTCTGCCCCAACTTCCAGTTCTATGCGGATGACACTGAACTCCTTTTCAAGCTTCCCTTCTACCATCTCTTCTCCTTCTCTCATCACTGACTGCCTGTCCACCATCCAGGAGTGGTGTGCCGCCAATGATCTCTGCCTTAGTACCAGTAAAGCTGAGATTCTTCTCATCAGCACATCTGCTCCCTCCTTTCCTGTCACTCTCTGGTTGGCCTCTCTTGGCCCCCTTCCTGTTCCCACCTGTGAGGCTAAAAACCTCGGGGTCATCTTCGACTCCACGCTTTCTTTCTCTCCTCACATCTCTGACGTCTCTAAGAAGTCACACTACCAGCTGCACCACCTCAGAGGCATTCTTCCCTTCCTCTCCTTCCCCCAGTAGCTCACGGTCTCCAGAGCTCTGTTTCTCTCTAGTCTGAACTACTGCAACAACCTCTTTCTAAATCTGCCTGCCTCTACCCTCCACCCTCTGCAACTCATCCAAAACAGGACTGCAACACTTGTCCTTGGCCTCAAGCCCAAGGATTGTTTCTCTCCAGGACTGAAATCTCTGCACTGGCTCCCAGTGGCACCGAGGATAAGTTCAAAACCCTCTACATTGTCCACAAGGCCTTCTGGGGCCTCGGACCTCAATACCTTCAACTCTCTCTTCCTAAATATCTTCCTTCTCAAGCTCTTCGCTCATCCTCCTCCAACTCCCTCAGGGTTAGTCGCTTCTCTAAGCAGCCAGTTGGTGGTAGATCTCTTTCTTCTGCCAGGGACTCCATCTGGAACAGCCTCCCTGCCACTCTGAAACTTGAAGAGAACCCTTTCAGGTTCTGGAAGCACCTCAAGAACTTCCTCTTTGCTTCTGCTTTCTCCTCTCCTCTCCCCTGCTGATCTCCTGGCTGAATCTGAAATTGCACTGGTTACCTGGCTACCCTCTGATTACAGGCCCAGCGCCCCTCTCCATCAGATGCACACCTAAACTGCCCCCTTGGCAACCCTTGCCGTTGGGGACTGTTTCTGTATCCCTACAACTTCCTACCAGCACTTGACACCTGATGTCTGCGCTTACCCTTGCACTTGCCACCAGCTGGACGTATTTTTATTTATTGTCTTTATTTCTTTACTGTTATCCTATGTACTGCACTGCCCCCTCCCCTTTCCCCCTGTACTTTTCCCCTTCCCCCCTCCCCTGAACTTGTGTGATCTCATTGGCACCTGGCCTAGTAGGATCATTGTCTCTGTCTTCCCCTCCCTTGCCTCGTCGCGCCATGATACACTTGTGTATATGCTCATTATAAATGCCATATCATATCATATCATATCATATGTGCCATGCATTCCCCACACCCCTGCCCCCATGCCAGCCTAGATCCACACTGTCCTGCACGCTCCATGGCATGGGCAGCCTGCAAAAAGCCTCCCCTGTGCATCCCCAGAAGCAAAGTACATGATGTAACTATGCATCCCCATAATCTTCCATTGGAACTACCTATAACTAACTATGGTCACTCCTCTAACACAGGCAGCCCAGGCTTACATTGGCCATGTGTGAGTTTACAGCACACCTGCACCCTATGTGGCCGCTTAAGGACCCCTGGGTCACTGTTTATTGTTCCCGGACAGCTGCTAGCATGGCCTTCTCCCCTCCCCAGAAGGGGAAGTGCTCTGTTTGTTTATTGCACCTACAGCCTTTGGAGTAGTATGCTTGTTATTCTTTCTTCACCAAGCCCCAGCCTAGGAAAGCGTTGGGTGCGGGGGTGGGAGGTGCTTCTGACAGTATAAGATGCTGACCACAACAAGGCTTTGGGTCTTCACTTGCCAACAACCAGCAAATTTGCTGCTGTTCCACCCTCAGCCCTTGATACCTGGACATGCAGCATATCCTCATGGCTCTGTTCTCCATCGCGCTTCTGACTACTGTTCCCTCTACCAGAACAGCAGTGATATCTTGTGGGTGCACTGACAACCTCTGCAATGACAGTGTGTTTGCTTGAGGACTCCATTCTTGAGCCGGGGAGGCATGGGGTAAGAAAACCACATTAGCGAAGGAAATGGTACCACCTGTGTGGGCCACCGAGGGACATGGCTAGAAACCAACCACAACACAGAGGAGCCCTGATTCGGTATTTGCCAGTAGCTGTGGGAGACAGTCAGCAGTCACCCCCCAGGATACCCGCAGTGCACGATCAGCCAGGCCTGCAAGAAATCACACCTCCCACAGGTGTTGCCATGACTTGCGGGGAGACTGGGGCTGCCAGCTTGTGCCAGTCAAAACACCAGTGAGAAATTCCTGAATCCTACCTGCCAAACCAAGCGACCAAGAACCAAGTGACAGTGCCTGCATGCCGCCTAAAGATAACACCAGCAACCACCAGTGAACCAATGAAGACCACGTGTGCTACCTCGAGCCAAGCATCCAAATCACCAACCATCAGCCCAGCTGTGAGCAGTCCAGTCCTGCACACATGCTCCGCCATGTTGGTGATCTGCCCTGACATCCACTTGCTGCAAGTTGCTGCTGCCTGACCAAAGATCAAGAAACGAGATAAGAGAGCACCTCATCAGTGAGGCCAGTAACATTTACCCAGGTGATGTAAGCATCTAAAGGGGGTTTGGTACAAAAAAGGAAATAAACACACACCTTCTGAGAAGACTGCACACCGCTCTGGACAGCTCAGCTCAGACAGCTTCTGTTTGCTGCCGTGACAGCTCACTATCAGTCCAGCAACTGGAACCAGACCTTTTTGTGGGATGGATTTCTGCCTGTAGGAGATCCCGTAACACCTGTCAGTCAAACTGAGCCCTAAACACAGTATAGTGTAGTGATTTCTAGAAATATTTACTTCCTACTGCATACCATCTAAACCTGTACTCTGAGTGGCCAGCTGCTAAAGGATTTAGTGTGCTTGTTTCATATTGCTACTACCTCTGAATACAATTTTAGCCCATTTGTTTGAAGAAGACTACCTTTGAATATGATTTTAGTGTGTTTCGTCTGAATACTAACCCTGAACTGCACATATTTAGGTATAAATAGTGTGCAGAAGTAAGTAGTATCTGTTCTGTGAGCCCTGGGGACCTGATCTGAACCTGAAACCAGTATGTTGTATGTGTCTGCAACATGACCCCTAGACACCTAGGGAACTGGCCTGGAACTGTCTGTAATAGCTGTGCTCTAGGACACCTAGAGACCTGTGTATGTCATCCATGTGTGTGCTGTAAGCCCTAGGGACAAATGTGGATCTGATCTGAATACATAGAGTGGTGAGGTGGTATCTTAAAGGAATGGTTCGGTCAAAAATGTGTGTTGCCCCTACGGGTCTGCCATGTGTTTTTAAGCCCAAGTCGCTCGATTTTAGAAAAATTTCCTATGGACCTTACCCGAGTTTTCATCCATTAAACTCACGCGAAAACAGGCACCAGGGAGCTGCCATTTTGTGATAATCCTATCACTCGCCGCATCGCCCTGGCTGACCTGCTTTTGCGGCACTAAATCATATCCCTGCCCCTGAGCCTGACATTATCAAAACATTCATATTCCCCGCCTCTCTCTGTGATGTTTCTATGCTGCGTAGGCAAACGCGCCCAGTCGTCTTCTACGCGACTTCACAGAACCCGGAAACCAACACAGATCAGCTCACAACACAGAGCGCCACAATTCGGAATATGAAACTGTACTTTAAAATCAAACAGCAACACAGTAAATTTGGTAAAGTACATTTATTTGACATTAAATGTTTATAGAATATTCAGCAATTGCCATATGAACTCCGAAAGTCATTTATTTTCTTTTATCTCTATCCGCAAATCCGTAAAATGTTATCGTGAGTCACGCGCTGTTCCTTTATGGTACACAGGGTGTTGGTTTTCGTGCAAAGAAGCACTTTTGTCGCACGTCGAACTGCAAGGCTGTTCCATCAAGTAGGCACTAGGCCAGCGTAAAGGTTGATATGTTGCTTCTAGCCACTAATACCGCGTAAGGGCGTATGGGCCCTTGGCGATCGTCCCATAAGATCATCAGAATGGTGCAGTTGTTTACATTAAGCTGCAGCTGGCGGCTGAAGAAACCGTCTGCCGGTGTCTGAAACTGGTGGCAGTGGCAAAATGGAAGTATATACCTGTTTTGAAAACATAAAATTTATAATTAGTCTCTCCAGCCGATCTTTATTAATATTATTCATTTTATTTATTACGGCCGAGCTGAAACTATTTGCTTTCAAGGATAGTCCAATGGAGTATGTTCGGCTCTAAAATCAATGTGAAAACTAACGAAATAAATCGAGGTTAGTACACAATGAGAAATGACTTTTTGTCTATATGCGTGTGGAATGCACCTGCATGCCCATGTGCCCGCTACAAGGACGATCCCACAAACATTTTCAAAGCTTTTCATTCATTCATTCATTCATTTATTCATGCATCCATTCATTAATTCTTCATTCCGGTATAAAAGCGTCTAAAGAGTTACTTACATATATTTGCAATTTCCATTGTGTCTCTGCGTAATGCAGCCCGTAAATCCCACTGTGCTCTTGACAACGATTTTTCGTATACTGAACTAACATGAAACTCGGTCTAGTTTAAGAATTTTCTGCCTTATCGTCTCTTACGTTATTGCACCCCCCAAACCCACCTTCAAATGAAGTTCTTTCGGCATGGTCCTTGTCTCTCAAGGTCAAAAAACAATAGAACCTTATACTGCCAGTGCGAGTTGTGGGCCTCTTCAGGGCGCGAGCTGAAAATCAAAGCCGCTGACCTTCACTAGAAATAAGCATACATTCTTTCTTTGCAACATCCAGTAGTAAAGCCATCTGTGAGAACTTGAAGTTTCAAATCCATCTATGTACTGCGCCTCAATGTGCAAATGCGAACTGGCTTCTCTCCCATCTGCAACAGCTCGCTTGGCGGATTCTAAGGCCCCCAATTTTGTCCTCGTTGTCTGCGAGCTTTGAAGCCCCAAAGAACCATAACTATTGAGACTTTTAATTTTTTGGGGAAGGTCGGGGAAAGTATAAAGTACCCCAGGAATTGATTTGAACGTGAGATTTATTGTTTGTTTGTTTTATTATTTGCAATACGCAAGCCTCCCCTCGGTTAACAGTGGCCAGCATTTATAAGAGATTGCGAAAATTAGTTACATCAACAAAAATATATACATACACATATAGACAAGGTCAGCAATATGAGGTGAATAGAGAGAAAATTCAAAAATGACACCCAGGTAGTTCGGAACCCAGGATGGTGAAGGTAGGGGTTAGGGTTAGCGTACTTTGTATGCACACTGTATAATAACATTTATTTACAAAAAGAGAATCGTATTACAATTATTTAAACCAGGATTTGTACTTCACAACCAGCTCTCCTTTGGGTGGACATGGCACAGTGGCAATGTTGGGTGGCAATGGATCAGTGCTCTGCACAGAAACGTTCAAAATTCCATATATGTGCTTCTCTAATACAGCAACAATAAGGCTTTTGACAAAGTCGAACTCCATTTCCTCATAGACTGGTTTGATCACCCATTGCTTACTTCTTTTTGAAAAGGCCTTAGTGTAGCGAGGCATCCTTACATTACCCTTAGTCCTAGATTGTTCACGGCCGAGATTCTCGTTATGGGCCAAGACGGCAAGTAGAGTCCTATGTCTCATGCCATGTATGCTGAAATGCAAGCGCTTTGGCCTGTACTTTAGGCACATATTGTGGAACACCTCCAAACCTCCAATGTGACAGAATTCTGTCAGTCCCCTCAAATCTCTTGACAGAGTTTTATCGAAAACAATCTTCTCAATGGCTTTGTGTGTCGGTGAAGATGGATTCAACCACTTCTTCTTCCGTGCCTCCACTGGGGATAAAGGGCCATGTTCACATTGGTGGAAATGCAGGTTTTCTGACCAGCGGTGCACGTTGGTACAGTGGTGCATCATGACCGCCATTTTTCAAGTAGTATTTCCACTGACCCTTCACAGGTTTTGGAGCTCCACCAAAGATGGTTGCTGATAGACTGGGACCACTCTGAAATACTTTCCAAACCTTTTTTTTTCCCTGCAGCCGAGATTTTCTTATTGATTGATTTAGCAAGATGCCATACGTCAAATTGATGTTTAATATGTGGGAACTGCTCTCTCATTGCCTTGGCAATTGAAACGTGTCTGTCTGTGGCTATGAGGTCGATGTGCATTCCACTCGATTGCAGATATTCCACTGATTTTTATAAATCCTAGTTTCTCCATGGCCAATGAGGATGTACATTGTGTTACCTGCACGACCACCAAACTCACAATTTTCTTACTATCCATGTCCTGAAAGTGGTAGGTGCAGTAGTTGGCAGAAAATCCAGGGCTGTCACACTGTCCATCGCTGGCTAGCCTGAATTGTTTGCCTTCGAATGTACTTGCTAGAGACAATTGTTCAATTTTCCAAGCATCACTAATGATCCCACAAACTGAAAGAAAGACTTTAACTTTCTAAAACTGGAGCCACTAAAAAGTGATGCAGCTGCACACAGTAGATTGCCTGCTGGCAGTTTTCCCAGCATTGGTTGTGCAGACCATGAGAACGTATGATGTAATCTACAGGTGGCATGTATTGTGACGTTACTGCCTTGTTTTTGACGAGTCACATGAATCAATGGCTTCCCATATACTTTCCCTCTAACGGAATGCCCACATTTCAGCATACGTATAATATCCATCAAACAACTGTCGAATACTATGTATTTGTCCTGTTTCATTAGACTGTCATCATGCGTCAAAGTTGTTTCGGCCTGTGACGTTGAGGACATATCACCACATTTGAAAGAAATATCGCTTCTATCAAGTTCTGATGCGTCAGTGAATGCTGCTGCTGGTTAATTCTGTTATTTCAACATCTGCTACTTCAACATTGATGGGAGAACACAACAATGTCGACAGCTTTTTTGGTGGCAATTTTTTGGCGGGTGTAGATTGTGTAAATTGATCTGCAACTACTTCAGAGCTATCTTCAATACATCCAGTATCATGTTGTTGCGGTGGTGCGGTCGTACTGTAGCAATGGTCCAATACAACTTTGCTGGATTCTCCGGACACATTAATTTCATTTTCTGTACATTGGACATGAGCATCCCGAGTCTCAACACGCCACGTCTGAATTAATAGTTCCTCCATAGCCTCCATAGTGTAAATGGTCTGGCAAGCAACATCTCTCATTCGCTTCACTGTCTGTGTATGTATAGTTCGTAGACCCACGGGTAACTAGAGGACAGATTGGAAAAGGGATGTTCAGTTTAAACACAAGATAAAATACAGTACAATTGACTTTAAAAAACATAAAATAGTCCCCAGCACAAAAAAATTTCTAAAGTTATGAACTGTTTGTAACTAACCTTATTTTTGTTTCTTTTCTTTGCAACTTTTTTGACTCGACCTTCAACATCTGCACACTGTTGCTCCAATACGTATCCGCATGTCTCCCCTTCCTCTTGCGCTGCAACAACTATATTTTCTGTATCCGCATAGACAGCACAGAATGAGGCTCCATCGACTCCCTGAAACATAGTATTTTCATTACTGTGTATCAAAATATTGTTAGCATAAAACGCACGTGAGGACGAACACACATGTACATCTCAATAGCCAAACACGATTTAAACATTGTGTGGAACAATGAAACGACAAGTATTCGAGCTCTGATGACCTAGTTCGATGGAGCTGTCAGTATCCATACCTCTGGCTCTGCATGGACTGCCACTAATGATTGTATTGAAGAGGAGGCATCAGCAACTCCCTGAAACACAGTACTTGCGTTAGTATGGTTTTCAATATCGTAAACATAACACACACTTGGGGTCGACGGCACAGGTACATATAAAGAGATAACCACAAATGTTGCATTGTCTAAAAGAATCAAGGAATATTTAAAAATGATCAGATTTAATCAACTTATTTCTCAGATTTCTTTACATCTGCATCATCTAAATGGGATCTTGTGATTGTAGTGGAAGCTCCATCATCTCCCTGAAACACAGTACTTGCATTAATAGGGAAGAAAGTATAGCAAATGGAATCACGTTATATGATCACGCTCGATGGAGCTGTCAGTATCCATACCTCATGCTGCTGAAGAATATCTAGGGCTGTTGTCAATGTGGTGCACACTTCCGAAAGCTGTTGCGCCGATTCGTATCCGCATGGTCCCGCTTCCACCGGAATTACTTGAATGTCAGGCTCTGCATCAAGTGCGTGGGTTGACGATTCAACAAATGCCTGAAACATAGTATTTGCATTAGTAAGGATTACAATATTGAAAACACAACACATGCTTGGGGTCGACCGCACAGGTACATATCAACGGCTAACCACAAATGAAACAGGGTGTAGAACAATCAAACGACAAATGTTCCAGTCCTGATGATCACGGTCAGTTGAGCGGTCAGTATCCTTACCTCGGGCTGCTGAAGAACATCTAGGGCTGTTGTCAATGTGGTGGACGCTTCAGCATCTCCCTGAAAGACAGTACTTGCATTAGTATGGATAACACTAATTATAACTGAAAACAAACACCAGGGGACGACAACTAAGGTGTATATCAATTGGAAAGCACTAACCAAACAATTGGTAAAATAATCACACGATACGTACAAACTATTACTTGACATGCATAAAACAAGTCTGTACCGGAATAGCCAAATATGATTACCTGATATGCGCTAGAAGTGGTTGATAACTGCGAGCACGTGACGGAAGTAGAATGTTCTTGCTTCAGATTCAAGGGATAGTCAAGAAGTTGTAAAGGTAAATTATTGTTTGATAATGAAATGCCAATATTTAAAATTGCCATGTAAGGAGACAGAATACTTGAGTAATGCGCAATATAGCACAGTTCCCTGTGCTCATATATAGATTTCGTTTGTGGGTTATGAAATCTAAAAATAATATATTGATAAATGTCATTATTCAAAAAGCTATACGCTCATATCAATGTTGAAAGTATTACAAATTGGAAACAACACCTAAAATATCAATGAATCCATTCGGCTACCTACACACTATCGCAAGGCCTAAAGCTAAAAACGGACACTTGACTCACCAGTGGCAGATTGTGGACGAATAGAGTGGAAATAGCATTTGCGAGCAATTTTCGTGTCGATCACCGTTTATTCTTCTTTGTTACCCAAGATGTGGTGTACATGTTCGAGGGAAAGTGCCGGCTGCAGATGCGGTATCGATCACCCCTCTTGTCCTCAAAGACTTGTTGGACTCTACTTTCCAGCTCATCCAGTGGATATCCGCAATGTCTGACCCATGTTCTTATTCGATCAACAGTTTTCGGGAACACATGCATTGTAGTGCCTTCAGATTTAGCATGGGTCTTCGAAGGGCAACAGCTAATCGAACAGGCAGGCTGAAATGGTCTGTTTATACTTAATGAGGAAAGAGGCGTCCTGCCATTTCCATGGCGACACGTCATTAGCTGAAGCGCAGCAAATGTTGACACGAGACGTGCTTTGGCGTTATGAAATGGGTGGTACGTGTATGCTGATGACAGGCTTAGGGGCGGGGGATATGATTTAGTGCCGCAAAAGCAGGTCAGCCAGGGCGATGGGGGAAAATATTATCACAAAATGGCAGCTCCCTGGTGCCTGTTTTCGCGTGCGTTTAATGGACGAAAACTCGGGTAAGGTTCATAGGAAATCTTTTTTTCATCGAGCGACTTAGGCTTAAAAACACATGGCCGACCCGTAGGGGCAATAACATTTTTTGACCGAACCATTCCTTTAATAGTAAGTCAATCTCTAGATACCATTGTGGCGGTCTGCCCTGATACCCTTCAGTGTTCTTGGCTGATTGGATGGAGCCCTCAGCCAGGTGTGAGGTGGCATCTTTATGGTAAGTCCACCCATAGATACCTTTCTGGAGTATACCCATGGCAGATTCTAAGAGATCCGACCGCGGCTGATTTTGCAGTGGGCGGAATGTTCCCATGAGAAAGGTACGAACTACCAAAAGTTTGCACTTTTCTCATGCGAACACACTTACATACTACGGGGGTTGCAGGGGTTTCCCCCGCAACCCCTGCTCACTATCCCACACAATATAGTGAGCGGGGCGTTGCTGGGGACACCCCTGCATCCCCCATAGTCTTTTTTATTTGTACTTACCTGCAAAGCTACAACCAAAGGTTCGAACTTTTGGTGTTCGAACCTTTGGTCGTAGAATTTTTCTGTCGTTTTGTACAGTCTGACCTTTTTTTTTCGGTCCGATCACACACAACCCCCATGGCACCCTTCATTTTGCTTGTCTGGGTGGCCCACCAGAGAAAAAAATGCCTGAAACATTTGTTGTGTATCTGCCATGTTCTGGGGTATTCCTGGGAGGCAAATAGAACTAAGGCTCTTTGAGTCATGTATTTATTTAATGTATTTACTTAGAGATTTGGAGACTGCACCAATCCCGCTGGCAGCTAGGCGCTGGTTACAGTAGAGAAGGGGGGAGGGAAGGAGTGGGGAAAAGAAGCTGCAATGTACAGTGTCAGTTGAAGAGGTAGGTTTTTAGTTTCTCCCTGAAGATATTGTAGGATGGTTCATTGCGCAAGTGAGCAAATACCTCATTCCAGAGAGTGGCAGCCTGAACTGGGAAGCTGGAGACTCTTGCCCTTTTCCAGTTGAATCTGGGGATTGACGGGAAAGTCTTTTGGAAGCGGATATTAGAGTCTTGTCGAGGAGTGTTTTTTGAGCTTGCTTATCTCTGTCTTCTCATCGTTGAGACAGAGACTGTGTGTGGCCATTCAGGATTGTACAGTTTCATAAATGGTGTTCACCTTGCTGGAGTCTTGAGTGTAACTAGTGTAACTACTGAAGAGGGGGGTGAGGATTTGCGGGTCATCAGACTAAGTGGTGTATGAGATGCATAACAAGTCCAGGTGATAAAAATGGTTTTGGTATACATATTGTATAGGGTAGGGGAGACACAAGAGACTTGTGGTACACTGCAGTGGGTGGTAGTGGGGTGTGCAGCAGCTTCACCGTCAAGGACCCGAGAGATTCTGTCTGCTAGGAAGGATGCAATCCACTTTGCACATCAGTTGAGAAGTGAGCTGCGGATGTGAGGTGGTGGCATAATGTGTAATGGCCGACTAGGTCGAATGCTGCAGAGTGGTCTAGGAGGAGGAGGGGGATTTTGAGGTCCAGGTGGACTGTTTCCATTCTGTGGATGGGGCAGAAGCCTGCTTGTTGAGTGCCCAGAATGTGGTGTGCTTCTAGGAATTCCTAAATGTTTAAGTAGAGAAATCTATTGATGATTTTCAGGTGCTGAAAGGTCGGTAATTGGTAGGTGCAAATGGGATGATGGATTTGTTTTTAGTAGCAGGGAGACCCATGATTATTGGGGATGGATGGAACGGAGCAGGAAGCGAAGGCAGTGTTGATTATGACAGTGATAAGAGGGAGAAGAGGATCTGCACAATCTTCTAGGCAGCATCACTTTCCCTGCTCTAATTAGTAGTGTGGTGCATGCATTTTGAAAATAATCAGTCTACCTGTGAAAATATGGGAAACACTGTCACCGGTAACGAGGTGGCTGGAATCCGTGCTTCCACCACCTCATCTGTTAGTATAGTGTCTATCCTGCATTGGGCTAAAATGGGTAAATGGCCATCTGCATGGACAAATGAAACTATGAAACTTGGTTTCCCTGTATGGCCAGCCGAAGGCTCCTTTGACCCTGAGCATAACTATGCTGTCTGCACTGTTCTACAGAATCTGATGTGGGCAGCTAAACAGTTTCTGTCTTTGGGCTCCGCAAAGTACCGTGCAAATGAAAACTCTGAAACATCAGAAAGAGCTGAAGAAGAAATTAGAGCATCAGAATGCCCTGATGAAAATAATTAATGAAATGCTTCCACTAAGACAGACCACCAACATGTACCCTGTTTTAACCCATGATCCCTCTGCCTCCAGTGAAGATGTTTTAGAGTTTCCTTTTCTGCCCCCGCCCCGGTATAGTGAACCTGCATGAGCCCCAGCCCTGACTGCAACCCCCCGTGCTCCCAGTAGCCCTGTTGCTGCGCCTCCAACCAGAGCTGCCTCTGCAACCCCCGTCACTGCAGCTCCTGTATCTGCCTCTGCTGTGACTGACTCTACCCAGCACAGCCTGTTTCTTCTCTGCCTGTTATGATCCCTGACCCATCCACACCTGCACCTACTCCTTGGCAGGTGCTGGCTTTGAGACGTTTGTCCCAGCACAGGCCTGACCCCTCTCCTTCCTGCATCACTGAGTGCAGAACAAGGGCAGTCACACAGAGGTATGGTTCGGAACCCCCTAGTGTAGAAGACTATAGGAAGAAGGAGAAAGACATGAACATATCACGTGAATACATTGCCCTTGCCCTGTCCCGCAAGAAAGTGCATGAAGCAGATGTCCTAAACTATCTGCATGACCAGATTCGGAACATGGAATATGAGGGTGATGAATACTCTGATTCTGAAGATGAAAGTGAAATGAACTTTAGACTGATAGCTCCCCTGTGCACCGTCGCTGGCCCTGAGGGTGTTACCCTTGCTACCATTCATCATCCCTGGATCCTTGCTGAGATACTGAGCTTAAAGTGTCAGCTCCCAAATGTGCCTAAGAGCCCTAAAGAATGAATTACATTCCTCGGAGATATAATAGTAACCTATGCCTTGTCCGAGAACTTGCCTGACCCCTGATCAGCTGACTGCTGTTATAACTACTGCAAACCAAACTTCTGACATGGACCTTAGGAACACGCGTGCAAAGACAGAAGGTAGTATACAGACCCCTGCAAATCCTGCCCTGTCTAATAAATCACAAGATATTTTAAAGGCTATTGAGAAAGTGTTCCCTCCCATCGCAGATTTGGAGACAAGGAGAGCAGTAAAACAATTAAAGAGTGAAGACGTTTCAGATTACCTGGAAATGTGAAACAGGCTTATCAGCAGTACTCTGGGATCGAGGATCCTGTTGAAACTGATAGACCCCTGGTGATAGCCCAATTTGTGGAAGGTCTGCATCCTAAAGCTAGTGCTGATATAAAACGAAGCTGTGTGGGATGGGACAGCATGATGTATTCTGCTGTACTTGCCCTGGCCAGACATGTTTGCCGGATGTCGAGGACAAGATGATGCATCTGTAGGTTTTGAATGTAGAGCAGCAGTCTGAAGTACTGAATGCTGCATTGCAGGCCTCCACAGACTCAGGTGACTGGGCCCTGTAGATGATGCAAACGCCCGGACACTCACAGTAAGGGGGGGTTTAGAGGTTAGCCAGGGAGAGGAGGTTTTGAACGGGGTGCTTACCAGTCCCCTGCCCCCTCATACCAGAGGCCTGCTCCTGTCTAACATCCGATACTCAGATACCATCCCAGGCCAAACCGCATTACCAGATTATATCAGTGTGCATATTGTAAAGGATATGGGCATTAGAAAACTGAAAGTCCACATTGTTACAGAGACCCTTTGGGCCCTGACGGTACTGGTTATGTGTATGTTACTTCCCCAGTCAGTAACCATATTCAATACTCCAGTCTGCCCCAGACAACTATAACTAGTCTGTTACGGTGCAAGCGCCCAGTAATCTCAAGCACCCTGTACCAGGTTCCCCTTCAGGCCCAGGGCATGCGCAGTCAGCCAGTTCCCACCAGCATCCTGGCCAGAGAGGGTCACCTGTGGCTTCTATCTTGGTGCCCAATGGCCACATCGCCTCCGTCTAGACTGCCATGCATGTATGACCCCCCACCACCCGGTGGACAAGGTCCTTAAAAGCTTCCCCAGACTGCTTGACAGGAACTAGACCCAGAGGATGACCCAGCCCCAAACCTCATAGCCTGGACGGTACTCCTGCCTGAATAAGCCCCCTTAATAAGTGTCCAGGTGTTTGGAAGACCAACAAAAATGTTAGTTGATCTATGCAGTGACTATTTTAGTGTACCCCTGCACCCAGATTCTTGGCACCTGTTTGCATTCACGTTTTGCCGAATTCAAATGGTCTGGACAAGGATGCCAATGGGGTTTGTGCATGTACTGACAGTCTTCTCACAGATCCTACTCCAGGGCCTGTCAGAGATTGTACTGCCAGGGAACAGTGAGTTAATAATGTACATTGATGGTCTGCTGATCTGATCCAAAATAGAAGATATTTGTCTGTTGGCACCGTCCACCTGCAAACTGAATTTGCAAAGAGAATCCACAAAGCATCCATAACCCATTACAGTTTTGCAAGACTGAGGTGAAATACTAGGGTCACATTTTCAGTGAGGGAATAAGATCCCTGGACCCGGAAAGAGTAAAAACAATCACTGCTTTCCCTTACCCATGAAGCAAGATGACCTCAGTTCCTTCTTGGGACTACCTAGTTCTCCAGCATAGGGTCTGGCATGGATTCACATGCTCATGAATATTCCCGTCATCAGGCTGGGAAAAGAAAAACATTTTCACTTTCAGTTACAAACTGTTTTCTCCTCTAAACCAATCACTGTCCTCTGGGTCATACTGCCCCTATCCAATGACAGTTCCCTCACTAAGCCCCTCCTCTGGCAGCCATATTCAGATTTTTACCGCACGTTTCAGTGCTGGGAGTCCTCAAGTTTTGCTCTGTGAGATATGTTTTTTGTGTTTTTCGTGGAAAAAGGTTCTATTTTTGTGCCAAAAGACCCTGTGTGCTCTTCTCTCCAACTGCCGACAGCGGGATCGGTTGTCGGTGAAGTTCAGCGCTCCTCAAGGGTGAAGATTGTCGAAGTTTCCAGAAGGCCATTGGGCCTACTTTGTGCCCTCCGAGCATGACGGAGGAAAAGAAGGAAGGAAGTTTCCTCTTTAAGTCCTGCACTAAGTGGGGGCTTCGAAATGTGTTTGTGGAGGACAAGCACCTGCAATGCCTCTACTGCCTGCATCCAGACCGCAAGGACAGAGATTGCGAGATATGCTGCAGCTTCTCCAAGAAGATGACAAAGGACAGTCACAGTAGACTGGCGGCGTGGCTGAACGACAAGGCCTCTGCCCTGTGCTACGAGCAGGGGAATGCCTCATCCAAGGCCAGTCGGTCAGAGGAACAGTCTTCTAAGTCATGTGAGGGTGCCTCATCCGTGGGGGCCCAAGATAAGGCCAAGAACCACAAGTCTGTGTCCACATGGGTAACCGCAGAAGTGGGTCACTCGCACACAGGGCGCGATCGACATCATCTTCCGCCTCCATTGCCAGATAGCAATCGAGCTCCTCCTCAAAGAGAAAGTTGTCCAACCCAGCTAAACTACAGGAGAAGTCAGAGAAGATGCGGACCGAGGAGAATAAGGCAGAGCTGCCCAAGAAGGCTGTAGTGATCTTACTTTATGGGCATAAGGTGTCAGGCCTGTGTGTGAGTGAGGTCATCTGCTTGGAATGTTAGGTTAGGTGGAATGTTGTGTGCGAGGGGTTCTTTGTGTGACCGTTGGTAGTGCCAGCTGAAGGTGGGGCGGGTGGATGTCTTTATGCTCATTCCTGACTTTTTACCTGTCATCTGTAATTAGCACAATAAGTAAAAGTGCTTATATCATCATTAGTCTCCGACTTCTAAGTGCGTGTCATACATTTTTACATTTGGCGATGAGGATGATTTCTGGAGAACGTGCCACAGCAGCGAGAATAACAGGAGCAGGAAAGATCTGACAGAAGTCAGTGCAAGCAGCAGCAGCCAGTCATGAGGACGGTTTGCAGGATCGTTTAAAGGCGGCTGCAGGGTGGAACACTGAGAGAGCACTGAGGAGACATCCACTAGCCCCGCCGGTGCCCCAAGGTGAGCGACCCAGCCTTGTTATAGTCAAGGGCACCCAGGGGCCTGACCGCACTTCCGAGGCCCCACTTAGAGCTGCTGGGTCAATGCGTTTTATCTCGGGAGATGTCATGTGAGGAGCGCCTGGGGGCATATAACAGTGCTGAAAGGTGACCTCAGCCCGTGGTAAAGCAGGCTGCTTTTCAGTGCGGTCGTGTAGCGGCTGAGTATAAGGGCCTGAGTCTCAGAGTGTAACTTCAGTGTTGGCAAGTCGGATGACAGCTGATATTGCTGCATGTCGGGCTGCCTGAGAAACACAGCAGGGCCGAGAAAGTTTGATCTGCGGCAGTGACTGGTCGTGTCTCTCTCGTGTACACTGTCTGTGCATTTTGGGGGTTGTTTAGCACCAGACGGAGAGCTCTGTGCGTTGGGAAGCCTAGAGAGGAATGATGATGTTGGGGGAGTTCCAACGGCCATCATGGATTCTGACCACGCTGAGAAGGTTCTTTTCTCGAATTAAATGAACATTGGTGCGCTTAGTAAGTGGAAAGGAAGTCAGGTCGAATGCGGTGAGATGCTAATGCTGGCATCAAAGATGAATTGCTTGGAGAGGATTCGCTAATTGGAGGTGCTTTACAGCACGGGAAAAGAGTCAAGTTAACTTGTGGTGAGAAGGATGCTGGGAGGTCTAGATCTGGGGGTGACTTTGGTGGTCGTCAAGAAGGGGCTTCTGGGCACTGTGAAGAGATTTCTCTCCTGGAAATGAGGGAAAGCATACCACAAATGGAAGTTGGGGGTGCTCAAGACCTGGTGAGAAGTGTGCATATTAAGAGCTGTTGGGTCTATCGCGACAGGGGGTTGCGCTATGTAACTGCTGTCTTGGGGCACTACAGGAGTTGGATGCTCATTGGGAGGAAACTTGGGGACATTGCAGGTCATGTGGGGAGTTCATTGGGGAAGTAGCTGACACCTCAATGATGGTTTTGGAAGAGCTCGATCTGGATTTCCTCTGATTTTTTAGGGATTTGTCATGTTATAATAGGGAGTTTTAAGTTGCTTTGAGTAGACGTGATGTGAGGCCTTCGGTCTGGGTGTTCTGAATGGTGTATGTGCGTGTTGCTGGATGGAACGGTAGCATGTCGTGGCCTTTGTTAGCTCTTATGATGGTTGTTCACGGAGGGTTTTTGACACGTTACATGTGTTGCATTTACCGCAAATTGTTGTGAAGATTAATTCGTTTTTTTTCACAGGTCGCCGGGCAATTCAAGGACTTTATTTAGTGATGTTATGCAAATGTTCAATCATCATTTTGTTTCAGGTCATCAGGCAATTTAAGGACTTTATTTGGAGTATTATGCAACTGTTTAATTCTTATTGCTGTTACAGGTCACTAGTAATTCATTGGTCTACATTCAGAAATGTTATGCAACTGTCAAAACGTCATGTTGTTATGTTGGAGCGTCGCATGGTTGTGTGAGTGGAACATTATGTGATTGCAATGCAATTTTTGGTTATGGAAGCAGCATGGCTTTTGCAGTCATGTTTGGTAAATGAGTTGGATGGCATTTTTTTTTGGTTATGAGAATAGAGCGGTTGGAGGGAGTTGGGAACTCCGGTTAATATCCATGGTTGTTTAATAGAGAATATTTGAGGGAATTAGATTTTCCGTTATGGGTTGGAGGGAGTTGGGAACTCCGGCTATGAGCCAAGGTTAGTTAATGCGTTGTAGGGAATTTGGCATTCTGGCTTGGATCATGTGTTTTGGGGGAGTTTGGGAAGTTGGCTGTGTGACATGTGGTTGTTTAGAAGTTCAGGATGTTGGACATCCTGGAGAAAATGGGGTGAGCTTCTTTGTACACAGGGTGGGCTGGTCGGACGCTGTTGCAGTCCGTGCCATTCTTAGTGGTATGAGGGATCTCGGTAAGCCTCATGGTGTCAAGTGTTTAGGGTTGCATGTGCATGTTTTTTTCTCATACATTAGCCGCTCTGGTGCAGAGGAGGGTGGCGTTAGTGTTGAATCATTGATAGTTGGGGTGGTAGGTTGTTGTTGATTTCGATGGGAGATAGCTGATTATGGAGCTGGTCTCTTTGGGTGGGGTTTACTGAAGGGCCCACAGATAGTTTATGGAACAGTGCGTGGAGTTAATTTATTATTATTATGCCTCAGTTGATGGGAAGCTTAATGCTTGCTAGCTTTAGGTTGTTTTGATTTTGTGTGTTTTTCTGTTGGTGTATATATCGTAAGAGAGGGAGATATGTAGTGATCTTACTTTATGGGCATAAGGTGTTAGGCATGTGTGTGAGTGAGGTCATCTGCTTGGAATGTTAGGTGCGGTGGAATGTTGTGTGCAAGGGGTTCTTTTTGTGACCGTTGGTAGTGCCAGCTGAAGGTGGGGCGGGTGAATGTCTTTATGCTCATTCCTGACTTTTTACCTGTCATCTGTAATTAGCACAAGCAATAAGTAAAAGTGCTCATATCATTTTTAGGCAGAATCCCTTAGGGGCCACTACACAAAATTAAGACTACAAGTGGCAATACAAGTTCACCTTTGGTACAAGCCTGTACTACACTGTTAGAGTGGTAGCAGTAGCGGAGCACCCAGGCTTATCTCAAGAGCAAATGAGCAGTAGTAGAGATTACACAAAGGACTACAATTACTGTGACTCAATCAAACACTGACTCAAGGTTTTTGGTTAAAAAGTAGAAGTACATTTATTTTAAACCATCTTTTTCACAAAACACTTCACTTCTATTAAATTAAAACCACACAAAAAATACACTACACACAACCAATTCTCCTTATGCAGAACAACTCAAGGTAAGTACCTTAGGAGTTGACAGACCGGCTTTATGAAACAATAGGCGTTATCGGGAATACATATGCCAACACTTTTTGACAGTAATGACCGTTCAGTCTTACTAAAGATACGGGTACCCGCAGAAGAAATGTTACTGGAGTTAAAACACACTTAGCACCTGAGTTACCACAAGAGAGTTAGTGACAGAAATCATAGGCAATACTTTTGTGAAGGCAGCCAGAATCAGAGAACACTTTCTGACAAGAAGATAAAAGTCAATTGGCCTGCGCCAGTGTCAAGTGGAACCGGGTTTCTGTTATCGAGGATCACACAGTCAGATAGTTCACGATTCAAGGTTGCCAGGAGTACTTGGATATTGTCAACAGAGGAAGCAAAAGTTATAAGAGGGAAGGAAGCCAAGTGCAAGCCTTGGATGAGGAGAAAAGGGTTCACCCTAGTTCCTCGAAGCTGGACACAGTACCTTATTCTTTGAAGAAGCTGGTGCCACGGCAGTTGTTCCTGGTAGTTTCCTGGAGACTCACGGTTCCTGGAGCTTCAGTCGTTGGGACAAGAAAGAGGACGTCTGGAGTGATCTGCACTACCCAGGGATAAGGCCAGCAGCAGCGACGGTGAATAAAAGGTGCGCTACTTTAAAACAGGAGAGGCTCTACAGATGGCTATCCGGACCACTACAGCAGTGTGCAGCCATTTCGACCACAAAGATGATACTCTGGCTGTGGAAGGTGAGCTAGTTGATTCCACCAGGCTCAAGGGTTGAAGACTCCGGACTGGATCTTCTCTTGTCGTTGAAGGGTAGATAGTTCAGGACTGCAGCAGGGCTCCACCGGGACTCGGTAGTTGCAGCAGCCATCTTCTTCTCCGCTTCTCTTCGGTACCTTGCAGTTCCAGTGGCGGCTCTGACTTCCAGCCCAAGAGTCCTGCCTTTTATGCGAAAATCCCCCATTCACACAGCCTGGCTGTCAATCGCACAGCAGGGGGGTTGTCCGGCCCGGACAACCACCTCAGCCAATCACGACAAAGTGCGACTTGGGTTTCCAAGGATACCCTGTGCAGGGGGTGACTACACCCCTCCCTCACATACAGCCCACCTAGACACCCAGGCGCCAAGAGGAGGGCTTCTTGGAAGAAGCCCGCCAAAAGACGGTGAGCAAAGAAGGCACACCTGGTTTGCCACGCAAAGTAAAACACAAGAAGGATTTTAACAAAAAGAAATAGCGAATAAACCCAACCGGAGCCAAAAGAAAGAGTATTTGGTCAAGCGGGTTTATGTTTGAGGCTAATATGATAGCCTGGCACAGTACCCCGTTTATATAGTATAATCGCGGTAGAACTGTTAGGGTAGATACCACTGCCACCAGCCAAGTCTAATTGTTAAAAGAGCAAAACAAAGCTCAGAAAGGCACAGACAAAAAGGGATAGGAATTAACCCTTTCCAGTACTCCATGTAAGATGGGGTGTACGGGGTCTGCAGTTTTAAATGACTACATAAAGTAAATGGCAACTTTACCTGTTTCTGGGGGACAGTAGTCAGCCCCAGAAAAATGGAGTCAGTGGGAAGTCTAAAAGACAACCCTGTGTCACTGCACTGAAGGTGCTGTGTAACACACACCAAACAGTGGGTCTCATGGAGTGGTGTGCTCCAGAGTCCAAGATCACACAAACACTAGAAATACACATGGCAAAACATATATAAGAGTGGGAAAAAGACTCACACTCTTACCAAGTGGAACAAATTAACTACAGAAATCCAGTAACGCTGCTGGGGGACTCACTAGGTGAGAGAAATTAGCCATAGAATGAGAATTCTCCCTAACACTCGCCCCCCCGCCCCAAACTAAGGGACAGGAGGATTTAATCCACTCCTGGATGGATCTCATACCTCTAGTCGGTTATAAACATCCTAGAGAGACCATCAGCATTTTGGTGGTGACTTCCTGCTCTGTGCTCAATGGAAAAATCAAATCCTTGCAGGCAGATTGACCATCTGAGTAGTTTGGGGTTTTCCCCTTTCATTTGCATCAGCCATCTCAACGGTTGGTGGTCAGTATGAATAATGAAGGTAGATCCATACAAGTATGGTCTAAACCTCTTCAGTGACCACACAATAGCAAAACATTCACGTTCTATTGTTGCCCACCTTGTCTCAGGATCCTTTAACTTCCTGCTGATGAAACAAATGGGGTTTCCCTACCTTTCTCATCCAGTTGACTAAGGGCTGCACCTATACCTACATTAGAAGCATCAGTTTGTACACTGAAGGGTTGGTGGTAGTCAGGAGCTCTTAGGACTGGAGCTTGACAAAAGGCTTTCTTCAAGCCTTCAAAGGCTTGATTGCACTCCTCATTCCAGCTGACCTTTTTAGGAAATTTGGGAGAGGAGATGACATTCAAGTGAGAATGTATGGTCCCATAGTTCTCTATAAAGTTCCTGTAGTACCCAGTGAGACCTATGAAGGCTCTAACTTGGGTTTGAGTAGTAGGGGTGGCCCAGTTTTGTACAGCTTGTACTTTGCTAGGCAATGGCCTTATTTCACCTCCTCCGACCTCATGTCCAAGGTAGACCACTGTGCTTTGACCAATTTGACATTTACTTGCCTTTATGGTCATGTGGGATTGTTCAAGAGCCTGCAAAACATATCCTAGGTGATCAATATGTTCTTTCCATGTAGGGCTGAACACTACAATGTCATCCAAGTATGCCATGCAGAAGTCCTCCATCCCATTCAGAACTTGATTGACCATCCTCTGAAATGTAGCAATCCAATCCAAAAGGCATTACCTTAAATTGGTAGAGGCCAGCTGGGGTGGAGAATGCAGTTTTCTCCTTGGCATGGTCTATCAGGGATATTTGCCAATAGCCTGACCTTAGGTCAAATGTGCTGAGGTACTTGGCTGCACCAAGTTTGTCCACCAGCTCATCTGTCCTAGGCAAAGGATAGGCATCAGTCTTGGTGACTGCATTTAGAGCTCTATAGTCCACGCAGAATCTCAACTCCTTGGATCCTGCCTTTGGTACAAGCACAACTGGGCTACACCATGGGCTAGTAGAGGGTTATATAACCCCGAGATCAAGCATATTGTTGACCTCATTCCTTATATGGGTTCTTATATTGTCTGACATTCTGTACCCCCTGCTATTCACAGGCAAACTGTCACCAGTGAGGATTTCATGCTGGCCCCAAGGGGAAAGTGAGAACAAGGAGGCACACTGATTTAACAGTAATTTGCACTCTTCCTGCTGGTCAGTTGTTAGACCGGAAGAGAGATTAACTCCTTCCACTTGCTCATCTAAAGGTAAGCCTCTGTGGAGGTCAGGTAGAGGTTCACTCTCCTCTTCTTCCTGAGCTGAAGCTAGGAGCAGTGCTCCCATGTCAGATCTAGAGACATAAGCCTTTAAAAGGTCGGTGTGAAAGACTCTGGGAGCCTCCTTAGGATTGCCTAAGTCCACCAGGTAGTTCACCTCTCCAAGTTTACCCACAACTTTGAAGGGTCCTATCCATTTGTCCTGTAAGACCCTATGCCTTGTAGGTACCATAACACGAAAAAGCTGGTCTTGAGTAAACTCAACCATGTTAGCCTTCTGGTCATGAAAATGCTTGACCAGAGCTTGACAGCTTTCAAGTTATCACTTGCTTCTGCCATCATGTGTGACATTCTCCTCCGGAGATCTATCACATAGTCAGCCACTCTGACTGGCTTGGGGGAAGGAGCACACTCCAACCCCTCCTTGAACAGAGCCAATGGACATCTGACTGAATGGCTATAGAGAAGTTCAAAGGGACTGTAACCTACTCCCTCCTGAGGGACTTCTCTATATGCAAAGAGAAGGCATGGCAGTAGAAGGTCCCACTTTCTTTTAAGGGGTTCTTCTAAAGCACCTATCATGCTCTTCATAGTTCTGTTAAACCTCTCTACCAACCCATTGGTTTGAGGATGGTAGGCAGTAGAGAACTTGTAGGTGACTCCACAGGTTTTCCACATGACATGCAGCATGTAGTGGGACATAACATTGGACCCCCTGTCAGATATCACCTCCTTAAGAAAACCTACTCTGATAAAAATACCAAGTAGGGCCTTAGCCACAGCCTGAGCCATAACAGTCCTAATAGGTATTGCTTCAGGATACCTAGTAGCATGGTCTACTACAACCAGGATAAATCTGTTACCTGAAGATGTGGGAGGATCAAGAGGAACAACAATGTCAATCCCGACCCTCTCAAAAGGAACTCCCAACACTGGGAGAGGCACCAAGGGTGCCACATTCTTGGCTCCACTCCTGCCAGAGGTTTGGCAAGTGTGACAGCTCCTACAGAATTTGTCTACTTCTGAACCCATCTTAGGCCAGTAGAAGTAGACAAAGAGTGTTACGCTCACCTGGCTCCCACAGAGGCGTCGATCTGGACTGGACTGCTGTGGTCTCCACCAATGTGACACGTAGGGCCGAGATGACAGACTGGACTGGCCCACCTAGCTTCGTTTGCTTGGCCCATAGGAATATTTTTCTGCAAATGGAGAAAGGGAATTAACCACCCGTGGAGTTTAGCGTAAATCCTCCCACCCCGTTGTTCTCCCCACTGATCACCTTGGATGTCACCTCTTACAGTCTCACCTGATGATTTGAAAAGATGAGCTCTCCATCCTGCATTGAGCGCAGGGGCGCGTAGATAACCAGTTGCTTTACTGGCTCGAAGGAATTGGTGAGTTCCAGGACAATATTGACTCCGATATTCCCGGCAAGACGCCTTAAGTATGTAGTTCGTATGAGTTCAAATGCCTGATATTCACTCTTTTCTGATTCCTTGCAGGTTGCAGCTTGACCCTACTGAAGGGTTCCTCGTGGCAACCGGTAATATTCTGGTAAGGATTTGTATTATCCAACACATTTCGATAAAATAATGTCCATATGTAACCTGTTGCTTTCTCCCTTATTCAGGCGCTGAGAGAAAGTATGAAGTCTCTGGGAATAATGCTTCCGGCGGTAAAATCAGGTAAGTCTTTTGTGGTGAGGAGGGTTCCCCTTGTTAGTCCCTTTGTTTCACCTTGCTGTCCTTTTGTTTCCCCTTAGGGGCCGGGGTTCGGCTACAATGCGGTGGAAGCTGTGCCGACCCGTGAAGAGGAATAGTACCCCGGTGGTAAAATCAGGTAAGTCTATGGGGGGTATTCCTCTGTGTATTCCCTTGGCTCACCTTGCTGTTCTTGTCTTCTCCTTAGGTGCCGGAGTGCGGCGGGAACATGCAGGAGGATGCAGTGAAATGTGAAGATGCTGCAAAGGCCGGTGAGTTCAGCGCGGTGCTGCAGCAGGCGAGGCGACGCGCATAAAATAACTTCTTTCTTCCAGCTCGAAGGCGCGATGGATCGGGAATTCAGGTAAGGATCAAAGGTATTGCTCTTGTTCTAACCTTTTCTCCTTTCTCCCTTTTTCTAGGAGCTCCAAACTCGAGGCAGGCGTGGCAGAAGACTGGATGCAGACTTGCAGGCACGGTGAGCGTTACGCTGCTGAATGCAGAATAACGCGAAGCGTGTGCTGCTCTTCGGGCGTGGTCTAAATAGCCCCCAAAGTAGTTCCAGGTAAGTATTCCTCCCCAGCTCCACCCAAGTAAAAAATAGTCCCTAGGTAAAATAGTCCCTTCCAAGCCTCTTTTGGCTGGGAGCTCTTGCAGCATGGTCTGCATCAGGTAAGTTTGCAGCATGGTCTGCATCAGGTAAGTTTTAATCTATGAGCCTGGCGCCTATGGCACCAGGACTGACTCTCCATATGAGCCTGGTGCCATAGGCGCCAGGACTGCACCCAAATAGCCCCTAGCAGGGGTTGTTGGGCTTGCTTGGGGTAACTTGATGTCTGCTTCAGGGGTTGCTGGACTTGGTCTGGGTCCCCGGGGGTAGGCATCATGACAGCACTTCCCCCCAAGGCCCCTCCTAAAGTCGTTCTTCCCTGTGGTTTTGGTTTGTCTGGGAAATTTCAGTGGAATTTTTTCACCAATCGGGGTGCATGAACATGGTCACTAGGTTCCCATGACCTTTCCTGTGGTCCGTAACCTTTCCAGTCGATTAAATAAAAAAGTTTTGACTTTATCAGCTTGGAGTCCAGGATGTTCTTAACTTCAAATTCGGGTTCTCCGTCTACAAGGATGGGGTCTGGTGGCTTGATTAGTCTTGCCCCTGGTTGTACTGGCTTCAAAAGTGACACATGAAAGACTGGATGAATTCGCATATTAGCAGGTAAGTCCAACTTGACAGCCACCGGGTTGATAATGGTCTTGATAGAGTAAGGTCCCAAATATCTGTGGTTAAAGGTCCGTGTTCCCTTTAGAGGTATATGTTTTGTGGCTAACCATACTTGGTCCCCTATTTGGTATTGTGGAGAATCACTTCTATGCCGATCAGCATCCTTCTTGTATTTTTCTTTCGCTGTTTTAAATGTATTGTTGCTTCCTTAAAGGCTTGTGTAATCGTAGCGTGCAGATGGTCCACTGCGGGCATTTCTAAGTGTTGGGGTGAGTCAAGGTCTGAGGTTCGAACATGATGCCCATATAAGGTATAAAAGGGGCTTTGTCCACCAGTTCCAGAGTGTACTGAATTATTGTATGCATATTCAGGGATCCAAAGAATGTCTTTCCAACTACTCTCCGTCTGATGTAACATACAACGCAGGTATTGTTCGAGAGTCTGGTTGGTCCTCTCCGTTTGACCATCGGTCTGGGGGTGGTGACTGGTCGATAAACTCACATCGATTTGCGCCAATTGACAGCATTTTTTCCAAAAATGTGAAATGAATTGACTGCCCCGGTCAGAGACCAATACGGACGGAAATCCATGTATGCGAACAATGTTTACGTGGAACTCCTTGGCCAGGATTGAAGCAGAAGGTAATCCCTTTAAAGGAATAAAGTAGGCCATTTTGGAAAAAAGATCCACAATGACTAGAATGGTGTTAAATCCACTGCATGGGGGTGGATCAGTAATAAAGTCTAACGATAAGGTGTGCCATGGTGTAGGCGGAATGTCTAAAGGTTGTAAGAGTCCAGCTGGTTTTTTTTTTTGACGTTTGTTTTGGGCACAAATGCCACAAGACATCACAACTGATTTAATATCCTTTCGCCAGGTGGGCCACCAGAATTGTCTTTTAATTTTAGCTTCAGTTTTTGCAATAACTGGGTGCCCCTCCATTAGGGTATCATGATAACAGGAAATGACTAGCTCTTGTAGTTCCTTGTGCGGAAGAAATAGCCGTCCTTGGTAATAAGGCAGATCATTGGTGACAGAGTAGGCCGGGCCTTTCTTTACCCAGTCCTGCAAGGCTGTAGGATCAAAGAGTTGCTGGATCTTTACCTGAATGTACTCTAGAGTCTGTAGAGTAGTCATGCCAAGAATCCTTTGTTCGGGAATTATAGGTACTGGTTCAGGGTTCACTTCTGCCTCTCCCATCCCTATTCAGGATAAGGCGTCTGCTTTACCATTCTTACAACCTGGTCGATAGGTTATCACGAAATCGAACTCAACAAAGAACAATGCCCATCGGAGTTGACGTGACGATTGGGCCTTGGCTGTCTTTAAATACTGTAAGTTCCGGTGATCGGTGATCACAGTAATGGTATGCCTGGCACCGAGAAGATAGTGCCGCCAAGCCTTGAAGGCGGATTTATTCGCTAATAACTCCTTATCGGTAACCGCATAGTTTAACTCAGGTGCCGAGAACTTTCTGGACCAAAACGCTACTGGGTGAAGCTGGCCAGTTTCAGGGTCCTGTTGGGACAGAACAGCTGCCATGGCTAGACTGGATGCATCAGTTTCCACTACATATGGAAGTTTAGGGCGCGGGTGCTTTAATACAGGTGCAGACGTGAATTTCGCTTTCAGCTCTTGGAAGGCATTTTCAGCTTCTTCAGTACACATAAAGCGTTTATTTTTTCGCAGGAGTGCTGTGATGGGATGTACACCATGTGAAAAATCCGGGATGAATCTGCGGTAGAAATTGGCAAAGCCGAGCATACTTTGTACTCTTTTAACTGAACTTGGTGATGGCCACTTAAGGATTGCGTCCACCTTTAGTGAGTCCATTCGCACTCCTTTTGCGGTTAGGATAAACCCAAGGAATTCAACTTCTGTGAAAAATACATTTTTCCAGTTTTGCATATAGTTTGTGCTGGTACAATTTCTCAAGGACTGCTCGAACGTGCTTCACATGGTCAGATTCTGAAAAGGAGTATTACTAGAATATCATTGATATAAACGACAACATAAATGTCAATGAGTTCACAAAGGACATCGTTCATGAAGTATTGGAAGGCTGCAGGTGCATTGCACAACCCGAAAGGCATCACATGGTATTTGGATAACCCATACTTAGTGCGGAAAGCAGTCTTCCATTCGTTGCCCTCTTTTACACGTACCAGATGGTATGCCCCCCTGAGATCTAATTTAGTGTATATGCAAGTGTCCTTCACTTGGTTTAGTAGTTCAGGGATCAGAGGCAATGGGTATCGGTTCTTAACAGTTATCTGGTTCAATGCGCGGTAGTCTATGCATGTTCTGAGGTCACCTTCCTTTTTGGGCATGAAGAACAAAGCTGAAGATGCAGGGGACTTAGATGGGCGAATAAAGCCATTGGCAAGGTACTGGTCTAATTATTGTCGTAGGTGAAGGTTCTCAGGTTCCTTAAGGGCATAGATCCTGCTACAAGGGGGTTGTGCACCGGGTATGAGATTGATTTGGCAATCGTACAATCTGTGAGGAGGTAAGGTGTTTGCCTGTTCTTTTTGGAAGACATCCTGGAATTCTTGGTATTCAGGAGGTAGTTGCATGACTGCTGTGGTTACTGAGGCCAGGCCTGCGCTCAGATTATTCTTTGGGTAACAGGTTTGCACACAATCCGGGAAGGTTATTCTCTTCTCTCGCCAATCAATACAAGGATTATGTGTTTCCAACCAAGGTATCCCCAGTATTATTTGGAACTGTGGGGCCTTGATTAGATCAAACACAATAGCCTCTCAATGCCCATCCGGACCCAATAATGTCATCTCTGCGGTGGAATGAGGTACAGGCCCAGAGGCAATTTCAGTTCCATTGACTGTGGTGATGACATCTGAAGTGGTTTTTCGGCAGAAAGGCAGATTCATCCTGGAAGCCAATTCTTAATCCACATAGTTTCCTATGGCCCCACTATCAATGTATGCCCTTACTGCGTGCATACGCGATGGCTGCCATAGATCTACAAGGACCATTGGTATGATGAAATGCGAGGTCTAAGTATCCTTCTTCAAGCTCGGCAAGCGTACCTCTACGCTTGTCGGGCGTGGTCGTTTCCCGAGTCAGACTCCATATGGCTTTTATCAGCAGCTCCTACCACCTTCTTGGGTGGTTTTAGAGGGCAATCCCGTAGAAAATGCCCAGAATTTCCACAATATAGACACAATTGCATTTGCCGTCTCCTTTCTCTTTCCTTCTGGGTTAAGGGTCCTTTAACCCCTCCGATTTGCATGGGTTCTGAAGCATCTGCTCCTTTGGGGTTAGCGTGGGTTTTGACCAACACCCTGTTCTCAAACTTGGCTCGATCAGCCTTTCTGTTCTGAAGTCTGTGATCTAACTGGACCATTAAGTCTATATATTCAGCACAGTCTTGAGGTGGGTTCACAACTTGAGCCAAGACATCCTTGAGTTCTCCTCGAAGCCCTCGATGAAATAACGTGATTCGTTTTACCTCAGACCATCCAGCTTCCACTATCAACCTATTAAAGGTCGTGATGTAAGATAGAAGGTCCTGGTTACCCTGTCGTAGGGACAAAAGTTTGTTATCCAGGGCCTGTCCTTGGGAGTGCCGGGCAAATAGTCTTTCCATGCCTGTTTGAAAGCCCTGAAAATCCCGAAGAATTGGGTCATCCTGAGTAACTAGTGGAATTGACAAATCAGCTGCACTGCCGCTGAGATATGACAATACAAAGGCTACCTTGGCTTGATCATTTGGGAAGGCTCCAGGTCTGCATAAAAAGTGCAAGCGGCATTGGTTCACAAACACGGCGAACCTTTTGGGATCTCCAGCAAAGCGTTCGGGTGGAGCTAATGGAATATTTCCAGGTAGGTTTATTTGCAAAGGGTCACTCGATAACACAGGTGCTGGATTTCCCCAGAACCAGGTAGGGGTGCTTGTCCAGCCTGGCTTTGCAATAGTTGCCTAGCAAGGTCATCAGTTCACTCCTTTGACAAAATCAGTTCTCTCCTAAGGGCATTGGTTTCTTGACGGGAGGAATTCACTTCAGCCCTCAGTTCCCCTAGTAATTGGGCCAATTGGTCAGTCTCTGAGGTATCCATAACACCTGGGTGGGAATTTGTAGGTAGGCTTTGCGTTCTGTTATGCTCACCTGGCTCCCACAGAGGCGTCGGTCTGGACTGGACTGCTGCGGTCCCCACCAATGTGACACATAGGGCCAAGATGATGGACTGGACTGGCCCACGTAGCTTCGTTTGCTTGGCCCGTAGGAATATTCTTCTGCAAATGGAGAAAGGGAATTAACCACACGTGGAGTTTAGCGTAAATCCCCCCACCCCGTTGTTCTCCCCACTGATCACCTTGGATGTCCCCTCTTATAGTCTCACCTGATGATTTGAAAAGATGAGCTCTCCATCCTGCATTGATTGCAGGGGCGCGTAGATAACCAGTTGCTTCACTGGCTCGAAGGAATTGGTGAGCTCCAGGACAATATTGACTCCGATATTCCCGGCAAGACGCCGTAAGTATGTTGTTCGTAAGAGTTCAAATGCCTGACTTTCACTCTTGTCCGATTCCTTGCAGGTTGCAGCTTGACCCTAGCGAAGAGTTCCTCGTGGCAACCGGTAATATTCTGGTAAGGATTTGTATTATCCAGCACAGTTCGATAAAATAATGTCCATATGTAACCTGTTGCTTTCTCCCTTATTCAGGCGCTGAGAGAAAGAATGAAGTCTCGGGGAATAATGCCTCCGGCAGTAAAATCAGGTAAGTCTTTTGTGGTGAGGAGGGTTCCCCTTGTTAGTCCCTTTGTTTCACTTTGCTGTCCTTTTGTTTCCCCTTAGGGGCCGGGGTTCGGCTAGAATGCAGTGGAAGCTGCGCCGACCTGCGAAGAGGAATAGTACCCCCGATGGTAAAATCAGGTAAGTCTATGGGGGGTATTCCTCTGTGTATTCCCTTGGCTCACCTTGCTGTTATTGTCTTCTCCTTAGGTGCCGGATTGCGGCGGGAACATGCAGGAGGATGCGGTGAAATGTGAAGATGCTGCGAAGGCCGGTGAGTTCAGCGCGGCGCTGCAGCAGGCGAGGCGATGCGCATAAAGTAACTTCTTTCTTCCAGCTCGAAGGCGCGATGGAGCGGGAATTCAGGTAAGGATCAAAGGTATTGCTCTTGTTCTAACCTTTTCTCCTTCTTTCTCCCTTTTTCTAGGAGCTCCAAACTCGAGGCGGGCGTGGCAGAAGACTAGATGCAGACTTGCAGGCACGGTGAGCGTTACGCTGCTGGATGCAGAATAACGCGAAGCGTGTGCTGCTCTTCAGGCGTGGTTTAAATAGCCTCCAAAGTAGTTCCAGGTAAGTATTCCTCCCCAGCCCCACCCGAGTAAAAAATAGTCCCTAGGTAAAATAGTCCCTTCCAAGCCTCTTTTGGCTTGGAGCTCTTGCAGCATGGTCTGGATCAGGAAAGTTTGGAGCATGGTCTGCATCAGGTAAGTTTTAATCTATGAGCCTGGCGCCTATGGCGCCAGGACTGACTCTCCATATGAGCCTGGCGCCATAGGTGCCAGGACTGCACCCACATAGCCCCTAGCTGGGGTTGTTGGGCTTGCTTGGGGTAACTTGATGCCTGCTTCCGGGGTTGCTGGATTTGGTCTGGGTCCCCGGGGGTAGTCATCATAACAGAGAGCCTTTCCTTGGTCTTCTTAAAACGTAAGTGACCAGCCAAAGGTATCTTGTTGGCTAACTGTAGGAACTGGAGTTGGTTCACTAGAGGTACTACAAGTCTTTTGCAGTCTCCAGAGGTTGACTCATTCGGTTCACTGTAGAAGAGGCCATCTTCCCAGTGTAACCTATACTTTCCAGGCTCTGTCCCATTGCGCTGAGAAGCAGCCTGTAGGCAAAGACCTTCAAGAGTAGGGCACTCCCTTTGTCCTCTGCTGAAGTCTGCCCTGTTGGGTCCACCTTCTGCCAATAAATACTGCAGCACAGGATGTTCAACAGGGTCAAGATCACCAACCAGAGTGAGATCTTCTTCTAGATCTTATTCCTCAGGATCTAGTTGAACCATACAGGGTTGAACCTCACACTCAGCCTCAGCTGGTGGTGGAGTCACAGGTGTGACTTTGGACAGTCTTGGAGATATCCTTCTGGGCACAGGGGTGCTTGTTGGTTTCCTGCTGGCAGACTTGGGTTTCCACTTTGTCTCTTTCTGTCCTGCAATATCTGTAAGTAAGTCCTGTGGAGAGCCTCACAAGGTTCTCTCCCTAGCAGATCTTGTGAGCTCCTGCTTACTTTTGCTGGGAGGCCTGGGGGTACTAGATACAACTCCAAGATGTTTAAGGTCATTACCCAACAGGACTCTCCCAGGTACATTATTTTGAACACTTACAGGTATTCTGACAGTCATGTCATTGCACGGGATGAGAGCTGGTAACTGGGGAACCATTTGCACAGGGCCTCCAGCTAACTTGTTTAGGTGTTTGGGTGCCTGAGCAACATCCTCCACTTTGAAAATACATTCATCAACCTCAGTTATGCTGGCTCCAGTGTCTCTAATGGCAGGGGTCTCCTAGCCATCCACATGAACACTATCTTTATAATACTCTTTAGTATTATCTGGGATTGCGTTGTAGACATCTAAATTATGTTGTACCCAAAGACTCAAGGACACTAAAGAAACTTTAGCTGAGAATCTCATGGGCTCATCAGCTAGTAACTGAACGTTTCCACTGGCTATAGGTACTTCATCCACCTGGGAGAAGGCTAAGGAGACAGTGTGGCCCCTAAAGGTTTACCCTTACATGTGGGATCCCCTTTTACATGGTCAGTTGACCCACAAGAAAAAAAATTCCAAATGCTTTAATGAATGGGGGGTTGTTCTGACGTCCATTTGGTTTGGGACCAGATGGTACACTAGCCTGATTTGGTTTCCTGTGTGGCTTACCCTGGTTATGTTTGGTGCCCTCTTTTGGATTGGAATTATTGGAATTCTCTTTGGTGTCTTTCTTTGACTGGTTTCCCTCATCCTTTTTCTGAGTTGCCCCAGAATCCTTGTGAGTAGCCCTGTTGGCAACCCACAAGTCAGCGGCCTTAGCTAACTTCTTAGGATGTATCTCCTTTGAATCAGCCAAGTGCTGTCTAAACTCAGGGGAGCAGGCATCATAGATTGACTCCAACATCACAAGATGCCTCAAACCTTCATAAGTGTTCACTTTGTAACCCTTAACCCAACCATCTAAGTTTTTCAAACATTCACACACCCAGGTATCCCAAGGGGTACCATCATGCTTTTTGAGGGTCCTAAACCTCTTAAGGTACTGGGGAGGGGTCTCCCCAAATCTAGCTATCAAAGCTAGCTTCACACACTCATAATCCTGCTTATCCTCCTCCCCCAACTCCATTACAGCATCACTTGCAACAGGGCAAAGCCTAGAGAAAAGCCAAGGAATCAACTGATTCCCTGAGATACCCTGAATCCCACGATTGTATTCAAACATTGCTAACCAATCCAAAACATCAAGCTTAGTCTCATGCATACCAATCATTTCCTTTGGCATACAGGGTCTCTTAGGGCTGGAAGACCTGGACGACTCTGGGAGAGACTCATTTTTATAAAAAGACATTTTCTTCATTTCTAGGGCATGAGCCATCTCCATTTCTCTGAGCCTCAATTCTTGATGTTTCATGGCAGTTTGCGCATCATTATGTTTAACTTCTAATGCTAATTCAAGTCTCATTTTCTCTAGTGCAATACACTCAGGAGTGAGTGTAGGACCTGTGGGGTCCCTGTGGACAGGGGTTGTGCTTTCTGAGCAGGCAAGGGAGTTGTAGGGTTTCCTAACAAGGACTCATCTACCTCTTCTATTCCAACACTCTCAGAATCAGAAACATCAGTTTCCACATTTGCTGGAGGGGTAGGCCCTTCAGACCCACTCTCCAGATTTTGTTTTCCCAATAATTTAGCAACCAGTTCAGATTTCTTTCCTTTACCAGAAAGGCTCCTCTCTCTACAAATGGTTCTCAGAACCTCAGCAGTGTAGTTTAAGAGACTTTCTTCACTGTAGTTTTTCATATTTGACATGATTTTTCAGTCAACAGAAGAAGTGGTGTTTAGCCTTGTGGTTAGTTGACCCAAGGTAATAGCAGCACTCTAAGTGTAATCACTATACTTAAAAATCCGCACCGCTATACACCAGTGTTAGGCAGAATCCTGTGCAGTGCCCTTAGGGACCACTACACAAAATTAAGACTACAAGTGGCAATACAAGTTCACTTTTGGTACAAGCCTGTACTACACTGTTAGAGTGGGAGCAGTAGCGAAGCAGCCAGACTTATCTCAAGAGCAAATGAGCAGTAGTAGAGATTACACAAAGGACTACAATTACTGTGACTCAAGCAAACACTGACTCAAGGTTTTTGGTTAAAAAGTAAAAGTACATTTATTTCAAACCATCTGTTCACGAAACACTTCACTTCTATTAAATTAAAACCACACAAAAAAATACACTACACACAACCAATTGTCCTTGTGCAGAACAACTCAAGGTAAGTACCTTAGGATTTGACAGACCGGGGTTATGAAACAAAAAGCGTTACCGGGAATACATATGCGATCACTTTTTGACAGTAATGACAGTTCGGTCTTACTAAAGATACGCGTACCCGCAGGAAGAAATGTTACCGGAGTTACAACACACTTAGCACCTGAGTTAACACAAGAGAGTAGTGGACAAAAATCATAGGCAATACTTTTGTCAAGGCAGCCAGAATCAAAGAACACTTTCTGTCAAGAAGTTAAAAGTCAACAGGCCTGCGCCAGTTTCAAGTGGAAAGGTTTCCTGTTGTCGAGGATCACACAGTCAGATAGTTCACGATTCAAGGTTGCCAGGAGTACTTGGATATTATCAACAGAGGAAGCAAAAGTTATAAGAGGGAAGGAAGACAAGGGCAAGCCTTGGATGAGGAGAAAAGGGTTCACCCTAGTTCGTCGAAGCTGGACACAGTACCTTCTTCTTTAAAGAATCTGGTGCCACGGCAGTTCTTCCTGGTAGTTTCCTGCAGACTCACGGTTCCTGGAGCTTCAGTCGTGGTGGCAAGAAGGAGGACGTCTGGAGTGATCTGCACTACCCAGGTATGAGGCCAGCAGCAGTGATAGTGAATAAAAGGTTCACTCCTTTAAAATAGGAGAGGCTCTACAGATGGCTATCCGGACCACTACAGCAGTGTGCAGCGATTTCAACCACGAAGAGGATCCTCTGGTTGTGGAAGGGGAGCTGGTTGATCCCACCAGGCTCAAGCTAAGAAGACTCTTGGCTGGATCTTCTCTTGTCGTTGAAGGGTAGATAGCCCAGGAATGCAGCAGGGCTCCACCGAGACTCGGTAGTTGCAACAGCCGTCTTCTTCTCCGCTTCTCTTCGGTTCCTTGCAGTTCCAGTGGGGACTCTGACTTCCAGCCCAAGAGTCCTGCCTTTTATGCAAAAATCCCCCATTCATACAGCCTGGCTGTCAATCAAACAGCAGGGGGGTTGTCCGGCCCGGACAACCACCCCAGCCAATCACAACAAAGTGCGACTTGGGTTTCCAAGGATACTCTGTGCACGGGGTGACTACACCCCTCCCTCACATACAGCCCACCTAGACACCCAGGCACCAAGAGGAGGCCTTCTTGGAAGAAGCCCGCCAAAAGATGGTGAACAAAGAAGGCAAACCTGGTTTGCCGCACAAAGTAAAACATAAGAAGGACTTTAACAAAAAGAAATGGCGAATAAACCCGACCGGAGCCAAAAGAAAGAGTATTTGGTCAAGCGAATTTATGTTTGAGGCTAATATGATAGCCTGGAACAGTACCACGTTTATATAGTATTATTGCGGTATAAAAGTTAGGGTAGATACCACTGTCACCAGCCAAGTCTAAATGTGAAAAGAGCAAAACAAAGCTCAGAGAGGCACATACAAAAAGGGATAGGAATTAACCGTTTCCAGTACTCCATGTAAAATGGGGTGTACTGGGTCTGTAGTTTTAAATGACTACATAAAGTAAATGGCAACTTTACCTTTTTCTGGGGTGCAGTAGTCAGTCGTAGAAAAATGGAGTCAGTGGGAAGTCTAAAAGACAACCCTGTGTCACTGCACTGGAGGTGCTGTGTAACACACACCAAAAAGTGGGTCTCATGGAGTGGTGTGCTCCAGAGCCCAAGATCACACAAACAGTAGAAATACACATGGCAAAACACATGTAAGAGTGGGAAAAAGGCTCACACTCTTACCAAAGTGGAAAAAATTATCTCCAGATCCACCAAAGCCGCTGGGGGACTCACTAGGTGAGGGAAATTAGCCACAGAATGAGAATTCTCCCTAACAATCAGTTTCTAAGTGCGTGTCATACATCTTTACAAAGGCCCAGGTGGCAAAGGATACGTCTTTGTGGATGATAGAACTGGTGGCAGCTGCTCTCTTGAAAGTGAAGGGGGCTGACCCTGAGAAGTTAGCCCCCATAGCGCTGAAGGTATCCCTCCCTCTGAGGCGCAAGGCTGCTGTAATGACTTGCCAAGATCTGCCGGCATGCCTGAGAAGGTGACACCATCTCAGAATCTGGTTCCAGCCCCTCAGGGTGGAACTAATGTGGGGGGCAAGGAGGCCACAGATCAGTCACAGGCCTTGGCGCAAGCCATGGACATTTTTGATCCACTGATAACGAGGACCTGGAGGCCCTGCACATGTTCCATGAGGACATGGAAGATGAGGGCGACGATGACAGCGATGATGGCGCAAGGCCTGGTTTTCCAATCACGCCAGTTCCAACAAAGGGATGTGTCTCTGGAAATCCTATCAACCCTCCACACCTTGGTGTCAGAGATCCAGAAGAGGATGCCACAAGGGCCAGGTTCCAATTGACCCCTTGGCCCCCGGTCAACTTACGTTGAACAAGAGGAAGTGCCATCCGACACCCCCATGTCAGCCTCCACTTCCACGCCAGGACCCTTATCCCCCAGCAGACCCAGACACGGGTACGCGGACGAATACGGCCATAACAACGGACAACGACAATATCATCAGTGTGTGCAGCGGGTCACTGCAGCCCAGGGTGTACCCACTGGACGAGATGGGGTCGTTCCATTCCATGATCCCCAGAGCCTCTGAGCTGTTCCAGCTTGTGCCCGAAGAAACCAGGAAGGAGGGCTTCCTGTACCAGAGGCACAAGGCCAAGAGGTAGACAATCATGGTGGTACCCCTCCTGGACGAAATTTGGGAGGAGAGCCTGGCCCTCTTGAAGAACCCTTGCATGGCTCTAGCCAAGCGAGATAGGCTGGAGAAGAAGTATTGGGTACCAGCATCCGCACCCAAGTGCCTGAGGTCGCAACCATTGCCAGATTCGGTGGTTTCGGCGGCCACAAAGAAACGGTCATCCAACCCGTCCTCGCCATCTTCAGTCCCTCTGGACAGTGAGGGTAAGAAGATGGACGCCCTGGGGAGGAAAGTGATTTACACCTTGGCGTTCTCCCTCAAGGTGGCCAATACACTGGCGATCCTAGCCAGGTATGACAGGTAGCTGTGGTACAAGCTGAGTCCGATCTTGGAATTCCTCCCGGTTGACAAGAGGATGGAGGCGATCGCCCTCTTCCAGGAGCGAGAGGTAGCATCGGATCATGCCATCACAGTGGCACTGGACGTTGCCAACCCAGAGAGCCGGCAAATGGGGAATGGTGTCGGCCTTTGCCGCCAACGCTGGATGAAGGCCACGAATTTCCGCCAGGAAGGAGGTCCAAACGAAGGTACTGGACATGCCTTTTTTTCCAATGGAGATAACCATTTTGGGAAGGTCATCGACGAGTCCCTGCAGGCTGTCAAGGCAGATATGGAGATGGCCCGTTCCCTGGGCCCGCTGCATCAGAACTGCTCTTCTTTATTCACTCCTCCAGAAGAAAGTGGGACAGGTCTTCTCTTCCTCCTACCGTCAGCCCTCCAGATCCACGACACAGGAAGCTCACAGAGGCTGTTCGCAGGCCTACGGAGGAGGAGGACAGCATCGCCATTGCCAGCGGGGCAGGGCGCTAGTGCCGAAGCAAGCCTGAACTGGCCAAGACGTCGGGCTCCCACCCGTGCAACCCAGTAGGAGGCCGTCTGACGAAGTTTGTGAGCGAGTGGGAAAAGATCACCACCGAGAGGTGGGTGCTGGACTCTCTCGCCCAAGGACATACCCTGGAGTTTCAGCATAGGTGTCTGGGGATCCCTCCGGTGGCCCGTCAGGAGCAGCACATCCCTCAGCTCTTAGAGGAGGTAGAGGCCATGCTACGAGAAGGGGCGATAGAGCTGGTTCCCCAGCGACTCCGGGGCTCCGGAGTCTATTCCAGATACTTCTTGGTAAAAAAAAGAAGATGGGGGCTGGAGGCCTATTCGTAACCTGCGACGTGTGAACAAGTACCTCAAGTCTCAGAAATTCAGGATGGTCACATTGCAGCATATGCTCGGCCAACTGGAAAGGGGGGATTTCTTGACGTTGCTGGACCTCGAGGACGCCTACTTCAACATCCCTATTCACAGGAAACACTGGATGTTTCTATGCTTCATAGTGCAGGGACAGCAGTGCCAGTTCAAGGCCCTACCCTTTGGCTTGAAGTCAGCCCCCAGAGAGTTCACAAAGTGCCTGGCACCGGTGGGGGCCCATCTGCATCTATGGCGGATTCACGTATACATGTACCTCGATGACTGGCTCACCCGGGCCAGCTCGTGAAAGTTGGCCATCGGACACACAGAGGTGGGTGTCAAGATGCTGACGGACCTAGGATTCTCCTTCAATTATCCAAAGTCATGCTTGACACCATCACAAAACACGCTGTTCCTGGGAGCCAGACTCAATACAGTGTCCTGCCTGGCATCACCCGCGGAGGAGAGGGTAGCGTCCATTCAGGAGAAGGTTCAGCTGCTGTTGTCAATGAAGATGACCATGGTGCGGTCCATCAAGTCGTTGCTCTGCATGATGTCGTCCTGCATCTACCTACTCTGGCTCTGTAGGTTAAAGATTCAGCCTCTTCAGGAGTTCCTGGATGCTCGCTGGAAACTTCATGGACAAGATCACTCTGCACGGGTTCCATAATTTGGTGGGGCATCTGCTCCAACATTGCTCGTGGCACATGTTTTCAGAACCCTCCATTCCAGGAAACAGTCACCATGGATGCTTTCCTGGAAGGTTGGCGAGCCCACATCGGACGTCTGCACGCCAGAGGCCTGTGGCTGCCAGAGGAAAATGATCTCCATATCAACATCCTGGAGCTAAGGGCAGTTTTCTGGGCCCTCAAGTCATTCCTTCTGTCTCTGAAGGGCAAGGTGGTGAGGATCTTCACGAACAACATCACCACAATCTTCTACATCAGGAAACAAGGGGATACTCGATCTCCTGCGCTCTCCATAGAAGCGCAGGACTTGTGGCGCTGGGCCATCAGACAAGAAATGTTCTTCGTCCCTCTTCACCAAGCTGGAGTCAAGAACACCATTGTGGATTCCCTCAGCAGGGAATTACGCTCCTGCCACGAGTGGGAACTTTGGCACGACCAGGTGGACCCCATGTGCGCCAAGTGGGGCAGGCCGCAGATCGATTTGTTTGCAATGGCGGCAAACTCCAAATGCCAGAAGATTGCCAGCAGATTCCACCAACCAAGGAGCCTGGGAGACACGTTCTCCTTCCCGTGGGAAGGGATTTTTCTGTATGCGTTTCCTCCATTGCCTCTCCTGCTATGAGCCATCAATACACTCAGACCGTGTCAGTGCCTGATAATACTCATTGCCTCGGCGTGGCTGAGACAAATTTGATATCCGGAAATTCTCAGCCTGTCAGCGTCGCCTCCGATCAAGCTACCAGTGGTCCCGGATCTTCTTGCCAGAGAAGGAGATGCAATCCTGCATCATGACCCTGGGTCACTCAACCTGAGGGCTTGGCTCCTGCAGCCCTAGAGTTTAGAAGATGAGAATAATAATAATAAGAAGAAGAAGAATAAAGAAAGCCCTTACGTACTGTTAGTGACAGTAATATTTTATGGTCCCTTCACCCGCCCTCTCAAATGCAGCATAAACTACCTTGGTCACTCATATTTTGCCTACACCTGTGCAGCATGAATTGTGTGGATTGTGTTCACAAAAGTCTGTCTCTCTTTCATCTTCTCGGTTATGCTCAAATCAGCAACAGGTGGCAATATGTGGCGTTCTTCTCTGCTAAGAGACAAGTCACAAAATAGTATATTTCGTATCTTTGACACATTCTTTGACAACATGAATGCATGTGTATTTTTGTATTTGGCATTTGGTGGGCAAGTGTTTGGAAGGTGAAGGAATGAATGCTGTCAGCTCATCGTCGGCCACATGAGACTCGACGAGGCAACCCTCCCACCCCTCAACTAAGATTCCTCATTAGAGGGATTAACTTGTGCGTGATTTACGCAATGCATCCCTCTTCTATTCCGCCTGTTTTGTGTTTGTTTTTTGACAGAAATATTAATGTAAGTACAAATTACTTTTTTGACCCTTCAATACTAACTGTACACATAGCCAGATTTGAGATCGAGCCCAGCATCTTAAAATAACTGCAACGTTAATCCACCTCTCATGGTTTCTTGCACTGATCTCTATCGGTATTAATGCAGGGCTTACGTAAACAATGAGTGTTTATTGTCCAGTCATTTGGGCAGGTCCCATTTTTAACTAGAGCACTTGTGCCACCCAGGCAGTAGAACTATGCTCGCATGTTGATGAGCAGCAAATGTCCCTCCCTGCTGACAAAAAATGGTGGATCATAATGAAGACATGGGAAGGTCCCCGAGCTGGTCCATCCTTTCATTTTCTGGCCATCTCTTACTCTCTTGTTGTTGTAAAAGGGCATGATTACAAATGTGTGTGAGTCACGAATTACTTCATTGTCTATTGTCCAGATTCTAATTGTTGTTACGTTGCGTTATGGCCTTTGTTTAAAATCAGACACTGCAAACCTTTAGATTGTTAACAAATATGTATATACTTCAATTGTATAAATGAGCTAAATAATGGACAAACTGAGACCCCCTCTTTCTATGTCAGAGATTGCTCTAAAGATTCAGCTGTTAAAGTATTCTTTGCCATGCATTGCCACATATTAGAAAACATCATTAGTGGCTACCAAAGAGTGTCTCAGTGAGTCGGCTCAAGAAACAACTGCTGTTCTGTCACTAAGTTCCCTTGTCAGGGTAAACAATTGAAAACCAGGTTGGTTGTGTACTGGCCAAAACTATTTAAGGTGATTTTATTCTTGCCAATTAATAAACAGGTTTTATTTCGCCTCCACCACTGAAAACAATAGGATTAAGGATTTTGGATCATTTAACATATTCTAGGTGGTGTGATTTCTTCAACCTCATGCTATTGTATAACTGATGCATTCTACACATTTCATGAACAGAGACTGTTGTCGACCTTTGAACTTCTAATGCACTTCCTAGTTCATGTCCTAGTGTAGTTTCAATCCTTCCTAGGCAAAAGCAAATTGTTCATGGTCCATGCCTCAGATCCCGAGTTTACAAATCTGAAACACAGGATTCCATATCCGGGTACATATTATCATCCATTGTGTTCAGTCTCTACCCTGAGCCATTTGTGCATCTTGTTAGAGAGCTTAGGCATTGCAATTCACCATATGTGTTGAACCATGAAATATTAGAACACCACAGTTCAAAGAATAATTGACCATTAATTCCTTTAGCTTTAATCTTGAAGAATGAATGTCCGCCCACTTCTTAATGTTTAGTCCCCAGTAAATAAACTTCTTCCCAAAAATTTCTACAAACTTGGCACAGCTTGAAGACCCTGATCTGCATTACTTTGCCAAATCTCTCTCGTCATAGGCCACAATTCCTGGCTTCATATTGGACTTCTGCAAATGACTACACCATCTTCTATTGTTTTAAATCTGTTAATTTGCACCTCCACGTGGCACAACGTCCTCCCGAACCCAGCCTATCTGACCACAAACCGCCTTTAGCTATACAATCACATCTTACCTTTTGACTCCACTGATTATCGTATGTGGTTTGATGATTTTTAGTATTTGATGTCTTGTATTCCTTTCGCACTAAAGAACTAAGCACAATCTCAACCACTCCTTTTCAGCAGCAGTAACTAAAACCTGAAACTCTCACTTCCCAAAGCTGAACATTCACCCTTCTCTTATATCTATAGGTAGGAACATGAACACATTTCCATTCCCTTGTTTCTTGAAAGACTAATTCCAGCGGCGGCTCATCCATAATGGGTCAGGGGGTACCAACCCATCAGAACCCTCATCCATTAAGGAGGAGCTGTGCCAGCCCAAAAGTGAATCCTCAGCTGCTTGCTGGAGCTGAGGGAGCACTCCTGTGCTGGCATGAACTGTCAACGTGTAACGTGGTTTCCCTTTGATAGTTCTGTTCCCCAGCCTCTCATGTCCAATGAGCCATGCAAGTCCAGTGGCGTTTTGCTTCCTCAGCCTTGAATGGGGCATTTGGGATGCTGGCTGGGGAACTTCATAATTGTATGTGTGAGGGGCGCTCTTATGTCTCCCGGAAAATACAAACTGAGCAGAGTGCTGGGGCACTGGGCGGGGCAGCCAGTCTAGCTATTTGTTACTGTGGCATTAATTTGTTACTGGATGGCTATGATCAAGCAAGCATGTTAGGTGTTATCACTTGGCTAGACTGACCTTTCGGGCAGCCAGTCTAGCCATTTCTTACAGTGCCATGAACTTTCTTACTGCATAGCTTTGATAAACCAAGCATGGTATGTATTATTATTTGGCTAGATTGGCATTTTGGGGCCACCAGCCTAGCTATCTTACTGCGGCATTGTTTTTTTATTCTGAGCATCTATGAAAAAGCAAGCATGATATGTGTTACTTGGCTACACTGGCATTTTGAGCAGTCAATCTAGCTTTTCTTATTGTGACATTTTTTTGTATTCTTGGCATCTATGAGACACAAGAATTGCAAGTGGTATTACGTGTCTAGACTGGACTTTACTGTGCAGCTAGCTACGATATGTTTTTCTTTTTGTGTCATGTCATTTTAAGAAGGCAACACCGGCAGGAGTGTGTTATTTTGTGGGGATACTGCCATATATTGGCAGAGCCAATGTGGAAATGTTTTCTTATAGCATGATTACTGCCATTATGTGCAAAGCAAACATGAGTGTTTTCTTGTACAGGAATTCTGGCATATAACAGTTATGCCGGCATAGAAACAAATGGGCATAGCCAGTGTGTAAATGTTTTATTCTGGCATGTGTTGTTGGGTGAAGGCATCATGAAAATGCATTGGTAAATGCTCCTTTGAACTGTTGGTGACTTGCAGCTGAAAATTTGTGGATTTGAGTTACACAACAAAACCAATTGCACACTGGCTTTTTACCCAGTTTTTTCACAGGAAGTGTGTATATAATGCACCTTTTTAACACAATAGCAACTCAAATTCTCGAAGCAATCCCTCCCAACACCCCCTGGTGGGTCCCATTTTGCACTTTCAACCAATCAAATGTGCCTTTGTATGTCTGTTTACCATTGTTTGAACTCTCGTCATCCATATCTCTCCCACCCAATCACATTTCCCCACTCTTTTGCATGAAAAACAACTCATTTTAGGAATCGTGTTTTTAAAAAAGAATGAGTTTTTGTGCTCTGCAAAGCACGCCAAGTCTTTTCAGGTTATAAATGCATTACAGGACTACTAATTAAAATAATACATTAATATATATTTCTTATTTGGCAACTTAAAAACATGCATTAGTGAAACAGAAAGAAGGATGCGCTGTTTACACCTCTCCTTAAAATGTAAAGGTGTCTATGGACAAACTGTGGACATTGGCGAGACAGTAAATTAGATTGTTTATGGACACTGGCCATGTTCTAGATGGTAAACAATAATTTGATTAGCATCCACTAAATGACTAGGTAACTGCCTGCAATTATGATGTACATATTTGGATTTTATAAACCACTCCCTTAAAGTTTCTGTTTAAAATTAAGACCACACCGGTAGTGGCAAGCTATTATTAATATCATTCTGTTTGTTGTGACCTAGATACTGTGAGTTTGTGGCCACCAGTATGTTCCCAAAGCTAATTATCTGAAATTTTAAATATACATTGGTGCACATGCTCATAAGTAGCCACGGGGGCGGGAGGGAGAGAGAGAGGGGGAGAGAGAGAGAGAGAGAGAGAGAGAGGGGGAGAGAGAGAGAGAGAGAGAGAGAGAGAGAGAGAGAGAGAGAGAGAGAGAGAGAGAGAGAGAGAGAGAGAGAGAGAGAGAGACTAGTTTGATCAGTTACTTTACCATGGCAGACTAGTTTGATCAGTTACTTTACCATGCGGCTAGTAGTTAGTTTTGACCACTGTGGGTGAATGAATATTCTTTACATTGGACAATGTGCATCATATTTTATCAAAAAAACTACCCTTGGGTAATATTCAGTCTGCATAAAAGGAATGAATTTCCATTTTAAACTCTGGGCCACTTTTTCATTGGTGCCCGAGACACTTGTATGCCCTAATCCGACTCGCAAAACGCACACAAACACACATATGAAAGAGAAGAGGCACCAAAAATAAATACATTATAGCAAACATTCACAAACATAGGGATTGACTTGTAGGGACCAACCGTTGTGTGCTCATGTATATACATTACATTATTTAGAGTGTGTGTGTGTGTCTGTGTCTGTGTATGTTTGTGTGTGTTTGTGTGAAAAGGTCAGTGCTACTTCTTGTGTCTGTAAGAACACATGTACACACCGGAAAGTTTGACGCATGCACGGTCAGGAAAAAGACTGAAGAATAGAGCCAGTTTGGGAAGGAACAGGCATAGGATACCATCGACTGGGGGAAAATAAACACAATGGTGTTATAATGTGAAGGTTAATGGAACCTTCGCATACTGTGGTTCGATGGGGCGTTCCTCGAGCTGAGATTCGATTAGAGACTCAGCTGGAGGAAGGCGGACAGCGGACGCAGTGGGGGAGCTCTCCTTTTACCAATAAACAAGATAACGATATGAATGCAGATGTATGTTTACTTTATTAACAAGAACATACATAACAAGTGGCGACGAGGAGGCCGCCTGTTTCACACGAAGGAGAGTTCCAGAGACGTGATTATATAAGGAACGGGCAGCTGGAACCAACAACTACTGGACAATACGGGTGATACAACGAAGAAATAAGACGGACCATGATCAAACCAAGGTACAGCATAAGAATATGCCAACTTAAAAAAAAAAGAAGTGATAAGAAAGTTAAGATAACAAGTACAGTTACGTAATAACCTGGCAACGAAGCGGAGCATTTTTTGAAACGTGGACAAGCTTCGGTTGCTGAAATCATACGCGTGCAATACGAAGCACGGCGTGACGTACTCAGAGTAAAGGACCTTGCAGCGCCTTGTACGTGCCGCCATTTTGGGACATAGTAACTGAAAAAAAAAAAAAGAATACAAAAAAACACCGAGCGGTGTGTTTTGACAACACATAGTTACGTTATGTCTGTATGAGTTGAAGACTACGCTAGACAACTGGAAGACGCATTATGGCAATTATACAATAACAATATGAATGCCAATACACTAATGAAGTAGTAATGTAACAGGATATTCGTTTGTCAAACGAACAGATCAGGCTGCTATACTACTTGAAGCAAGTAGGTTACCTACATTGTGTGAGCAGAACACATTTATCACCACAGACTTTCAGCTGGCTCATGACTAAGTACATATGTGAAATTTGCACATACTATATTCAAAGATAAAGAAATAAAAATAAATTATAAATAAAAAAAAAAAGAAAAACGTTTCTAATATTCTAACATGCAAAGCATAGTGGCACCAGAGAAGTTCTTAGCACAACCTGGGACTCCAACCTTATCGTGGGAACAATGGCTAGACAATTTCCAGGTCTACATGAGGGCCATTGGCGGCGCAAAGTTCAGTGATGATTTAAAGGAGGCCACTTTACTCAGTTGTATTGGGGCTGAAGCCTTAAGAATATTTCGGATGTTACCTGATGGTGGTGATACTGCAGGTGGTTCTAGTGATTCCACATCCGGTTCAAGGAAATACGATATTGCCTTGTTGAAATTAAACAAACATTTTGGAAATAAGACTAATGTGGTGTTAGAAAGATACAGGTTTTTCACCAGGAGACAACTCAAAAATGAGTCCATTGACATGTATGTTGCAGCTTTACGAGGTCTGTAGGGTATTTTGTGGAGATTTTGGGCCTGACGGTATTTTCTTACCGCCGAAAAATAACTTAGCAACAATCACTCCTTGTATTCAGATTGGGCCATGTACAACAATACTATAGTGGACATGCATTATTTCAGCACACAGACATGCGTATTTGGTATGCGTGCTTGGTATGCGTGGTTGGTGGTATTTTGGTGAGCATAATTCCCTTGTTTTATTTGTGGCCCCAATATCCAGAATCCCTTATTTTCGTTTAGATTTTTCGTGTAATCACTAGAGAGACGTCAGGCTTGCATTTCAGGAACACCACATTTTCATTTTTAGTGTGCCACCATGGGCAATTTCTCTCTGTCTTATCTACGGCAGCGAGCTATCATGTGGTATTTTCACTATCTTATATACGGTAGTGAACTATGTCCCGGGCCTCCCTTTTTGCCGACTCATAGACCTCCGACAAACTACAACACACACAGTTAGTTACAATTGCTCATACTGAACTACATTGTGCACACGGCTGCAGCCAAATTTGATGTTTAGCTACCTTGAAAATGACAATTGCACTGTCTAAACATCTCCCCACATCATCACACTGTATTGGTAAATATAAAACACACCACCCGTCTGCTTTCAAATATTTTTGTGTATTATAAAAGTTGCATTTAAACACGATCTCACTCTTTACAGAAATAAATAAAATAGCACAGTAACAGCATTGTCTGTGATACACTGAAAAGAGAGTGGCGGAGACAAGAACTCAATTTGCAACATTAAACATGTGAGTAAAGCACAGGAATCTCCTTTCCTACACTGACTGAATATTCTCGTACACACTCAGCCCCCACACTTCTGTAATTACCTTATCTGTTCAGCATGAGTTTTCTCCAGCTGTTCTCTTTCTGAATTTGGCTCCCTTGAAGATTAACCCCAGTGAAAACAAGCGTCTTTCGTTCTCAAACCCGGGTTATTGCCTGGAATTCTCAGCTTTTGCAGCAGGAATGCTTCAGCCAGGAAACAGGTCCTTCTCCCAGCTCTGCCAAATCTCGATTGTTCTCCCCCTCTCCTCAAGCTCCCCCAGCAAAACTCTAATCACTGCCTCTAGCATGATACTTGCTATGACGCTGCTCCAATCAGAATCAATCATGCCATTTCCTCCCTCACTACACAATGGCTCATTTCTACAGTAACCATTTGTAACCAACTGATTTCCTGTTCCTTCGAGTCCTTTGCCTCCTGAAGTTATGTGGACAGAGCAGCAGAGAAAAAGAAAAAAAATGAATATGCGTTTAAAAGTTCACTTTCAGAGTAGGCCTAATTCTGCAGTGGAGACACATTTTTATTAGTGGGTTATGTTAAATGCAGTTTTATTAGTCAGGTTAGTTATTAATAAGGTTAGTTATTAATTTTCAAATGTGTCTCTTGCACCATAGGCATTTCAGGTGAAAAATAGTGTGCATTTTTTAATGTCCCCGTGTGCTTTTAACTGTAAAAATAGATTTGCATCTTATATGTTAAAATCGTTTTTGACTGAATAGCCTGTCTTTACTTATATGTCCATGTTAATCTGGCAACACATATAGCAATGCACCACACCCATGTGGTGGTGCTGCATCAAAAAAAAAAATTGCTACCTGTGCAGTAGTGCTGTACTCTGTGCTGTAACACGCCAAATATCCTTACATACCCTCCTTTTGTTTTTAGAACTTGGCTACGATCCAAGCCAATTCCTAAAAACAACTTGTTCTTTTTTTTCTTTTAAAATGCATGTGTATTGGGATATCTTTCTCTTCCTGACGTAGCTAGTAAAATCAGTAACATTTTCATTTTTTCTGATAGCACAATCAACCATCCACCCATGATTAGCACCAGGACAGCCAAACCCACTATTGAGCGTTCCCCCCAGGTTCCCCAATTAAATCTTTCCACTTCTATTATCCCCAGATTACTAATTGTAATATTGTTTTTTCTCTAATTCATTTTTATAACATGTCTTTCTTTGTGATTCAATAAATATTCCACATCCGGATTTATTGGAAAAGTATCCCTTTGGAAAAAATCGATATTTTCCACTTGGCTTTCCCAAACATCATTTGTTACATGAAACAATGTTAACCCCCAATTGACACAATTGTATCCTTTGGAACCTGTAAATAAAAAACATTATATTTCACCTGTTTAACCACGTATGTTCCATGGTTTAAATGTACTACCGTCATGTTCTTTAAACAGGTGCTGACCAACCATTTACCTCTGACCATCTTAGCCTGTGCCATTTCTTCACTCCCCATATTGCTAATAATCACTTCACATCCCTCTGATATACTTGGGTCAGATTTCAAACCACAAATAGCATCTGTGGCATCAGGAACAAACGGTTTACCTGGACACATATAATTTTGTTCTTTAAATTTTACACATGTTTCCAGGTTTGGTATTAAATAAACTTCAGGTTCCCATGACTGAAATGCCACCACTTCTGGAGTCTTAATCTTAATAAATTTGTCCTCTTGCCAAAATCCCACGTTGTGTACCCACTTCGTTTGATAAATAAGTTCAGGGGCTACATAGGGGATGCATAGCAAAAATCCGATCTCTAGTCTTTCCAAGTCCACATATAACGGCATTGCATTACCCATTTCGAATGCAATTTTTACCTGTATTATATCAATTTCCCTCCTGTTCAATCTTTCTATCATTTGACGAATAATATCCTGCGAAACAAAATACAAGGGGATATGTCCTTGAATCAATTGTGAAACTGCAGTTTGAACTTCTCTCATATAATTCGTTAATAGTCTATCAACAGGACTCATTATGTTCAATATTTCATTTAAAGTTCTATCATGCTTAAGTATTATTTTAGTCGCCCGTTGCATTACATCCGCTTGTTCATTTAGAATAATTGCAGTTTCGATTATGAATCTTACTTGTTCATCCAGTCCACCTCTAATTCCATCTAATGTTTTTTGTATTATTTCTAGGTCAATACTCAGTTGTTGCGCTTTAGTACTCAGTGTTCCTACCGAAATAGAATTGGCTGTTGATATTGTGGTACCTATTATGGCTCCAACTATAGACATTACCAATGATATCGCGAGCATCACCGCACCTCTCTTTCCTCTCTTCTTCTTAATGTCTGCTGAATTCACAAATGTTTTTTCCAATTCCATTAATATATCTCTTATTGACTGCTTAGTGTCCTCTTTTCTTATTTCCAGCCACTCTTTAGTCTGTTCAATCTTAATTCCGGTATTGTTCAAGTGTTTTTCAATCAAAATCTCAGGATTCAATGGTATGTATATATTTTGGAAAATCATCCTTCTATCACTCATGATGAATCCTGGTGCCTCTTCCACCGCGATACCAGATTCTGGTCCAGGTTCAATGACAACCTGTGCTTCTGAATTCTTGAAGATCCCTCCAAATATCATCATCATTAACCATATCATCGGTATCATCTTCAATGCTGATCGCTTTGCAGCCTTGGTATTCACCCCTCTTTGGGGCTTTCCCGGAATCCGTCCACGTGGGCTCCAGGACTCCATCGTCTCCCGTGGGCTCTGATCCCGGAACCTCCGACCAAATAATGTTAATTTTCTAAATCAAATAGAAAATAAACAAATTAAGTACATAGCACAATACTAACTTCACCCTTTTGCCAAAAATAAAACATGCTTGGTAAAAATATTTCGTTTTTTTTTGTTTCTGAAATTAAACACAAGTTAAAAAGAAAACAAGCACATATAAAACAGCATTCAATATTTAATACATTTTCTCTCTGCACACCAACCATGAGCTTCCATTATATATATTTATTTATTTATTTATTATATATTTTTACATATATTACAGTGTTTATGTGCCATAATAACAATCAACTTTTTAACTTCTTTGTCACTGCCTCCTGATTGTACCCATTTATTTTCTCTTTTTGTATTCAAGGGACTTTATCTGTTTCTACATGCTCAAGCTGCCTGATCTCATGTCTGGGATGGCATGGTTTGATTTGATTTACATGGACAAACTGCTCTATTGCCGTTTCACCTTCATTTTTCAAAATTTTATAAACTACAGGAGAGACCTTATCTATAATTCGAAATGGCCCCTGCCAGGCTGCTAGAAATTTAGAATTTTTCTGTTTACTTTTTCCAAAATGAAACTTGTACACCTGATCCCCTACACTGTATTCCTTTACTGATGTCATTTTGTCATAATAAGACTTTGCACTGTCAGCAGCTCTTTCCAGATTTCTCTGCACAAAAGCAAATGCATGTTGCAAATGCCTCCTCAGTTCATCAATATATTCATGAACTGTGGATGCACTCACAAGTGTCTGCTCATGTGTTCTGTATAGTAGGTGTTGTGGTAACACCATTTTCCTACCTGTCAAGACGTCATGGGGGCTAACACCTGTTGCTTTGGCAGGAGTTGATCTGATTGCCATCAAAACCAGCGGTAAACGTAAATTCCAGCTGGAACCTGCTTCTGCCACAAATTTCTTTAAAATATCCACAACAGACCTATTGCTTCTTTCAACTGTACCTGAAGACGCTGCCCGATATCCGATATGTAGTTTCCTTTTCACACCTAGTATTTGCCATACCTTACTCATTAGAGTACTTGTGAAATGACTTCCTCTGTCTGACTCAATTCTTTGTGGCAACCCAAACCTTGAGAACACATGGTTCACCAGCAATGTGGCTGCTGTTTGCGCACTACAATCTGGTGCAGGAATGCATTCAATCCACTTCGACATCAAACATACCACACTCAAAATATAACGGTTTCCCCTGCTCGACCTTTTTAAAGGACCTACATAGTCTATTTGCAAATCTGACCATGGGAGAGTTAGGCCTCTTTTCATCAATGGTGCTCTTGCATTGGTGAAGCAGGTTTAAATTGGGCGCATACTAGACATCCTCTAGTATATAATTCCACATCTTGGGACATATGTGGCCAGTAAGCATAATCTTTTAGTATTTCCAATGTTTTTTGTGAACCTCTATGGCCTGCAGTTATGGCATCATGTGCATGGTGTAGCATTAGCCCTCTGAATGAAAGGGGTACCACCCACTGTATTTGTCCTGTTATGGACTCTCTAATCATGAGTCCATCCTGTAATCTAATTCGTGTTTTGTTTTTTAATAGCACCCTCAACTCTTCTTTTCCCATACAATCATTTTCTGTTAAAGGATTTTGTTCGGGATCTATCAAATGATTATAATAGATTCCCAAAATTCGATCATTCTTTTGTGCCTCAATCAAATCTTGGTCTGGCGTGTCATGACTCCACTGCACCACCGGTTGATCTACCTCCTTTGGTGCTTTAGAACGTGTGACTGCATCAATTTGTATTTCACCCATTAAATAATCAATAGGTAGCAATTCTCCCATCACAGCCCCAATCTTAGCCAGGTGGTCTGCCTTATCATTTCCCACCTTATCCTCTCCTGGTGTTTTTAAATGCCCACAAATTTTTCTCCAGAATATTGTTAAATTATTCTCTGACACCAATTTGTCTATGGCTTGTATCATTTTTCCATGTTTAAGTGGCTTTTTGTTGTATGTAACCATGCCTCTTGCTTTCCAACCAGGCAAATACTCCACAAAGCTATTCCGTGCATAGTCAGAATCAGTCACCAGGACAATTTCACTGAACTTTTTATCAACTGCAGTAGCAATTGCTTTATAAATGGCTGCCAATTCCGCCACCTGACTGCTCCTATCTCCAATCCTCATCCCTATACTGGGGACGCCTTCACATTTCAACCACACATTTCCTATTCCTGCCACTAATTGTTTATTACTGTCATTTTCAATGTGAAAAGCACAACCATCCACATATACAGTTGGCAAATCCTTGCATGTTTTTTCATCAAAAGCTTTGTGTGGTGATTGTTCAAATTCCTGCAAACTAGTTTCCACTTCCATTTCATTTGGTATTTGTTCAGCTACACAGTCATGTAAGTCAGCTAACCCTTGAGCAATTGGGTTCTTTTTATTTTGTCCATATCTCACTTCTACGGGAAAACCTTGTAATGCCAGCGTCCATGAAGTGATTCTGGATTGCGCTAGATTACCTGATCTAATTCTTTTACTCTCTAAAAATTGCAAATGTTGATGATTTGTTTCAATAATCACCTTTTCTCCCTGAACAATGGGGCGGAAATGTTGTAGCGTCCACACAGTGGTTAATAGGGCCTTTTCACATTCATTAAATTTCATTTCAACTTGGGAAAATGCCTTACTTGCATAGGCAATGGTTTTGTGATTCAAACCGTGTTTTTGTGATAACACTGCTGACATACAATGTTCATAAAAACCTATTTCTATAAAGAAATCCCTGTCCTTTATGGGGTATGCTAAACATGGTGCCTTTACAAGACATTCCTTTAATTAAGCCACTGCATCAGACTGCTCTTTTTCCCATTTCCAGGGAGTATTCAGTTTAAGCAGTTTAGTCAATGGTTGAGTGATTTCTGCATAATTTTCAATGAACTTTCTGTTATAGCCTGTCATCCCTAATACACTTTTTACTCCTTTCACATTTTTAGGATCTTTTAATCTTTGTATGGCCTCTATTTTCTTCTTTTGTGGATTTAGCCCATGTTCAGTCACTTCATGCCCTAGAAAGTTCACTTTTTTCTTGCACCATTGTGCTTTTTGCAAAGATACTTTGGCGCCTGCTTTCTGCAATTGGCCAAGTACATGTCTTATTTCTTCAAAATGGCTTTTCAGGCTTTCATTTTTTATCAGGACATCGTCCACATAAACTATTGTTCCTCTTTCCGCTGCATCCAGCATGGCCTTTCTCAAAAATATGCCAAATTCACTCCCACTATTGATGTACACGAACGGAGCTCTAAGCCAGGCATATTGAGTCCTGTCAAATGTAAAGGAAAATAAATGTTGTATCTTCTCTGCCAATGGCACGCACCAATATCCAGAGGTGAGATCTAATGTGGTAAATACATTTGAACCATGTACCTGAGCTAGGCCCTGATAAATGAATGGCAGTGGCCATCTAGATACTGGTACTCTTTTATTTAACTCTCTCAAGTCTGCACACAGCCGCCATTGACCATTTGGCTTTAACACACCTAAAATAGGTGTATTAGATGTGCTATGAATGGGCCTGATGATTCCCCGCGATTCCAAATTTTTAATAAGCTCTGCCAATGATTCTAAACATGCCAGCGGTAGTCTATACTGGCGTACAAACACTGGATTTCTGCTGCACCCTTCTGGTAGTGTGGCCACATGTAAATCAGTTAAACCACAATCATAAGCATCTTTTGCAAATACATCCTTAAACTCCATAAATATCTCCCTCAGATTGTCCCTATCCTCATTGCTTTCACAGGCATCCGCTAATGAGATCTGCTCTTCTACCATTTTGGAAAATTCTGGAAAATCTTCTGGTAAGGGAATCTCGGTGCTTTCCTCTAACTGTGTGGCTGTGTCTTTTTGTAAAGCTGCACTTTTAAATATTTTGGCATATCAGCTTCCACTTCAATGGGCTGATTTTCTGTTTCATTTTCATTTAAATTAAATATTATGCAATCCTCTTGATGGCAGCACACTGTCTCATTTGAATCATAAGGATACACAGAATGAATTTTAAATATTCCTTTGGGCTGAGAGTCCAGGTGTTCTGGCAACTCACCCTTGGCATCTACATACTTTTCAGGGATATTTCCAATCACCATGTTATTTAAATCTGCTGTATAATGTGATTTTTGTATGGCCATTCCTAATGGGGAGTTTTCCTCTAAATGAATATCCTGACAACCTTTATTATTTACCATAATTTTTACAGATCCTTCACCAATGTCTACCAATGGAATGTATTCATAATACAGGCCTTGCTGTTTTATAGATTCATTCAGGCATACAAATGCATCAGAGCCTTTCATCTGCTGTCCATTTTTGCATTTCAGTGTTATTGCAAACTGTTTTGTAAATGCAGGAATAATAGTATCTTTCCTCATTTGTAATTCGATTGCATAAGGAACCAGTTGTGCACAATGATAAGCCCTTCTTTTGTCTTCAAATTCAGGTGCCGGACCACCTAGGCGTGACCATATTTTTTGATTAAGGAAATCTAACAGCATACACATTCTGTGCATGATGTCATTGCCCATGTAAAATTCATTTTGTGCTCCACTCACTATCCATACATTATGGTAAATTGTTTTCTGCCCAATGCTAATTTTAAGCATGCATCTGCCTGCAATTCGGTTTTCAAAGTCTGGACTGTCCAACCCAGAAACATATTGGTTTTTAATCCTAAATCTCGGGATTTCTTCCCTCTCCATTATTTTTTGCAACAATTTCTCATTAATGAAACTCCTTTCATGTCCAAGCGCTAAAGTGGCTTTTATTGTTTTAAAATAGTCATTTATACCAACATGAACCCATGGTTGCTCATCTTCCATGTGTATTTCTGCCAGAGTGGTAATGTGTTTTTCTGAATCTGTTTTAGGAGCAATATTCTGTTTGCATGTTTTCTCTTTTAAATAAAAAAGTAATGTGTGCTCATCTATGGCAGTCTGCCAATTTTTCCTTGGGTCCAAGTATATTTGTACAGGTAGTTTTTCATTGTCGCTCTGCATTTTGTCTTGACACATTAATATAACAGTGACACTAGGTATGCAGCTATTCTGGAGATATACCTCCACAGCATCATTTGTTTTGAGAACGGTGTGACATTCATTTATATTGCTGTTTTGTGATTTTAGTTTCTTAGACCTCAATGGTTTTTTGGTTAAGGACCACAGCACTCCATTCACCCCATCTATTAGAGGAGACAATCTTTTCAGGCAATCTGTCCCCATCAGAAATGGAATTTCACAAATAGATGTGATCAATACCTCTTGTTTCATTCTGTGCTTTCCTATTTTTATGTCAACCTCAGTTACACCTATGATGGGCACCTCCTCCCCATTAAAGTTATGCACTGGGCCTTGATTTTCATTCACTGTGATCTGACTCTGTGGGGGTCTCCCTTCATTGATACTCTTTACCAGCTCCTTGGACATAATTGTGGCCTGTGCGCCAGTGTCAATCATAGCAAAGGTGTGGCATTTTTCTTCTACAGTAATGGGTGCATAATATCTGTCCTCAACTTCCTCTAATACACATAAGAAATGTGAATTCTTACTGATTTCAGGGCTCACCTTTCTCAGGTCTTTTTCACTTTTGGCTAACCACATTGGTAAATGGAAAGACATTTTTCCCTCCTTTTTACCCATTTCTGCGCGAGAGACTTTATTCATTTCTCCATGATCAGAGGTTTTTTGGAGTGTGGCCACTGTTCGCCCATCCATCTGGGTAACATCAGAGACCACATTACAACCTTCCAACTGAACATATGTAACAACATCATTCAGCAATTTGTCATTTTTTAATTCTGTGCATTTGTGATCATTTAGTGTGATACCAGCCCTTTCAGCCTCTTCAAAAATATGTGGTTCAAAGAATTCTTCAGGTGATTGACTTGTACCCTCCTTTTGAGTATTTCCTTTTTCTGTCTGTGTTTGGTCATTGTTTTGCTTGCCCAGGGAAGGAGCTATAGTATCCCCACTTACTCCCTGTTCACTGGTATTCCTCATGCATGAGTCATTTTTCTTAAATCTGTCCCTTTGTTCTTTTGGAATTCCTAATGTTTCTTTTTCATTTGTACAAATCTTTACTGTTTTATTTAGCTCTAGGTTAAACCGTACCTCTTTTTTAGAAGTATTTGCACTTTCTGTCACAAGTTCATTTACTGGCACTTTCACATTTAATCTATTAGGCATCTCAGAGTCGTTATGCAAAATTATATCAGAGCAATCTGTCATGTTGGCACTGCAGTTATCATGAGTACTTAGTCACTTTTCGGAAGCCCCCCGGTCATTGCTATGGCCATCAGCCCCCTCTTTGGAAGGTTGTTTTTGCGCTGTACAGAGCTTTCCTATTTGCTCAGCTAACATTTTCACTTGGGCCTCAAGGCACTGTAACCTTTCCATCTCTCTAGGATCCTCTTTCTGTGGCCTAGGTCGATATTGGTTGTTTTCCCCCTGATTGGATCTATTCTGATACCTCTCAGGTGATTGATGTCGGTTGGGATGGTTTCTGAACTCTTGATTCATTTGTGGAGGGGAGCAGGTTGCACCCATCCTTTGATTATAGTCCCCTGGTGGGGAATCATTGTATTGACGTGGATTGTAGTTCACGTTTTGCCTCATGTCCTGTCTCTCAGATTGTGGGTACTGGCCCCTAGGTTGATTTCCATTATCAGTAAATCGATCCACATATCGGGGCCTATCCTGATTACCATATATCATGGTGTTGGGATCAAATCTGCTCTGTGTCCCCAATGACTGGTAGGGACCATCATTTCTTTGATCTTGATTTTGTCTCTGGTTATTGTTCATACCTGCCATATCAGGCCGATATCCTACCCGGGGTCTGTCCCCTAAATACCTAGGGCTGATGTAGCTCTCTCTATTACTAGGATCATGTGATTGGAACATTGGTACAGGAAATGGCGATCTTTGTTGATTACCCCTTTGTTCAGGTGTCACATTATTTTTACCTTGGCTTTGAGCAGACTCAAGGGACATTTTGGCTGACCTGATTTCCATTACTGTGGCTGAGGGTTCTTTAGATTTAGGTCTAGTATCTTTCATTTTATCACTTTCTCTACCCTGACAATAGAGTACCTCATATAGTTTTGTGCTTTGATGTACAATCCATTCAAGGGACTTGTCACGGTCAAATTCACGGACCAATTGGGATATTATGTCTTTCTGTAGCCAATAGAAGTATGCAGTTTTAAACTCATTGGAATTTGAGTCAAAAGATGCATCAAAGCGAGAAAATGCTCTTTTTAAGTCTTGTAAAAATTGGCGAGGGGATGTATTAGCTCCAGCAGTAATTGTGTAAGCGACTTTCTTTGCCTCCTGCAATGACCGAAAAGGAGAAAAATGACGCCTAATTTCTTTTTCAAACTCCAACCAGGTCATATTCTGCTGTTCATTTAATCCCCTTATGATGCTGGCCGTCGGGGCATCTAAAGTTAAATGAAAATATTGTCTGTACTGTTCCTTAGGTATCTGGAGTGCTTTAAAAATGTCATGCACCGCTTCTAAGTGATCCTCAATGCAGCATTCACCTCCCTTTTTAAATGGTTTGATCAGGGCTTTAATGGATTTCATTATTTTTATGGGGCTACTTGTTGCAATGCATGGAATTGCACTATTTTGTGATTCAATCCTGTTTTCAGGTGTATGAGATTGGTGGCTGCCCCCAATGGGAGTATCAAATCCCCCAAGGGCGCTGCAACCGAGTTCAGTCACCGGCCCAGTCACTGGAGCACTAGCTCTTTGGGCAGATCTAGAATTCACCTCCACTCCATTGAATGTGGTACCCTGCCGCCTCTCCTGGGACCTGGGAATGCACATTTGCTGTTCTAAGTCCTTACACTTTTTAAGGAGTCTGTTTGCTTCATTTTGCAAATAGTTGTTTTCATCACTCATCTTATTAATCACCTCCTGCATGTCACACTTTTGCATTTGGCATTCATTGAACTCTTTATTTCTCTTGTCTCTTTCTTGAATCATTTTAATCATTTCTTGTTCTGCACTCTGGAGATCACATTCTTTTTCACAATGTTCTTTTTGTAAAATCTGCATTTCTGAAACAACCTCATCTTTATCCTGTCTAATGTGGTCCACTAAGGCTTTTAAGTGTACCAATTCTTGCTCACTATCCTCAAATTGTTTCTTGCTTTTGGATAACTGAGCATCAAAGTCTCTACATTTTAATTGCATGTCTTTTTGGCATACATCCAATTCTGCTCTTAACATTTCCTGATTTTTACTTGCCCCATCTAATTCAGTCTTTAACCTGTTAATTAGCTGAGTATCATTCTCCTGCATTCGCAGGGACTTATTCAAAATAAACCATATTTTGCCGCATAGCCGTATTAAACAGTCTTTCTCTGCACTTTTATCGGCTGCATTCAATAATCTTGTAAGGCAGACCTGAATTATGCTGCCTTCTGCAAAAATATTGTCTAGTTTTTCTTTCTGCACCTCACCCTGAATGCGTTCACGCCATTCTAACGTGCTATTCGACGACCAAGTCCCATGTGCAAACAACTTTGCCTCTAAATATTGCACTAGGTCTGAGAATGTGGTTTCCCTTTGTGACATTCTGAAATTCGTTTTTAGTGGCACACTGCTATTATAAAATGGGTTCCCTTTAATGTGCAAATGGCAGTGTGAGACACGCTTGCCACGCCCAGTAGGTACTCTATGATCACTTTCCCGGCCTGCAACGCACCATAAATATGTAGGGTATTTTGTGGAGATTTGGGGCCTGACGGTATTTTCTTACCGCCGAAAAATAACTTAGCAACAATCACTCCTTGTATTCAGATTGGGCCATGTACAACAATACTATAGTGGACATGTATTATTTCAGCACACAGACATGAGTATTTGGTATGCGTGCTTGGTATGCGTGGTTAGTGGTATTTTGGTGAGCATAATTCCCTTGTTTTATTTGTGGCCCCAATATCCAGAACCCCTTATTTTTGTTTAGATTTTTCGTGTAATCACTAGAGAGACCTCAGGCTTGCATTTCAGGAACACCACATTTTCATTTTTAGTGTGCCACCATGGGCAATTTCTCTCTGTCTTATCTACGGCAGCGAGCTATCATGTGGTATTTTCACTATCTTATATACGGTAGTGAACTATGTCCCGGGCCTCCCTTTTTGCCGACTCATAGACCTCCGACAAACTACAACACACACAGTTAGTTACAATTGCTCATACTGAACTACATTGTGCACACGGCTGCAGCCAAATTTGATGTTTAGCTACCTTGAAAATGACAATTGCACTGTCTAAACATCTCCCCACATCATCACACTGTATTGGTAAATATAAAACACACCACCCGTCTGCTTTCAAATATTTTTGTGTATTATAAAAGTTGCATTTAAACACGATCTCACTCTTTACAGAAATAAATAAAATAGCACAGTAACAGCATTGTCTGTGATACACTGAAAAGAGAGTGGTGGAGACAAGAACTCAATTTGCAACATTAAACATGTGAGTAAAGCACAGGAATCTCCTTTCCTACACTGACTGAATATTCTCGTACACACTCAGCCCCCACACTTCTGTAATTACCTTATCTGTTCAGCATGAGTTTTCTCCAGCTGTTCTCTTTCTGAATTTGGCTCCCTTGAAGATTAACCCCAGTGAAAACAAGCGTCTTTCGTTCTCAAACCGGGGTTATTGCCTGGAATTCTCAGCTTTTGCAGCAGGAATGCTTCAGCCAGGAAACAGGTCCTTCTCCCAGCTCTGCCAAATCTCGATTGTTCTACCCCTCTCCTCAAGCTCCCCCAGCAAAACTCTAATCACTGCCTCTAGCATGATACTTGCTATGATGCTGCTCCAATCAGAATCAATCATGCCATTTCCTCCCTCACTACACAATGGCTCATTTCTACAGTAACCATTTGTAACCAACTGATTTCCTGTTCCTTCCTTTGCCTCCTGTAGTTATGTGGACAGAGCAGCAGAGAAAAAGAAAAAAAATGAATGTGCGTTTAAAAGTTCACTTTCAGAGTAGGCCTAATTCTGCAGTGGAGACACATTTTTATTAGTGGGTTATGTTAAATGCAGTTTTATTAGTCAGGTTAGTTATTAATAAGGTTAGTTATTAATTTTCAAATGTGTCTCTTGCACCATAGGCATTTCAGGTGAAAAATAGTGTGCATTTTTGAATGTGCACGTGTGCTTTTAACTGTAAAAATAGATTTGCATCTTATATGTTAAAATCGTTTTTGACTGAATAGCCTGTCTTTACTTATATGTCCATGTTAATCTGGCAACACATATAGCAATGCACCACACCCATGTGGTGGTGCTGCATCAAACAAAAAAATTGCTACCTGTGCAGTAGTGCTGTACTCTGTGCTGTAACACGCCAAATATCCTTACAGGTCTCATAGCTACATGTGATTTTACTGGGTTAACAAATGAATATTTGAGAGATCAGATTCTTCTTCATGTTGCTGATCCCAAAATACAACAAAGACTTTGGCAGGCGAAGAATCCATCTTTGGGACAGACTTTGGATATTGCACGCTCCATTGAGTTGGGTGACAAATGCATGCGAGAAGTGCAAAGTAAGCAAGAAATGTTCGACAAAGGCCCTATTCATGCTGTAGTAGGTGATGAAATGAATAAAGATGAAGAGACATTGATTGCCATGGTGAAAAAGTTTGCAAGGTCAGATCTAAATAAGGGCACCAGACAAAGTAAGGAAATGCTACCATGGAATCAAGGCAACTGCGGTAGGTGTGGTTGGCAAAAACATGTGAATCCAGATAGAGACTGTCCAGCTAACGGTGTGGAGTGTTTCAAGTGTGGCCAGATGGGTCACTACGGAAAAATGTGTAGAAGTATCAGAGGAAGAGGAAGGAATTTCATGCGGGGAAGTGGCAACAGGAGTTATCGCCAGTCTACCAGGAGCAACATGATGGGGGTGAGAGCCGTGGAAATGACACATGGTTCTGATGATGCCGTAGCAGTCACCAAAGAAATGGATGATGAGGTGCAAATTTTAACTCTTTCGTCTAAAGAAAATAATATTGGCTCATGGGTACCAATGCCTATTGAAGGAATTACCATAGAAGTAATGGTGGATACAGGATCCCCATATACCATAGTGGATGAAAACACGTTCCATAGAATCCTTAAAAAAAAACGCGAGGATCTATGTCTGAGCAAAGTCAAAGCGACGGGTTATGGCAAGTCTCCCATTGACATTCTTGGTTATGTGTGGGTCCAGTTGGCTTTTGAAGGGAGACAAACATATTGCAAGTTATATGTTGCCCGTGAAGGGTTTGCTATAGTTGGCTGGTGGGAACAAGCGGCTTTGAAGATCAGAATCCATCCGGGGGAAAACATTCCCATCATGAGTGTCACAGATAAGTGCTGCAATTCAGATGCCAGTTTGGTGCATTCTTTTCCAGATGTATTCAATAACCATATAGGTTTGCTCAAGGGTTTTAAGCATCGCATTGTTCTGAAAAAAGGAGCAAAGCCCGTTGTACATAAATTAAGGAACATACCAGTTGGTACCCGTGAACCTTTGAAGAAGGAGTTAGAAAGACTGTGTTCTCAAGACATTATTGAGCCTATAGAGAGCTCTGAATGGTTGTCCCCTATTGTGATAGTGCGGAAGCCAGGGGGAGAAATTCGCATGTGTGTGGACTTAAGAGATTTGAACAACAGTATATGGGTTGATCGCCACCCCCTACCTAACATAGGAGAGATGCTCTCCACCATGGAACCAGCTAGATACTTCACCACACTTGATTTATCCTCTGCATACCACCAAGTGGTGTTGGAAGAAGAGTCTAGGCACCTCACATCTTTCATAACCCCCTTGGGTGCTTTTCGCTTTAAAAGGATGCCATTTGGATTAGCATCTGCAGCTGCTGTATTCCAAAGGCTGATGCAATATCTTTTTGAAGGCTTAGGGGGTGTCTATTTTTTTCAAGATGACATTCTGATATCAGCTGTATCAGAAGAAGACCATGATGCCAAACTTGTTGGTGTTCTACAGATTTTACAACAAAAAGGACTCACATTAAAAATAGAAAAATGTAGAATTAAAAAGAAGGAAGTAACATATCTGGGCCATTGTATTGATGCAGAAGGGATAAGGCCCAAAGAAAGTATTGTGGATACGATACTGAAAATGCCTGACCCATCTAATAAGGATCAACTGAGGAGCTTAATGGGATTAACGGAATATTACTCCAAATTTATTGATCACTATACGCACAGGACGAGCCACATGAGGAGCTTGATGAAGAAGGGTGTGAGTTTTGATTGGTCACCTGAATGCAGGCGAGAACTGGAAGACATCAAAATGTCAATAAACAAGGCCCCTGTTTTGAAGATGTTTGATTGCAGAGCCAAGTCCATTATATCAGTTGATGCAAGTAATGTGGGCTTAGGAGGTGTGTTGGAACAAGTTCAACATGGAACAATTGTCCTGATTGCTTTTGCCTCTAGGACACTAAAGGATGCGGAGAAAAACTATTCCACAATTGAAAGTGAGGCTCTGGCAGTGATGTGGATCTTAGAGCACTTTAAAGGGTTGATTTGGGGAAGCCCCATTGAAATTAAAACGGATCATAAGCCTCTCATACACATTCTAAGTCCCAAGAATTCGCATTTAATGTCTCCTCGCATCACAAGGTGGATTCTAATTATAATGCAATACAATCTCACGGTTAGTTTTACCCCTGGCAAAAGGAACAGAGTTGCTGATTGCTTATCCCGCTTGCCATGTTCCACAACTCATGAAGTGGCCAAGGAAGAGGAGATGGAAATGGATTGTGTGATAGCACAAATACACCCCAGTTTTTCCAAAGAAGAATGGGTCAAAGCTAGCGAGAGGGATGATGAGCAAGAGCAACTTAGGAGGGCAATTAAAAGTGATTGGAGAGAGGTAACAGAAAGCATTGTTCCTTGGGAAAGTAAGAAAGATGAAATGTCTTGCGATGAAGTGTGTATATACCGTGGAGATCGTATAGTTCCACCTTCGAGTTTAAGAGAGAAGATAATGGAAATAGCACATGAGGGGCATATAGGAAGAAACTTGACGAAAAGAAGAGTCAGAGAGACATTTTGGTGGCCCAATATATGGAGTGATCTAGAAAACATTGTAAGAGAATGCTCTGCATGCGCAGTGAGCGACAAAGGAAAAGTGACTAGAGCCACACCGTTACAGCCTATAACGATACCAGACTCAGTGTGGACGAAGTTGGCCGTTGATATTTCGGGCCCATTTGAAATATTAGAACCCCACAAAATCTATATCATTGTGTTGGTGGATTACACTTCCAAGTGGGTGGAATGTGGCATAATGGAAGAGTCAGTTTCAGCTATGAAGGTTAAAACATTTCTGGAAGAAATTTTTAATAGAGAAGGGGAACCCCAAGAGATGATATCGGACAATGGTGCACAATTTATGTCAATAGAGGTGCAGAAGTTTCTCAAAAAAAGGGCTATTAAGCACAGAACCACAGCTCTATACCATCCCATAGGGAACGGGTTGGTGGAAAGGATGAACCGCTTTATTAAAGATACTATTCAACTGGCTGTAGCTAACAACTTGCCCTGGAGAGAGACTCTTAAAGAAGCTTTGGTAACTTATAGAGTCACGCCACATTCTACGACGGAGGAAGAGCCATTTACTATGATGAGGGGAAGAATTGCTACAAATAGATTGAGACCAGCCTGGCTACCGTTGAAGAAGAATAAACTGTGGACATGGATGCAGTGGTCAGGAGAGTAAAAGATAAACAAGAGAAGTACAAAAAATATTATGATAGACAGAAGCATGTGAAGGAGATTAAGATCGAGGTGGGTGACTGGATCAGAGTGAAAGAACCCAGGAGAGTTTTGAAAGGAGAATCTAAATATCATCCACAAAGAGTGGTGAACTGTTCAAATAAATCTGTAATACTAGAGGATGGTAGTAAATGGTCATGTGATAACATTATTGTAACGGATGGAAGAGTGAAACAGGTGATGGATGACAACAACAGGGTGGAGAGGAGAGATATGCTGGAGAAAGAAGGATCTGCATCATCCAAAACTGCATGCCATAGTGACCTGATGAACAATGATGTCCCTGGTTTGGGATCCAGGAGAAGAGTGCCACGGATGAAAGAAGACTTCATTTATTATTATTGAACAGGTTACATTATAGACCAATGTAACTTAATGAAGATGAGACAACGTGTATCCTTTCACTTACAGATTTCTCTGTGTTTGATCCTGCATTTAATGTTTTGTTCTGTTTTTGTTTTCATTTCTCCTATGCCCTCTGTATGTAATTATTGTGATTTTTATTAAGGGGGGAGATGTTATAATGTGAAGGTTAATGGAACCTTTGCATACTGTGGTTCGATGGGGCGTTCCTCGAGCTGAGATTCGATTAGAGACTCAGCTGGAGGAAGGCGGACAGCGGACGCATTGGGGGAGCTCTCCTTTTACCAATAAACAAGATAACGATCTGAATGTAGATGTATGTTTACTTTATTAACAAGAACATACATAACAAATGGTGGTTTCACCTTGGATCATGGAAGGCGAGGGGTGTTTCTAAAAACAAAGAAGAATGCTACCACTATGAAAGGTATCAGACGAACAGCTTAGAAAGAGTTCTGTCAGGTAAGAAAGGGAGGGACACGTTTCAGATAGAGAGAAGGAAGTTTGCTTGTGAGGGAAGAGGAAGCAAAGGATAACTGAACATAAGGAAACAGAGCCTGAGCAAGGGAACAATTGTTTACAAAGCCAGCCAGATGGAGGGGAAATGTACAAGAAGCTCTGTAAATTCATTGGAGTGGGATTTGTTGAAAGCAAGCATTTCTCCACTTATAGAAAGGGATAGCCAGGAAACATTCTGTTAGAATGACATAAAAACCGTATTGTCAGTAAAAAAAGGGAGGGCATGAATGTGATGAATGAGTGGCTTGGGAACCAGTGTGGCCCTGGAATTTGTTTCAAGGTGACCCCATATTGCATTGTGTGAAACAACGTAGCTGTTACCACCACAATACATGACTCTGATCAAGGTAAGTGCATTTATCTTTATTCTTGAACTTTAAGTACAGGATTCATAAGCGACCGTCCTCTCCTCTAGGCACCCTCTCAACAGTCGCCCATGGAATCTCAGCTGCCACCACATTCCACTCAAGGTATCCATCCTCCACACAGCTGTGATGTCACTCAGCTGACCTTGATTAACATGGCACTTAATCTGGGCACAGAGCTGTGCTCTCCTAACACCTCCCTTCCTTCCACTGAGCATGTCCAACACACCCCTCCTTCACCACAGCCATCCTTTCTTTACTCCATATGCTTCCAACTTTTACCAAGGTGGAAGCACCCAGCTCTTTGAATGCCTCAATTTTCTCTGAAAATCTCAACACACGCTTCTTCACTTTGCCTGGCAATTTGATTTTGGTTAAATCACCTGGATTCCCTTGTACAGCTCTCGATTACTTCTTATCTTCAAATCGTACTTTGCTCTTCATTTCACTTTGCAAAATTCTATCCCTCAACTTTGTTCACATCAGCACTTCCACATCTCGCTCTTTCCAAACAACCAGGACACAAATGCAAATTGGGTTTCTGGCCCCTCAACAATTCAAAAAGCGATAACCCTGTCACTGCATGAGGTGCTAACCTGTACTAGAAAACCCTCTTCATCTCTGCCCTAAACCAGTCCCATCTATAGGCACCCACCGCTATCTTTATTGCATCCTTCAAAGTGTGGTTGTATCTCTCCACATAACCATTCCCTTGTGGCTGATATAGTGCTGTGGTCACCTGCTGCACACCATATCTCTCTAAAAATTCCTTGAACTCTTCAGACACCAAATGTGGTCCATTATCCAATGAACATTTCCTAGGACAACCCTCTCTCCAGAACAGTTGTTCAAAACCTTGATCATGATTTTTGAAATAACATCCCTTAATACACACACCTATGGCTATTTTGATAGCAGGTCCATCACTAGCGAAAGATAGATGCCCCTTCCACCTCTTATATTGAATGGCCCAAAAACATCTAAGGCAATCTCATACCAAAGCACTTTAGACACCTCTGAATCTTTATTGGAGGTGTAAAAATGTGCAATCCTTTGTCCGCTTTCACACACTCGATTCACTCCTTAACTTTCCTCTCATTCTCCTCATCCATAGCAGTACACCAGAAGTCAGCTCTAATCAGTGCCTTTGTCCTATCAACACCAGAGTGCCCTCTGTGACCCAGCTTCAGTACTGTCTCGTTCATCTCAACTGGAACAACCAAGCAATGTCCTATACACAAATATCCATCCAGGAAACTCAATTCATCACATACCTTCCGGTAACTCTTCACTTCGATCATCTCACATTTCCCTCTTGGATTATTCGGCATTAAATGCACCACAGTTTCATAAACAACATCATGGGTAAAGGTCTCATCCCACTCTCTCTGCTTCACACACTCCTAAACTTGAAATATTCCTTCCACCTCATTATCCTCAACACTTTCCTTTTCCTCCTCCATCCCTGATGTTATTGCTCACCTTGATAGGGCATCCACAACCACATTCTCCCTTCTCTGTACATGTTCATCCTTAAACTGCAAACCCTGTATGCTGCTCATCAACTTCATTATCCTCCGAGATACTCCCTCCTATCCAAATTGATTGAAAATGCTCACTGTTGCTTTGTGGTCCATTCTAACTCTGAACTCCCTTCCCCACAGGTAAGTCTTAAAAGTGTTCACCACCTGCACCCAAGCAATGCTTCACATTCCTCAAATAAGTACCTCATTTCCGCTTCTTTCGAATTTCTTGATGCAAAAGAAACAGTAAACAACTCCTGTCCTTCTTGTTGCATTAGAACTGCACCCACACCTGTATCACTTACAACCGTGTACACCAGAGTCTCCCCCCTACCCACAAAACCAGTCAACACTGGAGAGCGCAACACACTCTGCTTCACATCCTCAAATTCCTTTTCACACTCATTCCACTGAAAAACGACACATTTTCTCATCAAACATTGCATATTCTTAGCCCTATTTGTCAGAACTTTCACAAATGTGCTGTAAAATTCTACCAAACCATGGAATGCTGCCACCTCATTCATACCTTTTGCTTCAGGCATTTCCATAATTGCCTCTACAGTATCATGTTTTGGTTTAATATCCTCCTTGGTAATCTCATGCCCCAAATACATGACTTTATCCAATCAGAATGTGCATTTTTCGAAAAAGCAATAGTAAGAATCTCCAGCACTCTCTTCAACCTTTCGTCACGTTACCAAACCACTGCACTACACACCACCACATCATCCTGATAAAGCATTACTCCACCCTCATTCTGCAACAATGTATCCATTGTCTTCTGAAAAACATTAGCCATGGACACTAGGTGAAATGGCATAATTTTACATCTAAATGCCGAAAGGTCACATGAGTCTTTGTGAAGTACAATCTGATAATATTCCACTCTCATGTCTAAGAGCGTAAACACCTGCACTTCTGAAACACTTGCCAATAAATCATCAATCCTTGGAATCAGAAACTTCTCTGCCACTACATGTTTATTAAGAAATCTGAGGTTGATGCACAATCTGACAGATGCATTGGGCTTTTGCATCACAACAATCGGGCTGACCCATTCTGAAGGCTCTATATTTTCAATGACTCCTTCAGCCTCCATCTTCTTCAACTCAATTTCTGCCTGCACCTTTGCTGAAACTGGGAGAGCAACAATCCTCAACTTAATCTTATGAACAAAACCTTTCAAGCAACCCAATTTCTTCTGAAACACCTCTGGAAACCATGTAAATAAAACCATGTAATTTGCCACTTTTGTGCTCGTATCAAGCACTGCCTCATGTGTCACCAAAACTTGTTCAGGATGACACAGATCCAGTCTAATAGCCAGTTCCTCCTGGTCATCCCAGGAAAGCCGTTCACTGCCTTCCCTGGCAACATATACCGTACACTGCACTTGCCTTCCTCTGAATAGCAGCTCCACTGCAACTTGTCTAAACTTATGAATGGGAAAGTCACTCTAAGTAGTGGCTTTAATCTTATGTTCTTCTAAGGTACAACAGCTGAATTTGGCTTTCCATTAACGTGTTATCTGCACCACTATCAATTAACATGGGCACATGAATGTTATTCATTGAAACCCAGACATTTGGTTTCTTTCTCTTCAACCTGCCCGCCATCGCGTGCACTGATGACACAATTTCTCTACCCATTTCTTCTTCACTATCATGCACCTCCTCATACATTTCCTTTATTTGGGCAGAGGTGCTTCCAAAACCTCTGCAGCAACAAGCAAGATGTCCATTTCAGCCACAGTTGCAACAAATAATGTGCATCAGCATGCCTTGTTTATCCTTTGGTAAATGACTGCCACTCCCACAGCATTAACTTCTTTTCCCCACATAACTCCTTGGCCCGACCTGGGAGGCACACTTCATGCATGTGGTGCTGCACCTTCGCTCTTACCAGCTATAGGGGAGGCATGGTATCACAAGTATGACACTGACACAATGGGTACAATTAGTAAAACCTTTATTGAAATTGTTGGGGCTGGAGAAACTCCTATTCTGTCCTATAACTAAAATGGGAGTAGTCTCGACCATCAAATAATAAATAACGCAGTCCTAGTGGAGTCTGTCAAATCAAAATGGCCCATGCTAACAAGCTTGCCCTATCTCTAGTACCAAAAGTGTAAAAAGGCTGGCTTCCAACACAATAAACAGTTCCAGAATGTGGATTTAGGCCTATCTGCCTTCCACATTTAAGTCTCTTTTATCAAATTCAAAATAATATTTCAACCAAAAAGTTCACAAAGGTCCCCCTCTTTCGGGCTCAGACCTTTCACCACGCAGTTCTTGTAGGTCCCCCTCAGCCAAGCTCAGACCTCTGACGATAAAGTTCAACACATACGTGTCAGGGGGCTCCCTTCCTCAAGCTTATTTCCTTATGGGTCTCCTCTGTCAGGCTCAGACCACTTTCCGATGTCAAAGACTTTCAAATGTCTGTGGCTTACATCTCAGACCACTGTAGGACCACTTTGACTAAAACATGTCACACTTCAACTTTCACTCTCCCCCTCTCTAGGAGTTAAATCTCTTTATTTCACCTTTGCTGTTTTTTTGCTTTATCGCTTCGAACAATTTACTTTTCACTGAAACGTTTGTGTGGGCTTCTTCCTTTTGCCGGACCACTCTGTTACTTAGTATTGCTGATTTTACGAGCTGCCGTTTATTTCAAAGTTCATTCAAAGGTCTGCCTTTCCTCGCATCTCACTCACAGGGGTGCAGTCTTCACTTGTGATAAAATGTTGCTATTTCAAAACTTTAACACAGGCTGGTTTTTCAGGTCACTTTCCAACTCACCGGCTGTGTGCATCTTTTTCTTGGTCTCGTGATTCCCAATTCACGAGTCAAGGTTAGTGCCACAGGCTTGGCCTTGCCTCACCAACTCTGCCGTTCACCTGGAAGGGTTGCTGGCATCCTTGAAACACAATGCAGTCTTCACTTGTGGGATCAAGCCTTCTCCACGTGTCTTCCACAGCCTGTTAGAGGAAACAACCACCAGTACGGACTTCTTGGGGTATTTAACCCGATGCTCACATCCTTGAGTCTGTCGCTCTGCTCCAGTACCATCATTAAAATGGCAGAACCCCTCACGTGTTGAGTGTTTGCGCAGCTTGTACTTCTCTTTACATTCAGGATGTGCATTTGCATATGAACACCATGGTCAACTATGCCGATTCCATCTACTTTGGACATCCCCAATCCTTCATCACATAACTGCAAATAATCCAAATCAGCACTTAGACATTGTTTTTGACCTCCTCTTATCCAAGCCAATCAGAATGGTTAGAGCGCAGTCAATCACTACTAGAATTGACTGCATTATGAACATTCTGTCTTGAGAAGCAGACATGGAAACAACAATGCATTTTCCAGGCAAGATTTCCTACAACTTGAAACTTCTTCTCTGGGAGGAGCTTTGTTTTCTGCAACATGATATTAAACACACAAAAGAGAAAGCTAAAATATTGGAAAATGCTTTAATTTTCTTATAGAGCAACTGTTAACTTTTACTTGTCACCTAATACATGCTCATGGTAAACCTCTTCCAGTTCAACTACGATGCAATTAAAATGCCTAATTTATAAATACAATGATCTTTCTTAAACATGACATAATTATTACTATCTACTTTATTTACTCTTAAAGTAACATGTTCTACTTCACCACCAAAACTCAAAGACATGTATTGTTACTACCACCATGTGCTTATAGCTTTATAAACTGCAGGAGGGGTTATTATCACTCGGGACATAAAACTTGTGGCCATCTTCTTTGCCTCAGGACATAACTTGGTGGCAGGTAATTAACCCTCAACAATGACCCCTACCTCAGTCTATAAGGCTATAATAAAGACTAAAGATATGAGGCTCATCTACAGTCTACAACCTTGTGACCACCCTTCACCTGGACCCACTTAACTTCTTGGGCTACCTGTCTTTTCACAAAGAAAATTCACAACTTTTTGCTTGCCCCACAAATATATTAATGATAAAGGCTCCACTCACTTGAGGAAGTACATCAAGCTCTACCTTTGAACAAGACCCCTCCAATCATCTGATGTTGCCCTTCTCACCCTTGCCATGTTCTTCAAACATGTCACAGTGTAAGTCAAATTGCAGTTCCAACTCTCGCCCTTTGGAGCACTTTGTCCTCTCATCTCATATAAACAAAAACCTCTGTGGATGAGCATTCAGGACTCGTGTTCTCTTTTGACTTTTACTTTATCTACTTTAATTTTCTCTTTACTTATAATTTCTGCACTACCTTTGCCTTCTCTTTCCTTTCCAAACCTGATCATCTGGCTCTGACACTCAAATGTGTTCACCAGATTGCATGCTGTGCTGCAAATGTCTATACATAAATGCAATTATACATACAAACACATTGTTTTTAAAGACCAGTTCTGTCCACTCTCAGTACTGACACTTCCCTAAATTAGATATTTTAATTTCCAGGCATTCTGGTTACTACATCACAGAACTGGTACTAAGAAATGTGAGGGATTTGGCGATGTCTGAACAAACTGGATACCAAGGGCTCTCCGGGACTATAGTAATCCTTTCAGCAGCCTCAGAGCTCAAGGACAGTACACCAATCACTCTGGGGCAAATGAAGTGCTATTGCCATTTTCTCTTTGTGCACTCCCATCTCTCTCCTTTTTCTTCCACATCACTCACACACACACACACACTCTCTCTCTCTCTCCCCCCCCTCATTTCTCATTTTGGTCAATTTACCTTTTCATCTTTGTTCTTTGCCAATAAATTAAATGTGGTTTATGTTCCAGGTATTGTTTTGCAGCCTGTTCTCAAAACTATCTATTTGAAAAAATCATTCAGAGCCTCTCTTTCCCTTCGTTATATCTTCCCCATGTTCCTCTCACATACCTTGGCCTCCATCCGCTAATGCAGGGGTAGGTAACCCACGACTCTGCAGATGTTTTCCCCAACAACTCCCTGCTGCGTGTTCTGGTGTAACTCTCTTGCCATTTACTGAGATCAATTGGCCTAAATAAAACACCTCCTGTTGACAGTACTGTAGTTTTGCTCTATCCACCTTGTACCCTTTGTCGGCCAACAACTGTAGTAATGGAATCCTCCATGTACTGTTGCTCAGTAGTACTACACACTAACAGGTTGTCCACATACTGAATGATAATACTTGGAACTTGGATATTATCCAAATCTTCATGATAAACCCTGTGAAAAATACTGAGGTATTCACAGTACCCTTGTGGGAGCCTCATCTGTTGGAACCACCTCCTGGCAAATGTAAACGCAGTGAGGTATTGAGAATCTGATCTGGATGCAGTAGGACAGAAAAGAAGGCATTCTTGAGGTCTAGAACAGTGAAATGTGTGGCTGCATTGGGTATGTTACACAGTATTGTGGCAGGGCTAGGGACCACGGTAACCTCTGCCTGTACTATATCGCTAACAGGATGCAAATCCTGAATCATTCTCCAACTGGACCCCTTCGATTTTTTTCACAAGATAGATGGCCGTGTTGCATGGAGAATTCGATTGAACTATGGTGCCTTGGTGTAGGAGAGCCATTATGGTGTTGTATATCGCTTCTTCAGCTTCTTTGGAAAGAGAGTACTGTTTCATTATGGGTAACACTGCACCTTACTTCAATGTGATGCATATTGGTGTGACACTTCTCAAAAGCCCTACATCGTGAGGGTTACTTGTCCTCAACTTATCAAGTTCTTGAGATGGGTCTATTGAGCAAATGAAGGAGCACTCCCTACTAATAACATGCGGCATTGGACGTGTCAATATTGTATCAATATTTCACAGGGTTCACATACTCACAATATTATCTCCCCATCATTATACTTATTCTCAAAAAGATCCTGACCAATGTGTCTCTCAGGGACTGGGTTGGATCAATACACAACATTGTGCACCACTCTCCCCTATTGATATATGTTGCTATTAGCATGATCCTTTCCTTTGACACCAACACTCCTTCTATAGCAAGCATGATAATAGCCCCTGCAACAAGTTCTTGGGTCAGGGCTGGTCTGAACAGAAATTCAGAGGGCACTCGCCAGTACTGGTTGGCCACCTGCAGGACTGCATTAAGAAGCACTGTGATCCCATATACAAACAAATTAGGGGCCAGGGTATTCCTCTCAAAACTGCTTCATTTCCCAATGCATGTATGATCAGTATAACCCTCACGTAATAAATACCGGGGGGTCAAATACACGACTCCCCTTTCAGTAAACAAGATGGTTATGTTGAGCTTGCTTAGGATGTTCCTACCTAATAGATCGATGAGGCTGCAGGGGAAAACAAAAATGGGGCCTGTATCACCCATTCTCCTATCTTAATGGGTAATTCTTGTGTAAACTGAACCGATTGTACTGCCCCAGAGATGCCATGCATGTCCATTACCTTGTCCGACAAAGGTAATCCTCCCTCACTGATGCACAACGTTGTTGCACCTGTATCCACCATGAAAATAGTTTGTTGCCTATCGCCACGCCCACCAAGTGTTTGTCTTCTGGGCTGGCGGTGACCAATAGAAATGGGCATGCTAAGGCACTCTGTACGCTATCCTACTCTGGGTACACATTTGTTCCTGGAAAAATGAATGGCTTCCCTCCAATGGCAATTGTCCCTTGATAATGTAATGCATCACTGTGCCATTATGTACTGCATTACTATTCTGCACCTAGGGGCCCTGTTGCTGCCCAGGGTGTACTGCGTGTTTTTGTGCACCATCAATACCGGGGGCTGGCAGCTGCAGAAATGACAGTGGAGGAGCAGGCGGGGCTGTGGACAATGGCACACAATATAGAACTGCTTTGGTTGCTTCTGAAGAAGGCTGTGGGTACGAGGTGGGCTCTCCCTTGAGTGTATGTGTACATCTGCTGCTATGGTTACACCATTGTTTGTCTACTCCTAAACACTCTCTAAAAATTACTAATCCGACAACATGTCCAACACTGCCCGGCTCCTCCTCCCAATGACCCCATTCCTCCAAATCCACCTCATCCTCCACAGCCCACAATGAATTCATTCTTCCTCACTGATACCCCCCTGGAAACCCTCCTTGGTACAGAGGTGGACACCCACTGTTTCAATCGTAATCACCTGCACACCCCGGTGCCGCTTGTACATCTGCCTGGATCACTCTGGGCTCTGCCTGCCCTTCTGTCTGCACCGCCATTATTGCTCCTTCCAATGCAACTTTTACTAATTTCTTCTGCACCATTTTCACTTCCTCTATTTGTGTTCTTTGAGCCATTTCCTTCTCTTTCTCTTTTAATCGTTTACAATGATGTACAATAAGACTGTATTTCCACCCATCCCTTAGCTTCTATCCCCACTATCTTATCAAGAGTCTTCTGTTCCTACTTTGGGAGTGCTCTCTTCAGTACAAAATAAAAGAATGGAATCACCCATTCCCACTAATCTCCTGTCTCTGCCCTCCACTTTTCCTGTATTTGCAAAATGTACTGAGCAGGGTCGCCATCCCGCATTATCTGCTGCATTATCGATTGAAGATCTGCCGTCTCAGGATATGTATGCCACAGCGCTGCATATACTTGTGGCCTAATGTCATTAAAATGGGCTCCGTCATGGCTATCATTCCCTAACTTCACTCCCGGGTACCCTGCTTTAACCCAGATGTCATCTTTCTGATCCCCCAATATTGCAAAGAATAAACATTTCAAGTCTCCCTGCCAAGGTAGTACCGTCTGTCTGCTTCTCAAAGGCATATATTCACTTGCCCGCTCCAGCAGTGAGGGATGGGAGTACCTTTATTAGATCATTTTTGTTCCTGTGGGCCCATGGTATGTACTGGGCCCTCCCCAGTACCTTATGCAATAATGGAAACTGTGCCCCCACTGTCCTGGTCACATTCTTCTTCCCTGACTGTGTTTTTTGCATCACTATCATACACCTAAACCTATTTATTTACCTAGATGCCCACAAGCTCTCAATCCATGGTGAAATTGTGGACAGCTCTTCTTTATCTTCATCCACTGTATACTACGCCTGTCCCCTGCATTTGTCCATTCATTGTCATCATCAGACATACCAGTACATAATTCAAACTATCCTCTGCCTTCTTCTTCTCTCCTACCTCTCTTTCACAATGTGCACATCTTTAATCACAGTACTACAGTACTATCAATTATAAACAAAATGTAACCCACTCTCCATACTTCAGTCCCAAAAGGTTCCCGCTGTCCATCTCTCCTAACCAACTTCAGCCTTGCTAGTTCTTCCTCTGCCTTTCTCAGCACTTCTGTCAACTCCTTCTGTGGCTTCCTATTTGTTCCTTCTTGTGCTATGGCTCTTGCAGCTGCAGACAATATAGGATTGGGGAGGTTCTGATACTGGGCCAGTGTGGGTGGTGGGGAAGCAGTAGTGAGCAAAGGGACATATGTAGAATATGTATATTGTGACACAGCGTCTGTGGGGTAGCACACTAGTGGGGAAGACTGACCTGCTTCTGTGGGGGACACTGGGGCAAGAGGTACTGGAGCGCTCAGGGCAGAGGGTGTTAGTGGTTGGGATGCAGGTAGTGGGTTGCTCTTTCACAATGTTATGGAGAACAATAGGAACATCTTCCAAGTCTTCACCATTTTCCACAACTCGATGGCTCGAAATAGCTTTATTATTTGTTCCCTGTTCTTGCCATGACCTGTGACCCCCTTTGGTCTCTAGTAGCCATTCTTTATGAAACGTGAGGATCTTCTCTCAGTACAAGGGAAGAGCTTTACACATATATCCCAATGGGGTTTCCGGCTCCATTGCAACCACCTCTCTACCAGGTGTATACAATGTTTTGCCCGATCCCACCCCAAACCAGTGGGCCTGTACTCATCCATTAAGCCTCTTGCCCTCCCGCTACCAATGCACCACCCTTCCCATCACTCACAACCCCCCACATTACTCTCACACGCATTCTCACACAATCCTCCAACCTCTTCTCACAAAACAAAATCAGCCCCCCCGGCCTCTCATTGTCACAATAGAACAACCAACAATAAAATCACAATAAAAACTACTTTTTCATTCCCACATCTCCTGTATATCAGTTGGGGAGATCACAGGTCCACAAGGGCATCTACCACAACCACTTCTTGTTCTCACAACCTCCTTGTACTCAGCAGAGAGATCCCAGACCCACTAAATATATAGAACCTCTATTCATACTTTTCTCCTTTGTTACACAGCGCTTTCTTCTTCCATAGTAGTAGAAAGGGTACCCACAGTACTCGATATTATAACCAAACCAACCTATATACAATGCCATATGGTAATTCACACTTTTCACCCATTCCTCGCACATTACATTCACACCACTCCTCACTCCCTCAAACACTCACACTCCCCTTTGTTGTCCTGCTTGTTTTTCTCTGTAAAAAGGTGCACTAACATCTACGCGCTCTCCTGAAATCCTCTGTCACAATGTCTCATCAACGGCCTGCGCAACCCGGGGACAGCACCCACTCCAAAGAACAGACAGGAATTCTGATAACACGGTTTGTTTAAACCTCTCTAAGGTGTGTGCAAGGGGACTTCTCACTGCTGGTGGGCATGACCCCTCCAGATGTGCGGGCAAGAAATCCTCCGCCTTCACAGAGGCATCTGAGATCGCGTCGAGGTCACCAATTTAGCAGGGTAAGCCTCCAACAACCAAACAGTATATTACAATCCTCTAAGGAAAATGTCTTGGTGCACCCTTTTGTGCGACAAACAAGAGCTTTTTTTGTATACAAAAAGGAAATGGTGACAGGGTATTATAAGTCCTCCGACGCAGAGCTTTCTCTCTTCTTCAAAGCAAATGGCATGTTATAACTGCAAAAATCTTCATCTATTATGCACACGATATGCAGTGTTCATCTCCAACCCACATTGGCTACCACCTATATACATACTACTGATTGCATATGAACCCCCAGTTCATTGGCCACATACTCTTTGACTCCCTGTTGCAATCTTGTAAGCATTGGCATCCCCCTTTGCTCTCCCTGGTACAAATCACAGGCCACGTTGTCCACTACTCCACCCATATCAGCTGCTACTTTGGTAGTTCAAATGGGATTGCCAATCTCCTGGGGGGCGCTGCTGTCCTAAATCAGAGTTTTGGCAGCTCATGACCTCTGCCCTGTCTCCCATGGGTTTGTCAGTCATGACCAGCTGCAGCCTTACTCGTATTAGGACATTCACATTCCTTTCTAACTTCACAAGGCTCTAACAAGATACATTTGTGTGTGTGTTCCCTACCTCGCCTGGAGTGGGGGTGAAATATTCGAGCACGAGGCCTCCTTGTTCTGTGTTCTCACCATGCCCTGCGAGGACCCATTCCTAACTTTGTATATGGTGACACTTCTATGTTTCTGGTCATTGGGCAGGAACTTGTGCCATGTGTGGTGTACGCATACAGTATATCTAACTTTGTATCCCTGAATTCCTTCTTCTTCATTTTTCTTTATCTTTTTTCATGTTTCTTTCCTTTTCTTGCTGCTGGGTATTAGTGCAATGCCTGGGAAGGGGAACAGTGGTGGCCAGGAAAATACACGTTTTTGGTTACTGTGACTGATGTAGAGGACTGTATTTGGAGAGAGTGTGTAACTACACCTTTTTGGGGAGTGGAGAGTTATGTCTGGCAGGAATATCTGTGCTTGTTGGATGAGAAGTGTGTACCTGTGTGTAAGAGCTTTGAGGACGGGACTCTTACCAATGTACTGCTTATTCCAGAATTCTGGGTGATGGTGTGAATGTTGCCGTTAATATCCTGTTATTTGCAATGCTGCCATACAGCACCAGCCCCTTAAAACCCCAGAAAATGGGATGCATGTGGACCCCATGCCCGTCCTGCAAACCCATTTTTTTCTGGATCTCCCCATTTTGATTTGTATCCTTCCCCACATTCTTATGGTGAGTACATGCACTCCCTTTTCATGTCAAGGACTCTGACAGTACAAACAACTGTCTGATGCTGGTAGAGAGGATGCTACTGAAACAAGAAGGACTGCATTGTTTATATTATTAAAGTAGCTCCATCGGATGGACGTCTGTTAAAGATACTTTATGTAACCAGCAAGCCTGTGTTTCAAGTCCCGTTCGCGAAGTCCGTCTGAGGGCCATTAATGACTACCATAGATTATAGCAGTGATGCTGCTCATGATGAACGCCCGCCCTCCCACTCCCTGTTGTTAGCTCCCCACTCCTTTGTTTATCTGCTTCCCTCACCATGTTCTTCCCTTAAGATTGCAAAGCGCTCTGTTGCTAGTTCTGGGCACAGTAAGCCTTTATGGACAATTAGTGGCAGCACTATGTTATGCTGCCTACAGCCACTCGCTCGAATGCAGCGTCCACTACCACGGTCACTCGCATTTTGCCTGCAACTGTGCAGCACGAATTGTGTGGATTGCGTTCTTCTCGGTTATGCTCACACCGGAAATATATGTTTTTTCTCTGCTAAGAGACAAGTCACCAAATAGCTTCCACATTCGACGTCTTACCTTGTGCACTTTTTATGCAATGCACCCTCTTCTATTTCGCCAGTTTTTGGTTTCTTTAACAGAAATGTCCGTGTAAGTACGAATCAAATTTTTGACACTTCAATGCTAACTGTACACATAGATTTAAGATCCTGGCCAACATCTTAAAATCTCTCACAGTTGCGTGCACTGATCTCTGTCGGTATTAAACCAGGCGTTACGTGAAGCATGTTTGTTTATTGTGCAGTCATAAGGGCAGGTCCCCATTTTTAACTAAGGCACTGGTGCAACCCAGGCTGTCGAAGTGTGCTCCAATGTTGATACACAGCAAATGCTCCTCCCTGCTGAAAAAATAACGTGCATTATAATGAAGACATGGGTGTGTTGTCCATTCTTTCATGTGTTGGGCGTCTCTTACTCTCTACACGTATTATTTGACGTCTATTGCTCAGATTCTAAGGGCCCGATTCATGGAATCTTTTGCATGGTTCAAAGTGACTTTGGACTGGTGAAACACATCCTGATTTTTGCATGGTTCAAAATGACTTTGCACTGCAAAAATCCACTTTGCACAGTCCCATGAATCAGGGTTTGTGTCAGCAATGCAACGTCATTTTTCACCTTGCAAAAATGCCATGAATCGTGTTGTTGCATTATGGTCTTAACATCAGACACTGAAAACCTTTAGATTCTTAACAGATATTTGTATACTTCAATTGAATAAATGATCAAAATAATCGACAAACTGTGACCCCCCCTTTCTATGTTAGTGATTGCTCTAAAAAATCAGCAATTAAAGTATAATTTCCCATGTATTTGCACATACTAGGAACCATCATTAGTGGCTACAAAAGACATGTTGGCAGTGCAAAGTCACTTTGTACCAGTGAAAAGTCTTTGCACCGCACAAAACATTCCATGAATCAGGCCCAGAGTGTATTTCGCAATTGTCCAAAAGTGACTCAGCTCAAGAAACCACAGCTGGTTGCCTTGCTCCTTGCCAACTGCTGTCCTGTCATTACGTTCCCTAAACAATTAAAAACCGGGTTGGTTGTGCACTGGCCGAATGTATTTAAGATGACGTAATTCTTCCAAATGAATAAACATGTTTGATTTCGCCTCTACCACTGAAAACAATATGATTAAGGATCTGATATCATTTAGCATATTCTAGGTGAGTAACAACCTCATGCTATTGTATTCCTCTGCTGCATCCTACACATTTCATGAACAGAGACTGATGTCGACCTTTGAACTTTTAATGTACTTTCTAGTTCCTGCCCTAGTGTGGTTTCAATCCTTCCTAGGCAAAAACACTAATTGCTCATGGTCCATGCTTCAGATCCTGAGCTTAAAAAACTGAAACAGTGGATTCCATATTTGGGTACAAATTAGCATCCATATGTTCAGTCTCTACCCTGAGCCATTTGTGAATATTGCTGGAGAGCTGAGGCATTGCAATTCACCACATGTGTTGGACCATGCAATATTAGGACAGCACAGTTCAAAGAATAATTATTCATTAATTCTTTCAGCTTTAACGTGGAAGAATGAATCTCCACCCCTTCTATATGTTTAGTCGCTCGAAATAAACTCCTTCCCCAAAATGTATACAAACTTGGCACATATTGAAGACCTGCAGCTCCATTATTTTGCCAAGTCTCTCTCGTCATAGGCCACATTTCTTGGCTTCATATTGCACTCCTGCTGCCCATGAATGCAACATCATCCATTGTGCGACATATGTTAATTTGCACCCCTAAGCCCAACAACTTCCTCCTGAAACCGAGTCATCACAGAACTCAACAGGCGTCCTCCTGATGCCAGAATTTAGTTTAAATGAGCTTTTCCGACCACAAACGACCTGTATGTAAAAAAATAAAAGCGTACCTTTTCACTCTATTGATCATCGTATGTGGTTTGATGATTTTTATTTTTTCGAAGTCTTTTATATTCTTTTTACACTAAAGAACTAAGCATGGTCTCAACCACTCCTTTTCAGAAGTGGTAAAGCTGAAACTCTCACTTCCCAGAGCTGCAAATTCATCCTTATCTTATATCCATAGGTAGGAACATAAACAAATTTCCATTCTCTCGTTTCTTGAAAGACCAATACCATGTGCGGCTCGTCCATAATGGGTGAGGGGGCCCACACCCACCAGAACCCTCAACCATTATTAGAGGAGCCCTTCCAGCCTAGGTGTGAATCCTCAACTGCTTGTTGCAGCCAAGGGAACACTCCTGTGCTGGCTTGAACTGTCAAAGTACAATATGGTTTCCATTTGATTGTTCTGTTCCCCAGCCTTGCGTGCCCAAATAGCCATGCAAGGCGAGTGGCGGTTTGCTTCCTCAGCCTTGCATGGCATATTGGGGATGCTGGCTGGGGAAGTGAACTGAATGCTTGCATGTTCATTGCGGTGCTCCTACCCCTCCTGGCACATACAAACTGAGCAGAGAGCTGGGGTCCAGGGCCGGTCTTTGTGTCAGGCAGTGCAGGCAGCTGCCTGACGTCTCAGCCTCTAGAGGGCGCTGCACCAGCAGTCCGACCAGAGTCCATCAACTAAGTATCTCATAAAAAAATAACGTCTGTGAAAATATTCATTAAAACTATTTGTCACTCACTAGTTGTGTACATTTTTATTGGTTGACACTCCGCCAGACCCAGTCTGACTGAGCGCATGCAGGAGAAGCAGTCTTTGTATTACATTTTTGTGCTCGAGGTGCTCCTGCAAAGCCAGGCACCCTGCACCACCTTGATTTTTATGATGCTAGTAGGGAGCAGCCTCAGGGCAGCAAATAGCAACATGTGTTGCTTTCACTAACGCGGTTTCCCGCCAGCCAGGCCTCAGGCCTAGCCACACAGTGCAATTCTTAACGCATTCACTGCAATGACACACCTTCGCTGCTGTGACCCTGTGTCAGTTGGCGGTGAAAATGCTGAAGGAATCAGGCGGGATCAAGGCCCAGCAAGACTTCAGCAGGTGCCCAGCCAGGAGGAGCCCAGAGCCCAGAAGCCACCTTTGTGCACCGCTGGCTGCCACTGCCAGATTGGCCCAACAGTGTTGATCGTTATAATTGTGGTAAGTAACTGTACCATTAATTTATATCCTTACCGTAAATCTGCAGAACTCCATATGTCTCAGTAAGCGCAGGCATTGAATATTCTACACGTATATTAAAAATCACCCTTGAATTCTTAATTTTTCAGATCTGTCTTACCTGTTTTCGAACTGGGCCTCCAAAATATTCGGCGCTTTGCTTATTTTTCCAAGAAAACCGAAAGCTTGTAGAATCACACAGGAAGGCAGAATTACTGAAGACAGGAACGTGACCCATCAGCGGCATGGCAGCTGTCCAGCTACCAGACCAAGTATCCATCACCATCTCATGTGTCCGTGCATTCATGCATTCACCCATCCATTCATTCTACGGTTTACTTCTTGATCCACGGCACTGCCCACATGTCAGTGCATTGTGCATGCACAATCATCTTCACATGAAGCTGCTCACCCATCGTGGACTATACACACCACACATTCATTAACCATCTAGCACTCACCCAGCAATACATGCAGCAATTCCGCTATCTGCATAGCCAGCCTTCTATCATTAGATGAACGGATCGGATGCACCTGCAGGCTGCATCCATCTCTCATGGATGTCTCCGATCTATTTCCGAGCCTACTCTTATGTTCCCACTTCTGGCTAACATACACCCATGCATGCGCTCACCCGTGCAGGCCCCTGCATTGATCTATGCATCTCTAGGTTATAATGTTTACATTTGGGCAGGAAGCTGCCATCTTCCCAGTGCCCCCAACTGCTGTCTTGTTTTGAGGTGTTGTAAGTAGGGCCTACTCTTGTGCCTGTCACTAGTGTGTGGACTGGAAATCCATGCTCCCTACCCTGGCGCGGGCATTGGTGGCCCAGAAAAAGGGATGTTGCCATTATGTCCTAGCACCCACTGAATAGCCCTCCTTCGGTGCTCTAAACGTAGGTGTTTATGTTGTGCTATATAAGGCACTCATTTGACCAGTCTCTGGCAGGAGCAAAACCACCCTGAGCTATTTTGCCTGCTCGTGGTGCTCCCTGTTGTCCTTCAGGCCCAGGGCCACTCCATCCAGACCTTAGGCGCAGCGGCAGCTGCTGTCTCCAGATGTGCCCCCTGGAGTGCTGCACCCGTAGGGGTGCTGCACAGACTGTAGGGTACGCAGGATGCAGTTGTCCTCGTGCAGCGCCGGGAAGAGTCAGACCTCTGGTTTTGTGTGTGTGCAGATGGGGTCAGTGGGGTAGCAGGTGCGTGGGAAGCATTTTGGTTATATCCGATGGGGAGGGTGCACTGTGTGTGCACACCTGATTTCATATGTGCACATGGTGGGTTCACAGGGAACTGAGTTATCTCCCGTCCTCTCTGGAGGCCTGTCCACTCTGTCTCCTTTGTGGGCCCCCAGGTAGTTACACAGCAGGAAAGGATTACCTACAATTCAGCAGTGTTGAAAATGAGTGCATATAACGATTGCAGTTTGATGAAGCTTGCTTTATTATTTTGAGCATTACTTTGCAAAAACGTAATGGCCATTTTCACTGTCGTTTCTGCACATTTTTAGATTTCCCCCCTCATTTTTTCACTGCCATTTACATATTTCCACAGATTTTCTCATATTATTCGACACAATTGGACAGCCTCTAGTAACTTGAGTGTATGAGGAATAAATATTTGCTGCATACAAGTCTGGCATGTGCCAGGAGTGACTCATTTCATTTTGCACAAAACTTTCCTCCATCTCACTTGATCTCCCTATCCCAAATCCATCTGGTTCAACATATGGAAGGACAGTCACATATTCCTTTATACTCTACTGTGGGTGGGCACACCCATCCCAAAACTCCTTTAGAGGTTCTATTCATTTTTACACAGCAGCACCGCCAGACAAAGATTGCCTAATGATTGTTTGGGATGTCCTACCTCCTGGGGGGCAGCGAGGGAATCTTAACATATTGCACTGCAAAACACACCTAAGGTAGTATGCACTTAAAGATATATTGGAGTGGCTGTGCAGTGAAGTAGCAACACGTGGGACAGATGCAAATTAGAGAAGGAGGGAAAGGATAGGGATAGGTGGGCGTAGGAAGGGAGGAGGATAGGATGGAATGGTATGGGGAACACAGACATGTTAGAGCTGTGTGATGTCAGGGGATGGAAATGGTGTGTCTGTTTGGATGTGAGCAGTTATGGGGCTGGAGAAATGTGAAAGGTATGGGGATGGGTAGTTTTGGGAAAGTGTCAACAGACCCCACCAGGGAGCTGCTGTGCAAGAAAGGTTGTGAGATATAGGATGGAAGATAGTGCTCACGACGAATACATTAAGCAAAGGTTGTGGTGGTGTGTTTGGGAGAGGAGATCAGGCATACAATAACATATGCTTTTGAAATCTCTATTGTATTTGTTGCATTCGTATTCCATCTAGTTCTTTATCAAGTGCCCTGTTTACAACATTTGTAACATACCCATTTTTTGGTTGTCATTTTTGGGTGTCGGGAGGAGGTTGTGGGTTTAGGGGCGCCAACAATGCTTTTCGCCTGGGGTGCAATCTGGTGTAAGACCGGCCCTGCGCATCGTCAGTGCTTCAGCTCATGAGCCAGCACATGAGCAGAAACCAGAAAATGCTCTGCTTGCAGGTTTCTGTTCATGTTGTGCAGGAGCTGGAGGCTCTCCAAACCAGGAAATGCTCTGCTTGCTTGTTTTTTGTTCATGCTGTGCAGGAGCTGGAGGCTCTCTGGAGGTTGCGGCAGAGCTCAATTCAGCCCGCAGCTGCATGCAGGTGCAATTTTATCTTTATTTGTAGTGTATTCTAATGTGTGCATGAATGAGTGACTGTATAGAGTATGGATGCACCTGCAAATCAGTGAATGCTGTGTGTGAATGTGTATGCACATGCGGGGTGTGCGGTACTGGGGAGCAGGTGGTAGTGCCCAGTATAAAATCATCATTTTTTCTTTAATCAACTGGTGGTTGATAAAATAAAGGATGATGTGTTAATAAGTGGCTAGACTGGCATTTTGGGGCAGCCTGTCTAGCCATTTATTACTGTGGCATGACATTTCTTACTAGATAGCTATGATCAAGCAAGTATGTTAAGTGTTATTGCTTGGCTAGAGTGGCCTTTTGGGGCAGCTAGTCTAGCAATTTCTTACTGTGGCGACCTTTTATACTGCATAGCTTTGATAAAGCATGATATGTATAACTTTTGGGCTAGATTGGCATTTTAGGGCCACCCTTTCTTACTGTGACATTGTTTTTATTTCAGGCATACAATAGCATATGCTTTTGAAATTTCTATTGTATTTGTTGCATTTGTATTCCATCTAGTTCTTTATCAAGTGCCCTGTTTACAACATTTGTAACATACCCATTTTTTGGTTGTCATTTTTGGGTGTCGGGAGGAGGTTGTGGGTTTAGGGGCGCCAACAATGCTTTTCGCCTGGGGTGCAATCTGGTGTAAGACCAGCCCTGCACATCGTCAGTGCTTCAGCTCATGAGCCAGCACATGAGCAGAAACCAGGAAATGCTCTGCTTGCAGGTTTCTGTTCATGTTGTGCAGGAGCTCTCCAAACCAGGAAATGCTCTGCTTGCTGGTTTTTTGTTCATGCTGTGCAGGAGCTGGAGGCTCTCTGGAGGTTGCGGCAGAGCTCAATTCAGCCCGCAGCTGCATGCAGGTGCAATTTTATCTTTATTTGTAGTGTATTCTAATGTGTGCATGAATGAGTGACTGTATAGAGTATGGATGCACCTGCAAATCAGTGAATGCTGTGTGTGAATGTGTATGCACATACAGGGTGTGCGGTACTGGGGAGCAGGTGGTAGTGCCCAGTATAAAATCATCATCTTTTCTTTAATCAACTGGTGGTTGATAAAATAAAGGATGATGTGTTAATAAGTGGCTAGACTGGCATTTTGGGGCAGCCTGTCTAGCCATTTATTACTGTGGCATGACATTTCTTACTAGATAGCTATGATCAAGCAAGTATGTTAAGTGTTATTGCTTGGCTAGAGTGGCCTTTTGGGGCAGCTAGTGTAGCAATTTCTTACTGTGGCGACCTTTTTTACTGCATAGCTTTGATAAACCATGATATGTATAACTTTTGGGCTAGATTGGCATTTTAGGGCCATCCTTTCTTACTGTGACATTGTTTTTTTTTCTGGGCATCTACGATAAAGCAAGCCTGATATGTGTTACTTGGCTACATTGGCATTTTGAGCAGCCATTCTAGCCCTTTCTTATTGTGGCATGTTTTTTTAAAAATTATTATTCTTGCTATCTATGAGAAGCAAGCATTTTAAATGTTATTATGTGTCTCGACTGAACCTCTTTGTGCAGCTAGTAACGATATGTTTTTCTTTTTGTGTCATGTCATTTTAAATGGCAAAGCCAGCCGGAATGTATTCTTTTGTGGGTATACTTGCATTAGCTCTTTTTTAGCTAACCGTAAGTCAAGAATATTTTGGGGCAACAGAATGTCAGAGTCGACGTTAATTACATGTGGAGTGTCCCAAGGTTCGTGCCTTTCACCAGCACTTTTTAATGTTTACATTCGACTGTTGTGCGATCTTTTGGAGAATTTAGGAACAGAGTTCACAAATGATGCTGATGATACTCAGCTTCTGATGGAATAGAGCAGCAACTATAACAGTGATGTGAAGAGGATTTCTAGCATCTACATATCCATACGAACATGGATGTCGACAATTTGGGTGTACCTCAACAGCTGAAAGAAAGAAAAAGCTTCTAACATTTGGCTCTCCGCAAATTAGACCTAAATTGAATCCTTGGTATGCAAGCTTTCCGATAGAAGATCATGACATTAAGGTATTGGACAAAGTGAAAACCTTGGGGTTATTTTTGAGTCCTCACTTGGTGCAGATACACATGTAAACAAAACAGTCAAGAAAACACAAAATCATAGGCGGCTTCTTGTATGTTTCGCCAAATAAATGTGAAATACTCGTGAGGGTGATGATCATGCCAAGAATAGACTATTGTAATGCCCTCCTGAGTGGTGCAAATAAAATTTGATTTAGTAAACTTCAAATTTTGCAGAATGGTGCAGTTAACAACATTAGGAATGTACCCAAGAGAGAGAATATCTCTGTGAATAGAAGGGATCTTCATTGGCTCCTAGTAGCAGCATGCATCTGTTTTAAAGTGAACACTGTCACCCACAAATGTCTCTATTGGTCTGCCCCCTCGTACCCTAGAGAGGGACTAGTTAAATATACTATGGTAAAACCACACAGTCATGTAACTCTATGCATTTGTCTTGCTCTAGAGTCAAGCGTGCGAGAGGCGGTGGCCGCTCCTTTCCGGTTCAAGCAACAATAGCCTGAAATATATTACCAGCTGAACTATGTAAGGAAGAGAATAGACTCACCTTTCATAAACGCCTTTCAACTTTTTTGTTTAGGGAGAAGGAGGAAATAAGAATGTCCTATTTGTTTCTAGTCTATTAGGATTGTTTATGTCTTTGTGTGTGCCCTGATGCCTACGAGCTGTGGCGCGTGATGAATAAATAAAGAAATACTGCCAAATATCGCAATGTGCAAAGCAAACATGAGTATGTTCTTATATAGGAATTCTGGCATAATATTATGGTTCTGCAAGCATAGAAATATATGGGCACAGACAGTGTGAAAATGTTTTATTCTGGCATACATTGTGGGTGAAGGCATCATGAAAATGCATTGGTAAATGCTCCCGTGCACTGTTGATGACTTGCAGTTAGTGAATTTGTGGATTGGAGTTACCCAATAAACCAATTGCAAATTATTTGACTTGTTACCCAGTTTTTCACAGAAGGTTTGTGTAAAATGCACATTTTTAACCCAATGGCAACACAAATTCTGGCGGAAACCCCCTCACATTTCCCGACACCTCCTTGTTGGTCCCATTTGGACTTTCAACCAATCAAATGTGCATTTGTATGTCTGTTTACCATTGTTTGAACTCTCGTCATTCGTGCCTCTCCTAACCAATCCTATTTACCCATTCTGTTCCATGAAAACCAACTAATTTTAGGCTTTTTTTTTTTCTTTAAAAAAAAAAATGAGTTATTGTACTCTGCAAAGAACTCCAAGACATTTTCGGGCTAGAGGTGCATTAAAGAAGACTACTAATCAAAATAATACTTTAAAATATATTTTTTGTTTGGCAACTTCAAGACATGCATTAGTGAAACCGAAATAAAGATGAGCTGTTTACAACTCTCCTTAAAATGTAAAGGTGTCTATGGACAAACCGTGGACATTGGCGGGGCTGTAAGTTTGATTGTTTAGGGACACGGACCGTGTTGTAGATGGTAAACACTCATTTGATTAGCATCCACTAAATAACTAGGTAGCTGCCTGCAATTATGATGCACTTATGTGGATTTAAAAACCACTCCCTTAAAGTTTCTGTTTAAAACTAGGCCCACGCCGGTAGTGGCAAGCTATTATTAGTATCAGTTTGTTTGTCATGGCCTAGATATTGTGAGTTTTTTGGCCACCATCATTTTCCCAAAGCTAATTAAGTATATTATTAAATATAAATTGGTGCACTTGCTCATAAGTAGACCACGTGTTAGCAATATAAGCTGCAAGGACAAAGAGAAAAAATCAAATTGCCCCTCACACTTCAGTTTCACTCATACCGAACAGTTTTGGTTCCCACAGGGGCAGACAGAGAACAGCGCCTAATTAAAATTCCTGGCAGTGTGTTTGGTAGAGAGAACAGAGAAAGAGAGAGAGAGAGAGAGAGAGAGAGAGAGAGAGAGAGAGAGAGAGAGAGAGAGAGAGAGAAAATAACACAAAACACACAAACACGCACACATGAAAGAGCATAGACACCACAAAAAATGTATTATAGCAAACATGCTCAGAAATAGGGATTGCCTCACCGGGACCAACCTTTGTGTGGTGAACTCAAGAGATGCTCGTATGTATAATTTATTTAGAGTGTATGTGTTTGCGTGTCCCTGTGTGTGTGCTTGTTTATGTGAGTTTCAGTGAAAAGGTCAGTGCTACTTTTTGTGTCTGTAAACACATATTTACATACTGGAAAGTCTGATGCATGTAAGGTCAGGTAAAAGACTGAAGCGTAGAGCCATTTTGGGAAGGAACAGGCACAGGCTACCTTCGACTGGGAAAACCCCCAAAATGGCCGTTGCACATTGGATCATGAAAGGCAAGGGGTGTTTCGAATAAAAGAAGAAGCCCACCAGAATGAAAGTTTCCTGATGAGTAGCTTATACAGAGTTTTGTTAGGTAAAGAAGTAGGGTAATATTTCACGTGACGAAAATAAAGTATGCATGTGATAGAAGCGGGAGAAAAGGATCACTGAAAATGGGGATAAACAGTCAGAGCCAGGGAACAATTGTTTACAAGGCCAGCCAGAAAAAGGGAAAATGTACAAGAATCTCTGTAAATTCATAGGGGTGGGTTGGGTTAAAAACAGGATTTCTCTCTAATAGAAAGGGGTGATCAGGAAACATTTTGTTAGAATTACATAAAAACCGTATTGTCAGTTGCACAAGGGAGCACATGAATTGGATGGATGAGTGCCTTGGAAACCGGTGTGGCCCTGGAATTGTTTTCAAAGTGGCCGCCAATTACATGGTGTGAGACAACATAGCTGTTATCAAATACTCAGATAAACATGAGCACATTTATCTTGGCCTTATTCTCAAGTACAGTATTCATAAGCGACCTCCCTCTTGGCAGACCCTCTCAACCGTTGCTCGTGGAATTTCCACTTCCACCACATTCCACCCAAAGATTCCATCCTTCACCCAGCTGTGATGTCATTCAGCCGACCCTGATTAAAATGGCACATAGTCTGAGCATAGTCCTATGCTCACCTAACACCTCCCTTCCTTCAGCTGAACATTTCCAACACACCTCTCCTTCACCAAAGCCATCCTTTCTTTACTCCATACTCTTCCACATTTAACCAAGAAGGAAGCACCCAGATCTTTGACCACCTCGATTTTCTCTGAAAATCTCAACTCACTGTTATTCACTATGACTGGCAATTTAATTTGTAATCACCTGCATTCACTTGTATCTTTCTCGATGACCTCTTATCATCAAATCTTACTTTGCTCTTCATTTCACTCTGCAAAAGTCTATCCCACACTTTGTTCACATCAACACCTCCACATATCGATCTTCCCATTCAACCAGGACACAAATGAAAGTTGGGTTTCCTGCCCCTCAACAATTCAAACGGCGATACCCTGTAGAGGTAGAGAAGGAGCTAAGTACCCCCACCTCAATCATCTGGCACGCAGCACATGTATGTTGGATCCCAGAGTGGGAACCGTGCAGTTCTTGTAAAGGTACCGATGCCTAGAAAAACCTGGGAGGCAAGATTCCCATTGAGGAAACCATACCTGAATACGTGACAATATGACGGTCATCTGAATGCAATCCCTGAAGAAGCAGAGAAAATGAATGATGAAGAAAAATGGTCATGTCGTCATCACCAGTGACGTCATAACAAAGTAATGCTGATGAATAGAGAAGAGATGCAGGGACTAAAGCATGCAGACAAGTCTGTAAGACATCAAGAAAGTATTGAGCCAGAAGACATCTTGGTATCAAGATGATGAAACTTATGCTGCAGTCATAAGGGAGAGATGTAGCTATTTTATACCTATAAACATGCAAAGAAACACAAGTAGATGAAGTATTCTTAAAAGGCTAGCTCCATAGTGAATACATTGCGGCATGCGCCTACAGATACATACATATATTTATTTATTTATTGGTTGTTTATAGTTCATAGAACGTAAACAACTTACAGGCCGATTCATGGAATTAATGTGCGCCGAAAATTCCTGCGCAAGCGTGCGAAACTGTGCGAATTGCAGTGCAAGTGCGAAAATCGCAGTGTAAGTGCGAAAATCGCAGCGAAACCCGCGCACATCGATTCATGGAAGTATGTGCGCGAGTAAAATCTGGGATGTGTGCTGAAAATCTGCGTGGCGCACGCCGGCGCACAGGTCATCTAATGGCGTGCGCTACGGCCACCGCAAAAGTGCACATAGCGCGGCGCACATAACAAAAGTAGGCGTAACACGGGGCATGACACGCGGAATGGGGAACAACTTGTGAAAATGTGGGCGTCACGGGGGAAGTACAGGAGGCAAGTGCGCGGAACGCCCACACGCTCGCCTACAGCACATATTCATGGAATCGAATAGGGAAAAACAGCGCACGGGCAAAGACACGCACAGGCCTAAACACGTCCGCCACACGAAGGCAGGCGGTAGCGTCCCTGCGCATGAAAAAAATGTGCGCCAAAATGTGCGCTAACAAAAAGCACGTATATACAGCTCTGATGAATGTCCCATACTGTGGCCCGCTAGGACAAATGACATGCAAAGGGGTACGTGACAAACACTGACACCCGCTGTGTCAAAAATAGCGTGTGCGTGTATTTCGGGGGTGCGCAGAAAGTTTCACACGCGATTGGCCTTGGGCGAGCAGGGTACGTGTATTTCTGGGGTTCGCGTGAAGTTTCACAAGCGATTGGCCTGGGTACATGTAAATCTGGGGCTCGCGGGAAGTTTCACACGCGATAGGCCCTGTGCGAGTGGGGTGCGTGTATTTCTGGGGTTCGCGTGAAGTTTCACAAGCATTGGCCTGGGTACGTGTAAATCTGGGGTTCGAGGGAAGTTTCACACGCGATAGGCCCTGTGCGAGTGGGGTGCGTGTATTCCTGGGGTTCGCGTGAAGTTTCACATGCGATTGACCTGGGTACGTTTCTCTGGGATTCGCGGGAAGTCTCACACGCGATTTCAGCAGGGTACGTGTATTTCAGGGGTGCCGTGGAGCAGGCCCCCACTCATGTCCCCCAGCACCCCCACCCCCCAGCACTGAGGGACACCTGCCAGCAGGCCACCACTCATGTCCCCCAGCACCCCCACCACCCAGCAGTGCAGGGCACATGCCAGCAGGCCCCCACTCATGTCCCCCAGCACCCCCACCCCCCAGCAGTGAGGGGCACCTGCCAGCAGGCCCCCACTCATGTCTCCCAGCACCCCCACCTCCCAGCAGTGCAGGGCACCAGCCAGCAGGCCCCCACTCATGTCCCCCAGCAGCCCCACCCCCCAGCACTGAGGGGTACCTGCCAGCAGGCCCCCACTCATGTCCCCCAGCACCCCCACCCCCCAGCAGTGCAGGGCACCTGCCAGCAGGCCCCCACTCATGTCCCACTCATGTCCCCTTGCACCCCCACCCCGCAGCACTGAGGGGCACCTGCCAGCAGGCCCCCACTCATGTCCCCCAGCACCCCCACCCCCCAGCAGTGAGGGGCACCTGCCAGCAGGCCCCCACTCATGTCCCCCAGCACCCCCACCTCCCAGCAGTGCAGGGCACCAGCCAGCAGGCCCCCACTCATGTCCCCCAGCACCCCCACCCCCCAGCACTGAGGGGTACCTGCCAGCAGGCCCCCACTCATGTCCCCTAGCACCCCCACCCCCCAGCAGTGCAGGGCACCTGCCAGCAGGCCCCCACTCATGTCCCACTCATGTCCCCTTGCACCCCCACCCCCCAGCACTGAGGGGCACCTGCCAGCAGGCCCCCACTCATGTCCCCCACCATCCCCACCCCCCAGCAGTGCAGGGCACCTGCCAGCAGGCTCCCACTCATATCCCCCAGCACCCCCAACCCCAGCAGTGAGGGGCACCTGCCAGCAGGTCCCCACTCATGTCCCCCAGCACCCCCACCCCCCAGCAGTGCACGACACCTGCCAGCAGGCCCCCACTCATGTCCCACTCATGTCCCCTTGGACCCCCACCCCCCAGCACTGAGGGGCACCTGCCAGCAGGCCCCCACTCATGTCCCATTGCACCCCCACCCCCCAGCACTGAGGGGCACCTGCCAACCGGCCCCCACTCATGTCCCACTCATGTCCCCTTGCACACCCACCCCCCAGCAGTGCAGGGCACCTGCCAGCAGGCCCCCATTCATTTCCCCTTGCACCCCCACCACCCAGCACTGAGGTGCACCTGCCAACAGGCCCCCACTCATGTCCCCTTGCACCCCCACCCCCCGCACTGAGGGGCACCTGCCAGCAGGCCCCCACTCATGTCCCCTTGCACCCCCACCCGCCAGGAAGTGCAGGACACCTGCCAGCAGGCCCCCACTCATGTCCCACTCATGTCCCCTTGCACCCCCACCCCCCAGCAGTGCAGGGCCCCTGCCAGCAGGCCCCCACTCATGTTCCATTGCGCCCCCACCCCCCAGCAGTGCAGGGCACCTGCCAGCAGGCCCCCACTCATGTCCCACTCATGTCCCCTTGCACCCCCACCCCCAGCAGTGAAATGGCGATCTCATGACACCAACCAAAAGTCAACTTTGTACATCAACACATGTCCGCCACACAAAGGCAGGCGGTAGCGTCCCTGCGCTAACAAAAAACCCGTATATACAGCTCTGATGAATGTCCCATACTGTGGCCCTCTAGGACAAATGACATGCAAAGGGGTACGCGACAAACACGGACACCCGCTGTGTCAAAAATAGCGTGTATTGCGGGGGTGCGCGGGAAGTTTCTCACACGATTGTGCCTGGGCGAGCGGGTTACGTGTACTTCAGGGGCTCGCAGGAAGTTTTACACGCGATTGTGCCTGGGTGAGCGGGGTACGTGTACTTCAGAGGCTCGCGGGAAGTTTTACACGCGATTGTGCCTGGGTGAGCGGGGTACGTGTACTTCAGGGGCTCGCTGGAAGTTTTACACGCGATTGGGCCTGAGCGAGCGGGGTACGTGTATTACTGGGGTGGACGGGGAAGTACAGGAGGCAAATGCGCGGAACGCCCACACGCACGCGCCAAAAAAGACGCGCTAATCCAGAAACACGTAGGCCAGCAGGAAGCAGGCGTACGTGGACCCGCCCAGCATAAAAGTGCACGCAAACAACAAGCAAGCTCAGACGCCAGGATGAACATACCGTTCCTAGCAGCAGTGGTCGTGGGATACTGCAGGAGGAGGAGGAGGATAGTCAGGCCCAGAATGTTCACACCCAGAACCAGCCTTTTTAGCATGCCTGATGACCAGGTGTATGGGAGGTACAGGTTTCCACCTCACATAATACTCGACCTGGTCAGTGAGTGGGAGGATGACCTCACATCACCCACCCTCTTCTCCCAAGCACTCAGCCCCCTGGAGAAGGTCCTCAATGTACTGCACTTTTTGGCCACCGGATCATTTCAGCGGACACGTGCCATAGTGGGGGGGGTGTAACAGGCCACGCAGTCACGCTGCCTACACCAGGTCTTGGCCATCATGACTGCACGCCCATCAGTCCGCAGGCACATATACCTGCCCAGAACACCTGCAGAAAGGCAGGCTGCCGTCCAGGATTTCTACGGGGTGGCACAATTCCCCAAAGTCCTAGGTGCCATTGATTGCACCCATGTGGCTCTACGTAACCCCAGGGCATCAGAACACATCTATAGAAACCACAAGCATTGGCATTCCATCAACGTCCAGGTAGTATGTGATGCCAAGGGAATCATCACCTCAGTATATGCCAACTATCCAGGGTCCACCCATGACAGTTTCATTTACAGAATGTCAACCCTAAACCGGGACCTAGAAGCTGGGCGACATGGCGATACATGGCTACTCGGTGAGTATAAATGCCACAGCACATGCATGCATGCCAGATACTGAGTAATGTCACAACCCTACTAATGATACCCATCACCACCTCCCCAGGGGGCAGTGCCTACCCTCTGAGCACCCACATGATGGCCCCAATTCGGAACCCCATAACGCCACCCAAGGTAAGATACAACACAGCCCATATTGCAACCCGGGGCATAGTGGAGCGCACATTTGGAGTGCTCAAGTGACGCTTTCGCTCCCTTGACCGTTCTGGCGGGCAGCTGTTATACGCTCCCCCAGTAGTGTGCAGGATCATAGTGGCAGCATGTGTCCTGCACAACGTTGCAACACGCCAAGGCCTGCCAGTGGACATGGTGGTGCCCCCACATCCCCAACCACATGCACGCCCGCTGCACATGGGAGGAGAAGGGCACGGGGTGAGGCAGCCCGAACGCAGCTTGTGGCTAATTACTTCACTTAGAATCACACCCCTGTGGAGTGCACACAGCCCTGCCACATACCAGCTGACAATTGATGATGACACAAGGGACAGTGAACTGTCACAACCATACCAGCCTGAGATTGGTCACCTGGAAGTGTCACAATGTGTACATCCCTACCTACAGAAACACCACCAATGCTGTGTCATCAAAAGACACATATGCTGCTAAATGCATTACCCCCTTGCAAAATACAACATGAGAACAGTGCCATGTCACCCAACCCCTCCCTAGCACCACCACCCAACACATCATGGCATGTCATGCTATGTGAGAGCAAACAAAGCAATCCCGAAAACCTGACACAAGTGTCACAAAGTACAGTGTCCCTAATGGAAACTGGCCACACTCAATATGCTCCCAGTAATGTTGAACTAATAACACACATGACCAAATACTTACCAAAAATACAATGCAGCTGCACAAGCTCAAACATAACTAAAACATGACAGTACTAAGTTAAAGTAGTCGTAGCCTTACAACCTGAATATGCCACCACATCGCCCCCTTCCAACTGTAGTCTTGCAGGCTTCAAAACTTGTCTGTGTACTGCATACAACATGAACTCCATCTCCAAAGTAGATGGCCTTGTGAAGACATGAGGAATGTACCTGCAAATTCAGAGGGAGACATGGAAGCAGAAGCATACGTAATTCCAACATGCAGTGTACAATACAACAACAATATACACAAGGAATGTCTACACAGTATTGACTACAGACTGCCCACAGAGCTCATCGGAGCCCAACATCACTGTGTACATCACTGTCACTTGGTCACACCCTTTGCAAGCCCGTGGCAACGGGAAGCAGGAGGGGTGTGTGTCTCACGAACCCAAGCATCGAACCCAAACTCAGGACAAGCCTGCATGTGCCCAGCCGGAATACAGTGGATGCCCACGGGAGCCACACAAGGCAACACACTGTTAAAAAATAATCAAAAATCAAAAATCAAAAAAGCAAAAATCAAAAATCAAAAATGGCCATGTGGGGACTGGGAGGTGAGGTGGGGAGGCCACCCAGGAGGTCTGAGGACAGGGTGCGCACCAACAACCGCCTGTGTGGATGTTGGGAAAAAAAAACACCTCCATGGGCTCATGGCCTGCACGGCTATGCCAATGTGGGAGAACTGCTGCTGTCGCTCTGAACACCCTCTGCTGCTGCCACAGGAGGTGGTGGTGCTATGGGAGGCAGCCCACGCAAAGCCCTGGTATGGTCCTCCATGGCAGCAAGCATGCAGGTGTGGAAGATCTCGTTCTGGAGGATTATAGTGCGGAGATCCCCATGCAGCACCTGACGTGATGCCCGGATCTCCTCCCGAGTTGCCTGCATCTCAGCTGAGAGCAAACGTGTGAGCCGCTCCAGCTGCTGTTCTGTCCTCAAGTTAGTGGAAGTCTCAAGGTCAACAAGAGTCTCCCTGAGGTGATTGAGTTCTACCCTCAGGGCTTCCCTGTGGCCCTGGGACTCTATTGAAATTGATTGGCGTAGAGTCTCCAGTGCCCCACATCTGTCCCTATTGGACGCCATCATGTCCTCCCTGTGTGATTGGCAAATGGAGTCTGTTGCCTGCTGTAGTAGCTCCATCTGCCTTTCAGGGAGGACAATGGAAGTGGCCACCCTCTCCATTGCTGGAGCCATCATCTCAATTTATGCTGCCTGTTGGGTTGCCATACCGTAAATGGATTGTTCCCATGCGGTATTGCCTGGTGGCGTACGCCACCGCGTTGGCGGGCACCACACCTGTTTGGGGCAAGGCGATCTGCGCCTTGCTGTGCCGGCACTGCCTGAGGCTGCAGGACTGCATTCCCCCTCTGATCTGCTGGCCCAGGAACAGGATCAGATGTTGTGGAGTGTGACCCTGCACCCGTAACCGCCAAAGGCTGACTAACCAACACTGACATCCCCATAGAGGGTACTACCCCTGGTGCAGGTGGGTTGGACAGAACAGAACCCCTTCCAGAAACACTTACCTGCGACGCCACATAGGTCTCATCATCCGAATCAACACCTGAATAGAGGTCTGGAGAGGTGCACCCAGAGACACCCCTTGACAGAATCGTCTGCAGCAAGATTGGGTTCTCACCCACCACCACACCACGTCCCCCACTGGTGGCCGGTTGTGCCTCAGGTTCCTCCTGGGTCTGAACCATCTCCTCAACCTCACCAGCATCAAGTGCGTCATCCCCTGCAAAAACATGAAAGACAAAAAATGGAAACAGGCATTAGCACCATAGCACACAAATAGGCCTGACAAGCTACAGAACCAGTACATGATTTACACATGTCCCACATGACTATAACCCTCCCATGCATGCAATGTCACAGAGTTGGAAGGGGAGGCAAAAGTCTGACACTGATAACACCAAGATGGAAGAGCAACACATTTGCTGCATGCTGGGTAGCACTGCCATCACACATTGGCCTGTGAGTGGCATGTCCTATACACGTAAATGACACATGCCATCACACAGATGGCATGTACCATAGCCATGGTACATTCTACAAGTACATCCATATGTCAGTGAATGAGTACTGTCACCCATCCATGTGAGATGGACATGAAGAGATGAAAAATGCCACATAGTGTGAAAAGATACGCCATGTGCCACACACTGCAACACATCCAGTGTACAAAAATACAGTGATTGCAGGGCCATGTACACATCAATGGTTGTGCACTTCAACATGACAGGAAACAACTAGCATGTTCCACATTCAAACAGGCCCAAAAACATCATGTGATCAGGACAATACGCATTCAGCCTGAATGGTCAAATCTTTCAAATAACAAGGTGACACATGTGGGCCTATGTGGGGTTCTTCACTGACAGAAGCATGTCACATATGTCACAATAGGGCTGAGGAATGTGTTGCAAAAGTGGGAGAATTGAAACAATAAGCCTGAAAGAACACTGAAAAATACAAACAATGTTGTTGCATGATGCCACCTCAAGGGCAACTGCCGTAATGTTGCGCTAAATTACTACTGTGGGCAGAAGGGATAGTGTCACACCCAAATTCAAGGCCGCAGAATGTTTTGGATGAAGCACATGGGTGACCCATACTACTCAGTCACACACACCCTCACCTGGCACTCAATCAGAACCCGTCACCCAAACAACATACACATGCATTACACACACACGCATGGGCACTCACCGGACAATGTGTCATAATCGGGTAGTTCTCCCAAACCTCGGATCTGTTCCTTTGTAACAAAGGTCCCAGCAACAGACTCATGTTCAGTGAGTTTGTTGTCCTCTTGTGGAGACCCACCGCCAGTCACCAGAGTAGCGGCATGACTTGAGGCCAGCTTGTCCTTTGCTCTGCATTTCAGGTCGTTCCACCGCTTGTAGCAATCATCAGCTGAGCGCCTCACAAATCCAAGGGCACTTATGTGGTTGGCGATGGTCTGCCAGTGTGCTTCACGTTGACCAGGTGTGGTCTTGGACCCTGCAGTCACCGCCATTTCGTGGCTATGTTGCAACACATAGCTCACAAGTGCATTAAGCTCTGCGTCATTAAAGCAAGGCTTCCTTGACGTGCCGGAGTGTGTAGCTGTGCCTGGGGTCTCAGCCTGTTGTGCCAGAGCACCCTTCTTCCTCTTTTTAGAAGGTGGAGCGGAGCCAGAGTGGCTAACGCCGCTCTGGTCAGTAGGGGCCGAATCACCGGTGGTCTGGGTTGTTGGAGTGTGCGAATGCACATTGACCATAGGACTTGGTGCAGGCATTGTCTGAAGTGTGATGTTGGCAGGGGGAACATCAGTATGATGGACCAGGACCGACACTGTCCTGGCTGGGAGAGTCAGAGCTGGAGCGGATGGAGCTGCAGCTGCCCCTGCAGCCTCACCACCCTGCATACTTGGGGCAGCAGATGACATAGCTGCCCCAGATCCACGTGCCTTGGTGACAACTTGCACCGCCACATGTGGCCTAGACTTGCTGACCTGGAAGTCAGCCAGGGAGACATCCTGTGCCAGGTCAGTTGCCACAATGGGCTGTTCCAACAGGGGCTGAGCTGGGATGGTCTCAGCCATGTTTTCCTCAACCATGAGGGGGGGAGCATGGGTGTCCCTGATTGGTCCTCCACACATGGGGGTCTAGGGGCACCCAGCAAATCCTGACCACGTCCCCTACCGCGCCCACCACGTCTACCTTTTGAAGGTCGGCCACCTTTGCCTCCCTTACCGCTTGGTCGCCTCCCAACCATGGCACTGATGTTGTTGTGCGTATGGGAGGAGCAGTAAACTATTGTCCTGGGCAATTGGGGGTCAAAGGGGTAGGGTACTAGATGGAATTCGTACCCTCTAACAAGGCTGTCTGAGACCCCTGGGGGAAGATGACGGGTCACGCAAGCACAGGCAGCCCAAAAACAAAAATAAACATGCACGCAACCCCTCGTAGACCACGTGCGTGGAAAAATGAACCCGCACTACGCTGTGGCACCCAGAAACACAAAAATAAGCGTACACGTGATACACACAGCCTACAATTACCTCTGAAGGGGTACGCGACACACGGGGCAAGCACAGTTGCTAAGTACGTGCGGAACTCAACGTCTGCCTGGAAAAAGAATGTGAAAAATACGCGCGTGTGTGCATTGGCAACACCCCCACCAAAATAAGAATTGTACGCTGTCTGAGGAGACAGGACAAAAGGAGAAGTGAACACTGTTTGAGGAAACAGGTCCAAAAAAAGTAGAAAAATGAAAGCTGTCAGAGGTAACTGGGAGTACGAACTTGAAACGCTGTGAAGTAATCGCGTGTGAACCGACAAGAAGTACAGAATCCACCCACTCGCTCTCCACAAAAAGCACGTGCAATGAAATGGTGTCCTACACGTACCTTTTAAACCGGCCCACACGTACATATCACTTACACGTGTACGTGCCCTTTCCTCCAATTACACGCGCTGACACTCGGACGTGCAGCTTTTCCACGTGTGCTCTGTCATCACGTGCTATGAGGGAAACACCTGCGCGCATCACGTCACAGATGCGCTTACATGCTAAGGGCCTTTGGTCCAATGAAATCGCGTACGTGCGCTGACGCGCTTACGCGCTAAGGGCCTTTCCTCGAATTACACGCTGACGTGCAAGATTTTCACGTGCCAAATCACTCCGTATCAAGCTGGCCACGCGTTCACACACGGAAGACCACGCTCCTGCCCAGAAGGCCGAATTACTGCCCCCCAGAACCCCGAGCACGCTCCCACCTGCCATCTGCTGCTGCCTGATTGCCTGCTGCCCACGTGCCCTGCCATTTACTGCCTGCACGTCAGCCAGGGGTGCTGTTGCTGTGACCACCCCTGCTGGAACCGAAGACTCCCGACTGGGATTCCATTGCTCCACACCCCAGCCCCAGGACCCAGTTGCCCACCCACTCCTGCCTCTGGGGTTGCCATGTCTAGCACTACACCATCTGGTGGCACTGGCAACCCCCAGTCAGAGAGGCAGAGGCCCACCAGCTTCACTGCCACCGAAGTTGGTGTCCTGGTGGAGCAAGTCCTGGGGCAGTATGATGCCCTCTTCGGAAGGTCGCACGCCGACAAGGAAGGACGGACCAGGATCTGGACGGACATCATGACTGCCATCAACGCGGAGGGGGTGGCAGTCCGCGAATTCCATCATGTCAAGAAGCGCTGGTCCAGGACTTCAGGTCCAGGACCCTCAACAAGGCCTGGCGCCTCTTGAAGGCAGCGGATGCTAAGGGGCGCCGGGGCTACCTGTCGGAAGACCAAATGAGGGTCCTGGAATGCGTATGCCCAGCGCTCCACGTCCAGGTCCTTGAGAGGCAGACCCGTCTGGAGTCGAGCGGTAAGTGTACATGCATACTGATTGGAAGCTGTGCGTGTGGTGGTGTGCCAGTAGTGTGCAGGTTGCACATGTGGTTTTGTAGGGCCATGTATGGATGTGTATGTACAGGGCCGTGAGGCTGACACATGCGAGTTCCTTTCCTGTGTGAGACACATGGATGGTGTATTTGTGGGTAAGCATGCAGGCCAAATGCAGATGTGTGAGCACACATGTTTGAATGACTGTGTATGTCAGTTGTCAAGGTTGTGGTGTCACACATGGATGTTGGTTCCAGCTGCATGTATCTGCACTGTGTACATGTGCATGTATGTGTATCTGGCAAGTGTGCAACTGTCATGCAACATGGATTCATGTGAGACTGATATGTAGAAGACTGATTGCCAGATGTGACATGGATGCCGATCGCATCACTGCGACACTTGGTGGAGGCGTACACATGCATGTAAGTGTGGTGACGTGTATGCATGTCTAGTGCACTCCCTGTGTCTCATGTGATGTCTGGCTCACCTTTGCCTGCTCATGCTGTTGTATGTGCATGGATGGTGCTGGCTGTTGTGATATGGCTGTGGAATAGCTCATGTGTGTGATTTGAAATATGTGTTGGGGATTGTGATGCCATGTCTGAAGTTTGACAATGACACTCGTGTGCAACTGTCATGTGTGTATGAGTCCATTGTACAGTGCCCTGATGCCTGTGCCCTATCTCTCCCTGTCTGCAGCGTCGACTGATGAAGAGGGCAGAGAGGGTGCTGTGGAGCACAGCGGCAGGGATCGCACCGCCAGCCGAGACGCAAGGCCCGGCTCCCCTCCCAGGTTGTCATCTCATCGGGGAGTGAGGAGTCCGGTGCCGCGTCCCAGGTCGCAGCCGCCGAGGGGAGGTCCAAGAGGCGGAGGTCGGAGTTGGACTCCTCGGCAGCCGAAGGGGCATCTGAGACCCCACAGGGCCCGACGGAGGAAGGTGGCACGGAGTCATCCAGGTTGGTGGGGGGTTTGGTGGAGGAGGAGGCCGTGCAAGGGACAGAGACGGGGTCTGGAGGTGGGGATTCCACTGGTGCTAGTGGTGCAGTGCAGGGGCAGGGACAGGAGGCAGCACAGGCCACCGCGGAGGTGCCTGTGTGTAATCCTGTCCCCGATCCTGTGACTGCATTATCTTGCACCAGCAGGGATACCTACGTCCAGACTCGTTTTCAGGCAGGGGATGAGCTTACGACAACTGGCCTTCTTCTGCCTGTGGACGTGGCTATCCGGGACCGGGTTGAGCCTGCCCTGGGTGGTGTGGCGTTGCGTCAACGGGCCATGCGAGGCAAAATGCAGTCTTTTTATGGGGAGCCTGCATCTCGTCTCGAATGGCTCGTTGACCACGTCAACCTTCTGGGACAGGTCACCAGGGCCAGATTCCTCCGTTTGCCGGGCTTTGTTCAGACCCCCTCCTCAACTGAACCCCCTATGCGCCAGTCGTACTCCGTGCCCTCTTCCCACCCATGTGTCACCTGGGTGCCCTGTGGAGCTGCCTCTGACCCTGCGGCCAGGCTGGTGGAGGACACATCCCTGGCACAGTCTGGATTCGGATGTCCAGCAGGGGTGGCCACCTCAACAACTGCACCCCAGCTGGAGGAGGATGTGCAGGCAGCAGGAGCGAGGGCACAGGCAGCGGCACAGCAGCAGCAGCAACAAGGTAGGAGCCATGATGGCTCGGGGCCTTCATCATTGGAGGGGCAGGCATCGGCCGGAGGGCAGGAGGACCCTGGACGGGAAGTGTCTTCCGTGAGGCAGCGGTAGGGCCATGCGATAGATGCGGAGCGGCAGAGGGCAGAAGAGGCACGGCTCACGATGGTCAGGGCGGAGAACTCCATGCGTAGGGCCCTGAGGCGGGCCGAGTGCCTCAAGGCCATTCGCGGGGAACTGGAGATCCAGATGTCATCGTCCCTGCGAACCCTCGGGCCCATGGAAGAGGACCGCCTCCGGGACATCGAGCAGGAGTTCGATGATGCCCTGGCCCGGGACATCAACAAGTGAGCCGTTGGACTTGCCCGCTGCCCTTGTAAATAGTTAGTTAGTTAGTATTAGGTTTCCTTTTGTTTTTTCTTTATTGTGGACCGCTTGGACAATGCACCACATTTTTGTATATAGTTTTTTTATTAGGTAGTAGTTTTTGGTAGGTTTCATTTCTTAAATTGGGCTCATGGACCCTGGATTCTTCAATTGTACATAGTTCTACATTGGATTCATCTTTTTAAATATTTTTTTTGTGTTCACCATGGAGCAATGGTTTTTACTTTTTTTTTCCCTTGGATTTGCTTTTTTGGACTGTGACTTTGGACAACATTTCTTTTTGGATTTCTTTTGCTGATGTTTTCTTGTTTTTCATTATTTATCGGACATGGACCATTTCTTTTGTTATTCCCATTGTTGTGTGTTTAATTTGATTTAGGTTCATGTTATCTTTAATATATATTTTTTTATACTTCCATTTGTGGTATTATCTCATTGGTTTCATGCATGTCATGATATGGGATTTGACATTCACTTGCACCCATTGTGTGTGTGTGACGGACATGTGTTCATTTACATACTTGCCATTGGGGTTGTATCATGTAATTGGCATTTCTATGTGGGTGGATGCAATACTTGGGTGGGTCTTTGGCCTGTGGAGGATGGCCATAAGGGCCAGGGATCTAGATTATGATGACGTGTTGGCTGGGGGACATGTGTCCGGGCCTGCTGGCAGGTGCCCTGCACTGCTGGGGGGTGGGGGTGCAAGGGGACAAGAGTGGGGGCCTGCTGGCAGGTGCCCCTGACTGTGTCATGCACCAGCCCTGGAAATTCATGCATAGGTGGAAATACCACTAACATGATTCTGATTGTTCCAGGTTGAAGGTCTAGTGTTTTTCCAACATGGCCGCCGGGAACTATAAACAACGATGCAAACTGGCGCTTAGCGCGTTGTATCGACTTCGTTACGTTCGCTGCCAGTTTCGTTTCCAGAGGCGACTTGCAGTTCAGAGCTCATTCTCTCCCTGTCTCCCTTCTCTGTATGTGTGTCACCTTTATTCCCTCACGTGGGTGTTTACAGGTTAAGGTAAGGTAGCGGTTGGTTCTGTTTCTCTATTCGTTCATACACATAGCGCTAACCTCCCTTTGTGTCTGCCGCTATTTCCCTATAAGTGTCTACATCGGCTATCTCTCTCAGCTTTTTCTCTTTATTTTACCGACGTCCACTGTATCGGAAGTCTTACCTTATTCTAATTCTTTCCCGTTATCGTCTATCTTTTTCTTACCTATTTCTTTCTTTTGTGGAAACTACTGGACTCTGATTTCTATATTCAACCCATCATTAACTCCATCAGAGGAATTGTTGGAGAATTTGTGTACTGTTTCCAAGGACAATTGAAAGATACTCTCAAACAAACACTCAACGCATCTACAGACGGACAGTTACGATCTCTCAGGGTTTTTTGCCTTTGGGCTTTTTCCCAGCACGAAGGGCGTGTTCCTCGGGTTTCCCCAAGATCTGTAAAACATCCAGATCAAGGTGGCCACCGAGGGAGCGCGTCCTTACTTACGTCAGAAAAAGGAGAAGAAGTCAGGAGAAGGCGTAAGAACTAGGAAGAAGACAGAAACATTAAGGTTGGAGGAGATACAAGAAGACCCAGGTGAGGAGGAGAAAGGGGTAGAGGAATCCAGTCTTGACAGTATACAATGCCCAATCAAACCTATGGCGTCTCCGGAACAGATACAGGAGATGTGCAACGCCATACAAGGACTCAGAGTGGAGATGCAAACCCTGCATGCTGAGAACCTTCTACTTCGTCAACAGGCTGCAGCTAGAACAGAGAGTAGAGATGATCTACCACCTATGCCATTCTCATATGGTAAATATGAAGGAAACCCCAAGACAATAAAGGAGTTCCTAGATGCCTGTGCAGTATATTTTTCCTTCAGACCTAGAGCTTTCGAGTCTGAAAGGGCTCGGATAGGATTTATCATTGCTAACTTAGCGGGTAGTGCTCTGGCCTGGGCGACCCCCCTGGTCACTAACCAGGATCCTTTGGTTAATGATTATGCTGTATTCATACAGGGCTTCAAAGACCGTTTTGAACGTCCGGAGGTCCAGTATACCAAATACGAAGCTTTCCTCGATGTAAGGCAGGGAAATCAGGACCTTCAAGCTTACATTGCGCAATTCCAGAGTCTAGCAGTATCCGCTGGTTGGCCAGATACAGCGCAACAAACGATCTTCAGAAGGGGATTGAACGAAGAAATGAAGGACGAATTGGCCCGCGTAGCTCGTCCCAACAGCTTTCGTGAACTAGTTACCCTCTCCCTCCAGATCGAATTTCGGATCCAAGAGAGACGTTTGGAGAGAAGGAGAGGAAGAGGCTATGTCCAAAGGTATAGTCCTCCACAAGGAAGAAGAGAGCGCCCAACCCTAGAGGAACCGATGCAGATAGGATCTACCAGAGGACCCTTAACCAAGATTGAAAGGAAGAGAAGACAAGAACTGAACCTCTGCATGTACTGTGGATCCTCTAGACACAGCCTCAAGGACTGTTCTGAAATTCCCTCCAGAAGACAGGGAAACGACAGACCCCAGGTCTATGCAAGGGAGATCGTGGGGACAACGGCTCAAACCCTTGCAATCTTACCAGATTCAGTCAGGAAGGAATAGAAGACAACCGTTTAATGGTATTTCAGGTCTTGTTTTCCTACAACTTGAAACAGAATATCCCTGTACTAGCCATGCTAGATTGTGGAGCTGCGGGAAATTTCATTGATGTCAACTGGGCCCAAGAAAACCAAATTCCACTCCAGAAAAAGACAACCCCTCTCCCAGTTGAAGGTGTAGATGGACGTCCTTTATCTTCCGGAGTTATTACGATGGAAACGGTTCCTATCTCATTGGGAATGGGACACCACCCGGAGAACCTTAGCTTTGATGTCATCAGAGCGGCACATTTCCCTCTGATACTAGGTATCTCCTGGTTACGACGTCATAACCCCACAATAGATTGGACAGCTAACAAACTCAGCTTTGATTCTGAATATTGCGGAGAACATTGCATGAAGGGACTCCAGGTTGAAGTCCAAGCTAGCATTTCCAAAGGACTATCCAACATTTCTGTTTCCTCTATCCCCGTACAGTACCAGACTTTTTCTAAGGTGTTTGAAGATATAAACCCTAGACTCCTCCCACCTCACCGAAAAGAAGATTGTAGCATAGACCTCAAGGAGGAGGTCTCTCTTCCATTTGGACGGATGTACCCTTTGTCCTTAGCAGAAAAGGCTACTCTGAAAGAGTATCTAGATAACAACTTGGAGAACGGACTGATCCGACCATCAAGGTCTTCAGGAGGAGCATCATTGTTCTTTATATCTAAAAAGGACTCAAAGGAGTTACGCCCATGTATCGATTACAGGAGTTTAAATAGCCTGACTATCCGTGACAGATACCCAATGCCCCTTATTCGAGATATTCTCGAGGCTGTCCGGAATTCCAGAGTATTCACCAAACTCGACCTAAGAGGGGCCTACCATTTGTTAAGGATTAAAAGAGGGGATGAGTGGAAGACTGCATTCAGAACACCAATGGGGTTATTCGAATACTGCGTGATGCCATTTGGATTAGTGAACGCCCCGGCGATATTTCAGAGATTTGTGGACAAGATCTTTGCAGATCTTCTATAAACATCTGTCGTGGTATATCTGGATGATATACTGATCTTTTCACCATCCTTGGAAGAACATCGAATTCAGGTTAATAGGGTTCTACAGAGACTACTAGAGAATCACCTCTTTGCTAAACCAGAGAAGTGCGTCTTCGACGCTTCCGAAGTCTCATACCTCGGATTTATTTTGTCAGCCAATGGGGTACGAATGGATCCTAACAAGATCCGGGCAATAGACCGATGGCCAGATCCTTCTTCTGTTAAGGAAATACAACGCTTCCTTGGTCTGGCAAATTTTTATCGTCGGTTTATTCCTAATTTTTCAGACCTGGTTTTGCCCTTAACCTCACTCCTTAAAAAGGGAGTAGTTTTTCACTGGGATACAGAAGCACAGGAGGCATTCAAGAACCTCAAGAAACACTTCACTTCTGCTCCAGTTTTGTTACAACCTGATCAGACTAAACCATTTGTCCTGGAGACAGACGCCTCCGGAGGTGCCTTGGGGGCAGTATTATTACAAGAGAATCAAGAAGGGGAAGAACACCCCATAGCTTACTACTCCCGCACCTTGACGGGAAGTGAAAGGAATTATTCTGTGCTCGAGAGAGAGAGCTATTAGCTATGCGAGCTGCCTGTCAAGAATGGAGACACCTTTTGCAAGGGGCAGCGCAACAGTTCACGATCCGCACAGATCATAGAAACTTGAAGGTACTCCAACAGATGGAGTGTAGAAATTCAAGACATGCTCGCTGGGCATATTACTTTTCTAATTTCGACTTCCAAATCACCTACATCCCTGGATCTCAGAACAGTGTTGCGGACGCATTATCCCGAAGCTGGGAGAATGAGAAGCCAGAATTACAGAGGGAAAGAATCCTACCGAAGCATCATTTTTATATGATCGCAAATCTTTTTCTACAAGAAGTTCATAGTGGATTGGAAGAATTTACACAAGAAGTAAGAGAAACCTATCAATTGCAAGACATTGACGGATTATGGTTTCGCCAGTCTGCACTATTTCTACCCACCTCAACTCTTCAGAACCAAGCCATCCACTTTTGTCATGATCTACCCTTGGCAGGACATAAGGGGGAAAAGGCAACTTATGAGCTGATATCCAGAAGTTTTTGGTGGCCATCTATGCGAAAAGATATCACCTCCTATGTTTCTACTTGCCCCATCTGTGCTATCAATAAGACACCTCGTCAAAGACCATTAGGACTCTTACATCAAGCCAAGGCACCGACACGTCCTTGGGAAGACCTTTCGATGGATTTTGTAGTAGAGCTACCAACTTCAAATGGTAAAACAGCAATTTTGGTAACGATTGATTCTTACACAAAGCTAGCCCACTTTGTAGCGTTACAAGGAGTACCCTCTGCCTCCGAAACGGCTACCATATTCCTCAAGGAGGTTATAAGACTACACGGCTTACCCCGAACCCTAATTTCGGACAGAGGAACCCAATTTACCTCAAAATTTTGGGACTCCCTTTGTCATCAACTTGGAGTTCAACGAGCTCTCTCCTCGGGGTATCATCCTCAATCAAACGGACAGACGGAGAGACTGAACGCCAATTTAGAACAGTACCTCCGTTGCTATTGCAATAGAGAGCAAGACAACTGGGCTTCTTTGCTACCCATGGCAGAATTTGCCTATAATAACACTTATCATACAGCTATCAAGATGAGTCCCTTCAAATGTACCTACGGGTACCATCCTCATCACTTACCAGGAATCATAGCTCCAAGATCTAAGATATCCACACCAGCCATTGAAGAGATGTTAATGGATCTCAGGGTCTCACACAAAGAAGCATTGCGAGCATTGGAAGACAGTAGGAGGAAGTACAAGGTGTCAGCCGACACCAAAAGAAGCCCCAATCCATTATGGAAACCAGGAGATCGAGTCTGGCTCTCTACTCGATATTTACCTCGTTGGATCCATATGGGTAAATTCGCAGCCAGATTTATAGGTCCATATCGCATTCTATCCAGGATCAATCCAGTTGCATTCAAGTTACAACTACCCAGCGCCTTAAGAAGAATTCATCCGGTCTTTCATTCGTCTCTTCTAAAGGCTCATAAGGACGATCCTTACAAGAGAACAAGAAGAAGCCCGATTACTGCCCCTCCCGAAGAACCAAAAGAGTATGAAGTGGCCAGATTGGTTGATACTCGTTATAGAAGGGGAACTCTTCAATACCTGATTCATTGGAAGGGGTATCCGATTGCTGAAAGAACATGGGAACCCAGATCACATGTACATGCCCCTCGACTGGTTCAACAGTTCCACCGACGGAATCCGGGGAAGCCTGGAGGAAGCAGGTATAGAAGGGGGCATACTGTCATGCACCAGCCCTGGAAATTCATGCATAGGTGGAAATACCACTAACATGATTCTGATTGTTCCAGGTTGAAGGTCTAGTGTTTTTCCAACATGGCCGCCGGGAACTATAAACAACGATGCAAACTGGCGCTTAGCGCGTTGTATCGACTTCGTTACGTTCGCTGCCAGTTTTGTTTCCAGAGGCGACTTGCAGTTCAGAGCTCATTCTCTCCCTGTCTCCCTTCTCTGTATGTGTGTCACCTTTATTCCCTCACGTGGGTGTTTACAGGTTAAGGTAAGGTAGCGGTTGGTTCTGTTTCTCTATTCGTTCATACACATAGCGCTAACCTCCCTTTGTGTCTGCCGCTATTTCCCTATAAGTGTCTACATCGGCTATCTCTCTCAGCTTTTTCTCTTTATTTTACCGACGTCCACTGTATCGGAAGTCTTACCTTATTCTAATTCTTTCCCGTTATCGTCTATCTTTTTCTTACCTATTTCTTTCTTTTGTGGAAACTACTGGACTCTGATTTCTATATTCAACCCATCATTAACTCCATCAGAGGAATTGTTGGAGAATTTGTGTACTGTTTCCAAGGACAATTGAAAGATACTCTCAAACAAACACTCAACGCATCTACAGACGGACAGTTACGATCTCTCAGGGTTTTTTGCCTTTGGGCTTTTTCCCAGCACGAAGGGCGTGTTCCTCGGGTTTCCCCAAGATCTGTAAAACATCCAGATCAAGGTGGCCACCGAGGGAGCGCGTCCTTACTTACGTCAGAAAAAGGAGAAGAAGTCAGGAGAAGGCGTAAGAACTAGGAAGAAGACAGAAACATTAAGGTTGGAGGAGATACAAGAAGACCCAGGTGAGGAGGAGAAAGGGGTAGAGGAATCCAGTCTTGACAGACTGCTGAGGGGTGGGGGTGCTGGGGGACATGAGTGGGGGCCTGCTGGCAGGTGCACTGCACTGCTTGGGGGTAGGGGTGCAAGGGGACATGAGTGGGGCATGAGTGGGGGCCTGCCGGCAGGTGCCCTGCACTGCTTGGGGGTTGGGGTGCAGGGGAAATGAGTGGGGGCCTGCTGGCAGGTGTCCTGCACTGCTGGGCGTGGGAGTGCAAGGGGACATGAGTGGGACATGAGTGGGGGCCTGCTGGCAGGTGCCCTGCACTGCTTGGGGGTGGGTGTGCAAGGGGACATGAGTGGGACATGAGTGGGGGCCTGCTGGCAGGTGCCCTGCACTGCTGGGGGGTAGGGGTGCAAGGGGACATGAGTGGGGCCTGTTGGCAGGTGCCCCTCAGTGCTGGGGGGTGGGGGTGCAAGGGAACATGAGTGGGACATGAGTGGGGGCCTGCTGGCAGGTGCCCTGCACTGCTGGGGGGTGGGGGTGCAAGGGGACATGAGTGGGACATGAGTGGGGGCCTGCTGGCAGGTGCCCTGCACTGCTGGGGGTGGGGGTACAAGGGGGCATGAGTGGGGGCCTGCTGGCAGGTGCCCCTGACAGCTGGGGGGTGGGGGTGCTGGGGGACATGAGTCGGGGCCTGCTGGCAGGTGCTCTGCACTGCTTGGGGGTGGGGGTGCAAGGGGACATGAGTGGGACATGAGTGGGGGCCTGCTGGCTGGTGCCCTGCACTGCTTGGGGGGTGGGGGTGCAGGGGACATGAGTGGGGGCCTGCTGGCAGGTGCCCTGCACTGCTGTGGGGTGGGGGTTCAAGGGGACATGAGTGGGACATGAGTGGGGGCCTGCTGGCAGGTGCCCTGCACTGCTGGGGGTTGGGGTGCAAGGGGACATGAGTGGGGCCTGTTGGCAGGTGCCCCTCAGTGCTGGGGGGTGGGTGTGCAAGGGGACATGAGTGGGGGCATGCTGGCAGGTGCCACTCAGTGCTGGGGGGTGGGGGTGCAAGGGGACATGAGTGGGACATGAGTGAGGGCCTGCTGGCAGGTGCCCTGCACTGCTGGGGGGTGGGGGTGCAAGGGGACATGAGTGCGACATGAGTGGGGGCCTGCTGGCAGGTGCCCTGCACTGCTGGGGGTGAGGATGCAAGGGGACATGAGTGGGGGCCTGCTGGCAGGTGCCCTGCACTGCTAGGGGGTGGGGGTGCAAGGGGACATGAGTGGGGGCCTGCTGGCAGGTGCCCTGCACTGCTGGGGGGTGGGGGTGCAAGGGGACATGAGTGGGACATGAGTGGGGGCCTGCTGGCAGGTGCCCTGCACTGCTGGGGGGTGGGGGTGCAAGGGGACATGAGTGGTGGCCTGCTGGCAGGTGCCCTGCACTGCTGGGGGGTGGGTGTGCAAGGGGACATGAATGGAGGCCTGCTGGCAGGTGCCCTGCACTGCTGGGGGGTGGGTGTGCAAGGGGACATGAGTGGGGGCCTGCTGGCAGGTGGCCCTCAGTGCTGGGGGTTGGGGGTGCAAGGGGACATGAGTGGGGGCCTGATGGCAGGTGCCCTGCACTGCTGGGGGTGGGTGTGCAAGGGGACATGAGTGGGACATGAGTGGGGGCCTGCTGGCAGGTGCCCTGCACTGCTGGGGGGTGGGAGTGCAAGGGGGTAATGCAATGGTGATCACTAGTTCAAGGTGACATGTGGCTTGGCTGGGGGGGCATGCCATGGTGGATGGGCTGCCTGCGGGACATGACCAGGGGTGCAGGGTAGTCCCCTCTGGTGGGGGCTGCCTGCAGGGGCCGTGGAGGGTTTAGAGGGAACACCTAGGAGGACCCACACTGGCAATTCACGTGTAGGACTCCCCTGCACCCCCGAAATACACATACCCCACTCGCACAGGGCCTATCGCATGTGAAACTTCACGCTGAAATTGCGTGTTAAACTTCCCCGCACCCCAGAAATACACGTACCCTGCTGGAATCACGTGTGAAACTTCCCGCAAACCCCAGAAATACACGTACCCTGCTGAAATTGCGTGTTAAACTTCCCCGCACCCCAGAAATACACGTACCCTGCTGGAATCGCGTGTAGAACTTCCCGCGCACCCCAGAAATATTCGTACCCTGCTGGAATCACGTGTTAAACTTCCCCGCACCCCAGAAATACACGTACCCTGCTGGAATCGTGTGTGTAACTTCCCCGCACCCCAGAAATACACGTACCCTGCTGAAATCGCGTGTGGAACTTCCCGCGCGCCACAGTAATACACGTACCCTGCTGAAATTGCGTGTTGAACTTCCCCGCACCCCAGTGATATACGTACCCTGTTGAAATCGCGTGTTGAAATTCCCTGCACCCCAGAAATACACGTACCCTGCTGAAATCGCGTGTGGAACTTCCGCGCACCCCAGTAATAAACGTACCCTGCTGAAATCGCGTGTGAAACTTTACCGCACCCCAGAAATACATGTACCCTGCTGGAATCGCGTGTGTAACTTCTCCACACCCCAGAAATACACGTACCCTGCTGAAATCGCGTGTGGAACTTCCCGCGCACCCCAGTAATACACGTACCCTGCTGAAATCACTTGTTGAACTTCCCCGCACCCCAGTAATACACGTATCCTGTTGAAATCATTTTTCAAATTCCCCGCAACCCAGAAATACACGTACCCTGCTGAAATCGTGTGTGTAACTTCCCGCGCACCCCTGTAATACACGTACCCTGCTGAAATCACGTATGAAACTTCCCCGCACCCCAGAAATACACATACCCTGCTGGAATCGCGTGTGTCACTTCCCGCGCACCCCAGAAATACACGTACCTTGCTGGAATCGTGTGTGTAACTTCCCGCGCACCCCAGAAATACACGTACCCTGCTGGAATTGCGTGTGGAACTTCCCGCGCAGCCCAGAAATACACATACCTTGCTGGAATTGCGTGTGGAACTTCCCGCGCACCCCAGTAATACACGTACCCTGCTGAAATCGCATGTGGAACTTCCCGCGCACCCCAGAAATACACATACCCTGCTGAAATCGCGTGTTAAACTTCCCTGCTCCCAAGAAATAAACCTACCCTGCTGGAATCGCATGTGGAACTTCCCGCGCACCCCAGAAATACACGTACCCTGCTGGAATCGCGGGTTAAACTTCCCCACACCCCAGAAATACACGTACCCTGCTGGAATTGCGTGTGAAACTTCCCGCGCACCACAGTAATACACTTGCCCTGCTGAAATCGCCTGTTAAACTTCCCCGCACCCCAGAAATACACGTACCCTGCTGAAATTGCGTGTGAAACTTCCCCGCACCCCAGAAATACACGTACCCTGCTGGAATCGCGTGTGGAACTTCCCGTGCACCCCAGTAATACACGTACCCTGCTGAAATAGAGTGTTAAACTTCCCTGCACCCCAGAAATACACGTACCCTGCTGCAATTGCATGTGAAACTTCCAGCGCACCCCAGTAATACACATTCCCCGCTTGGCGTTTGCTGTTTGGCAGCCCTGTATACTGGTCCAGGGTTAGCGCAGCCCTTTGCGCTGAATTGGGAATTCTGATGGCTTTTCCTTGTGCAAGGGCGTTCTTGGGGGCGTAACTGGCGCTGCTGCAGGGTCGCTGCGCCGCTCTGCGCCACGGCTGGTTTTGGAGGCTAAAATCCATGAATACGCTGTGCGCGGAAATCGATTTTAGCGCACACGGCTGGCGCAGACATTCGCACGTGCACACTGTGCGCAAGCTGTGTGCGCCACTTTTGTACGAAATTCTATGAATTACCCTGTAAATCATACAATTACATACATCAATATATATATATAATGAACATTCAACATTCATCTATAAATATACCTCACCATTCAAAATTACATTATCACATTCAACAATACAAGGAAGGAATACATCTAAATCCTACATTCAGCAATTGATAACATTATGCTGTTAAGGAAGACAACCTAACTGTAACAAATTGGCGGCTAAACATTTGATTCAAACTCAATAAAGTGCTATGTGCAAGGTTTCAGTCTCAGAATTCTAACAGTGCAACCAGAAATGATCACATTTGATAAAAGTTGACTGGTGCACAAAGTGAACATTGTTAACCCTGTACACAGTTTCCAAAGATTCACAACAAGCTAGTACATGTCTCATTGTCTCAAGACAATTAACATTCTCATGAATTCGACAGTAACGCTAATGGGGTGCAAGATTCCATTGGCTCCCAAATGTAGCTCTAACAGAAAGCTGATTCGCATGCATCAGCAAACAGAATTTACGAATCTGTGGATGAGGGCAAAGTAACAAATACATTTGGGGTATCAGGTATGAATATACAATTCCCTCCATAAAATGATAATTATGGAGTTCCAGCCTCCAAATAAAGTTTTTCTCCCAATCTCTTTTCTGAATTTTAAGTTGGCGAGCAGTTTTTTGGAATTGTAGTGCCCACATCGGTAACGTGCAACATACCAATCTAGATCACGAAGCAACTCTCTACATGCATTATCTTACACATTTGTTCTATCATATTTCATTAGGTTAATTACATTAACGTCTATTATTTTTAACAGACAGCTAACTGGATGACACACAGCCTTTATGGGTAACAAACCCCGTTGTAAATGCATAATAGATCGGAATGATGGTGGGCCCTAGTCAACCCTAATATATTGAATAGGGCATGAAGGGGCCAAACCTAAGACATTGCCCCCCAAAAAAAACTTCTATGTTGTCCAACCATGTTGAGTTTTTGATGGAAATAGCATCAAGTCCATATGTTACAGCAGGGGATAACCATTGTCTATACAGGGTCAAAATCCCCTTAAGTGAGTAACCAGCATAGTTATTAACAAAATTATTTACTAACATGGTGATCTGTTTAGCATGTCTAAGTTTATGTTCAATGTGGGCCTTGTATCCTATTTCACAACTAAATAAAACTCCCAAATATTTGTAACTGTCAGTGTATTACACATTTCCCCAAGATAGCTTCATTTTGGGTCTATTGATTTTTTTTAAATAGGAGAACAACATAGTTAATGGTCAGGGAATGTTTGTCAGAGAAACATCCAAGTTCTTCCAGAATGGATTTCATCCCTCCATACGTATGATCTACCAAAACGAGATCAACGGCATAGAGGAGGGCAGTGACCAACACTTTTCCGAATTTAGCTGGACAATTGGCTTTAGCTATCAAGAGGTCAATTAAGTTAGCTTTATACAGGTTAAAAAGAAGAGCAGCTAATAAGCAGCCTTGTTTGACACCTTTGTTACAGTTATTGGTTGAGAAAGCCAACCCTTGTTATCTAGATGAACCTGAGTACTAGTTTTGTAATGTAACATAATCAAGATCTCAAGCAACCAAGACAGACATTGAAAGGCAGCCAGTATTTCCCACAGCTTACAACGGTTGACACTGTCGAATGCCAACTTAAAGTCGATAAAGGATATATAAACAGAAGGATTGTTCCTTTTCATGGCCCTCGTGGTAATGGCATCCACCATTCGAATGTTGTGGGAGGTACTGGTGCCATTCCAGAATCCTGTTTGAAAAGGGGATAATATAGTCAAAGATTCAGACCAGCCGTGTAGATGTTCCAACACTATAGCAGTAAAGATCTTACTGGTGGTGTCTAGGATGGAAAGAAGACAATAGTTTTCCGTAAATTCTCTAGAACCTGCTTTAAACACAAGAATTAGAATGGATTTTTTTCCAAGAAGCAGGAATATGCTGATCTTCGCATACTTTTCGAAAAAGGATTATCAATATTTCTGCCCAGGTATCAGGAGCATATTTAATGACCGTGGATGCCAAGCCATTTGGACGAGGAGCACGGGAGTTGTTCAAATGATTCATGATTTTGGAAATACTGTTAGTCGAAAAAGCAAGCGACCAAGCGCTCTTGTTGACTATAGAGGTGCAACATAATTTTCATTAAACATAATTTTAGTGATGTAGGCTGCCCACACATCTTCTCCTATAGTATTCAATACGGTATGTTTCTGATCTAACTTTATTCAGTGTTTTCCAAATCGCACTATGATCATTTTTTGAGAGAACTCCAATCATCACGTGCCACTTATTATTCAACGTAACGGTCTTGCAGCATTTACGCCAATTGCGATATAAATTATTGAGGTTTTTTTTCCTGTCATTGAATTCAGGAAGAGGCAACCTCAACAATTTCAATTGATAAAGAGACCGTTTATGGTTTTGTTTGGTCTTCACAAGTTCCATATCGAAAGAGTGGTTAAAGATTTTTCCAGTTGCTACATGAGGAGAACCATTCACAGCTGCAATATCATGGGAAATAACCTATGCCGCCAAATCAAACTCAGCTTAAATCAGCGAACGATCACTAGCTGTCTGATCGCAAACAACAAACTCAGTACATTTCATGAGCAATGCTGAGTTAGCCCATATATAATCTAGGGTGGCAGTTCTTTTCCCAAGTGCCCAGGTACATTTACCAGGAGTTTCATTTTTGGTTCTGCCATTTAATGACCAGCAGTCCCATTCGGTCATAAATGTACTCCATTTACGACCACGTGCATTGCAGTTAGAGTTCATCTGTATGTTGACTTCATATATATCTTTATATTGATCAGTCAAACGTATGATACCAGGCGTTAAAATCTACTCCCATAATAATCATGTTATTACCTTTTTGACATACACCAAGTAGTCATGATCCCATCTATGGTGTCAAATATACCATCAGTGAAATTACCACAGGGTGGGTCATAGACATTGAAGAATAATACATTAGGGGGTAAGGTAGAATTTTTAATAGAGATTTGGACCGCCAATACATGATCATTCGGCAACAAGGGGGATATAAGACATGCATTATAGTCATGACTAATCCCTGTAATAATTCCACCATATGGTCTTCCCACAGGACCTTTTTTTTTCATTAACTTGAAACAGCAGATGGGAGTCAATAGAGAAGTAATTTCCCAACCATACCAAAATTATAGCCTCGAGTGAACTGCCTTTGTTAATAAAATGGGAGTGCCCACGGATGTTCTAGGTTGCAACAGAACATACTCATGGGTTGTCTGACTGCATTTGGGTCACTAGTTTCTGTAACCACCTTAATGCAATCTGATTTTCATTTCTAGCCTCTAGAGTTAATTTGTGTTCACCAGCGGTTTTACCAGAGGTACAATTATTACTTTGGTCTTGTTTTTCCTCTGGCAAAATTGTTGCATCTAGGTCAAACCCTAGGTAATCAAAAGAGCTACCCTGTGATCTAATCAATCCGGCTGTAGAGGACAAACACAGTGTATCAATGTAATAGCACCAAACACCTGTCTTATTGGTTGAACAAATTAAAATCACACGATTTCAGAATATGTAAGGCAGGAATGTTGGTGCACATATACAATAAAACTGCTCTAATAAAAACTTTCTTAGTTTTCTTGTTATGTTTTTCACAAAGGGTTACAACTCGACTGGTTAGAATACACACCGACAGAGGGTACATTACAAGGTTCTCAAGCAGTAATAGCTACTTTATCTGGTATTTTAGACTAAGTTATATGTATTGGAGTCAGAAAAGGGTGAATGCTCCCACTACATGCAATGGCAGTGCTCAGCAAGAGAAGGGAAGTTGTTTTTCCATTTTTCAAGCATGGCGCAGTCAGAAAACAAGTTAATTACAGGAGTGAAACTCAGAAACGTGAAATTGGATGAGCCAAGAAGTCAAGGCCATATCAGACTGGGGTGAGCTGACATTGGATACAAATCGTGTGAAATAATGAAGCTTCTGTTCAGAAGGCATGAACAAAAACAAGAAGATGTCAGAGGTCTATTAAAGAATAGTGTTTTAATACACTGAAAAGCTCGATTTCGTGGTCTTGAGTCATGTGGGGAGAAGAAGTTGGACGAGCATGATGGTCACACCTACGCATGAGGGCAGAGCGTGCCTTCACTCCCCTGAATTTCCCAGAGCAAAGAACATGGTCAAGACCGAGTTCAAAAGACCTTGGCCGGCCCTCCTCACAAGGCCCACTCCTGGCCCTGTAATCTCTCTTGCTGCCTTCTCCCCTCACTTCTTCCATCTACGGCGACCGGAGCTGCGACCTGGATGCCTCCCCTCTGCCATCCTGAGGCCCTGCAATGCACACGGTGCATTTTCGAATCTGCAGGTAAGCCCAGGGGGGCTTATTGCATCGGCGCATGATGGCACCACAGCATACTTATAGCACTCTGCTAATTTGGACTACGTGACTTTGCCATCAGCCACATGTACTTTCTTGGCTTGAAATTGCAGATTGCTGGCATGCTTTGTGTGTTGTTGTGTGTTTTTGCCTCACTGGGTCCTCGAGGCACGGCCATTCCAAGATGGCTCTTTCTTTCTTTGTTGGGCACCGGAGTGCCTTCCATCCTGCTGCTGGTGGCCTGGGATTGGCCCTGGCCCACTACATCTGGGCCAATGGGGAGGCCGGCAGGCTTGGCCGGCCCTCCTCACAAGGCCCACTCCTAAGGCCCTGTCTACCGCTGTCCACCGCGGTACGCCGGATTGCCGGCACCTCCGTGAGTGACTGTGTGCCCCCCCTGCCCCTCGTGATTATCTGTGTGCCCCCCCTGCCCCTCGTGATTATCTGTGTGCCCCCCCTGCCCCCCGTGAGTATCTGTGTGCCCCCCCTGCCCCTCGTGATTATCTGTGTGCCCCCCCTGTCCCCCGTGAGTATCTGTGTGCCCCCCCTGCCCCTCGTGAGTATCTGTGTGCCCCCCTGCCCCCCCTGCCCCCCGTGAGTATCTGTGTGCCCCCCTGCCCCCCCTGGCCCCCGTGAGTATCTGTCTACACCCCCCTGCCCCCTTGTGAGTATCTGTGTGCCCCCCCTCTGCCCCTTCCCCCCGTGAGTATCTGTTTACACCCCCCTGCCCCCCGTGAGTATCTGTGTGCCCCCCCTGCCCCCCGTGAGTATCTGTGTGCCCCCCCTGCCACCCCTGCCCCCCGTGAGTATCTGTGTGCCCCCCCTGCCCCCCCTGCCCCCCGTGAGTATCTGTGTGCCCCCCTGCCCCCCCTGCCCCCCGTGAGTATCTGTCTACACCCCCCTCCCCCCCTTGAGTATCTGTGTGCCCCCCTTGCCCCCCGTGAGTATCTGTGTGCCCCCCCTGCCCCCCTGCCCCCCGTGAGTATCTGTCTACACCCCCCTGCCCCCTGTGAGTATTCTGTGTGCCCCCCCTCTGCCCCTGCCCCCCGTGAGTATCTGTTTACACCCCCCTGCCCCCCGTGATTATCTGTGTGCCCCCCCTCTGCCCCTGCCCCCCGTGAGTATCTGTTTACACCCCCCTGCCCCCGTGAGTATCTGTGTGCCCCCCATCCCCCCCGTGAGTATTTGTGTGCCCCCCCTGCCACCCGTGAGTATCTGTGTGCCCCCCCCTGCCCCCTGTGAGTATCTGTGTGCCCTCACCCTGCTTGCCCCCCCTCTTGCTCTGCTCTCCACCCCCTCCTCATTCCATCCTCTTCAACTTCCCTCCTACTCCCCCCTCCTTTTTCTCCCCCTTCTTAGACTCCGCCTATCACTTACTCCTATCATCTGTCCCGTGACTCTTGATAGCAGCTTGTCTGTCCCCCCCTGTTGTTCTCCCCCTCCCCCCCCCCACTTTTCAATTTGTCACTGACTTTTTGCTCAAGTAGCATGTCTTGTTTCTCCTTCCCCCCTCCTTCCACTTGCCCCCCCCTCCCACCCCGCCTCTTGTTACCACCTGCACTGCGTAAATTGTCGTCAGACTTAGTAATGTTACTGCTTGCTCTGTTTTCCTTCCTTTTCCATTACCTCTTGCCTTACTCGTTCTACGCACTTGCACTATCAGAAACGTCGACAGGCCTATTATGATAGTTTTTTCACATTCTGTATTGTTTCAAGGACTTTTGCTGAATGTAACTGTATTTTCCTATGTCCCCTCCCTCCTTGAAGCGCTTTGAAACACATTGTGTATAGGCGCTATATAAATAAACTATCATATCATATCATATCTAATTGACATGAGACCACTGAGGTGATGATGGATGGATATGTTAATTGGTGGAACGATATGGTTAAGACTAGCTCATCTGCATCTGGATGTTCAGCCTACGTTCTGCCAACGTAGGTTGAGAGAGCACTGACGCAGGTTAGAAATTAACCAATAATAGAGGACTGCATGATCAAGGGTCCTACAGTTGTATAACCAATTAGATGTTGTAAATTTAGTGATGTTTGAGTGACACATTTTAGGGAAGGGCTAAGTTGCTCCACCTGATGTTAAGAGACCTATCACATAATTCCACTGCTCTAGACGAGTATGGATTGTATACCTAGATGATCCTTGTAGAACCTATCACACTCACCATTAGGTTTTTGTAGGTTTCCACGTAGGATGGCGTTAGTGATACATAGGTTAAACGTCACCTATGATGATTTTTTACTATAAGAATGTATGTTTTAGTTAATGCTGTGAGAACGCTCGAGAGAGAGAGATCATGAGGGATGTCTGTTGATGTCCGTTGTACTCCCTGTTTTAGATAATTGCGATTAAAACAGTATCTTTTGCCAACTACCTGAGTTGTGTCTGTTATTGATGTCTGAGTAAACTACATCCACCATCTATTTCTAATGCATTGCTAACCTATCCTAGAGGGCTGAGATGGAACCTCAGTTCACCCCTGTCACCGTATGAGGTGATAAACTGTTCAGCAACACCCTCTCCATCACTACCCTAATCCAGTCTCCACCTGTAGCCACTGCTAGCCTTAACCCATCCATCAACCTGTGGTTGAATCTCTCCACACAAGCATTAACTTGTGGGTGATATAGTTGTAAGGTTATTCTCCCTAGGGATGGGGGAAAGAGCAGCAACCTGTAAGAGTACTGAGCCAGTGATATTACACCTTCCCACACATATGTGCAAATGTGAACACCCGGGGGATGGTTTAGGCTTTTCACTATTGACAGCCCAGCCCTATTGGCTGACCATCCTATGGTCACCCCAGGTTAAATAAACAGACACAGCCTCATATGATTTGGATAGAGTATTACTCCTCATTCATTTAACAGTAATCAATCAACAAATCTGCTCCTCGGCCTGGCCGAGTAATATGGCATTTGCAATGTCCTCTAGTTCAGTTGATGAACAGACATTTATGAGTCATTCTAACATTTCTTCCAATAGCTCAAGTTCTTATTTAACCACAGTGTGGTCGCTGGGGCCAAGACTCATCAGGGTGGATGGATCAATGAACAAATAATACTGTGGGAACACTTACAAATGAGCTCAGTCTCATAAGATAACTACATTACTGTTTTCCCCTTGGTGGGAATACCTTAGAGTTTCCTCCTTCACATATGGTAAATAACCAACTGCTGCACAGGGAGGTGGAGCCTTAGCAAGTACAAATATTGCATTAGCTAAATAAATGACTCCTTAATTTCCTGAGGAGACATTTGTGAGCAAAATGTATCACATTTGATAAATAAACCCTCTTTCACTTCATGATGGGCATTTGCGAGCAAGATTGGTTACATTTGATAAATAAACTCTCTTTCACTTTGTGCGGGGCATTTGCGAACAAGGTTTGTCACCTTTGATAAATAAACACAATTTCATTTCATGAGGGGCTTTTACGAGCAAGCTGGGTCACTCTTGATGAATACATTATCTTTCACTTCATTAAGGGCCATTGAAAGCAAGATTGGTCACATTTGATAAATAAACTCTCTTTCACTTCATGAAAGGCTTTTGCGAGTAAGATTGTCACATTTGATAAATAAACTCTCTTTCACTGCATGAGGGGCATTTGAGAGCAAGGGTTGTCACATTTGATAAATAAACACTCTTCCATTTCATGAGAGGTTTTTGCAAGCAAGGTTGGTCACATTTGATAAATAAATACTCTTTCATTTCATGAGAGGCTTTTGCAAGCAAGAATGGTCACATTTGATAAGTAAACTCTGTTTCACTTCATAAGGGGCTTTTGCGAGAAAGATTGGTCACATTTGATAAATAAACTCTCTTTCACTTCACGAGGGGCATTTGTGACAGGGTTTGTTAAATTTGATAAATAAACACTCTTTAATTTCATGAGGGGCATTTTCGAGCAAAGGTTGGTCCCATTTAATAAATAAACACTGTTCCATTTCATGAGAGGTTTTTGGGAGCAATTGATAAATAAATACTCTTTCATTATTTATTACTTCCCATCCGATGCCGCTAACATCTACGCCCCCTCATGTCGGGTGGACACCCATCTAAAGGTCCCAAGGTTAATGAGAGAATATGTTCCTCAGGTGAGCCCTTTGGTGGTCTGGCCAACTTGGACCGTTACCTAGATACCCCCTGATGGACCTGCAATGAACATAACTCCCGGCTTGGGAGCTCAGTGAGGTGGGATCTGAGGAGCAAAGTCAGGTGGAGTGCCTTATCTGACAAGAACTGCCAGTCTAATTTCCCTTCCACCATACCACAGTGAAACACAGCGAGGCCTAAACAGACACCCCTATCCTTGAGTTCTTTTCCAATTTTCCCTTTGTCTCTAGCACTGATTTACAGAACTGCTGACTGTAGTATTCACAATACACTGCTCATTCATATTCCCCTTACACTTCCTGGCATTCTCTTCATTAGGTTGTGTCAGGAAATGTACGTATGCCACCAAGCTGAAAGCGGGCAACAATATTCTTTTATCTTTCCAATGGGCGGCACTATGTTGCTGGCTACGTATACTTTTCCACTGCGGGAGGCCGTACCAAGCCCCCAGAATCAAGGAAGGACATGATGCATGCAGAAATAAAAACATGACTAATATTAAGCACATAAGCTCACCCTTCGTATATTACAGTGCAACTCCTATGCTGGCACGTGGGGGTTTAAAATTACAATCAAACTCCCACACTGGCATATGGGGGTTTACATAGTCCTGTGATCACCTGCTGCACACCATGGGCCTCATTACGACCATTGCGGAAATGGAAAAATGATGGCGGAAATGCAATACCGCCATCGAACACCGCTCGTTGCGATCATGACCCGTCACCGTAAAGTACGATGCCATTAGCGACACCGCAGTGAACGGCAACGCTAACTGCACCAAGTACGCGCACGCGCGCCTTGCAAAACCGGAATCACCGCCATGGCGCAACGGTACGCGAATTCTGACCCTCGCGGACATGTACTGAACGCCATCAAGCACGTCGTAAAGTACCATTCCGCCATGGCGAGAAATACGGCAACGCGAACCAACCGTAAATGGCCCACTGAGTGCCTGTACTCCACTCCCTGGCCTCATTGCACAACTCCTGGCAGGCGCAATGTACTCACACTATGCAACCAGTGAAATCCACTATTCACCCATGCATGCCAACGTAGAAAAGCATGCAGGGGCTCAAAGCGCCCCGTGAGTGGGCATCCATGTACGGCATGTCACCATAGCCGTACTGACGCAGCACAGGCATGTGAAGGTACAACACATCAAAATGAAAATCAAGAACACATGACACAAAACAACAGTAGTCCCCCATCGCTTGCCACCAGCGCAAGGCAACATCCACAACAGCATCCTGAGGGGGATTGCACCAGCCCTGTACTCATGCCAGTAAACAAACCAACCATCAGCAGAAGCATGTACCACACAAGTCGGCAGAGTGACTGAGCAGCCAGGCCCATCCCAAGAGGGGCCGATGGGAGCTGCAGGGCACAGATGGCATCAATACAGAAGCCATTCCAATGGACATGACCCCAGTCCCCCTCCAACAAACGCACGCAAACACAGTCACCTGTGACCAGCCACATTCTGAACAACCCATCATTCCACCAATCGACCTGGCTGACAGGCACCAGTCGGCCAAAAGCCAATCCCCCGCCCCTGAACAGCACATCATGTAAACAGACACAATGGCAGCCTCTATCCGTGACCATACTGTGCTACGTAGGCAAACGCGGCCAGTACTGTACCACACAACTCAACTCAGAAGGCGGAACACAAAGCAGATCATCACGCAATACATACCGCCACAAAGCGAAAATCGCCACATCACCTGCAAAGAACAACGCAACACGACAAATATCGGAATACAATTTAAATGCACATCCAAATGACAAAGGCCCCACATCAATTTGCAAAATCCCACCAAAAACACCATCATCACCGAGGGCTGCATCTGCAATAATTGACCGGCTTCCACTTGTGTGACGCCCTGTACCATCATGGCACACAGGGCTTACATCAACGTTCCAAAAGGCAACATGGAAGCGGCAAGAACCGCAGGTCCGTCCCATGAGGCAGGCACTAGTCGAGCTGAAAGGCCGAAATGTTGCACCTAGCCACCAGTACAGCGTAAGGGCATGTGGCCCATTGGCGATCGTCCCATATGATCGAAATGGTGCTCCACTGATTCACCCGAAGCTGCAGGAGTCGAGAGTAAAAACCATCTGGAGGAGTGGCGTAGAGATGGCATCTGCAATAGGGCAGGAGATACCTGTCACCCAAAAGAAACACAAATCAACCGATTGCATTACGGGACTCATGATGCATTACAATCTTCATTCAACACACCAAATCCACACCCATATGCATGCTAGCCCACTCCAAAGGAATATACACACCCCTAATCCAGTATCGAATCACAACGAAACCAATCGAGCTAAATACACCATTGGCAACGTCGGTTACTGTGCATGCGTCCGTCAAGATAGAACCCATGACATGGGATTAGTAACGTGCCTAGACACAAGTGTATGAAGGCGCGTCGAGACAGGGAGGATCCGACAAGGGCAGAGAGACGTATGTCCCACTATGGCAGCCTTGCATCACATAACGCAGGGGAAGGGGAGTGAACCAAGAAACCCATGTACATGGCAGACCCTAAACGGATTCATCAGTCCATGCATCCACACATCATTCCCTCATCCCGCAATGAAAACGCATGAATATTCACTCACATAATATGTGAAACTTCCATCGCGTCTGTGCGTAATGCAGTCCGCAAAAACCACTGTGCCCCTGGCCGGATCTGTAGTGTTGTGAAGCAAGATGGATTTGGGAACGTCCTGCCTCATCGTCCACTACGCTATTGCGCATCCCATTCAATTCATATCATTCATTGCCTGCTCGTTATGGGCCATGTCCCAAGGACATTCTACAATAGAACGTTACATTTCCAGCCAGACCTGTGGGCGTATCCTCGCCGCTACTTCAAAACCAAAAATGCTGGCCTTCGAATTCCTCACTTGCAACATTACGTCGAAAAGGCTTCTGTGAACGCTTGCATTCACAATTACATCAATGTAGTGCGGCTGTGTGTCATGATGCTAACTGGCTGCAATCACAAATGGGACGCCACGCCCGTCGGTGAAGTACGTTACTGTGCTGCATGAGGGTCGGCCATCGATCGAGCCCTACATACCACTGACTCTTCACAGGTATGTAAGCGGCTGCAATCATAGCATGTGTAACAATGGGAGCATAGCATGAAAATCAGTCAAAGTACATCACACTGCCATCGGGATTTGATACATGATTCCAATCCCAAGATGCCATGCGGCCAAATGCAGCCTTACGTGCGGGCCGTGCTCGACCAGAAGGGATTGCATCTGCCACAGATTCATTCAATCAGCACAGGTGGAGGCCATACAGGCCGACAGCACATATATTGCAGACCCAAACCCCTCCCACAACCACTCCCACTCCAAAATGCTACCGGCAGGACTAGCGATGTTGGGCCTGGGGTACCAGATAGCACTGCAAGTGCTACAACTACAAGAAGACGACGAACAACAACAGGTACAACAACCGGGCGCACAGGGGAGACGGAGGAGGAGGAGGAGGAGGAGGGCAAGGCAGGGTCAGCAAGGCCCACAAGCACTGCCACCACCACCACGCAGGCGGCCCGCAATCCCACGCCTCCGAGCCGATCCGTTCAACCTCACTGCTGAGCAGATCCACACCCTCTACCGTTTGGACCGGGACACCATAATCGCCATTGTGGACATGACACATGCTGACCTCGTGAGCATGATAGATAGCCCAACCGCCATCCCACCCCTACTGAAGGTGGTGTCTGCACTCCACTTCCTGGCCACAGGCACCTACCAGCACACAGTGGGACAGTTGCATGGCATTTCACAGCCACTGTTCTCACGGACACTCTTCCAAGTGCACGATGCCCTCCTGAAGCACGCCGACGACCACATCACACTACCACGCACGTACCAGGAGATTACCAACGCTAAAGTGGGATTCCATGCACTTGGCGGCATCCCGGGTTGCATTGGTGCCATCGACTGCACCCATGTTGAATTGATTGTCCCACATGCCATGGAGGTCCAGTACCGCAACCGGAAACAATTTCATTCAATCAATGTGCAAATGGTGTGTGACTCCAACAAGATATTTACGCATTGTTGTGCCAGATTTCCAGGATCTACCCATGATTCTATGGTCCTGAGGAACACAAGAATACCACGCTACATGGAGCGACACGCAGGGCACAGATCCTGGCTACTCGGTGAGTCTCATTTCATGCATGACATCGTGGCCCATTTGATGCGTCAATGACCTTGCAGGGGGGGGGGGGGCTACTTAGCACTATCATTCCACTGACACCCTTTATTCGTCTCATACAGGTGATGCCGGGTATCCACTGAAGAGATGGCTCCTTACACCAATCCGGAACCCACAGAACGAGCATGAGGAGGACTACAACCATGCCCACTCACGTACCCGTGTGGTCATTGAACAGGCATTCGGCCTACTGAAGGCTCGTTTCCGCAGCCTCAGCAGGTCTGGCGGGGCACTCATATACAGCCATGAGAAGGTTTCTAAGATGGTCATGGCATGTGTCATGCTGCACAACATGTGCATACGTAGGAATGTGCCCATGCCCCCTGACGCTGTACTGCATGCACCTGAAGATGATGATGATGATGAGGGTGGGGATGTGGAGGCACCTCAAGGAGTCCATGAGGCACAGGATGCACGTGCAATCCGACAGAGCATCATAGATGCATGCTTCTAGCAACCACGCATGGTGCCTATTACACGGAAAGGGGACCTGTGGCACTGTGTGTGTGTAGTACAGGCACATTGTGGACTGTACGCCTATGAAGGCCTCGTACGCAAATATCAATGTCCACACATGTCATTGGATGATAATGAGGTGCTGTATTGTTGATGTGATTTGATTTATACACCCTATGGACCCGCCACCCAGTGAAGCCCAACACACCCCCTCCACCCTACTACCTCCCCCCCCAACACCAGTGTCCAAATATGCATGCTGTCCGTGGGTAGACGCTATTGCAAGCCCCCTCTACGGGTATCAGGGGCACCCCTGCCCGTGGAGCGCAGGTTCCTGCCAGATCTGCGTTGGGGGCTGCCCTGGACGGAACTTGCCACGGATGAGGTCTCTGCCTGCTCGCGTCCATGCATGTCTCTGAGGGTTTGTGAGAGCTCCGAGAGCACACGGCGCACAGCAGCAAGTTCAGCACAGACGTCTTTGGACGTCGCATGCAGTTCCCCCCTCAGGCTCTCGGTGCTTTTCTCCATTTGTGCTCTCAGGCTCTCGGTGCTTCTCTCCATTTCTCCCCTGAGGCTCTCACTACTTTTCTCTATTTGTGCCCTGAGTGTCTCGGTGGATGTTTCCATGGCTGCCCTGGAACCCCCGCATTCATTTGCATGGTCCTTGAGTAGCGTGGACGCTTCCTGCTGTTGCTCGATCAGCAGGTCGAGGGACTGTTGCCTCTGCTGGGCCATAGACATTTGCGGTGGTGTGACAGGGGGGCTGCTCAACACATGTTGCCTTGGCACAGGACTTGTGGGGGTTGGCAAGTCGTCGTCTTCAGGGTGCCCCTGCGTGGTTTCGTCATGGTGTAGGGGATGGAACATGCAGGGGGATTGGGAAAGGTCATGGATGGTACCTACGTCGCCAGCACTGTTTTCCGTGTCGGAGCATGCTGGCATGACAGCTGTGTCACCTATGGTGCTGCTACCACCAGAGGCAGTGCCATCAGATACGTTCTTTGGGGGGACCTGTGGTGCTGGGGTTGTGGACTTGCTGGCTGCTGGGGTGCCTGTTGCAGTCCCCTCCAGTGTGCTGCCACTTGATTCCTGCTGCTGCCGTGTCTTGATCCTTGCACCTGAGGTGGAGGCTCTTGGGACGTTGGTCCTGGCCCTCTTTGCAGGCGTGCTGGTAGGGGTGTCCTGCAGCTCGTCGTTGGTATCGGACCCTGTGGTGGAGTAAAGAGGGGCGAGCGTTAGTTATGGGTCTGTCGGATTTGGAATGGCAACGTATCAAATGCATTGGGGTGGTACATGAGGCTGATTTGGGACTGGGCCTTGGAGGTGGTCTCATTTTCGTGTGGATTGAGGATGCATTCATTTGGCTGCCTGCAGTTAGGGGGTGCATGCTGCACATGTAGGGGTTGTTTATGGCTTCTTGATTGATTTGTTTGTTCATTCTGACTTTTAGAGGGCGCTGTCAGGGCTAAGTATGTATTGCACTATGGGGTCACATGGTACTGCACATGTTCGTGGTTTGTGGATTTCGCATTGTTTCTCTTGGCCAACCTACCTGATTCTCCGGATGTCGGCACTCCTTTCTCCATCCCTCCGACTCCCTCTATGCTCTCCATTCCTATGGTGGAGGCGCAGATTTCCTCCCAGGGGGTCAACTTGATGGGCGACTCTGAACCCCCCCCGGTAGCTGTGGCGATGTTCCTGTTCGCAGAAAGTATGCTGCGTACGCGGATCCGCAGGTCGTCCCACCGCTTGCGACATTGCTGTGGCGTGCGGGGTGTTGTCCCCACCGCACTTACGCGCTGTGCCACCAGGACCCATATGGCCTTCTTGTTGGCAAGGGCCGTCCTGGTCATTTGACTGGAGAAGACGACGGCGGAATTTTCCTGTAGGGTCTCGGTGAGCACGGTCAGTTCCTCTCGGGAGAAGTGTACCTGCCGCTTGCGGTCACACGCTTTCTTGGCTACCTTTCCCATATTTATTTTTTTAACTGGGGTTGCTAACGGGTTGGGATGTGTGTCAGGGTCGGATTTTTTATGGTTGTGTTGGGATTCGGATTTTATAGTTGTGCGGCGTGCTGTTTCCCGTTCCGGCCACATGCTTTTACTTCCGTTTCCGTATATTTACGGTGGCCGTAATTTGCGGTGCACGCTCGTTACGGTGACCGCTCATTACGGTGACCGCTAAGATGGGTGGCGGTATTGCACCTGGTGCAGCGTACGGCGGCGGTAAGGGCCGTTTTGGGGTCATTTCCGCCATCGCAGCCTTTCGGATTCCGCCATGGCGTAATGCTCGTGCCCGATGGGTCGTGATTGGCCGCACTTTGCTCCTTCGTGCAATGGCGGAAACGCTATTTACGCTGTTGCGGTCCGGTCAGTCAATTTCCGCCAGGGTCGTAATGAGGGCCCATGTCTCTCTAATTCCTTGAACTCTTTAGGCACTAACTGTGGTCAATTATCCAACAAACATTTCCTAGGACAACCCTCTCTTTAGAACAATGGTTCCAAAAACCTTATTATGCTTTTCAAACTCACATCCCTTAATACACATACTCTCCAACCATTTTGATAGTAGGTTCATCATTACCAAAAGATAGCTGTGCCTTACACCTCTAATATTGAATGGCCCCAAAAGTATGATGGCAATCTCTTGCCAAGGCACTTTAGTCACCTCTCAAATTGGCATTGGAGGTGTAAATACTCACAATCCTTTGTCCGCTTCCACAGACTCCATACACTTCTTAACTTTCCTCTGAATCTCATCATCCATTCCAGGCCACCAGAATGAACTCTAATCTTCGCTTTTGTCCGATCCATACCTCCAGTGGCCTCTGAGACCCAACTTCATCACCATCACCCTCATCTAAACGGGAACAACCAACCAATGCCATCTACACACATATTCATCAAGCAAACACAATTCATCACAAACTGTCCAGTACCTCTTCACTTTCATAATCTTGCCCAATCCTCTCTAATTATTCTGCATCAATTGCATCATTGTTTGATAAACACAAATATGAGTACAAACCTCATCCAGCTCTATGTGCTTCAAACACTCCTGAACTTGAAATATTCCTCCCACCTCCTTATATTCAATACTTTCTTCTTCCTCCTCCATCTCTGATGTAATTTTGGCCCTTGATAAGGAATCCAAAACAACATTGTCCTTCCCCTGTACATGTTAAACCTTAAAGTGCAAACTCTGCATGTTGCTCACCCACTTAATTATCCTCCGAGATACTCCCTCCAATCCACCTTTATTGAAAATACTCACCAGTGGTTTGTGGTCCATCCTAACTCTGAACTCCCTTGCCCATAGGTAGAGCTTAAACCTGTTCACCGCCCACATGTGGGATATATTGATCCACTCAACAGCATTTTACCACATCACCAAGCTGCCTGTCTGCAGAAAACCGCAAATGGCTGCGCTGGCTCCTGTGTGCACCAGGCCCTTAAAACTGTGTTTTTGCAGCAACAAAAAGATGGCTGCAGCGTCCAGCCAAGCACACTTCAGGCAGGATGGAACAAGGGCTCTTGTTGAGGTGAGTGCGCACAACCTACAATTCCTTTAGGTTAACTCAGTATTTATGAATTGTTTACAATGATTGGGGTGCAAACCCACTAGAGAAGTGCCTCCGTGAAATGGCACTAAAAATAAAAATAGTACGAAGACTTTGGCTGCAAAGCCAGCAGTGTGGGCTGCACTCCCGTGACCACTGATATATGGTATATATATATAGTTATATCCTTTTTGTCAATTTAGTAATTCCTTGAGACCATGCAGATTTAGATTTCATTCAGAATGTATTCTTTAAAATAATCACAGTTTTGGAATCACTGTTTGTGCAGATGCCTCTTACTGGATATTAATGGCCAATGCATTTTCGATACATTTATCCTTCATCAGGGCCTGTTAGATCTAGTTACCATTAAGGTCACAACATTTGATCATCATCACCAAATTAAACATAGCCATTCATATTAGATAAAGATCATTTACAAATATTAGATAGTTACCCACATGTGGTGTTCAATAAAGAATTTAAACCTAAAAGTACATTCTGTGCACCAGTCAACATACCGGCTATTCATATTTTTGAGAAAATGGTCCTTAACGATCTGAAAAAAGTACAGTTTAATGCTCCAAGGAGATATAATTTGAACCGAGGAGAACTGTCACAAATCAAGAATTTGTTCACAGATAATTCTATCACTATTCGACCAGCAGACAAAGCCGGAGCAATAGTGATACAAGACACCAAGCAGTACCATCAAGAATGTTTACAACAACTATCTGACCTACATACATATGTGCAACTGGCACAAGATCCAACAATGGAGATCAAAAAAGAATTGGAAGCAATATTGGATGACGCACTGGAAAATGAATGGATCACCACAAAAACCAGACCATATTGATTCACATCACACCCGAAGATGCCTCATCTGTATACCTTACCCAAAACACCCAAAAGATTGGACAATCCCCCAGGAAAGCCGATTGTGGCAACTACAGAAAGCATCCTACAGCCACTTGGTACATACATAGATTATTTCTTACAACCGATTATTCAGGTACCCCCCACATATGTCAAAGATATGACTCACTTCCTTCAGATATTGGATCAAATCGAACTGAATGAACAAGACATACTGGCCCTCATTACAAGTCAGGCGTTAAGGGTTTAACGGCGCCGTCGGCGCCGTTAACCCTTAACGCCTGATTCACACTTTAACGCCTGCTTTTTGCAGGCGTTAAAGTCCAAGGCGCTAAGCGACCTTGGTGCTAATTACGGCACCGTAATTTACGGTGCCGTAATTAGCGCCTTCCCCATCCCCATTATGCCCTATGGGGCAAAAATGGGAATGGGGAAGGGCAAATGGTGAATGGGGAATTACCGCCCCACTCACCTTGGAATGGGGCGGTAATTCCGCCATCCACCATGCCAGACTCCGGCATGGACCATGGTGCTAATCACTGTTCATGATTGATGTCATGAGTTTGTACACAAGTATTCCGCATGACCATGGGCAAGAGGCAGTTCAGACTTTACTGTTACAAGCAGGACAAATTGGGGCAAACAAAGAATTTTTGATGATTCTGTTGAATTTAATTTCTACACACTCATGCTTCAAGTACGACAAGAAGTATTATTCACAGATATCTGGCACAGCCATGGGGGCAACCATGGTGCCGGCATATGCCAATTGTTTCATGTACCAATTCGAATTTCCCACATCATGGGAAATAAAAGATGGAAACAGCATTTGAAGAAATGGGTTAGTTACATTGATGATATCTTCGGAGTATGGACAGGAAAAAGGACAGACTTAGAAGATTTTCTCACTTACTTGAACAGTATAGATACACGGTTAAAATTCACTTTAGAAATAAATTGGAAATCCCCACATACACTATCTTGATGCACAGACAATGATCAGTGGGAACAGAATAAACACCACGCTCTATAAGAAAAAAACTGATCGGAACAACCATCTCCATCACATGAGTTTTTATCCACCTAATATTCTACGTAACCTTCCATTTGGACAAATGCTGAGGATTAAACGGATTGTGAGCGATCCAGAAGATTGCGAAATACAACTATAACAACTATAACAACTTCGAGATAGACTAGAAGAAAGGGGTTACCCACTAACCAATCTACAAGCAGCGCGTAGTAAGATAGAGACACAAGAAAGAAACCTGCTCCTCACTAAAAGAACTAATCGGGAAAGTCCTGAACTGGTATTTGTAACAAGGTATTCAATACAAAGCAGACAGATTAAAGAAATTATCAAAAATAGGTGGAGCATACTTACAAGTGATACAAGAACTAAATACCTTTTTCCACAACCTCCGGTATTCACATATAAAAGAAATAACAATCTATGCAACATGCTGGTGAATAAGTCTGCCACAAAGGAACCTGATAAACATCCAGGAACATACCCTTGTATGAGTTGTGGTAAATAAAACAATGTAATGAAAGGAAATACTGTGTCACACCCCAGAACAGGGGAAAAAATTAAGCTCAAGCATCATGCTACTTGCATGTCAGAAAATGTAATTTCCGCCATCAAGTATCCCTGTGGGAAGTATTACGTAGGAGAGACATCTCATAAAGTGCGGGTAAGGATCAACAAACATAAATCATGTATCTGGAACGCCAACCCTGCATCAGCAGTAGCTAGGCACTTTAAGGGCAATGCACAAGCTATTACGCAATTGCGATTTGCGGTACTCAGTACTGTCCACGAAAGGAGCAAGTAAAGACATGAGAAAATGGAAGGCACAGCAAGAGGCTTTCTGGATCGAAACATTGGACTCATTAGCTCCAAGTGGAATCAGTGAGGATCTTGATCTGAGTTGTTTTTTTGTAATAAAGAATTCTATGCATTCTTAAGACAATGATTGGAAAATGTTGCTAAAACTATCATCACATGTGGTTATTCAAGTATCGGTACACACAAAGAATATGATTGATATTGTTTATGTTCAACGTTATTGTCACGACCCTCACCCAAAACCCCCTCTGGCAAACCCATTGGCCAGGTGGAGTCAGGACTCGGGCCTCTAGAGCCTGGCATCCTCTTCAAAAGCCCTCCTGGAGCCAGTCCTGGTGCCTATGGCACTAGGCTCATACACCATGAAAAACATGTGCTTTGGAACTACTTTATTGTGTTTGTCAGCCAACATGGAGGCATCCGCATAGCTTGGTTCCTAGAAACCAAGCTATGCGTTCTATTGTTTTGGGTGTGGTAGCCTAGGGACTACTTTACCTGGACTATTTTGTTGGGGCTATTTAAACCACAACCGAACAAGACAACACGCTTCGCGTTACTTTGCAGTTTGCAACGTGACGCTCACCGTGTCCAGCTATACCCACGAACCTCGGAGAAGCAGAACCTGCAAGGAGACAAAAGGAACATTGTTAGCAGCAGCATCTTACCTGCAGTCTTCATCTTTAGCTACTTGCACCTCCTGAGAACAGCTTCCTTGAATCCGCACGCCTCCTGGACTGAACGACCTGAAAGAGGAAGATAGAGGCAACATTAAAGAAAGCATAAGAGACATTGCAAATTACGAACTGCTCTAAAGGCTTACCTGGCTGGTCGCCTCTCGGCTGACACCACTCCGGAAATTCCACATGCGCTGAAGAACACTGCGACCTACAAGGAAAGAAGAAAAAAACAGGTTAGCAAAGGCAAGACATTGCAGCGCTGCGCATAGCGCTTACTTACCGCATCATAGCACTCTTAATGCGCCATCATTTACCAGCGAGGCTCAACCAAGCCAGTTCGCTGCTCTGAAGCTCTGCATACCTAAGGGAGAAAAAGAGACATTATTAAACAAAGAAAGGCATGCAGGATAGCAACAATACTAAAGAACAGCAATAAGATCTACCTGAACGATATCAAACGGGCCGGTGTCAGTGAAGTAACTGGATCGTACACACCCAAGAAAGACAACACGCCCCTGCAAAGAAGGCAGGACAGAGAGCACGCCTAACTCTACCACAAGGTGAGGAGAGGGCCCCAGAGGGGGAGAAATCATACGGGGTGGAGGGAGGATACTTACCCCGTCGGCAAGTCTTGAACACAGTCGTCCTGTATTTTCAGGCAGAACCTTCCCCGCAGACCACATCTGGGCACCAGTGAGAAGTATACCAGCGAGTAACCAGGCTGGGTGGCATCCTTGTGGATACCAGGTGAGTGTAACAGTTATGTGAGATTGCTAATGACGAATGGAGATTCTGATTAACACATCCGACTCATATATATGAATTAGAGATCTAACTAGTGCATAATGCAAGTTTAACTGGGCTCTGTTGACTGCTTGGTCACCACACGTAAATCATTTTGATAAATGTAAGTATGCAGACAGAGATAGAAACTTTACAGGCTTAATGTTAAGCAGTCTGGTTCATTAGATGAGTATCTTCAATCAACAGGGCGGTAAGCTGACTCCTAAATGTCCAATTCTCATCTTAACAGTAGCGATCATTTAAGGAATCAATATAGGAACTTTGTTATTAGTTTTGCATGTGTGCAGTTCAGTTCTTAAAAATCCAACAGCTTACTATGCAGCATTCAATACATAGATTCATGCCACATATAGTTCATAGTAACACAGCAGTATAGATAGAGAGTAACACCATTCCAAGATGGCCACCACGGAAACTAGTGATTCCCGGTCACCTTGGCAACAGTATTTACAACATAAGTATACAGAACTCGAGCACACTTTCAGGTGGCTTCTCCATACTGTATCGCAGCAACAAGGTAAGACATAGGGCCTCATTACACGGAAGGCGGTAATGGTTAACGGCCACCGTTAATGGTAACGGTGACCGTTAACCATTACCGCCTTACTACGAGGTCCCTTAGCGGGTTGGTGCTTTAACGCCTGCTTTTTGCAGGCGTTAAAAACCAACCCGCTAAGGGACCTCGGAGCTAATTACGGCACCGCAAAATTGCGGTGCCGTAATTAGCGCCTTCCCCATTCCCATAGAGCCCTATGGGGCAGAAATGGGAATGGGGAAGGGCAATGGCGGAAGGGGGATTTACCGCCCACCAACCTTGGAATGGGGCGGTAAATCCCCTTTCCGCCAAGGCGGTGCCGGTAATTTACCGGCATGGTCCAGGGTGCTACTAGCACCCTGGATCACCGCCTTCCATGTAATGAGGCCCATAGACTTTTAAGGGACTACAGGATGAGGTGAATCCCCACATAGATTCTGCTTGCTTATAGCATTATTCTACATTTTACAGAGTGGCACAGCTATCTCTTTTATGTGTCCATCGACACTGTATACTGCACCAGCATTACACGTACGGACGTATGAATGAACGACTATTACAGACAATTTAAGGTTAGTTTTGTATTATCAAGCACCACTCTTTACTTCAAATTAATACATACATATGAGGTGCTAATGAAACTTTACAATTTTTCCCTTCTCCCCCACGGCATTGACCTCCCGCTTGATAACGTTGAAAACGTATGTATGTGTACATTAACACACTGTTTGATGTGCTTTATGTGATTTGTGCGTAATGATGTTATACACGTAATGATGTTACGTTTTCTAAATCACTGAACAATATCTTGGTTTTACTTTATTGAACACCACATGTGGGCAACTATCTAATATTTGTAAATGATCTTGATCTAATATGAATGGCTATGTTTAATTTGGTGATGATGCTCAAATGTTGTGACCTTAATGGTAACTAGATCTAACCACCCCGATGAAGGATTATTTATTAATGTATCCGAAATGCATTGGCCGTTAATACCCAGTTAGAGGCATCTGCACAAACAGTGATTTTAAAACTTTGATTAGTTTAAACAATACATTCTGAATGAAATCTAAATATCTATGGTCTCAAGGAATTACTAAATTGAAGGAGCGTGCCAGTGTGTTCTGAAACTTATAAATGGAATAAAGTGAAAAGGTAGCACTGCTTTGCTGAAAACCCAAAATTTCCCTTCAAAATGAAACTTTTTCACCATTTAGAAATGCTGCTTTGACGTTAATTCCATCGGTTCTTTCTGAAACTACTGTGATCAATAAGGCCCTGCCATGCCCAATATATTTCACTGTGCCTCAGCAAAACAAGGCAAAATTCCTGAATGACAGGCCCTGTCAAACCAACTCTGAGCGAAATCAACAAGGAACTCCACTTTTACTTGCACAGGAACACATGTTTATTTCTTTCCAAAAGTATCCAGAGCTCAGCAGTTCAAAGAGAGTCTAACTCTCTGAGCCAGGTCAATTTCAATATATCCGTGCTTCAGACAAAACTCCTGGTTTCAATAAAATGGCTTTGGCTGCAAAGACAGTGTGGGAATCTGATGGTGCTGCCAAACCGGTTAAAGAAAGAAATGCTAGCTTTTCACCGCACATGTAAAAGTTGGCCTTTGCAAACTAAGGACAAAATAATTGCCTGTTTAAAAAGTAAATTGTTGAATGAAAGCTTGCATTACCTAGCAATGTGAAGGGGTTGTGTTGTTGGTGATAATACACACAGGGGTTATTTTATTCCACAGGTTTGTTTTAATTCAGGACCCAAAATAAGAAAATAAAGATTTTAAAACACATGGGCTGAATTTGCAAGCTCTCAAAAAACAGTTATTCCAGATGGTAGAGCTAAAAGCTTCCCCCTAAGGAAGGGAGACACACCATAAACTCTCAGCAGATACTAACACCTAAAGAATAATTGCTAGGTTGGAAAGAATCTAGTCTAGGCTAACCAACTGACAATTGACCACTAGGGCAAGGAAGTCTAAAGTGTGAAGGGGCAATAAAACCTTCAATTAAGCTGAGAAACCCCCACCTTGCTTTGAAAGAAATGACAGTTGGTAGCATTTGAAGGAAGGAAGAAAAATGATCCAGTGACAAAGGACTGCCCTTTGTTTCCAAAGACTCTTTCATAAATAAACTTGAAAGATTTTTATCTCTACAGCAAGACTTTGTAAAAATGTAGAATTTTTTGCAGTGTAAAAGTGCATTTTTGGGTTTTCTTTTAAGACACCGTAGAACTCACTGACACCTTGGGGACAGAAATGGCAAAGTACGGGAGATTACAAGAAAAGCACCCATGTTACAAATGCACATTTTTGTGCATACATCCCTTATGATCTTCCACACCCATGTATAAAGTTATAGAATGTTGAGTAAAGTAAATCCCATTGAAAAGTGCGAAAAACTGGTAGAAGGGCGAAACAGGGTCTCACGGACTGGCGGATTGGACTCTAATGTGCTGCCCAAAATATGTAACCTGTGTATATAATTTGCTAAGAGATTGCAATTGTATAAATGTGTGTTTGTGGCAAAATCGGATTTTAGTAAAGTAAGTGTGGGAGGTTTTTGGACATTGTAAAACTCATCTCATAAATCTGACATCATTTTCCTGAATCCAACCAGCTGAGAGAAAGGTTCTTGTTACAACTGATTTCCTTTACTTTTTTACCGCTCCATTTTACTCAAATTGCACATTTTTATACCTTGCAAAACGTATCCAATTTACCAGCTAGAGACATACTTTCACTTCCAGATTTTACCTGTGATCTATAGCTTTCCCCCAACCAAAAAACCACACTCCAAAAACTGCTTGGGTAATTTCAGGCGGGAATTGCAAAATTGCAAAGTTTCCAACGTGTCATTTTGCTGCAATCTGTTTTAAACTTGCCACTCATTTTCTAACTTTACACTTTTGGTAATCCATTCTTTGTGATTGTTAGTGTCTTTGCACTGTTGCTTTAGTGAGGAATTATATTTGCTTCAAGGTCTTTAACACACATTCATTATTTATTTGTCCATTTCCGAGTTTCATTTCATAACATTGCAAGGGGTTTAAAATCCATTTTTCACTCCTATTTGGAGAGGGAAGGTCAGATTTGGATTTTGTTTCCTGTTTCTTATTCCTGATTACCTGCTGCTTCTGTTTATCAATTGATTATGTGGGGGTTGAGGGGACATTAAAGGAGGAAATTCTAACTTGGGTGCTATATTTCCTTAATCAAAAAGTGCTCCTATTCTGCTGTGCTGTGTCATTGTTCCACTAGAAGGTTAAACCCAGTGCATTGCTCACATTCTCATTGTAATTATCACCCCATTGGTGATTGCTGCCCCATATTTAAACGTGTATGATTTATTTTGAATTTTAAAATAAATAAATAAATAAATAAATATTGTATTTTAACAACCAGCGTGGTTCATGGTCCATTGTGACCCGTGGATTTGAAAGGGGTGTGTGATATGAGTGGTGTACCATCTCAATATTGAATCAATATAAAAAGATAGGCATGTCAGTCGTGCGGTGCATACTAAGCCGAGACCAAGGTGTGTGTCGCCTGATTGAAATCCTTAACACACACACACACAAGCAATTGCCTCATGTTCCACAACTGAATAACTCTTTTCTGCTTCTCTCAAAATTCTCAATGCTAAAACAACAGTAATCAACTCCTGTCCTTGTTGTTGCATTGGGACAACACCCAAACCTGTATCACTTGAATCCATATACACTAGAGTCTCCTTCCTCTCCACAAAACCAGTCAACACTGAAGCCTGCAACAGACTTCGCTTTGCATCCTCAAATACCTTATCACACAACTCATTCCAGTGAAAAACAATTCCTTTTTTCGTCAACTGGCGCAAATTCTTGGTCCTGCATGACAGACCTGTGACATAGTTCTACCAACCCTGCTGCCACCTCATTCATACTTTTTGGTTCTGGCATTTCCCTAATTGCCTCTACAGTATCTTGTTTTGGTTTAATACCCTGCTTGGTAATCTCATGCCCAAAATACGTGACTTTATCCGATCTGAATTAAAAAAAATTCAAAAGCAATAGTAAGACCTACCTCCTTAAGAATCTCGAGCACTCGCCTCAACCTCTCCTCAATGCGGCTGGCGTTTATATTGGCATTATCTTTGGGAGACTGAGTGGGAAAGTGCCTGTGACAGCAAGAATCTCGTTCCAGACAACAGATGGATATGGGGAGCTGGTCTAGTGTCACTTTTTGCTATCTGTCAAAAAATCCTGTCCCTGCTGACTGAGCATTCGTAGTGTCTCTGTGCATGCTCAGTAATTAAGTAAAGAAGCCTACGGGAAAGGGTGCAGGTGTTTGGTGAGTCATTTCCTTCTACTACCCCCGCGGCTGCTGAGGACTCTTATGACCACGCCCCCTCCAAAATAAAGTGCCCAGATCCTTCCCAGAGGGTGAAGCACGCGTGAAAGGGCATGGGTTTCTGGCGCTTGGGGTGAGCCATTTCCTGTTCCTGCTGCTGCTGAGGACTCTTGTGGCCATGCTCCCTCCAACATAAAGCGCAGAGACACTTCCCACAGGGTGAAGCCCGCGGGACAGGGTGCAGGTGTTCGGCACTCGTAGGGGGTTCAGTGCCCAAAGTGGGGGCTGACCTGAGGTCTTCTATGACTCAGAGGGATGGAGGGATCGAGGGATTGATGGTTTACACAGATAATGCAGCACTTGAAGCACTGGAAGTCTCTGCTGATGGTTTGCCTGTTGTTAGGAGTAGCAGTTCTCATAAGGGCCACTGGCCAGCACTCGCCGATCTCCATACCTGATACCCGATTGAATTTTGGATGGGATACCTGGTGTAGAGCTGGAGCGAGGGTATATAGAAGCCAGGTGAGAGCATATGTGCGTCAACCATGTTATTTTTGCTAAGCAGCATCATTTGACTCTGCAGACCGCAGCAGCAATGACCCCTGGAATACTTAGTGAACAAATCGGTTGAGTCAAACCCTAAGGCTCATGATATGGCTGCCATTCCAGTGAACATACCATCAGAGCTTTCTCCAACACAACAAAGGAAAATTCTGCTAGTATAGAGGGCAACCCCAGTGAAAGATTTAGTGTAAACTGTGTGCCCTAATGAGCCAACTCAATTATCTAAGACCCTTGTAAAATGCCCATGCCCATCCCTCATCAGTGAAATTAACACATTTGTGGGCGGTTTTGGTGCCCTCTGAGCTTTGATCTGTGGAGGGGGGACTGTTGTTCAAGATATTACTCCTCATAACAAATTTGAAAAAGACAGTTTTTCTTGCCCACACTTTGAAGGCCTGAGAACTGTGGGAATCATGGGAACTGTGCCGCCGCCATTGACTATGGTCGCACCAGCAGCCGCACCAAGTCCACGTTCCCAGCAGTCCCAATCATTTGGATTCTGAGCTACTCTGAGTTGGAGAGTAATTGGCAACTCATCCCCTCCTGTAATTTAACAATCCCAAGTGGGGGAATGCACTGCTGTCCAAGATGAGTCCACCTGCTCCACAAAGCTGATCAAGATAATTACTGGCTCACATGTGTCTTCCCATGGTCCACCTGTTGGTTCCAAAACCTCTGCGACAGAGGACAGAGGAAGGCAGAAATGGGGTCACATGGTGCAATGGCAGGGGCATCTAGTGACCTTACAGCCTGACAAATGTCTACTGGGTTATTCCCTCTCGTGTAAGCAAGTGGCCAATTGCACATCAAATCACTCTGACGGGGGGGTGGCAATACTCAGCGCTTGTCAATGTAGCACTGTGTTGTCTGAAATCTCAAGTCTTAAAAATGTGGTCATTCATTTGTTTGAACTGCTTGGTGCGGGTAGAGGCATGTGCAAAGAGGGGAAAGTGATTGGCCAGGGGCATGAGGGAAGGGATCCAGACAAAATAGAGGAAGCTGGTTCATCTCTGCTTGAAATAAGCCCAAAAAAACATTAGTGTCGCCCAGGGTGCCAATGGTCTGAAAAAAGATAATAAAATGTATATTTCTACCGCTATTAAATTAGTGGGTAACAAGGAACTGCCCAAGAATAATTCAAATAGCCATGCCCATAGTATGAGTACTTATTGCGCTGCCCTGTGCCCCTGTTGATGACCCCAAGGGTCCTAAGGCAGTAAGGGTACCCGGGGCTACTATTATTGTATCGGAAAGTTCCACAAATGGGTTGAGCTGCTCCCCCACATGTCATCTGTCAACAGCAGAAGGCCAATGGCATCATGGGCAGGGGGGTCACTCTACCACCACAAGGTCCCCAAGTTGACCTTAAACGATCATGAGCGAAACTATGCTATCCTAAATAAGTGCACTCATTGGATCTGGGTAGTGGCAGGCTGTCTATTCATCACAAGGGAGCAAATTACACAATGTTCTAGGATCTATGGTGAAGGGACTACTGCATATGATTCTACTAGAATTGATTTTAGGGACAATGATTCGGCTGAGGGCTTATTGAACTTTAACAAGAGATGCCAACCCCTGACAAATTCTCTAATAGAACTTAGTCATCACGTTTGTAAAAATATCCACAATAGATCTTACTTTCAGGAGCAAACGCTGTCCATCTAAGGGATAGGCCTTGGAGTGAGGCTTTCTGGCCCAGAACATCAAGGTTTACTGTCCATTAAAACCACCATGTTATCACCGTGTACTACTTCGAGCCGCTTGGGATGAACATTGTCATTCATGAACCATTATTGACTGACAGACCTTTTCTAATTTAAAGATGTCTTTTAATCTGACTGAGTTGCAGAGAAATATATCTGGGGTATTTACATTTGTATATCATTTGATGTTTTGTATGTAAACATGTATGGCTTTATGCCGAAATAAAGAAAAAATAAAAGAAAACCAACTCCTTTTCTCGTCAAATGTTTCAAATTCTTGATCCTATCTGCCAGACTTCTGACAAACGTGCTGTAAAATTCTACAAACCCAAGGAATGCTGCCATCTCATTCTTACTTGTTGGTTCTGGCATTTCCCTAATTGACTGGACAGTATCATGTTTTGGTTCAATACCCTCCTTGGTAATCTCATGCCCCAAATGTGTTACTTCATACCATCTCAATACACATTTTTCAAAAGCAATATTAAGACCTGGCTCCTTTTGAATCTACAGCACTCTTCTCAACCTTTTTTCATGTTCCTCCACCATTGCACCATGCACCAACACACGATTCTGATAAAACATTACTCCACTCTCATTCCCCAACAACTTATGCATTGTCTTCTGAAAAACACAAGCTGCTGACATTAGGCCAAACAACATCCTTTTACATCTAAATAAACCATAAGGAGTGATGAATGCAGTAAGGTCGCAGGAGTCTTGGTGAAGTTCAATATGATGTTATGCTGCTCTCAAGTCCAACAGCGAAAACACCTGCACTCCTGAAACCCTTGCCAATAAATCGTCAGACCAAGGTTTCTGAAACTTCATTGCCACTACATTCCTATTGAGACGTCTGAGGTCGAAGCACAATCTGACAGATCCATTGGGCTTCCACCAACAACAATCCGGGGGACACATTCTTAAGCCTCTAGGTTCTCAATGGCTCCTTCAACCTCCATCTTCTCCAACTCTACTTCCACCTCCTTTATCAAGGCCAATATTATCATCTGCACTTTTGCTGAAACTGGGACAGCATCAACCTTTCAACAGCCCAATTTCTTCTCAAACACCTCTGGAAGCCAGGTAGCTACATCCATGACATTCTCCACTTTCATGCTCATATCAACTGTTGCCTCACATATTGCCACAACCTGTTTAGGATGACCCGGATCCAGTATAATAGCCAGTTCCCCTTGATCATCCCAGGCAAGCAGTTCAACCCCTTCCCTGGCCATATATACCGTGCCCTGTGCTCTCCTTCATCTGAAGCACAACTCTGCTTCAAATTGCCCAACAATATCAATTGGAAACGTCTCTGTAAGCATTGGCTTTAATATTAGGCTCTTCTGAAGTACAACATCTGATTTTGTCTTTCCATAGTTGTACGCTAATACGATTGCAATCTGTGCCACCATCAATTAACATTGGCACTTCAATGTTAATCACTGAATACCAGACATGTGGCTTCTATTTCTTCACTCGACCTGCCACCAAGTCCACTGATGACACCATTTCTCTATCCATTTCTACTTCACCATCATGCGCCTCCTACATTTCCCTGATTTGGCCAGAAGTGCCACAACGTTTATGCAGCAATGAGCAAGATGTCCTTTTTGGCCAGAGTCACGACAAATAATGTGTATCGCCAAGCATTCTTTATCATTTTCAAATTGACTGTCACTCCCATAGCGATAATATCTCTCCACATATCTTATTGGCCTGATCTGTGTGGCACACTTTAAAAACATGGTGCTGCACCTTCACTCCTACCAACGTGGATTGAAGAAGCACTGCTCTCCCTGTTGAATTAAGAAATAGCACCCTCCCTGGTGCTCTCCTTCCATCTGTGTTCATTCCTTTTCCCACTGGATCACTTTTTAGAAGCGTTTTGCTTCCTCTGTTGTATTCACTGAGCCTTCTTCCATTACTGCCTTGCGTCCCTCCCCTCCTTTCTCTGGCCACAGTTCCTTGATACAAAACACTGTGGGCCCTATTCTCAACTTGGTGCAGTGAAGGTGCTAAACAGCATGATTCACTGCGCCAAAAGAGGACGCCCAGGCTCCACTACTATTCTCAAGTGGGCCTGGGCGTCCTCGTAGAGCACGACAGTGATCTGTGAGGATTGCCCCTGTTTTTAGTTCTAACGAGCGCTATCCAATCTCGGCAGCATTTTTGTAAAATATCGACATATTTGTTATTTTACAAAAATGCTGCCGTGAACACAGATGAGCACGTTCCTATACACCAAATTGAGCAGCTTCATCATTGCAGAATGTTGAAGCTGCTTAATTTGGTGTATAGGAAAGTGTTCATATACACATACACCTATATGGTGTATATGAACACTTTCATTTAAAGTGAGCAGCTGCTCGCTTTGGTGTAAATGAAAGTGTTCATATACACCCGTGCGGTGTATATGAGCACCTGTATGGTGTAAATGAAAGTGTTCATATACACCTGTGTGTTGTACATGAACACTTTCATGTACACCAAAGCAAGCAGCTTCAACATTGCGTCCTACAACGTTGAAGCTGCTGGCTTTGGTGTACATGAAAGTGTCCATATACAACACATGGGTGTATATGAACACTTTCATGTACACCAACCAAGGCTTCTTGTGGCACTCCTCCAGTTTAACGGCACAAAAAGGGTACTATATATGTGTACTAGTTTAGCACACATATTAAACTGGCGGAGTGCCACAAGAATAAACTTCCAAAAAGCCAGTTTACAAATGTGGCAGTTGCTAGGTTGGTTTCCAACCCATCCCAGCAACCGCCACATGTATTCCGAAAGTGGCGCATTCCTTCCGACTTCGGAGGAATGCGCCACCTTCAGAATAGGTCTTAAGTACCGAAAAGGTTGTTAAGACTTTTAACATACTTTTCGGTACTCAACACCTGGATGAGAATAGGTCCCTGTGCGCTCTACCGCCCGATCAAGAGTCGGGCCTAGTTCTCACCACAACTCCTCTCTTATCTTGTCATTGATGCATTTTTTTAAAATGTATTTACATGTATTAGTTTATATAAACTTTTGCATTCCAAAATAGTATGTATGATTTAATGGGCTTAAAACAATAAAACAAAATATATCAAAATTCTGTATGATCTCAGTTTTTTCACAGCAAGTCATTGGTGTGTTAAATTGACAGTACATCAGGCATTTAGTCTAATTAATTTCCCTTCTATTATTCGGATGGGTCACAGTCTTGTTTTTCCAATATTGCTATGAAATATTGGATTGCTTTAAATATGAGTCTTTTATGAGTCCCCGCAAACAGAGTTGGCCATCTTTGGTGTCTGTTTTCTACGTTCTCTTCCATGGGAAGCATGGCCGCACTTTTTCTTCTTTCATTGTCCAGTGCCATGCATTCCATAAAGATATGGTATATTGTTTCAAGTTGGTTTTCGTCTCTGCAGAACTGACAACATTTCAGATCATCTACGATTTGACTCTGTTTTGATAACACTTCCCACGTAGGTAGTGTACTGAGGTGTAAATGTAGAAACAAATTTTGCATTTTTTGGCATAGGAAGAGGTTCAAATATTCTGGGATTTGATTCAGCGCTCTACAACTGTATAAGCTATAAGCAGTTAAGCGAAAGCTGGTATTGGGATCTATTCCTGATTGTCAGTATCCAGTCATGTCTTTGTTGTTTTATTTTTGCTTTAGTTGGTCTACATGTCAACATCTCCTCAGTAATATCCAAGTTTATCATTGTTTCTTTACATGCTTCTTTCCATGACCCCAAAATAGCGTTGTTCATAGATTTCTTTCGGGTTTGTAATAACTTAATTGTCAGAATGTCATCAGAGGTTATTATTTTCCTGTATAAATCATTTGTTTTCCACATTACAATGGATTCAATTGATTGGAGTGCTAGTTCAAATTTTATGCGCTGCACTGGAAAATAATTAGGCAGCGCTAGCACTTTTCTCCTGATTCGTCCCTCCATCTTATCCCATTTTTAACATGACAAGTTTAGTAATGTCTTGCTTCCGTAAGTCATTATGGGTATCGCTTTTTGTGGTTAAAAGTTGATCAATGGTCTGAAAGAAAATGTTCCATATTTTCCGGGAATCATTATCCCTTGTCGGGTGAGGGAACCAATTTTGGTTATCAAATGGGTTGTCCATTCCATATCTCCTATGTGCTGATCTAGCCATATGCCAAGGTATTTGATCGTTTTTTACGTTTTCTAATTTCGTGTTGCTTAGGTAAATTCTTGGTTCTTTCTTTTTATTCCTTGAGCTATTCAGTAATGGCATTACTTGAGATTTCGCCAGATTAATGATTAAGTTGTTTTCTTTTGTGTATTCATGTAAGGCATTCACTCTTTTTTGCAGACCTATTTGGGTTTTATCAGGCAACAATAAGTCGTCTGCATACATGATCCATTTTACTGGAGTTCCATTTAGGATACGAGGATTTGTGATCAGAGAATTTTGAGTTATGTGAAAGTCTGAAGTGTAAATGTTATAAAGAGTAGCAGCCAATGGGCAGCCTTGTTTCAAACGATTCAAGGTAGGGAGTTCTTTTAATACGGCACCAGTTTGGATAGTATAACTCCTACGCTAGTTTTTGAGTATAAGGATTTTATGGGCTCCAGAATTTCTGTAGGGCAGTGCCATGTTATAAGTTTTTGCCATAGCTTTTGTCTATTCACGCTGTCAAAGGACATTTGAAAATCAATGAAGACTGCTATTGTCACAGGTCTTTGATTAAACTAGAGGCAACAAGAACAGATTTAGGATGAATAGATTCCATTCTGTTAATCTGCATTGTAATATTGCTCCAAATATTTTTCCTAATGGGTCTAACAGCACTATCGGGCGATAGTTTGTTGGTGATTTTCTGTCTCAGTTTTTAAAGATAGGTATTAGTATTGCTGCTTTCCAAGTGGAGGGAATTTGATTCTATTAAACGATGATCTGAAAAAGGTGCTCACAGAGTTTAGACGAGGCTTCTCAATTTCTTTTTATGATTTTGTTGTTAAGTTCATCAGGCCCTGGCTCACGTGAGGTGTTGAGGTGCGTGATGATCCTTAGAATTTCATCATAGGATCATTCAAATTCCCATGATTTGTTATCAGTTTGTTGTTCCTTATCTTGTATTACATCTTCATTTTTGTTTTGGTAAAGCTTGGTGAAGTGGTCAGTCCAGTTGGCTTCTCTTACGTGGGTTATAAGGCGATCTTTGTTCTGATTGTGTTGTTATTTAACAGGTTCCATAGATCTCTAGAGTTTCATTGGTTGAAGAATGCCAAGATATGTTCTGCGTCATATTGCATGCGCTTAGCTTGTGAGCTATTTTGCCAATTTCTATATTGTTGCTTATAGTTTTTAATTGCTAAGTTTTTTCTTCAGGATGTAAATTCTGTGTCGACCGTATTTGTGATCTTCATATTTTTTTTTTATCACCGTTTCTTCATTCTACACATGAGTATGTGGTTGCTGGTATGGTCTTGGTTTGTTATTTGACTTTCTATAAGGGTGAAGGAGCTATTCGTAGTTTATCTTCTCTTGAACGCTCATTTTGGCGTCCAGAAGTTTTCTGGAAAGGATTGGCCCTGCTCCTCTGTTATGCGGAGATGATTTAGGGCATGATTTAATTCTAGGTCTGGTAATGTATTATTGTATAGACAGATCTGGGTTGTGGTCGCTAGTAGTATTCTCAATGATTTCCATCCTGTCCATCTCAAACAAGAGTGAGTGTGTTGCATAGATGTAATCTAAATAGGCAATAGCTCTGCCTTTTTGCCATGTCAGCCTTGGCGGTCTGTCTCCTTGTATTTGCCCATTCAGAAGTTTGATGTTTCTTTGGAAACATTTGTTTATCCAAGTTTTGGCTTTCTTTGTAAGTTTATTGAGTGGGATTTCAATGACTGTTTTTGTGAATAGATGAATATTCAAATCACCACAAATAACTATATTATTATTTTGATAGCGGTTTTCCAATTTATCTATTGCTGAGAATATGATGTCCATGAAGCAATTATCATTAATGGCTCATGGATTCCAATAGACATTGAAAATGGATAGGGTCTCCTGAGGTTGCTGTTTGTTGTTCGCAGTCATGTTGTTAGCAGTGTTAGAGGTCTTTTCTAATATGATAATCTGTATAAAGGAATTCAAATTGATAGTCTCTAGCACATGTAAGTTGATAGCTGCTTCGATCATTATCAATAGGCCTGAAGATGGGCGTTCCTTCCGGAGGATATTTGCTGGGTTCATAAATACTGTATAGCTGTCACATATTGGTTGCTCACTGATCCAAGTTTCTTGCAGGCATATTATGTCTGCATTTCTTAGGTTGTAATTTCCCCCCTCAAATAGATATCTGGACCCCCGCGAATTCCAACAACTTAGTTTCCAGGGCGGTTTTATTTTTGTTGTTCTGTCATTACATTATGCTTTCTTATTTATCTTGGATGTATTACTTTGTGGATGTTTACTCTGTTTACAGTGTGGTATTATATCTTATTCGCTAACACTCTTGTGTTAAGGCAACCAACATTTGATCTGCTTCCATATTTGTTTAATTTGGTAAGAGTCACCTCAAAGCCTATTGAATAGAAGGCATTTGTTGCTTCTATTATGTCTTACACTATTATTCACCATTTTAGATGGACTGCCACATTATCCGTTTGGTTTTCATCTGATTTAATTGAGTCCAGGTGTGGAATTGCATGTAGTAAGTGTAATACGTTTGTTCTGTTTAGCACTAAATCATCTTGTCTTTTCCAAAGCGATCCAAAATTAATTATCTTTTCCAAGTAAGATCTTCTAGGATCATCAAATATTGGTAAGTTTGGTGATGTTTCTCGCCTTTCTCTATGTATTGGTGGTTCAGTGTGATGATTATGGGATCGTCATATCACTTTATTTTGACACCGGCATTCGAAGGAGGCTTCTGGATCTGTGTCAGATATTTTGTTGCAAGTTATATCACTATTTGGCAACATTATTTGTCTTTCTCTATGGTTTGGTTGTTGTCTCGAGAATTTTTGTGATAAAGTTGCGGTTTTGGTTTTCACTTGGGAATCCATCGACATTTAAAGTTCTTTTTTTTAATATTTCCTCACATGTTAACGTTATGTCTGCTTTTGATGGGGCTGACCATTCCATTCACGTTCATTGTCAATAAGAGAGGTATTCTCATCTATAACGATATACTCATCTCCTGTCATGTTGATTTTTGTATCGTCTTCTTCGGTTGTTTATGTTGATATAGTTATCATGATATTTTGTTGCTCTAGCTCTTCGTCAGTTAGGATCGTGATTGGTCATTTCTAAGATACTTCATTCATCCTAGGTACATGTGATGGCTTCTGAACTAATAGTTTTTGTCACCATTTTTTAATGTTTGATCTGTATTTGGTGATGCCATCTTTATGTTTCTTAAGAAGGCATGAGATCCTTTCGTGGAAGCTTTTTTTTCTGGGTGGTTTGTTTTTTTCCTTCAGACAGTATTTTTTTTTGTATGGAGCGTTTATTTGGTTTCGTCATCTTCTGATTCCCTTCAAATATGGAGAAGTTTGTTTTTCTTCATTTTCGGTTTCACATTTAAGCTGTGGGTTGTGCTTATATTTGATATCATTTTCTGTTGTTGTTGTTGTGTAGGTTTCTTTTGATGTTGTATTGATATGCTTGTCAGTATTCAATGCAACACGTTGTGAATATTTTTGTTAGGTGCTTTTTATTTTTCTTGTTCTACTTGTAATTCTTTCATTAATTTAGTTTGAACTTTCAGCTTCCTGAGCTCTTGTGTAGGTTTCTATCTATTTATGTTATTTTCATCATCATTCATTGTAAGTTGCACCCATGTTGGGTTGTCTTGCATAGGCGGATTCAAACTAATCTTATTAGTTTGCAGGTGTTTTATCATATTTATCAATGCGGTTGTCATATCAGACTATATGTTGCAGTCAGCTCTGGCAATATCAAAAAGGCGGGCTTGCCATTGGGCCAATATTTCTGCTTCGCTGTTTAATCTTGCTTGTATGAGATTTGTAAAAGCTTCTATATTTATTTGTTTTGTGTGGATTAATGCAAGTAATGTAGCTTGATCCTTCATTGCATCAGCATGAGTTTCCATTAGTTTTAAGAAGGGTGCCAGAGGAAAAAATGGCTGCTGCCATTAACAAGTTCTGAAGGTCGATCATTGTCGTTGAAATGGATTGCTGTTGTTCATTAGGGTTCTTGTGACAGTGGCAGTATCCGTCTGGTGGACTATTTTGACCTTCACCATTTGATTGTTCTTTCTCTTGATCGCTTTTTGCTTCTTTGTCTTTTTTTGATGTTTTTTGCTGATTTAATTCTCAATGCTCTTTTTTAATAGAATGTTGTTTTAAAGTTGGAAAGTTGTTTCCCATATGCGTTTGCCTGGCCTATGTTTCTTTATTTATATCTGCATTATCTTGAAGTCTTTTCTTATGGTCCTTCTGGAATGGGCTCCCTTGTGTAATTAGCTGTTGTGTTATGAGTATTTCGGCCGAAGACTTGATTTCGTGTCTGGTGGATTGACATAAGGGATTCATTCTCAGTTATATCGAGTGATAATCGTGCCATTCTGGTTGATTCTGACTGTGAACTCGTGGGCATAGATCTACTTTCATTGTTGGGGGTATTGAATCTCTGTTGCCATCTAAGTTTGGCTTGTTCTGCGTGAAGTCTTAACGTGGTCAGTGGTGTGTCTGAATATTTTTATCCTCAGTTCTTTCCCAGTCTTTTAATTTCTGTTTAGTTGTCGAGCTGTTGTTGTTTTTCTGTTAATCGTCTTTGTTTATATCTTGTGTCAAAGAAGGATTGGAAGTGTTTGATTTTTCCAGTGTTGTGGATTTGATATTACGCTTATCATTGGCCGAGTGATCATGCTCAATGATGGAATTAGATTTCAGGCCGATCACTCTTTTTGAACTATCGCTTGATCTGCGTGCTGAATAAGGGGGTTACATATTTGGCTAGGAAAGATTTCGGCTTGGTGTGTGTCAATACGCTCCTCCAATAATTGGTCTTTCGCTGACTCTACACATAGATAGGCGTTTGTTTTTTTAAGCCTGCAATGGGATTCCAATTTAATATATTTTCGGGTTTGTTTGTTCACTTGTTGTGGAGATGATGACTCATTCCCATCTAACTGTGATGACGCCATGATAGTAGTTGGGGGGAATGATGTGTTCAGTAATGCTTCACTTATTTAGTTTTTCTTTGTCAGTTGACGAGTTTTTGGACCTGTCAATGCCACCATTTTCCTCTTAATCATCGTATCTCGCAGTGGGTTTGCAATTGCTCTCGGTTACTAAGTTGGTTCAGTCGGCTGCACAGAATTGGGAATAATCGTTGTTATTGCACGCTTCTAGTTTACAATTGCCTCAAGCGCCTCGCTGTAATATGAATGTCACCAAATCTGGAATGTAGAATAGTGGGCTTTAGTAAAAAAAAAAAAAAAAAAAGAATAAACTAATCGGAAATGTTGTGATGCTCAAAGGCACTAGGCACGCAGTCGCCACGCTTCTACGGGGCCCTAACTCAGAAGACAATATGGTCACGAGAGTGGTTCAAAGGCTCTTATAATAAGTGCCCGCAGTCACCACTCTGTTGTCTTTATGCTGTAGTTTGCATGGTTCATAGATGAGGAAATAGTCAGTGTCTCGCAGGAAGCCAATGCGAGCTGGAAACCCAGTCAATAATTTGCTGCAAGGTCTCGTTTACAGGTCTGGAATGTTGTGTTTTTTAATTGGCTCACAAGAACTTCCTGTAACTGAAACAGCAATTGTAGTACTGCAAAGATCCTTATCGTGCTTATCTACGGGTGTACAGCCCGCTCTGCAGAGAAAAATGTCTCAAGGCGGTCTACAACCGTCGAGTACACTTCCTTAGACGTCTCTGGTGGGGTAGTATTTTCTCTCATACTATTTGCGTTGAGTGAGCCATAGTTGGGAGTAGGGAAGGTCCTTCTCCTGTCCAAGCTCTCAACGGCAAGAGCTGTCCATGCTTGCAGGGACGTTGCTGGGGGGGGGGCTAAGGGGGCTTTAGCCCCTGATCTTTTGGTTGCAGCCGTGGATAGAATCTCAGGAGCTACAGCCAAAAGACTAGCTAGCCCCCAGTCCCAACAGTTCCGATATCAGCTTAGCCCCGGGTCTTTTCCAGACCTAGCAACTCCCCTGCATGCTTGTATGCCACTGTCTCGTAAAAGATGAGAAAAAAAAGAAAAAAGAAATTGCAAAAGCCACAAGATTGCGCAGGCGGTGTTTTATGGAAAACTAAGCAGATGGAGGGTGTATAGGGCGTTGAAGTCTCGAGGCAGTGCCAAGCTTCACGGGAGGGGAGCTGAGAGTTAACTTATTGGCTTGTATTGGTCCAGAGCTGACAGCAGACGTGCAAGGACTGCATAGACTGCTCTCCTCGACTCTCCTTAACTCTGCATTGATGCATTTTATCATCAGCTGGTCTCTTATGTGCTCCTCTTGACAATATGTAAAGTGACATTGTATTGCTAGCCCCCTCAAAGCCATCAAAGTCTCTTCGATATACTCACCACTTCTCTGCTCCTGAGTGGCAAAGTGATACCTTGCTTGGATTTTGTTCTCCATCACCTGATACTGTCTGTCTAGATTTGCGACGCTCATTTCAAAAGGTCCTGCATCACCTATCCCAGCTGGCTGTGACAATCTCATCAACACCTCCTGTCCTGCAGCACCCAAACAGTGAAACACCAGGGCCTCGTACCTATGACTGGAGTAAATGGGGCCAAATACAGCCAGGACATATTTTTTTTAAACTCCTTTCAATCTGCCCACCTGACACTTGCCTCTCCAGGTGAGGCAAAAAATAACAGAGATCCAGGTACATTTGCATTATACTTTATATTTTCCCAAAAGTTCTGCGACAAAGAAGAGGTCCCTTTAATGAGACTAAAAACAATTATGAGAGACCCCAGGATATTTGTTTAGGCGGCGGGTGGGTGATTATGGTGTAATAATATGCAAACAACCTCCTTTGCTGCCAGTGCATGTAACAATTCAGTTTATGGACACAAACACGTCGAAATATTCAGAAATAGGCTTTATTTTAAATATAACCTATTGATACCTACAATTTATGACAAGAGAAATTCGTCAGAAACATGAAATCTACATAACAATTTGACCCACATACCAGACATTATAAATCACACATAAGTACCATTATTTAACACCATCTTTACAGTACTGGCACCATAAAGTGCAAAGTGCTAATAAAGTGTTCCCGTGCTTGTAAACATGGACTGTTAAACACATAGGGGGTCATTACAACCCAGGCGCTAATTGCGCCAACTTTACCACCATGGTGTAAACTACGTTTACACCATGGTGGATGGCGGATTTACCGCCCCATTCCAAGGTGAGTGGGGCGGTAAATCCCCATTTCCCATTTTCCCTTCCCCATTCCCATTTTTGCCCCATAGGGCATAATGGGAGTGGGGAAGGCGCTAATTACGCCACCGTAAATTACGGTGGCGTAATTAGCATCATGGCAGGTTAGCGCCATGGATTTTAACGGCTGCTAAGAGCAGCCATTAAAATCAGAATAGGCGTTAAGAGTTAACGACACGACGGCGTTAACCCTTAACGCCTGGGTCGTAATGAGGCCCATAAACTCTGAGTGGACTGATAAATCACCAGCAATTTCCAGTGTTCCTTGCAAAGTGTTTTGCTGCTTCTCAAAGCTAATTGCAAGCTCAATAAATGGCCAAAATAAAATAAAAAAAAATCAGTGTGCTTCATAGTGTCAAAGTAAAGAGGAAGCAGAAGGCGTTTAGTGTGAATACCCGCGTGAAAGAAAGAAAAACACATTATAGAGAAAGACTCTTCCCAGGCATTTCTTTTTAAGCGGAGTGGAAGGCAGATTCTAATTATCTAGGACTACCAGTGCTAACCTTCAAAGTGACCTCAGAGACCCTGTCTGCTCCAGACTCTGCCCAAAGCTGGTGAGAGAAAATGATGATTACAGGTTTGAGTAAGCATGGCATACTTGTGAAATAGTCAATTCCAGAGAGAAATTGAATGATGACTGAAAGATAGACCATGGGCCTCATTACGAGTCCGTCGGTAACCTGCCGGTTTTTCCGGCTTGGTTACCGTCGGACGCGTATTACCATTCCGCCTCCGTGATTCCCGGAATTCCCGGGGCATTACAACCCCGGTGACCCGGGAATTCCGGAGGCGGAATTCGGTAAATCCCCATTCCCATTGAGTCCCATAGGACTCAAATTGGGACCATGGAAACACTGGCACCATCTTGTGATGGTGCCGGTGTTTTCACGTCTGCCTGCAGGCGGGTGGTGTTAAACCCGCCAGGTCAGACCTGGCGGGAATGACACCTCCACCTGCAGGACTCGAGATTACCCGGTATGGAAACAACGGTGGTGGCGGGTTTACCGCCACCGTTATTTCCATACCGGGTGACTCGTAATGAGGCCCATTGTGTGCATCAGGACAAGCAGAATTTTTCTCACCTGCTAGACTTGGAATGTGAATCAGCAGGGGGCCTTCAAATTGACACTTTAAAGTGTGGAGTTGGGAGTTGGGGAGTCACATGTCTTCTGGCTGCAACTATCACCCAATGCACAAGAAGAGTGAGAGGTTTCAGCGCCTCTATCTATGAGTAAGATAAACAAGGTTTGCACATTTTTGTCTTTGTATCTTAGGCATTCCTTTCCCATTGGTGTACTCTGGCACATTGGTCCTACCAATTTAACAAGGGGGGTCCTGGGAGTCCCTCTGCCAGACATTAGTCCTGGTTACAAGAGACTTACCCAGAGTCTTTAGCTCACTATCTTTCACAGAGAAGAAATATCCCAAACATATCAGTCTTTGTCCTGCCCTGGGGCAGTCCAGCACCGAAATGCTAGGCAATTCTCCTCTGAACAAGAGTACCAACAGCAACCCCAGACACGTGTTTCGGTCTGATTGGACCTCATCAGTAGGGTGAAGCTGTGTCTCTCTAAGAATAGTGAGCAAGGGGTCCACGTCTGGATTCTCCTAGTAAGTTAGGGTGAGACCCAAAGTTACTTAAATGTGCAAATTAACAAGGGGGGTCCTGGGAGTCCCTCTGCCAGACATTAGTCCTGGTTACGAGAGACTTACCCAGAGTCTTTAGCTCACTATCTTTCACAGAGAAGAAATATCCCAAACATATCAATCTTAGTCCTGCCCTGGGGCAGTCCAGCACCGAAATGCAAGACAATTCTCCTCTGAACATTGGTCCTACCTACATTTTGGTCAAACAGAGCCAGTGCAAAGATTCCCCCTGTATTCAATGCATCCCCACCTAGGAGTACTTTTATTTATGTATTTATTTATTTTTTACATTTGTAAAGCGCCTTAGCCCTAGGGCATCTGTTGATGAACCAATTACCTGCAGATGTAGTCAGCGGCTGTGAGCGAGGCAGAGGGTTTACCTCCCGTAAAGGCCTGATCTGTAATAGACATGATACACTTGATTGTTAGGTGAATAACCAGGTCTTTAGTGCCTTGCGTTAAGGCCCGTACGATTCTTCAGCCCTCATGGCAGGGGGGAGTGCGTTCCAGTGATGCACTGCCATTGCCAGGAAACCTGAGCCTCCTGCTTTGATTTTCTTGAAGGTGTGTGGCACAAGGTGGTGAGCGTGGAGTGCTCTCAAGAGTCTGGTGGATTTGGATCACACATATTTCTGCGACAGGTGTTCCGGGGCCGCATTGGCCAAGCATGTATGTTTAATAGAGTGTATTTTAAAGATGATTCTTTCTCAGATAGGGTCCAATGTTCCACTTTTCTAGATGCTGATGTTGCGGTTTATTATGCGGTCTCAATCAACTCAGGGTGTTCCTTTCCATTAAGCAAGGTGGAGCACAATAAAGCACTTTTATTTCTGATTCAATTTGGTGAGACCTTCAACCCTTCTCGCACTCACCCCCAACAAATACCTTGTTTCACCAATGGACTCAGAATCAGGCTGGTCTATAGTAAAAATATGTATTTATTTATTTATTTATTTAGTCGAGGTTTGACAAACATCAGCCACCAATGCTGTGGCAACAACAATATCACAACAATAAGTTTATTCTTCAAACATTACAGATGACATTTTGAAACATGCAATCACAATTTACAAAAGATTTTGTTTCGATTTAACCAATGGAAAACCTTCACAATACAATGCAGGGTAAACAGAATTGAATTCATTTGAAGCAATACTTTTCCCCCAGAAACCCACACACTCCAGGCCTCAATTTAATATGACCCCTTTGATTGAAAGCCAAGGTGCAGGGAGTAAACGCACAATGGAAAAATTGTTTTGCTGCTGATTTAAAAAGGTGCTGTTTGGTAACCGAATTCATTGGGAAAAATCGTTTTGGGATTGATACTGGAAATGCAATATTAGGGAAAGGAATACAATGGAGAAAATCGTTTTGCAAATTTGATCTAAAAGGCCAGGTTGGGAAATAGGAACTCAAATGCAAATCGTTTTTCAACACACATGAAAATAAAAGGCAGGACATGATAGTTTGAGGTAAGAGAAAAATGAAAATAAAGAAATGTTTTGTTTTGTAACACACATGCAGATGAGATACAATACTTCGTAACTCTGGTTCAAAATGAATGGTGAATTTCGTTTTACACCCTCCACACTGACTTGAAAGGTGTTGTTTTATGGATTACCTCCCTTTGGTATTATGACCCCCCATTTTTGTATAGAAGTGAAAGATTTCAGAAACAGTCATCCAAGTGTTTATTGGCTATGCTGGCTATAAGACACTGGGCATGAGCTTTTGTTAGATTTGAATTCTAACAATACTCATCCTGTGATTTTCTATATGGGAATTCATTGATTTACTTTAATCAAATGTGCTAGGGACCTACACAGCTTCCCACCTCCCCACACTTTTTTCTCTGGGGAAATAAGTTTGAGTGAGATTTAATAAATTGGGCGAAGGGCCTATCCAGCTTCACTCCACCACCCCTTGACCCACTAATAGAAAGCAATAAAGACAGGTGTCTCCCCACACAATTGATGCCTTTGGGATGTCTACTTAAATGGGAGGGTCTGGTTTGGGAAAACAGCAGGGCTCCTCTGATCACAGTACAGGTCTGGTCAAGGGCCTTCAGTCAAATATTTCCTCCTGCACCCAGACTCCTTCTGCTCCTCTGGTTTGGGATCCAGCTAGTTTCTCTATTTCCCAGTCACTGTCTCCAATGCAAGGATTGAGGCCTCTCTGCTAGAAGTGCCTTGCAAGAGTCCAGCAGCAACTCTCTCCTGGAATAACACCCTAAAAGCCCAGTTGTGATGCAAACCCGTCCTTTTATAGCATGGATGATACTGAAATATGGTAATAATTCCCAGAGTAAGGATTGGCTAGTTTGCTCCATTTGTGCACAAGGACCCCAAACTGGCCCATAAAGCTGGGGGTTACCCAATAACACTTTAAGATGAGTAGCAGCACCTGAGAGATGGATGGGGAAGCAGATTAATACTCTTTCATCGAATCAATAATGACAACTCAATAGTTTGGCAAAGGGAGTCCATTTAATGACAAGTACAAAAAACGGGGAATTCATGAACATCAGCTGTTGCTTGATCTACCTTCTCGCTTCACAACTCCAACGAACTTCATAAAAAACACATCTTTTATACTAAATACCTGTTATCACTGACGTGTAATGCTTAAAATGTTGCATGCAATTCTATTGGTTCTAGGAAGGTAACTTTGATATAGGTATTATATCTGTATATGGTAACGAAGTGAGGGGATTGGATAAACAGTGGCAGGTGGGGCATCTGAGCCCTTCCTTCAAAATGGCTGCCGTAGACATCACTCAAAGTACGACGTCTCATTGGCTCTATTAACTATAGGACCCTAGATTACTTGGTTCACTATGATTGGGTTGGCATCAACCCCACTCATACTTTTCCACCAGCCTAGCAGCATGCAGAATATCCAGGCAGGTGCAGGGAGTTTGTTTGCTCCCCCAGTCTCCCTCCAATTATTGAAACAATCAATCATCATTTCAATGGTCATGTGTCAATTATTTCTTTGTATCATGGCTATGAGACTGCTCTTAGTTTCGAAAAGTGAAGGCACCTGGGCATGGCACAATTCCATGCGTAGGTGTGAAAGTTTCATCTCTGCTGCTGGCTCAGTCACGTGATTCCGACACTGTGAAAGTCTTCTTATTCTCCATGTAATTCACGCATTTGATTTACTTTTGTCAGCCATCTGCCTCCTGAGGCTTATCTTGACCTTTCAGAATAAGATACTCTGTTCTTCTCTTCATTAAATGTATCTACTATCGGCCTACTTCAGCTGGTACGACCTTGGCTTCTTGGCACAACGTGTCTTCGTCTGAGTTTCTGCCTGCCCTTAATTCTCGATTTTCCTGCTGTGAAACTCTCCTCGTGAGACCTTAAGTAACCTTTGGTCAGTTCTACTCTTGTGCATAGTGGAAGTATACCTATATACAGTTCTTTTCTTGACATAGATATGTATAGGTGGCGATTGCCACACTATTTTACTATTGAGCTTTAGCAAGCCTTATGATTTTCTTAGCTTCTTGTGGTTCCTTGCATATGTACATGTGTAAACTGGCTGCATGTCGTCATCACGCACATGGCATAAGCTTTTTACATTTGACATCACTCGTTTTACTTTAAACTCAGGATGCCACTTATCCATGGTGTTTCGTCTCTTTTCATCATTCAAAGGTCGTCATATCATTTATGTGTGAGTCAGTCTGGGTACTTGTAAAATCACCATTCGTCTTCTTTTAGGACTTTCTTGGCTTCTTCCGGTATTGCATTTTGACAATTGTCATTCTGTCTCACTTGTCGATATGGTTTTCTCAATGGGTACCTTACTGTCCAAGGTTTCTTAGGTGCAGGTACTTCAATAGGTACTGTCAGTCTGATAGGTACTGGGCAGAGCCCTGCTGCTGCTCTCTGCTGGTTTATTTGCTCATCATACGTTACATATTTCGGCGTGAATGTACCTGGCACCTCAAAATGGGCGATGGGGGTGCAAATAGTTTTTGGGACCTCCTCTACACTCCCCCCTCTGGACGATTCATTGACTACTTTCACTTCTTCTTTTGTATCCGTCTTTCCTACATCCTCTGTATTCACTTTCACTTCTTCTTCTGGATCCATCTTTACTTTGTCTTCTGGGTCCACACATGAAGGTCTGAAGAAATGTCTCTTTGGAGTCCATATTTTTATGACTCCCTTCAGGCTCCCTGCTGTTCTCATCTGCTCGTCCTTATTCCATGTCATAAATTGACATTGTCCATTTGGACTGCAATAGATCCATCTTCCCACATAGTTTCTGTGTTTCCTTGGATACTGAAACTTGGTGCTTTCTTGTGCATGAATGCTAGCTTTCACAAAGTTTCTTATTTCTTCATCAGTTAGGTCTTTGGGCTTTCATCCTGGTTCGATATTGATCATGATCTTCATCCCTATAGCCTTTTTTCAGTTTTCTGGCACTGAGAGATTATTATCTTGATAACACAGAATCCAAGTAATATCATCACTAGTAGGGCTCCTAGGAACTTGAATGCATCTGCCATCTATTGTGGAACCCAGAAAAATAGTGATCCAAACCAGCAGTCGTCGTCTGCTTTGTCAGCTTCATCGATCATCTGATTCTGTAATTTCGTCAACATACTTATGGCCTCTGTTAACGTTCAATTTTCTTCATCGTGAGATGGTATAAATGTGCAACATGCACAAACTCCTCCATCCATAGGTATGATCATGTCAACGACATACCTGTTCTGTAATCATTAGTCAAATTGCTCTCAGTTCTTCTCTAATCGCATTAAATCCTTTCATGGTTGTGATGATGGTCTGCAGTAATTCCCATATGGTTATCTGCAACCATTTAGTATTTGCTCCAACTTGAATTCCCTGCATGAAAATATTCGTGAACACTGAAGAAGTCTGACTGAACAGTTTATGTTCATAAGGGATAGCATCAAAAGCTTCTATGGATTTGGCAGAAAAGTAATTCTCTCGCTTCATTCGGCTCATCAGTTCCACAATCTCCTTTTCCTCAGGAGAGCATCTGCTTTCGGGAAACTGTCAATATTCAGATCACTTTTTGGGATCACCAATGCTGGAACATGGACATTTACTATTGTGCATATACCTGCCAGTTTCTCGGCCGTCTGATATATGCTTTGGATCCACATGCCCAATAATGATCCATGATCACTGCAGTACCATGTACCATTCCTGGGGCATCAAAAACTCATTCACAGTTTTGATTCTCCCCCATTTTCCTTGTGCCATTATTCCTGAAGCAGAATGTTGGCCTTTCCAATGGCACTATCTGTAAGGGTCCTATCTGTAAGCGTCCTCCTCTGTCTTCGACCCATGTCAATAGTTTAGAAAGTTTTGGCCATAATGGTTTGCATCCATTTCACACTATGTTGATGGTGGGCTCGTAGTGACCGAAGACCATCCATGCCCTGGATATCACTATTCCTTTCTCCCATCTGTCTGGTGAAATCACTGTTCCCCAAGATTGCATTTGACCTCTGTTCTTCCATATTCTGTCTTCTTCTGGAGTTTTTCCTCTGATGTTTAGTTTTTGATTTGCATCTCTTCTGATTTCTGCTCCTTTAACTCCAGGGTTCTCGTATCTAATCACAATGTGTTTTGTTTTTCCATTGTTTCTTGTCTTCATGTCCTGGGCATAATCATCTTCATTTGGATCAGTTGCTTCAGTTGACCATTTCAGTGAGGCATCACTTACCATGAACTGGTCTCTGGTCATGCACTTTGCTATGTGTGATAGACAGTGTGCTGTCTGGACATCAATTTCCGCAGCTACACAGTTATTTGACTTCCCCATGCTGTAAGGTAGGAGTGCACAAACAAAGCATTCCCACTCTGAATTTTGTCATCCAACTTCTTTCATGTGTTGGTACCATATGTTATTTCTCAAGTGTGCTGCGCTGTCCAGGTAATCATTTAGTTCATTGTCATTTCCTTGTATGCTCCTCTTTATTCTCAAGGTTTTCATGTAGTTTGCTATCATCACATCCTTAATAGCATCCATGCAGCTTATTCTCATTGGAGCATTCTCAGGTACTTCAATCCATGGTTCAGGTCTCTTCATCTGTACTAATGGAGTAAGTGGAAGTCTGGCAATCCTTACCTTCTCCTCTTACATCCTTTTTCTCTTGGTTATAAAAGTCCATATCCACTCTGCAATTGGCTCAGTATATGGCTGTAGTGTAGAACTTGTACGTGTCCCCTTCACTGGAACATGTGTGCTTATTGATGCTGTCTTTGTTGGTTCCTTCTCTGCCTCCTTTTGTCTCTTTAAAAGTTCAGCTTTTTCCATTTGTCTTTTTACTTTATTTGTAGTAGAACTTCTCCTAATAGGCAATGTATTCTTCTCCCATGCTTTGGATTGCAGTTCTGCAGTTATTGACACTAAACCTGGTGCAAGTGTACTCACTGTTTGTGAGTGTGTATTTTTCATTAACCTTTTCTCATGCTTGCTCTGCCGACCCTGTCTCCGGCTATTGAATTTGTTTGTTACCAAACGTGTGTATGTGTCATGGCTAATCACATCCATTTCAAGCTCACTCACCCCTTTGTCAGCTTGTCTAGGAATTGGAAGGATTATAAAAGGTCTTGGTACTTTTGTGGGTGTCATGCGTACATCATTAGGTAGGTGCACTGGAATCGAAACACTTTGTGCACCAATAAAAATACAATACATAGGTACATTATGCCTCTGTAGGTTAGGCGGCAACACTTAGTTCTGGAACAATGGGTCTGTCTTTCCCCTTGAGGGATGACAGTGCTCCTGTTTTGATTCCCCATTTCTATCATCTAAGGTAAAAGACTACAATACTATATTCTATGTAACAATATCTCTTGATTCTGATGTCTTTGCTTGTTGGTTGCAGGTACTGGAACAATTGTCCTCCTTTGTCTGGACACTGGATTGTCTTATTGTCCCTGGATACAGTTCTCTTTTCTGTAGTCGCAATTAAGGCAACACGTTCGGCAAGTCCTTATTTTACAGTATGTGTTCAAAATACACAAGCTCCCAGTCTGCTCCTCTTATCTGTTTCACTCCGGACGACATGTCATGTCCTTGATAGTATAAAAAATAGTCAAGTCTCTGGCAACACCTTCTTGAACTGTCCCTCGGCGGAAAGTTTTACCGTCTCCTTCGGAAATTCTGATGATGATTAGACAGTTCAACCTGCATCACAATACCATGGAGGAGAATGCTCACCTGTGTAGAGTTTGCTGGGTCTCTGATGAAAGTGAGGACATCAACACTGGCAGGTCTCCCCACAAGTTCTGGAAAGTCTTCAATTAGGCGAAAGAAGACGTTGCTCGCCAATCTGCTATCTTCTGGTGACAGGGACATTGGTCATGTCCTTGTTGCACTGTGGGAAGATTCTATAATTTCGGTGAGCTTCAAGAGCAACTTGGATTATGATTCCGTTCAGGATTATGCCGGACGTTCTGTGTTTGCTGGATCTCTTTGAAATGTCAAGACGTCAGTTTGTCTCCCAACGAGATCTCGGCAGTCTTCATTTAAGCGAAAGAACAGTATGCTAACAAGCCTATTTCCTTCTTCTTCTGCTTGGGACATTTGTTTTTTTCCTTCTCTGCATTCTGGAAGCAGGGGAAACTGCTCGGCGGCCACAGTGAGCAACCTCTTTATTGTCTTTTCGTTTTCGGGGTCTTGAAGAAATTCAATGATGCTAGTGAGCCGGCCACTAACGATGGGTATGACCTCAACACTAGGACAAAGTCATTTAGAGCGTCTTTAGTGATGTCCCTGCTGTGGGACACCATAAATGAGTCCAAATAAGGCTTCTGTTTGGAACGAGTCTGGATATTGTATTTTTTTTTAAATTGTGTGTCCTCGATCAAAATTTGGCATATCCTTTTCTTATCAAGGCTTCAACATGCCTCAGTCCAAAGTTCAAAGCCAACAGAATAGGTTGTGGCTTATACGTAAAATTTTCTTCTTCGCCCTGCAACTAGGATGCACAGAGTGTTCATATTTTTATGTCCTTATCCCCATTTTTCTTAGAGGAAATGTCCAATTTTAAGCCACAACTTTACACAAAAGTTCCTTGTCTTTGTTCTGCTGGTCATGCGTCCTTATTCCTCTTCATGGATCTCGTCTGCACATGCTGTGGTTCTTCCCTGTCATCTGTAGTCTCTACCCGTTGGGGTGCAGGCAGGGGGCCTTCTCCGATATATGGTTTGGTGTCACCCAGAAAGAGCCAAGCTCTTCTTCCTTCTGGCTTGACTGCAGAGGGAGTAATGTTCTCCACTCTGAATGGATTGTTGAACCTTGGCTTGTCCCACTTCTTTCTTGTGTGGTTCCTCACCAGGAACGCATCTCCAGGAAAGATCGGTGGTAGATGTAGTCCTTGAATTGGGTCAGTTGTAGTATCTCCTTCTGTGTTCTGTGCTGTCTCTCACACTTTTTGTCATCCCTGCAGCTGTCCTGAAATTACAATAAGACAAGATGTCATGCAGTTCAAATAATTTTGCTTTTCAGACCCTAAGATTTCTCCTGTTGGCTGGGCACCATATCTAGCTCTAGCTCGGGGGGTCAATGGAGTATGCATCCTTCTGCCTCTTTCTATTTTGTGCTGTGTAAGATGATGGTCAGAACCAGGCTGGTTTCTGAGCGCCTACAGTGCCAATAGAATGCAGTGTAGCCATCCCTTTTTTAGAGTAAGCTTCATCTTGGCTATCCTTTCCTTTAACAAGCCGTTGAGATTCTCAGATATCCCACTACCTTGCGAGTGATACACTGAGGAGAACTTTTGCTTTATACCAGGCAGCCAGCTGATCTGCTCAAATACCGCGTTAACAAAGTGAGGACCATTATCTGACCTCATGACTTCACATACTCCCCACCTGGGAAATACTTCTCTCACTAGAAATGTGGCCGCACAGGTAGAGTCTGGGTGTGTGCATGGACCTGCTTCTATCCATCTAGAGAATGGACACACCAAAACAATTAGGTACCTGTACCCGTTACATACTTGAATCACATCGACATAATCGATATGAAAGTGCTCAAAAGGTCCATTAGGCCTTGGGATGACTCCTCTAATTACTCTTAGTGTGTGCCCATCCGTGAACTGTTGGTAGATTATACAGTTCATCATAAAAAATGCAACATGCTCCGCTAAGTTCGGTATAACCAGTCTTCTGCGAGTGTTGCTGCCAGATTCTCTTTTGTCATATGTGCTGGATAGTGGAATTGCTCCATTGCTATCTTTATTAGGGCTATAGGCATCACCAGTTTACCAGTGCTGCCTTGTCGCCAGAAGCTTTCGGAAGGGTTTAAAGAACACCCTCACTGCTTCCAGAGTTGTTTCTACTCCTGTGGTGCTTACCTTCGAAGTTCCATTACTGGGTTTGCTCCATGTTACTATAGCTGTCAGGTTCACTTTGTGGAACAATCATTCTCTCATGCACATCAGTTGTTTCCACATCCAATACAACTTCGTCTTTGGTGGACACACACTTGGCTTCTGTGTCTGCTGCTCGATTTCCACATGAGATAAAAATCTGTCCCTTTGGTGTGGGTGGCACATTTTACGACCGCTATGCCCACTGGGAGCTGTAGTGCCTTAATGATCCTCTCCAATTGGGCTGCTTGCTGCACTGGTGTGCCATCCGCTCAGAGGTAGCCCCTCCTTTTCCAGTGCACTAAGCCTGTGTGCACCGTTGAGGTCACAATAGCGGAGTCACTGTACACCATCACTTCCTGGTCTGCGTGATTCTCAATGGCGACACCAATAATTTTGCAGCCTGTGCTGAATAATAAGATGGTAATCGTGCACTAATTAGTACTCGAAATTCTCGTTTTGTAGTGTGCTTCAACACAGCAGCGCCAGTATATCTTTACACATCATTTTGGTCGATTCTTGAGGAACCCTCAACAGTGATAATTTCTCCTTCTGCCAATGCATTTTCTTTCACTCTGGGAATCTCATGATAGAATTCTTCATAATTTGCACAGTCATGGATTGGTTCTCCTTCAGTGACTGGCTCTGCTATGAACATAGCTGGGTTCACTATTTTGCATCAAACTATCTTAATCGATATGATTGCTTCATAAGCAGAAGCTCTTTGAGATGTCAGTGTGCCCTTTGGTTTCTCTAGAATGGCAAATAGTGCGTGCTCGACAAACAACGTCATTGAGCATCCCATTACAAAGGTTGTAGCCTTCTCTATGGCGAACGCTGCAGCAGCTAAACTCTGTTCGCAAGGAAAATGACCTCTCATCACTGGGTCCAAATTCCCACTGTAGTATGATTGGGGCTTGTACGCCAATGTGGTTCTCTGTGTGAGTACTGCTGTCACAATACTGCCATTCATGTGTGAAAACATGTAGAATTCCTCTGCATAATTGGGAATCCCTAAAACTGGTGCAGTGCAAATGGCTTTATAAGTTCAATAAAGCCTTCATCCATAGTCTCAGACCATTCAAGTTTTTCTTTTGTCCCCTGTGCCTTCTTTAGGGCTTGTAATAAGGGCTTAGTGTATGAGCTATGGTCGAAGACCCATGCTCTGACATATGTGCGAAGTCCTAAAAAACTCTGCATCTGTTTTATCTTGTGTGGCTTGGATGTGTTCAATATGGCTTCAGCCCTTTCAGGGGTAACCTTTTTCCCCTCATGTAACATCAGTTGGCCTATGCACAGTACTTCTTGCTGACAATATTGTAACTTTACTTTGTCAACTTCATGTCCTTTCTTAGCCAATATGGTCAATTGCTGAACAGAATCGAGTCTGCATCTCTCCTCTGTTGTGCTGCAAATTAAGATGTCAACCACATATTGTAAGACAACACTCTCTAATGCAATATTGCTTAAGTCCATCTGAAGGGCTCTGTTAAAAATTGAAGGACACTCACAGTACCCCTGGGGTAACCTTGTGCTTTTCAGACGCATCTGTCTGAATGTAAATGACGTCAGATCTTGTGTCTTTGTGCAATGGGATTGAGAAAAATTCATTTTTCAAGTCAATCACTGTGAAATATTGAGCCTCAACAGGTTTATTACATAGGATTGTGGCAGGGTTAGAGACTAGAGCAAACTCAGCCTCTACAATATTATTTATCGGGCGTAAATCTTGAATTAGTCTCCACAACCCTCCCTTAGATTTTTTTATTGGATAAACCGCGGTGTTGCATGACGGCTCTGACGTCACTAAGATGCCCTGCTCCATCGTAGCAGAAATTGTCTTGAAAATCCCTTCATCTGCTTACCTAGACATGGCATATTTTTGTACTTTTGGCAAAATTAATCCTGGTTTCAATGTAATCCTTACTTCTCTGATTCCTTTCAATAAGCCCACATCATCGGGCCTGTGGTCCACACTGAGACAGGCACCTGGGGCATGTCGTCATCAAAATATTCGGGACGGTTCTGTGCCAGCAACATTCTCTGGGGCACCTTTCTTTTGATCATCCTCACCCAAAAAATGAGATTTACCTCAACTGTTGTTTCCTCACCATCCTTTTGCTCATCAAAAAGGGTCATCATCAGTGTTGTCAGTCAATCTGTACTCCTTCCTCAATGGTGATTACTGTGCACCATTGTCTGCCTTCATCGCAACCATGGATCAGTACCATTTTCCCTCTCACTATGGCTGTGTATATTGCCAAGGGTTATACATCTCCCTTTTCTTCGTGCATAGGTATTCTTGGCCTAAATAGAAATACATCTAGGGTTCTCATGTTTTTTTTCTGCGACGCCTGGTAGCCCTGCCATTAGTATGCGTATCCCATACGAGAATATTTCTGGTTCCAATGGGACAGCTCTCATAGCTGTTTGTCCTGCGTATGCTCTAATCATTTTGCGGACGTTTAAATAATGCATTCCTGGAGTTACATACTATGCCCTTCTCTTGAACAAGATTGTCAAGTTTAACTTTGTCATTAGGTCTCGGCCCAATATATTTACTGGGGTCTGCCTTTAATATAGCAATGGCACATTCATGTCACACTCTCCTATAGAGTCTGGATATTAATTTGTAAAAGGAACATGGCTTGTTGCTCCTGTGAAGCCCTGAGTATTTATGGCATCGCGGGACAAAGAAAACTTGCCTTCACATATACACGAGCGTGATGCACCTGTGTCAACTAAGAAGGAATATTCTTTATCCCCTATACAGACATCTACCCTTGGTTCCTCATGAGGGTTAGGTGTCACTGATAGGATAGAACACATCAGGTTTCCCAGTGAGCTGTCCTAATCCATATATAACCTTGTCCTCCATCACCAGTATTGGCTCTCATTACAGAGTTCAATACCTGTACTGCACTTGTTGTCTGTGACAGTTGCATCGGCGACTGATGAGACTGTCCTTGTGGAAAACGTATCATTTTCCGAGGTTGCAAGCATTGCTGTGCTCCTGGTGTTTGCTGTTGCACCGTGTGAGTCTGTGCAACTCCATTTCTACCCTGCTGTAAAAACACAGGTGGAGTCACCATTCCTCTTCTGATTCCTTGGTCTGTTTGCACCATGCCCTGACTTCTGCATGTGCGTGCTAGATGCCCTGTCATCCCTCACATCCAACATATTGGTGGTGACCTGATTAATTGCTCATTTGCCATATCTTTATTGCCACTTTGCATGATTTGATAACCTCCCTGATTACCTTGGAAACCTCCCCGATTACTCTGTCATCCTATTCCTCGATAGCCTCTCCATCTGGGGTAGAACCCATTACTGCCCTGATTAATCTGCTGTTGATTATTGACCTGCTGTATGTTTGATCCGTATGTGCTAGTTATCATTGCCCCTTCAATGGCATATTTTGACAATTTCTTCTGCACTAACTTTGCCTCTTCAGCTTTTCGTGTAGTCTCTTTCTTGCGATTCTTTTCTTGCAGAAGTCTGCAATAGTGTGTTATGGTCAATTGTATCTCAGACCATGTTTTGGCCTCAATTCCTACCAATTTATTGAGCTGCTTCTGTATCTGATATGGTAGCCCTTGGCATAATATATGGTAAAACACAGGTATAGACTTCCCCCAAGATTCACGAGTTTCCAGCACCCATGCGTCCTGGAAATTTTGAATGTAAAGCAACGGATCTTCTGACTCCTTCATTTTGCGGGTCATTATGGCTCCCATGTCAGATGTATCCGGGTATAGCAATCGTAATGCTTTCCATACCGCGGCTCTGCAATTGTTAAAAGGAACTCCATCATGAGCAGTGTTAACTGTAGTCACACCAGGATAACCTGCACGTGTCCACAAGTCGTCAGCTCGATCACCAAGTATGACGATTAAGAGACCCTTAATATCCCCTCTGGCCAACGTGTTCCCTCCTGTCATTTTTTCCAGCTCATGTATCCATTTTCTGGCTCCCGATGTTAATATTGGAAGCTTGTTTTTCAGATTTTCTCGGTCCATGTGTGGCCATGGAATATACTGTGGCCTCGTTCTTCCTTTTTCGAGCAACTGGAATTGTAATACATGGCACTCTTTTTCCTCTCTCATCATTTTCCTATCCACTGCCGGAGTGATAGTCCTGCATCACTGTCTACCTGGCAATGTCCTTAGTCGGCTCACATAGGGTGGTGGAGACACCCCCCTCTGACCGTAAGATGCTTCTTCATGTCGGTCTGACTGTGTGGCTGACTCTGATGCCTTAGGTACAGACTTGCTAGAATCTGACCATATTATCCCTTTTCCTCAAGAGAAGCATTTTGTGCGTCTTATCTCTTCTTCCTTTTCCTCATAGTCCTCTATTTCTGTGTCTGATATTGGTTGTGCCCAACTCGTGTAACTCCTCTCTTCTTCCTCATTTCTGTTTAGTGTCAACCTATCTAGGGACAGCTCTCTATTTCTACTACTTCCGGAGGCATCCTCAGCGTCATACAACTGAGTGCTCTCAAGGCGTTTGTCCTCCCCTCTCCCTTGGGGTACTTGTTCTAGCCCCATTTAATCATATATTCTATCGATCGTCTCTCTGATGCTTCCGGTATCGAAGTCATCTTTGATATTTGTCCTAGACGTGCCTGGTACTGCATCGTTCGCAGGAAATAATTCTTCTATGCCAACCCATTCTACTACTGGATTGGGTTTTTTAATCTCTCTTTCCAGATATTCAAGATTGCGTGCTCTCTGTCTTCGTTTACGTTCTATGTCATCATCGAACTCTCTGCGCTTCCTTGCTTCTTCCCTGACACTATCTTCTTCCCGTTTCTTTGCATCTCTACGTTCATTTGCCCTTCGTATTTCCTCATCTCTTCATCTTTTTATTCTCTTCTCCCTTATCTTTTGTTCTTCTTCTTCTATTCTCCGTTGTTCCTGCCTATTGTGATCATTAGCTGCTCTTGGCTTATGATCGCATTTCCTTTCTTGCTCTTCACGATACAGCTATTCTCGTCTCTGTCTATCTTTTGTCCTGATCCTTTCTCTTTTGTTTGTGAACCGTCTAGCTCTCCCTTTTGTCTCACATCCTCAATGCCTTTACCATCGAGTTTCAATAGAATCTGACCTCCCATCCATTTGTTATGTGTGAATGACATCTCATCAGTTCTGTCCTCATCTTGTTTCTATCTTTTTCCCTCTCTATTCGTATCTAGAGATGTACTTGCTTGTGCCTGATCTCCTTTTTCTTTCTTGTGCCGCTCCTTGTCCCTCAGGACTTTGGAGGTGATATCTCTGTCTCGGTCTTTGTCTGGGTTTTCATCACTGCTTTGCGTAGGTGACTCATATGCCGGGTTGCTATATGCCGTGGCTACTTTAAGTTCTCTTAATGGATATAATCGTTTGTCTTTACTGACTTCGCTTTTGGTTTCAGATGGGGTGGGTGGTGCGGAAGGCGTTTCACCCCCCTCTGCATATATGTTAAGTATCCAATCTACCAGAGGCCCCTCCTCCTTATCCTCTTGGTACATCTTCCAAAGCTCTAAACTAGCTAGGCGTTTGTCCAACTTTTTCCCAGTATATGTGGCATGCAAATATGTCATCTGGTGTTGCAGGACTTCTTTAGATAGCGATCCACCCTGAGGCCATGACATAAACATTTTGTGGGCGGTTCCTTTGACCCATTCTGCACTGTACTTTTTCAGCTTAGGTGCATGTTTCGGCAACTGTATGCACAAGTGTATTAGTGGTGTAACATCTTCCATACTTAAAATTATTTATCTTCTCCTTACACACTTTGTCACATTTTAAACAAAATCAGGAATATGAGCGAGCACCAATCGTCGCAAGCTCCAATCCCGTTTTTTCACAAACATTCTTTTTTTCACAACCATCAATTCACATTATACAACATCTTAGTTAAACAATCGCGTAATTTTCACGCTAATTCTTCCAAAAAATGTCTTATTCTTTTTTTTCCCTTTTTTATGACGTCAGAGGAAAAATAAACATAAGACAGATCTGACAGACTACACAGACTCCAACCGCTACATAAATCTCCTGCCTCTATGATTTACTCTGACGTGGAGTGTAAGCCCATTCCTTTCGAAAACATCTTTAACCGTTTTGGTCTCCTATTGCCCTATTTTTTCAGGACTTTGAATCCAGGCTTCTTCTAGCCACTATATTAAAGCGTAGGTATTTAGGTGTATCGTCTCTCTGCTCAGGTACTCTCCTGGTATCCTCTCTCTAGCTTGGGTATCCTCCCGGTATCCTCAATACTTTGCTCGGTCACCCTCGAGTCAATATTACCTTCCCCTTATATATATACATTCTACTATACTTCTGACTTTATATTTTGTCCCTCCTCCCTTAGTTACCTTCCCTTAGTTGTTCTAAGGGATGCAGCTTTTTGCCAAAGCATTTAGTCTTTCTCACTCACAATTTGCATGTTTTTCCTCTCTGGATCCTCGGGATCACTGCCTTTGTCACCGCCTCTCCTGCTTTTCTTCCGGAAGGCTGCTTGTAGAAGTGGGAAGGGATTTGTGGGTGAAAACACGGGTTCCTTCAGACCTCAACTGCAGATTTTATAATTTACTCTAGCCACTATGTATGGGGAGCTTCTCGGTCTACTTAGCCGGATGGCAAAGGACTCGTGATATTACAGAGGACCTAGAGTGACTTATGTCGACGGTCAATGGGTGTCTTCTCTAATCGATAGTCGATAAACCATCCTCTGCTACCAAGTGTGCACTAGGACCCCAACCGGCCCATAAAGCTGGGGGTTGTCCAATTGCACCTTAAGATGAGTAGCAGCACCCTTGAGATGGATGGGGATGCAGATTAATACTCTTGCATTAAATCAATAATGACAACTCAATACTTTGGCAAAGGGAGTCAGTTTAATGACAAGTACAAAAAACGGAGAGTTCATGAACATAAGCTGTTGCTTGATCTTCCTTCTCGCTTCACAATTCCAATGAACTTCATAAAAAATGCACCTTTTGTACTAAAAACTCGTCATCACGGACGTGTAACGTTTAAAATTTTGCATGCAATTCTATTGGTTCTAGGAAGGTAACTTTGATATAGGTATTATATCTGTATATGGTAACGAAGTGAGGGGATTGGATAAACAGTGTCAGGTGGGGAATCTGAGCCCTTCCTTCAAAACGGCTGCCGTAGACATCACTACAAGTATGACATCTCATTGGCTCTATTAACTATAGGACCCTAGATTACTTGGTTCACTATGATTGGGTTGGCTTCCACCCCACTCATACTTTTCCACCAGCCTAGCAGCGTGCAGAATATCCGGCCTAGTGCAGGGAGTTTGTTCGCTCCCCCAGTCTCCCTCCAATTATTGCAACAATCAATCAATCATCACTTCACTAACAAAGTTTTTTCACTGAATTTCATAGGTTTTTCGTAGGGCAACTTAACCATAACGTCTCTTTAACAAAGTTTTTTCACTGAATTTCATAGGTTTTTAGTAGCACAACTTAACCATAATATCCCTGACTTCATATACATGTAACATAGAACATACTGAACCCCCACGTACTGATTTTGATGTCCGCGGACTACTGCCATGACCGCGGACATACCGAGAATCTGAGCGTGGTGAATGTAAATTTAAATATTGTGCCCCATTTCCCCTTTGAAGTTGGCTCTGAAAAGAGCTGTTTTTTTTGTTTTTTTACAGATGCTTGACAGACACCTGTTATTTTGTATTTTTTTTCTTGTTTTTTTTCTTACTTTGTTCCTAAAATCTTCACATAACCTTCTCAAAAGCAACCCTTGCATTCCAAAATAGAAAGGCATTTCCCGTAAAAGATAAAGAGATGCCATCATCTTGAAAATTAACAGTATTACTGGCATCAATATTATCATTATTACAGAAGAACATACCAGCTCTAAGAATGAAGGCACACATGCCTCGGTTGATGACACACCTAGCAATGTTTTGCTGAGGACAAAAAACTGAACTATTGTCCCATATTGCCCTAGGTAGTAATCCAGAAAAAATTACTTTTGCATTTGGAAGGATCTTCATTACGGCTTGAACCAAGCGTTCCAAATCAGCCAACAAAGTAGGGGCACTGACGTTGCCCAAATGGAAAGCACCATAGTGCAAAACTACCACATTTGGACTGTTCATCGTTGCCATATCCTCACAAACTCGTACAATTCCCTATACATTGCAATCAGGCACAGTGCTCCACACCACCTCCACTCCTTTCACATCAAAGTTCTTTTCAAAATGCCTGCATCGAGCGTACTGTTGTAAACCATGCACAAACATATCTCCAAGCACCAACACCCTGACTTTCTCTACTTCTGCCATCTTCACCACACATAGGGCCTCATTACGACCCTGACGGAAGACCATGGTGCTATTAGCACCATGGTCCATGCCGGTAAGTTACCGACTCCGCCATGGAGAAAGGGGGAATTATCAACCCATTACAAGGTTGGTGGGGCGGTAATTCCCCCTTCCTCCATGGCCCTTCCCCATTCCCATTTTTGCCCCATAGGGCTCAATGAGAATGGGGAAGGTGCTAAGTACGGTGCCGCAAATTGCGGCACCGTAATTAGCACCAAGGTCCCTTTGCGGGTCCCTACTTTAACGGCTGGTCTACACCAGCCGTTAAGGTCGGGTCCCGCAAAGGGACCTCGTAATTAGGCGCTAATAGGTTAACGGCGCCGCAGCCTTTTACGGCGCCGTTAACCCATTAGCCCCTGGGTCGTAATGAGGCCCATAGTCTCTTTCAAAACAAATCCACAACCTCGACATCTGAATGGCTAATCCGTATAGTCTTCTTTCCATATAGGATTTGCTGGAAAACCCCGGATGTAGCACGCCCTGTCCACGGACAGCCGCGTTGTCCGAGGACCGCATAACTCTTCGACACCCCTTCTACCATTTCCACTTTACTCTCTGTGCCATTCCCTCATTGCATACAGCTAAGGAGTCACACAATACGAAGAACATCCTCAGAACACCCCATTTTGTTTATTTTCGAACATTTCAGGACAATTATCATTTCATTATTCAACATATTAACATTACAAATATTATACTTTCATCTTGTACGCTGCACACAATGCTATGTTTCTCCATTAGTAGCTCAGTATACTAGATAGAACCCCATAATACAATGCTATTTATGTCAATGCATTGTTCAATGCACTAATTACGGTATGATATTTATTGCAATGATCCTTGACACTTTTTTCGCAACATTATAATAAAAATCCCTAGAACACAAATTTCATGAAAAGTAAACGCATATGTGATGTCATCAGTGATGTCATCAATGACATTTGCGATGTTATCTTTGATGTCCTAGATGTTAGTCTTAGCAGTGGATGGTGGTGGCGCGAGTTATGGTTGCTTAGCTTACCATAACTGGCGAATTTCAGGGGTTTTTCGGCTTTACTTGGAACCATAACGTCCCTTAAACAAACTTTTTTTATTAGCACGCAAACAATATACAAAGATGTAGTGTAAACGCAAGTTCTCACAGATGGCTTTACACAGAATGTTGCAAAGTAAGCATTTATGCTCGTTCACAGTGAAGGTCAGCTGCTTCCATTTTTTTCTCACGGCCCGGAGAGGCCCACGACTCCCAGTATAAGGTTCTATTTTTTTTTTAGCTTGACAGACAGAGATTGTGCTGAAAGACTTCTTTTGAAGAAGTGTAGCAAACATGTAAGACACGATAAAGATGTAATTTCTGAAACGAAAACACTTTTGTATATTATATCACTTTGAGAAAGATCGTTGGCACACGCGGAGTCGTATTTTGGGACTGCACTACACTTGGACAATGGAAAATGCAATTATAATGTAAGAAACCCTTTAGATTATTTTATACCGGAATATAATAACAATAGCGTGGCATTAAAGCCCAGTCAAGTTGCGTGTTTGATGACGCACCTTGTAACATCACGGAGAGAGGCAGGGAATATGAATGCTTTCATAATGTCAGGCTTAGGGGCGCGAGATATGATTTACTGTTGCAAAAGCCAATCAGCCTGGTCAATAGCGCAAGTCATAGGATTATCACATAATATTCGGCGCACACCAGCCTGATTTATCGTTTCTTTAGTGGACAAAAAGTTGGGTGAGGCCCATAGGAAATTGTACTATCAGCGGACAAAAAGATGGTTCGTAGAACACTTTCAACCTGACAACGAACAATACAAACAATGTCCTCAGAACACCCCCATTTTGTGTAATTGCAACCATTTCGGGACACCGCAAGTGTTCTTAGAACACATTCAACTTGACAGATTACAATACGGACAGCGTCCTCAGGACACCCCCAGTTTGTATATTTACAAACATTTAAATACACTGCAAGTGTTTTTAGCTCAATTTTACCTTCCTTGCGAACAAAAAGGACACATACACCGTCCTCTGAACACCCCACCATTTAGTTTATTTACAAAATGTCAGAACAGCCGTGTTCTCCGCAGACAAATCGAACACAACAAAAGCGTATAGCACATAAAAAAAAAACATTGAACCTATCTCATACTCCCCCACCCTCCCCAAACACTCTTACACACCAACACACTCCACTAAATACAATTTTTTATCCAAGTTTCACCGCGCTGTCCGCGGTCGACGGTGAATTCAATATGGCGGGCGCCACAGAAAATCTGATGCACTCCACGCCCCACGCCGTCCAATCAGCAAACACGTCACATGTCTGCGGACATGACGCAAGCCCATGGGCCAATCAGGGTGCTGTCCGCGGAGCGAACAGGGAAGTCCGTCCGCAAAGCGAACACAGATATCACTAATTTTGTTGCCTTACATTTTGGTCATTTTAAAAAAAACGACTGGACGGATTTACACCAAATTTGCAAAAGCACGATTTCATGACCAAGCCGCCGCTCCTGCCGCAAATTTGGTGTAAATCAGTCCAGCGGTTCGGGATGTAGCCGTGCACAAAGTTTTTTCCCATTATGTCTATAGGAAAAAACAAAAGTTTGGGACCCCCCCTATAACTTTGCCCCCCCTGGACCAAACCTCTCCAAACTCTGCAAAAAAATTCAGACTGGGCTATATACTGTTTATGCAAAGTTTGGTGAGGATTCGTCCAGAGGGAGCGAAGTTATAAGCTCTTCCTATGGAAACACCAACTTAACCATAACTACATGGACGCTACCGCGTCTAGCCCCATTTAATCATATATTCTATCGATCGTCTCTCTGATGCTTCCGGTATCGAAGTCATCTTTGATATTTGTCCTAGACGTGCATGGTACTGCATCGTTCGCAGGAAATAATTCTTCTATGCCAAACCATTCTACTACTGGATCGGGTTTTTTAATCTCTCTTTCCAGATATTCAAGATTGCATGCTGTCTGTCTTCGTTTACGTTCTATGTCATCATCGAACTCTCTGCGCTTCCTTGCTTCTTCCCAGACACTATATTCTTCCCATTTCTTTGCATCTCTACGTTCATTTGCCCTTCGTATTTCCTCATCTCTTCATCTTTTTATTCTCTTCTCCCTTATCTTTTGTTCTTCTTCTTCTATTCTCCGTTGTTCCTGCCTATTGTGATCATTAGCTGCTCTTGGCTTATGATCGCATTTCCTTTCTTGCTCTTCACGATACAGCTATTCTCGTCTCTGTCTATCTTTTGTCCTGATCCTTTCTCTTTTGTTTGTGAATCGTCTAGCTCTCCCTTTTGTCTCACATCCTCAATGCCTTTACCATCGAGTTTCAATAGAATCTGACCTCCCATCCATTTGTTATGTGTGAATGACATCTCATCAGTTCTGTCCTCATCTTGTTTCCATCTTTTTCCCTCTCTATTCGTATCTAGAGATGTACTTGCTTGTGCCTGATCTCCGTTTTCTTTCTTGTGCCGCTCCTTGTCCCTCAGGACTTTGGAGGTGATATCTCTGTCTCGTTCTTTGTCTGGGTTTTCATCACTACTTTGCGTAGGTGACTCATATGCCGGGTTGCTATATGTCGTGGCTGCTTTAAGTTCTCTTAATGGATATAATCGTTTGTCTTTACTGACTTCGCTTTTGGTTTCAGATGGGGTGGGTGGTGCGGAAGGTGTTTCACCCCCCTCTGCATATATGTTAAGTATCCAATCTACCAGAGGCCCCTCCTCCTTATCCTCTTGGTACATCTTCCAAAGCTCTAAACTAGCTAGGCGTTTGTCCAACTTTTTCCCAGTATATGTGGCATGCAAATATGTCATCTGGTGTTGCAGGACTTCCTTAGATAGCGATCCACCCTGAGGCCATGACATAAACATTTTGTGGGCGGTTCCTTTGACCCATTCTGCACTGTACTTTTTCAGCTTAGGTGCATGTTTCGGCAACTGTATGCACAAGTGTATTAGTGGTGTAACATCTTCCATACTTAAAATTATTTATCTTCTCCTTACACACTTTGTCACATTTTAAACAAAATCAGGAATATGAGCGAGCACCAATCGTCGCAAGCTCCAATCCCGTTTTTTCACAAACATTCTTTTTTTCAAAACCATCAATTCACATTATACTACATCTTAGTTAAACAATCGCGTAATTTTCACGCTAATTCTTCCAAAAAATGTCTTATTCTTTTTTTTCCCTTTTTTATGACGTCAGAGGAAAAATAAACATAAGACAGATCTGACAGACTAGACAGACTCCAACCGGCTACATAAATCTCCTGCCTCTATGATTTACTCCGACGTGGAGTGTAAGCCCATTCCTTTCGACAACATCTTTAACCGTTTTGGTCTCCTATTGCCCTATTTTTTCAGGACTTTGAATCCAGGCTTCTTCTAGCCACTATATTAAAGCGTAGGTATTTAGGTGTATCCTCTCTCTGCTCAGGTATTCTCCTGGTATCCTCTCTCTAGCTTGGGTATCCTCCCGGTATCCTCAATACTTTGCTCGGTCACCCTCGAGTCAATATTACCTTCCCCTTATATATATACATTCTACTATACTTCTGACTTTATATTTTGTCCCTCCTCCCTTAGTTACCTTCCCTTAGTTGTTCTAAGGGATGCAACTTTTTGCCAAAGCATTTAGTCTTTCTCACTCACAATTTGCATGTTTTTCCTCTCTGGATCCTTGGGATCACTGTCTTTGTCACCGCCTCTCCTGCTTTTCTTCCGGAAGGCTGCTTGTAGAAGTGGGAAGGGATTTGTGGGTGAAAACACGGGTTCCTTCAGACCTCAACTGCAGATTTTATAATTTACTCTAGCCACTATGTATGGGGAGCTTCTCGGTCTACTTAGCCGGATGGCAACGGACTCGTGATATTACAGAGGACCTAGAGTGACTTATGTCGACGGTCAATGGGTGTCTTCTCTAATCGATAGTCGATAAACCATCCTCTGCTACCAAGTGTGCACTAGGACCCCAACCGGCCCATAAAGCTGGGGGTTGTCCAATTGCACCTTAAAATGAGTAGCAGCACCCTTGAGATGGATGGGGATGCAGATTAATACTCTTGCATTAAATCAATAATGACAACTCAATACTTTGGCAAAGGGAGTCAGTTTAATGACAAGTACAAAAAACGGAGAGTTCATGAACATAAGCTGTTGCTTGATCTTCCTTCTCGCTTCACAATTCCAATGAACGTCATAAAAAATGCACCTTTTGTACTAAAAACTCGTCATCACGGACTTTAAAATTTTGCATGCAATTCTATTGGTTCTAGGAAAGTAACTTTGATATAGGTGTTATATCTGTATATGGTAACGAAGTGAGGGGATTGGATAAACAGTGTCAGGTGGGGAATCTGAGCCCTTCCTTCAAAACGGCTGCCGTAGACATCACTACAAGTATGACATCTCATTGGCTCTATTAACTATAGGACCCTAGATTACTTGGTTCACTATGATTGGGTTGGCTTCCACCCCACTCATACTTTTCCACCAGCCTAGCAGCGTGCAGAATATCCGGCCTAGTGCAGGGAGTTTGTTCGCTCCCCCAGTCTCCCTCCAATTATTGCAACAATCAATCAATCATCACTTCACTAACAAAGTTTTTTCACTGAATTTCATAGGTTTTTCGTAGCGCAACTTAACCATAACGTCTCTTTAACAAAGTTCTTTCACTGAATTTCATAGGTTTTTAGTAGCACAACTTAACCATAATATCCCTGACTTCATATACATGTAACATAGAACATACTGAACCCCCACGTACTGATTTTGATGTCCGCGGACTACCGCCATGACCGTGGACATACCGAGAATCTGAGCGTGGTGAATGTAAATTTAAATAGTGTGCCCCATTTCCTCTTTGAAGTTGGCTCTGAAAAGAGCTGTTTTTTTTGTTTTTTTACAGATGCTTGACAGACACCTGTTATTTTGTATTTTTTTTCTTGTTTTTTTTCTTACTTTGTTCCTAAAATCTTCACATAACCTTCTCAAAAGCAACCCTTGCATTCCAAAATAGAAAGGCATTTCCCGTAAAAGATAAAGAGATGCCATCATCTTTAAAATTAACAGTATTACTGCCATCAATATTATCATTATTACAGAAGAACATACCAGCTCTAGGAATGAAGGCACACATGCCTCGGTTGATGACACACCTAGCAATGTTTTGCTGAGGACAAAAAACTGAACTATTGTCCCATATTGCCCTAGGTAGTAATCCAGAAAAAATTACTTTTGCATTTGGAAGGATCTTCATTACGGCTTGAACCAAGCGTTCCAAATCAGCCAACAAAGTAGGGGCACTGACGTTGCCCAAATGGAAAGCACCATAGTGCAAAACTACCACATTTGGACTGTTCATCGTTGCCATATCCTCACAAACTTGTACAATTCCCTGTACATTGCAATCAGGCACAGTGCTCCACACCACCTCCACTCCTTTCAAATCAAAGTTCTTTTCAAAATGCCTGCATCGAGCGTACTGTTGTAAACCATGCACAAACATATCTCCAAGCACCAACACCCTGACTTTCTCTACTTCTGCCATCTTCACCACACATAGTCTCTTTCAAAACAAATCCACAACCTCGACATCTGATTGGCTAATCCGTATAGTCTTCTTTCCATATTGGATTTGCTGGAAAACCCTGGATGTAGCACGCCCTGTCCACGGACAGCCGCGTTGTCCGAGGACCGCATAACTCTTCGACACCCCTTCTACCATTTCCACTTTACTCTCTGTGCCATTCCCTCATTGCATACAGCTAAGGAGTCACACAATATGAAGAACATCCTCAGAACACCCCATTTTGTTTATTTTCGAACATTTCAGGACAATTATCATTTCATTATTCAACATATTAACATTACAAATATTATACTTTCATCTTGTACGCTGCACACAATGCTATGTTTCTCCATTAGTAGCTCAGTATACTAGATAGAACCTCATAATACAATGCTATTTATGTCAATGCATTGTTCAATGCACTAATTATGGTATGATATTTATTGCAATGATCCTTGACACTTTTTTCGCAACATTATAATAAAAATCCCTAGAACACAAATTTCATGAAAAGTAAACGCACATGTGATGTCATCAGTGATGTCATCAATGACATTTGCGATGTCATCTTTGATGTCCTAGATGTTAGTCTTAGCAGTGGATGGTGGTGGCGCGAGTTATGGTTGCTTAGCTTACCATAACTGGAGAATTTCAGGGGTTTTTCGGCTTTACTTGGAACCATAACGTCCCTTAAACAAACTTTTTTTATTAGCACGCAAACAATATACAAAGATGTAGTGTAAACAGCAAGTTCTCACAGATGGCTTTACATAGAATGTTGCAAAGTAAGCATTTATGCTCGTTCACAGTGAAGGTCAGCTGCTTCCATTTTTTTCTCACGGCCCGGAGAGGCCCACGACTCCCAGTGTAAGGTTCTATTTTTTTTTTAGCTTGACAGACAGAGATTGTGCTGAAAGACTTCTTTTGAAGAAGTGTAGCAAACACGTAAGACACGATAAAGATGAAATTTCTGAAACGAAACCACTTTTGTATATTATATCACTTTGAGAAAGATCGTTGGCACACGCGGAGTCGTATTTTGGGACTGCACTACACTTGGACAATGGAAAATGCAATTATAATGTAAGAAACCCTTTAGATTATTTTATACCGGAATATAATAACAATAGCGTGGCATTAAAGCCCGGTCAAGTTGTAGGACTGGAGACGACTGGGCATGTTTGATAACGCACCTTGTAACGTCACAGGGAATATGAATGCTTTCATAATGTCAGGCTTAGGGGCGGGAGATATGATTTACTGTTGCAAAAGCCAATCAGCCTGGTCAATAGCGCAAGTCATAGGATTATCACATAATATTCGGCGCACACCAGCCTGATTTATCGTTTCTTTAGTGGACAAAAAGTTGGGTGAGGCCCATAGGAAATTGTACTATCAGCGGACAAAAGGATGGTTCGTAGAACACTTTCAACCTGACAACGAACAATACAAACAACGTCCTCAGAACACCCCCATTTTGTGTAATTGCAACCATTTCGGGACACCGCAAGTGTTCTTAGAACACATTCAACTTGACAGATTACAATACGGACAGCGTCTCCAGGACACCCCCAGTTTGTGTATTTACAAACATTTAAATACACTGCAAGTGTTTTTAGCTCAATTTTACCTTCCTTGCGAAGAAAAAGGACACATACACCGTCCTCTGAACACCCCACCATTTAGTTTATTTACAAAATGTCAGAACAGCCATGTTCTCCGCAGACAAATCGAACACAACAAAAGCGTATAGCACATAAAAAAAAAACATTGAACCTATCTCATACTCCCCCACCCTCCCCAAACACTCTTACACACCAACACACTCCACTAAATACAATTTTTTATCCAAGTTTCACCGCGCTGTCCGCGGTCGACGGTGAATTCAAGATGGCGGGCGCCACAGAAAATCTGACGCACTCCACGCCCCACGCCGTCCAATCAGCGAACACGTCACATGTCTGCAGACATGACGCAAGCCCATGGGCCAATCAGGGTGCTGTCCGCGGAGCGAACAGGGAAGTCCGTCCGCAAAGCGAACACAGATATCACTAATTTTGTTGCCTTACATTTTGGTTATTTTAAAAAAAACGACTGGATGGATTTACACCAAATTTGCAAAAGCACGATTTCATGACCAAGCCGCCGCTCCTGCCGCAAATTTGGTGTAAATCAGTCCAGCGGTTCGGGATGTAGCCGTGCACAAAGTTTTTTCCCATTATGTCTATAGGAAAAAACAAAAGTTTGGGACCCCCCCTATAACTTTGCCCCCCCTGGACCAAACCTCTCCAAACTCTGCAAAAAAATTCAAACTGGGCCATATACTGTTTATGCAAAGTTTGGTGAGGATTCGTCCAGAGGGAGCGAAGTTATAAGCTCTTCCTATGGAAACACCAACTTAACCATAACTACATGGACGCTACCGCGTCCATGTAATATTACATGGCCACGGTAGTGGCCATGTAGTTATGGTTAAGTTGCTGTTTCCATAGGAAGAGCACTTTTTGGGCGGCTTATAACTTCGCTCTCCCTGGACGGATCCTCACCAAACTTTTTGAAAAAAAAGTAGTTGGGTCACTCTGAATTGTTTTGCAAAGTTTGGTGAGGATTCGTCCAGAGGGAGCGAAGTTATAAGCTCTTCCTATGGAAACACCAACTTAACCATAACTACATGGACGCTACCGCGTCCATGTAATATATATATATATTACATGGCCACGGTAGTGGCCATGTAGTTATGGTTAAGTTGCTGTTTCCATAGGAAGAGCACTTTTTGGGCGGCTTATAACTTCGCTCTCCCTGGACGGATCCTCACCAAACTTTTTGAAAAAAAAGTAGTTGGGTCACTCTGAATTGTTTTGCAAAGTTTGGTGAGGATTCGTCCAGGGGGGGAAAAGTTATAGGGGGGGTCCCAAAACTTTTTTTTTCCCATAGACTGAATGGGAAAAAACTTTGCGCACGGCTACAGCCCGAACTGCTGGACGGATTTACACCAAATTTGCGGCAGGAGCGGCGGCCTGGTCCCAAAAGCGTGCTTTTGTAAATTTGATGTAAATCTGTCCATTCGTTTTTTAAAAAATGACCAAAATGTAAGGCAAAAAATTAGTGATATCTGTGTTCGCTTCGCGGACGGACTTCCCTGTTCGCTCCGCGGACAGCACCCCGATTGGCCCATGGCATTGCGTCATGTCCGCGGACATGCGACGTGTTCGCTGATTGGACGGCGAGGGGCGTGGAGCGCATCAGATTTTCTGTGGCGCCCGCCATCTTGTATTCGCAGTCGACCGCGTACAGCGCAGTGAAACGTGGATAAAAAATTGTATTTAGTGCCGTGTGTTGGTGTGTAAGAGTGTTTGGGGAGGGTGGGGGAGTATGAGATAGCTTCAATGTTTTGTTTTTTTATGTGCTAGATGTTTTTATTGCGTTTGATTTGTCCACGGAGAACACGGCTGTTCTGACATTTTGTAAATAAAATAAATGGTGGGGTGTTTAGAGGACGGAGTATGTGTCATTTTTGTTCACAAGGAAGGTAAAAATGAGCTATGAACACTCGCGGTGTACTTAATTGTTCGTAAATACACAAACTGGGGTTGTCCCCAGGAAGCTGTCCGTATTGTAATCTGTCTAGTTGAATGTGTTCTAAGAACACTCGCAGTGTCCCGAAATGGTTGCAATTACACAAAATGGGGTGTTCTGAGAACGTTGTTTGTATTGTTCGTTGTCAGGGTGAAAGTGTTTTAAGAGCACTCCTTTTGCCCACTAATAGTACAATTTCCTAGGTGCGTCAACCGACTTTTTGTCCACTAAAGAAACGATAAATCCGGCTGGTGTGCGCTGACATTATGTGATAATCCTATGACTGGCGCTATTGACCTGGCTGACTTGCTTTTGCGACACTAAATCATATCTCCCGCCCCTAAGCCTGATATTATCAAAGCATTCATATTCCCCGCCTCTCTCCGTGACGTTACAGGGTGCGTGATCACACGCGCCCAGTCGTCTCCAGTACTACGCGACTTTACACAGAACCCGGAAGACAACACACATTATGTCACAACACAGCGTGCCACAATTCGGAATATGAAACTGTGATTTAAAAGCAAACAGCAAGATTGTAAATGTTGTAAAGTACATTTATTTGACATCAAATGTTTAGAGAATATTCAGCAATTTGCATTTGTCTTTGTTGTCGGTCCGCAAAAGTTCATGTTGAGACACACGATGTTCCTTTGCGGTACAGAGAGTGTTAGATCAGGTTACAACTCAGTGCGCCACAATTCGGAATATGAAACTGTGGTTTAAAAGTAAACAGCAGGATTGTACATTTGGTAAAGTACATTTATTTCACATGAAATGTTTAGTGAATATTCAGCGATTTGCTATTGTCTGTGCTGTCGATCAGCAAAAGTTTATTTGGAGCCACGCGTTGTTCCTTTGCGGTAGATAGGCTGTTGGTTTATGATAAAAGCAGTAAATGGTCGCTCTGATAATCGGAAGATTGCTCCAACAACGAGCCATTAGACCACCCTATTGGTTGGTATGTTGTTTGTAGCCGCAAATACTGCGTATGGACATATTGGTCCTTGGCGATTGTCCCATAAAATGGTGAGGGTCATGAAGTTGCATATTTGGACCTGCACCTGGCAGTTGAAGACACCATCCGCTGGAGTCTGTAAATCGTGACATAGGCAAAATGGAGCCACATACTTGTTTTAAAAAACATAAATTAGTATCACCAGCCGATCTTCATTAAAAATCATCATTTTATTTATTAGGGCGTGAAAATATTTGCTATCGAAGATAGTGCAACAGAGTATGTTAATAATAAAATAATAATATTTTCCCATTCATATAGCGCTAAGAACCGTGAGGTATCTAAGCGGTGCTTATTATTAACCACGGTGTGTGGTGCTCATTTATCGACCACGGAAGGATGAGTTTGGCCTTGCCGGGATTCAAACTTGCATTAGCAAGCTGTGCACGGATGTCAAAGCGAGCGCTGTACTCCCTGTGCCGCTTGACAGGCTACAGTGAAGTGGCACAGCGAGTAGAGTGCTTGACCGCCTATAGACCGGTTAAATTATTTCTATTAACCCACCCTGTGTCGTCTGCCTTTTTTAGAGCCCTCTAAATGACAGGGGATCAATTTGGCGGTGATAGTGTGCGGTAGAAAACATTATGCCACTTTCAACTAACAAGTTCAACTTGAGCGGTCTTTAATGCTACGCTATTGTAATTATATTTGGTATAAAGTAATCTAAAGGGTAACTTACAGTACAATTGCAATTTCCATTGTCTACGAGTGGTGCAGTCCCAAAATACGACTCTGCGTGTGACAACGATCTTTCGCATAGTGATATAATATATAAAAGTGGTTTCGTTTCAGAAATTTCATCTTTATCTTCTCTTACGTTTTAGCAACACTCCTTCAAGAGAAGTCTTTCATCACAATCTCTGTCTGTCAAGGTCAAAACACAATACAACTTTATAGTCCGCTTCGTGAGCCTCTACGGGGCCCGAGAAAAAAATGGAAGCAGCTGACCTTCACTTTGAACGAGCATAAATTCTTACTTTGCAACATTCTGTGCAAAGCCATCTGTAGAAGTTGTGGAAGCAGCTGACCTTCACTGTGAACGTGCATAAATTCTTACTTTGGAACATTCTGTGTAAAGCCATCTGTAGAAGTTGGTTTTTGCATGCCATGTTTGTATATTGTTTGCGTGATATTAAAAAAAGTTTGTTTAAAGGACGTTATGGTTCTAAGTACAGCCGAAGGACCCCTGAAAATTGCAAGTTATGGTAAGCTTTGAAAAATAACTGGTGCCACCACCGTGCACTGCTAAGACTAACACCCAGGACATTAAAGATGACATCGCAAATGTCATTGATGAAATCACTGATGACATCACATGTGTATGTACTTTTCATGGAATTTGTGTACTAGGGATTTTTATTATAATATTGCGAAAAAAGTGTCAAGGATATTGCAATAAATATCATACCGTTATTAGTGTTTTGAACGATGCATTGATATAAATAGCATTGTATTATGGGATTCTATCTAGTATACTGAGCTACTAATGGAGAAACATAGCATTGTGTGCAGAGTACAAGATGAAAGTATAATATGTGTAATGTTAATATGTTGAATAATGAAATAATAATTGTCCTGAAATGTTCGAAAATTCACAAAATGGGGTTGTTCTGAGGACGTTATTCGTATTGTGTGATTGCTTAGCTGTATGCAATGAGGGAATGGCACAGAGAGTAAAGTGGACGCCGTCCGCGGACACCGCGGCTATTCGTGGACAGGGCGTGCTACATCCGGGTTTTTCCAGGAAATCCAACATGGAAAGAAGACTGTACGGATCAGCCAATCAGATGTCGAGGTTGTGGATTTGTGTTGAAAGAGACTGTGTGTGGTGAAGATGGCAGAAGTGGAGAAAGTCAGGGTGTTGGTGCTCGGAGATATGTTTGTGCATGGGTTACAGCAGTACGCTGAATGCAGGCATGTTGCAAAGAACTTTGATGTGAAAGGAGTGGAGGTGGTGTGGAGCAGTGTGCCTGATTGCAATGTACAGGGAATTGTACAAGTTTGTGAGGATATGGCCACGATGACCAGTCCGCATGTGGTAGTTTTGCACTATGGTGCTTTCCATTTGGGCAACGTCAGTGCCCCTACTTTGTTGGCTGATTTGGAACGCTTGGTTCAAGCAGTAATGAAGATCCTTCCAAATGGAAAAGTAATTTTTTCTGGATTACTACCTAGGGCAATATGGGACAATAGTTCAGTTTTTTGTCCTCAGCAAAATATTGCTAGGTGTGTCATCAACCGAGGCATGTGTGCCTTCATGCTTAGAGCTGGTATGTTCTTCTGTAACAATGAGAATATTGATGCCAGTAATGCTGTTAATTTTAAAGAAGATGGCATTTCTTTACCTTTTACGGGAAATGCCTTTCTATTTTGGAATGTAAGGGTTGCTTTGGAGAAGGTTATGTGAAGATTTTAGGAGTAAAGTAAGAAAAAAAAACAAGAAAAAAAATACAAAATAACAGGTGTCTGTCAAGCATCTGTAAAAAAAAAACGGCTCTTTTCAGAGCCAACTTCAAAGGGGAAATGGGGCACACTATTTAAATTTGCATTCACCACGCTCAGATTTTCGATGTGTCTGCGGACATGGCGGTAGTCCGCGGACATGAAAATCACTACGAGGGGGTTAGTATGTTCTATGTTACATGTATATGAAGTCAGGGATATTATGGTTAAGTTGTGCACTAAAAACCTATGAAATTCAGTGAAAAAACTTTGTTAAAGGGACGTTATGGTTAAGTTGCGCTACTAAAAAACTATGAAATTCAGTGAAAAAACTTTGTTAAAGGGACGTTATGGCTCAAAGTAAAACCGAAAAACCCCTGAAATTCGGCAGTTATGGTAACATAAGCAACCATAACTCGCGCCACCGTGCACTGCTAACACTAACACCCAGGACATCAAAGATGACATCACAAATGTCATTGATGACATCACTGATGACATCACATGGCTGGCTCTCCTTTTTTATCCTTTACTGACATATCGAAGCCACATAGTTTTCTTCAGTAACAGTCAGGAAGTAAAAATTGAAAAGGTACTATATTTGTAGATTTAGGGTCCAGTCACATCATATGAAACATATACATAGCGGAAGATACAGGCTTGAAAGAGAGCAATCCTTTCTGTGCATGAAGATAATCATTATGGTTATCAGCACTTTCTCATAGTTGAATTTTTATTACTCTACCATCCCTCTATATGCTCATATTTGTATACATTATACTCACTCTCCATATAGTGAATGGGAAAATTTTTTTGCTCGTGCCTACAACCCAAACCGCTGGATGGATTTCCACCAAATTTGGACCAGGAGCAGCGGCTTGGTCCCGAAAGCGTGCTTTTGCAAATTTGTTGAAAATCCGTCCAGTAGTTTTTTTTAAAATGCCCAAAAAGCAGGTAGAAAAAAATGAGTGATATCTGTGTTGGGTTTGCGGACACACTTCCCTGTTCGCTCCGCGGAAAGTGTCCTGATTGGCCAATCGTCTTGCGTGATGTTCGCGGACATGCAAAGTGTTCGCTGATTGGACGGCGTGGAGCGTGAAGCGCGTCAGATTTTTCGGTAGCGCCCGCCATCTTGGATTCGCGGACGTCCCCGGACAGCGCGGTGAAACTTTGTTCAAAATGTGTATTTTGTAGAGTGTGTTGGTGTGTAGGAGTGTTTGGGGAGGGTGGGAGTGTATGAGATAGGATGAAAGTTGTGTTTTGTATGTGTTAGATGTTCTTTTTGTGTTCGATTTGTTTGCGGCCATCACGGGTGTTCTGAAATGTTCTAAATAAACTGACTAGGGGGTGTTCTAAGGAGTCAATATGTGTCCGTTTTGTTCGCAAGCAAAGTGAAACTGTTCTAAGAACACTCGCGGTGTCTCGGGAGTGTTCGTAGGGGGTGTCCTGAGGAGGCTGTCCATATTGTTCTCTGTCAAGTTGAATGTGTTCTAAGAACACGCGCGGTGTCCTGAAATGTTCACAAATAAACAAAATGGGGGTGTTCTGAAGACGCTTCTAAGAACACTTGCGGTGTCCGGGGAGTGTTCGTAGGGGGTGTCCTGAGGACGCTGTCCGTATTGTTCTCTGTCAAGTTGAATGTGTCCTAAGAACACTCACGGTGTACTGAAATGTTCGCAAATAAACAAGATGGTGGTGTTCTGAAGACGCTTCTAAGAACACTCGCGGTGTCAGGGGAGTGTTCGTAGGGGGTGTCCTGAGGACGCTGTCCGTATTGTTCTCTGTCAAGTTGAATGTGTCCTAAGAACACTCGCGGTGTCCTGAAATGTTCGCAAATAAACAAAATGGGGGTGTTCTGAAGACGCTTCTAAGAACACTCGCCGTGTCCGGGGAGTGTTCGTAGGGGGTGTCCTGAGGACGCTGTCCGTATTGTTCTTTGTCAAGTTGAATGTGTCCTAAGAACACTTGTGGTGTCCTGAAATGTTCGCAAATAAACAAGATGGTGGTGTTCTGAAGACGCTTCTAAGAACACTCCCGGTGTCCGGGGAGTGTTCGTAGGGGGTGTCCTGAGGACGCTGTCCGTATTGTTCGTTGTTAAGTTGAAAGTGTTCTAAGAACTATCGCGTTGTTCTGAAATGTTCGTAGGGGGTGTCCTGAAAACGGTATCCGTATTGTTCGCTGGCAAGTTCAAAGTGTTCCAAGAACAGTCACATTGTTCGCGGACATTAAAAGTTTCCCATAGATCATAGTTGAAATGTTTGACTCTATGGATGTGATATGCTGCGGTGGTTGTTGCCAGGGCATAGAGTCTTGGGTGCATGGCCATTTGGCCATGCACCCAAGACTCTATGCCCTGGCAACAACCACCGCAGCATATCACATTCATATTTGCTTATAACTTTGGGTGAAAAACAAATGTATAAGGAACAAAGGTATTAGATACTATGGATGTGATATGCTGCTATGGTTGTCCTTATTATTGTATACTTACTGTTTGGTCTAGTAATGGGAGTCCATGTTTTTCTTCTTCATTTCTGTGATAAAAGAAAATAGCATGTTAGTATTAGTATTTTGTAATGACTTATTACATTCTATAAGCAATATACTTTTATTTTTTTTTCGACCCTCATATTTAGTAGAGTACAAATCAGAGTACTGTGCAATTTGCTCAGTTTCTGTATTTGTTGCTAAAATCATTGGGTCTGTGGGAGAAAAAAAAATCCATGTTGGATTAAAAAAAAAAACCTTTTTCTGTTATGCTACAGTTTATTTGTTTGTTTGTTTTCAGTGTTCACTTGTTGTTTCTGGCTAATGCTTTATACTTTGCTTTGTTGTATTTTTTTTGGAGCAGTAACAGATTCTTCATTTGTTTTGATATTATAAAATTTTGGAGCACTTAGATACCAATTGGCGTATTCTAACTGTCTATTTTTTTAATATATTTTAGTGGTTTTGATTTATCTATTTGGATATTGTTAAATTTTGGGACAGTTAGATACCAATTGGCGTATTCTAACTGTGTATTTTTTGGCCTAATTTAGTGGTATTCATTTATCTGATTAGTTGTAGTAGAATCTTTGAGCTGTTAGATAGCTTTTGGAGTATTCTAACAGTTTATATTATTTTAACACAAATTTATAATTTTTGGACAGTTAGATACCAATTGGCGTATTCTAACTGTGTATTCTTTAGTCTAATTTAGTGGTATTCATTTATCTGATTAGTTGTTGTAGAATCTTTGAGCAGTTAGATAGCTTTTGGAGTATTCTAACAGTTTATATTTTTTTAACACAAATTTACTTAAAGGTTTAAATACAGTTTATTTATCAAATTTTGGTTTTAAGAACATCAAATACGCGTTTGTAAGATTTGCTGGTAATCTCTGCTTTAGAGTAATGGTACTATCATTACATTCAAACCATCCACATTTCTTTTTCATATATGCAGTGTAGTGCCCTGAATGGGTTGTGGCTCCTGCGTGGTAGATTATACCTATTGTTGTGAAGGTTTTCTTACCAAGTGATATTTGACCATGTGTGAATCCAGTCAGCTCGCAGTTGTTTTTGGTAACATCTGCATTGTAACGTAGAAGCATTAGTATTACGTATTTACTATGTGTTTGTATTACTAACGTGGAGCGATTATCTGAATTGCAGGTAGAGCATAATCTACCATGGTTTGCATTTTGTACAAGTTGCTGAAATGGAATGGATTCACAATTTGGTATTGATATATATATGAAGCGTTCATTGGGGATTTCTTCTTGTGTCACATTGTTGCAGAGAGTGAATGTATGTTTCCACATGTATGAAATCTGAAAGATTTCATTTATAGGTATGTTTTTGTTTTCCAGTACTTGTAGTAAGTACATTAGAAATTCTTGTGGATCTTCCTGTAAGTTTATAGTGAATTTCACTATTCCAGCACAGTAGTCCAATTGTCGTCTTATTCCAAAAACACTATATGTGTTGTCAGGATTGTTTGCTGCATTTCTGTGAAGTACTAACATTTGCAAACACAATGGGCCTCATTACAACTCAGGCGTTAAGGGTTAACGCCACCATTAACCCTTAACGCCTGATTCTGATTTTAACGCCTGCTTTTAGCAGGCGTTAAAATCCATGGAGCTAACCTGCCATGGTGCTAATTACGCCGCCGTAATTTACGGCGGCGTAATTAGCGCCTTCCCCACTCCCATTATGCCCTATGGGGCAAAAATGGGAATGGGGAAGGGAAAATGGGAAATGGGGATTTACCGCCCCACTCACCTTGGAATGGGGCGGTAAATCCGCCATCCACCATGGTGTAAACGGAGTTTACACCATGGTGGTAAAGTTGGTGCACTTAGCACCAAGGTTGTAATGAGGCCCAAAGGGTCTGTACTGTGTAAGTAAATGTTGTCAACAATTGGTGGTAATTGAATAGAATATTCATTGCTACATTTGCATAGCAACTTACACCAACTATATTTGAGAATTTAAATGGTCCAGGTAGTTCTGTATCTAACTGCTTTTTTTGGAGTTTGTCTTCCTTCTTTAAAGAACTACCTGGTTTACTTTCTCTAATTGATTCTTTTTTGTTTGTGGTACTTGATGAAGTATTAGTTTCTTTTATTCTCTTTGGAGGATTTGCAGTGACGTCCTGTTGCATTTCTGTTTGATTTAGTTTTCTTTTACAACGTTTTAGTTTTTGTGGAACAGAATATGTGTTTAGATGGGGAGTGTATAGTGAGCAAAGTCTATTATATTCTAAAATGCAAGGAATATCAGCGTTTACTTTACTTGCATCAAAGTTGATTAGAAATAGACCGTCAAGTGTACGTAAGCGTGATAGTGCTACGTAGCTCATGCCTTCTTTAAAGACTGTGTTACCAATATCTATCATTGCTTTGTCTAGGGTAAGACCTTGTGATTTATGAATCGTGACTGCGTATGCAAGAGTTAGAGAAAATTGTTCTCTGCGTACATACATATCTTTGAAGAGAAGGAATCTAGCTGTTGAGCGTCCTATCCGTTTTACTTCTGAAAGTTTGTCAAAGAGTATATTGACAAACTGAATTTTGTTGTCACGTGGGTATGTTTGAAAGCCAACAACTGTACCCAGTGCTCCATTAACTAGTCCTTGGTCCACGTCAAGGTTACGTTTAAGCATTACTCTGCAATTTAAGGATAATTTTAACATCTTTTCTAAGCCTGCTGTGTTTGAGATGGATTTTTCTAAATCAATTAGTCTTGTTGTGGCTTGGTCACACATGGGTAGTGTCATACCATGTACATCTAGTTTGTCTGTGGCGCTAATTTCCATTATTGGTTGCATTTCTTTACTTAACATTATTTCATTGAATTTGAGACAGCTTGCAAGAGTTGGCATTAAGGCCATACAATTGACATTTTTGTGGGCTAATTGTTCCATAACATCTGTAGCACATGCATTATCGCCATAAAGTGCATTAATGTGCCGGGTTTTCAATGTTGCTTCTGCTTCTTTAGAAAGTATACCAACTCTCAAACTTTTTAAAATGTTGGCATAAGTTAGATCTGCAGATTGGCACATGTTTTCTGTTAATTCTCTGTATTGGAAATGTTTCCAAAGGTTGACATTTCCAATGCTGCCAACAGTTTTACGGCAGAGTTTGTGCCCTAATGTTTTAAAAATAGGTTCACCTTTTACTGGTGTTAATTGAAGCAGATCTCCAAAAACAATAATGTGTTTTCCTGCAAAGAGCTCTTCATAGTCTGTTTTGAGTACTTCTTGTAATCTTAGGTGAATCAAAGCTAACATCAGGTTGGAGACCATGCTCACTTCATCTATTAGTAGCATTTTCATTTTTTTCAATACTCTGCGTAATTCCATTGCAGCTTCTGCAGAAAGTTTGTAATAGTCTAATTTGTTCTGGTGTACTACTGGTAATAGTAGTAATCGGTGTAATGTAACACCACCTATGTTGTAGGCAGCTAAACCTGTGGGGGCAGTGACAACCGCTGACAGTTTGTTGTTTGCAAATTTTTGAAGGAACTTACTAATGATTTTGATTAGGAATGTTTTGCCAGAACCAGCTTCACCACTGACGTACAGTAGTATAGGTTTATAATTATGGCAGGAACATTCTTTATTTTCATGTTTTACACCATGTACAATTTGTTTTGTTACTTCTTGAAAAATGCTACCTTGCTCATTGTTTAGTTTTGATTGTAGTATAGTTAAGTCTTCCTTATCTTCATACTGACACATGGTGTTTTCTACTTCTATCATAGCTAATTCTGCCTCATTTGTTATTAGTGGTTCTCCCAGTGGTTCTTGGCTTCCTGTTACAGAAGGTTGACTACTGTCAGGAGTATCCTTATCTAGTTGGGCTTGGAGTTCTTCTTCATGTTGCTGTTCATTGTGCAACATTGTTTTGTACTGTGTAAAGTTTACATCAGTTATAGTGCTTTCATTTGCTTTGAAAGCATCCTCATATGAGTCATAGTTATCTAGTAATTGTTCTTCTTTTCTCCATGGTTTGAAGAGTTGTAGCAGGGACATGTAATATACTTCTTTATGTTGAGGAGTCTTCAATGACAATTTGATATGATTAATTAAATTTGGTTTAGTGAGTTTAGCTAAGCTGCCTTCACAGTCTGTCACTCTATATTTACCGTTTTTTTCATCAGGTTTCATATTATTTTTGTATGTGTAGTTTTGGGCTATTTGGTATAGACACATGTTTTCCAAAGTATTACTTCTGTTTGGGTAGTATGTGTCCAATAAATTGTTTTTTAAAATCTCTTGGCTGTTGGTATCATATTTGGCTATTGTTTCTATATCTTCATATGATTTTAGAACTCTTTTTCTAGATTTAGCTGGACCAAGACTTAGCCATAATATATTTTCAGATTTACCATACAATGAAGTACCAGTTAAACGATCAGCTGCTTCATAAGATCCACATTCTCCATGGGTGAGCATTTTTATGCCCAAGCTGTATAATTTCTGAGATACTGTTTTATCTGATGACAGGTAATTCCAGAGGTCTTGGAGCTCTGTCTTTTCTGCTTTAGTTAAGTATGCTGTGACATATCGTGCAACTGCAGTAGAATTGTCTGCAATGTACTGCAGATCTATGTTTGCATTCCATAAGTGGGCAATGATTGCATTATAATCATTGATATATTTTTCTTCTTCTTTTCTTTTTATGTAATATGTATTTTTAGGTGATTTACCTTTAACACTATGTCTAACTGAAGACATGAGGTTGTTTACTTGACCTGTATTTGTAACTGGTCTAGGGAAACCAAATCGGCATTTGGTGTAGTATTTGCCTTTGTTTTTGTATTTGCGACGACAATATTTTCCACATTTGTGTCTTTGAAATTGTAAAATTTGTGCACGAAGATCACTATTTGTGGCTTCTGATGGAATTTCACAAGTGACATATTTTTCAATAAACTGTAAAACAGTGGCATCACTGTCTTGACCAAATTTAGGAGCATCTTTAATCCATAAAAGCATGTGGATATGTGGTGCTCCTCTGGCTTGGTATTCTTTTCTCCAAAAGAAGTGTTGCACTTCTCCAAGGGGAGGAACAGTTTTATTACAAATAAAATGTAGCATAGCAATGAAGCGATGGTAAAAATATCTTGAAACATTAACAGGATCCAAAGAACAAAGTTCTCCAGGTGTTAGAATATCTATGTTTGTTTTGTTTTTATTTGATATGCGTAGGAAATCATGTAAATCTTCCCATGCATATTCTGCACAACTTAATGTAACAAACCAAGTGGGTGGGCCAAGGTTTCTGATCATACAACGTACATCTCCATTAAGTTGAAACCAGTACTCTTTAGTACCACGATTATTTGCTAAAAGATTTGTAATATTTGATTGTAAAACCTCATCCTTTTGTTGCACTTTCTCTAATAATTGTGTAGCTGTCATATTTTGAAAGTGTGATCCTGATTTTAATATGTGTGCAACTCTGTAACATAAAGTTGCTAGTTCACTTTCAAAGAGTAGGTGGAATATGTATTCCACATTTTGTCTAAATCTGGGATCTTCACAATATATCCGTAATGAGCGGTATTCTGAAGCTGATATTTGAATAGGTCTATCATCATACCTTCCTCCTTTGCCAGTAGGAAAGAGTAGAGGAAAAGCACCTGCTTCTATACTTTTTTCCCATATACTGATTGGCGATCCTTTTGTTTGACGCATTTGGTAAGTTTCCAGTACATCTTGTACGGTGTCATTACAGTGCAAAGGATGAATTGTATAATGGTCTAAAGTATTTGATATTGTAGCAGGATCTAGTAGCTCAAATTGACCAGCTTCTTGTGTTTCTTGAATTATTTCAGTTGTATCTTTCAAGTTTTCTTCAATATATTCATTATTCTCTTTAAGATATTGGAAGGCTTGTCTAACTTTATATAAATCTACCAGCTGTTGCCATATTTTTTTGTATTTTGTAGGTACTCCATTTACTAATATAATTAAAGACTGGTGCATTGGACGTTGCACTCCTAGAGTATGCACATTTTCTTTTAGATTTAATGGTAAATAAACTACTTTTCCACGAATGCCTTTTACCAATTCATAGGGAGGTAATTTTGCTGTTTTTGGTTGAAGGCGTATTATTGCTTTAAATGGGTGTACTGTTTGAATTATGATGCTCTCATATAAATCAAGTTGTTGAAGAGGTTTTGGTACTGGGTATAATTCCAAATTATTTGTGATAGAACGTGAAGGAGTTTGGTTGTTGTCAAGTTTTGTAGTGCAATAACTGCAAAGTGTTAAGGGCTCAGTTATTTCATATTTGTCTTCTGCTAGAAGGTAGAGAGCTAATTCAAACTATTTAGAATCTTCATTGTCTTCTATTTTGTATGATAGGTCCACAGTTTGTGTGTTACTTTTATAAAAAATTCTACGGCAACATACACATACATGGTTTGGTACTTCAGCTGATGCACTTTTAAATTTTAGTATTTCTTTTTTGTATGTGTTTAGCAAAAGGTTGCCATGTGTAGAATTGTTGCTTAATTGGTTTAAAGCTATTTCATTCTCTAAATGGCTTTCACTTCCAAAATATTTTTTCTGGATATAGTGAATTTCTTCAAGTAGGTCTTTTGCTGTACCATGTAGAAGGATGTTATTTAACTTTGCTAGTGCTAAAGCAGGACTTTTAGCAAAGTACAGTTTGTAGACTAGATTTCTTATAGTTGAATGATGTGTTGATATCCTTTTGATATCATGGAAAGTGGTTTTATAAGTAGGTCCTGTAATGCAGGCCAATGAATGTCCTTGTAGTCCTGTGTACTTGCGGACTGGACAGGTATCTATATTTTGCAGTAATTTAATTTTGATTTTGTCTTTGCTTTTTACATATTTATTGAGGAATTGGTGTAAAGATTTGAAATATTGTTTGGGAATGTTACACATTGACGTGCATGGCCATTTGTACACTAGACGTTCTGATTCAGTTGAATGGAGGGGTAATTCTAAGTTTTCAGGGCATATTTTTGTAAGGAGTACTTCTTGTTCCATTATGGTATTATTCACTTTTTCATAACCTCGACCACTGCTATTTATGGCAATTGTATTCGTTTGCTTTTGTTTGTACGCTTCTTCATTAAAATATGGTTCTGTGCTCGTAGTGTGATTCCATTCACCTCCGCAGATACTTAGGAAGTTCTTTCTGTTGACATTTCGCTTATTGAGAAGTCTTTTTTGTAATTTAGTTATTAGTTTTGTTAGTGGTTTCATTTTGTTTAACAGTAAAATAAATATATTTCTTTTGAGAAGAATTGCACTGTCCATCAATGCTTCTAAGATTAATTTCCTACGATAGGTTTTAAGCTTTGAACCTGATTTCTCTCCTGTTTTTATAAGATTTTGAAGGACTTTGTGACAGTATATTTTGGCTAAAATACTTTTCTTGGTATGCTTACTTTGCACTATATTAAAATTTGAAGAAGTAGTTTTATCTGTACTGATAGCTGATTTTCTGTTAATTGTTTTTTGGTTTGTTTTACATTTTGATAGAGGAAGCGAAGTTGTTGTACTTGAAACTTCTTGTGTTTCACTAAATGATTGTATTAGCTGTTTTGTTTCAACTTTTTTTACACATTCTGCTAGAGATGGATGCTTATGTTGGACACCTTTATTTTCATTTACTCTAATTTTGCGTTGCTTTCTACGGAGTTGTCTCTTGGTAGGCATTCTTTAGGGTCTGTTGAAAAAAATAAAGAAGATATGGGTTGGGGTGTTCTGGAATGTATGTGTGCTGTGTGCATGAGTGTTTGGGTAAGATGATAAAGATGTATGTAATGGTGTGTGATTGTGCATTGGGAACTAAAACTAGTAGGCATAGGTATTCTTGAATTTATGTGTTACTAAACTGGGGTTCAGATGACAAAAAAAAAAAAAGCTAGTGGTGTGGAAAAGTACAAATAGTAAATCTAATGTATACAATTAAAACAGTTGTTTGTTCTATAATATGAAAATTGTAGTGGTTCAGTTGTCCAATTTGTGTGTCCAAAAATAGAAATTTGTGGGCCGTTCTGGCTGTAAATCGCTGTTTAAGACATGGACATTTTTGGACAAAATGGTTCAAAATCTCTATTTTAAGAAACCAAAATAGCTTGTATTAATGTTATAGTATATTTGATTAATAATATAAATATTATGGTGATATTTTACTTACTTTTTAAAAAAATTAACAGGTAACTTCTTAGTTTTTCTTTCTTCTTCGAATTCGGCTGCTTCTTTTCAGGAAACTGGTCTTCACTGCAATTGTAAAAGCTTCAAATTAGTAACTTTGTTTGTATATAGCACTGTTTTTGATTTAGATATTGATTTTTTTAATTGAAATCCTCAGTGCCTTCTGTAAAACCATTAAACTAATTTATTTACATAAGATACATTGCATCAGTTCAGTACATATGATATGTTCTTAATTAACAAATTGTATTGAATGACTAACTGTAGCAAAAAAAAAATATCTTTACTATGTCTTGTGAAATGTATAATATATTAGTGAATAACACTATTTCTGTACGTAAACTGTTCTAGGTAATAGCGCCTCAATGTCATTTCTAATTTAAAGTAATTAAGTAAATAAATACATAAAAACTAAAAATATGAAATTGTATAAGTATTTTATAAAGGTTTAAACATAGATTGTGTTTGCATGCAATTTTGTTTGAATATATGTAATCTATATATTTCATTTAAAAAATGTTAGTTTAACATGATTTGAGTGTGTGTGTATAAAGAAAGTAAAAAGTATAAAGGTTTATAAGTGATTTTAGGAAATTGAAAAAAGTACAGTAAATTCATTTTACAGATTTTACAAGGTAAAGGTCTGTTTGAAAATGTGTTCATCTACCATAGCTCTCAACTCACACGCTTTTGGCGGGTGTCACACGCCTTGTAAAGGGCAGACTCACCCGCCAAGCCTCCTGCACGCCCATTCATTCCAATGGGCGTCTCACCCGCCAAAAATAAAATCGGATGATTTCACCCGCCTGTAAAACAAAAATGGTTGAGAGCTATGTCATCTACTATACAGAAAATATGCATACCTGAAGTTTGTGTTCATGCATATGGATATGCATGGAGCTGCAAGTAGAAATCTTGAAGACTTGTACAGTATTTCTGGTAGATGCTGCTTGTCAATGATATGACACTTGTACTCAGAGAGATTCAGAGCACGTTTGCAGTGCTGATCTATGATGATGCAGTTAGATGTAGAGGTCTTGAATGTGATTGGTGCATGGTCATGTGATTTTTGAGGTACATCCAATGAGGGAATGGCAGAGAGAGTGTAGTGGAAATGGTAGATGGGCTGTTCATGTTACGATATGTCCGCGGACATGGCGGTAGTTCGCGGACATCGGAAGTTACATCCTGGGATTTTTGGGTTCAGAAGTCATGCAAATGAGAATAAGCACTGAAAGGGATTGGTCAGGAAAGTTTGGTGGGTGTGTTGTGCCAGGAGAGATTTTCTCAGATACTCTTTTTGCTGAGAGAACAAAAGATAGCTATGGCTGTGTGTTTCAGAAAACAGATTGTTTGGATTTTAGGAGATTTGCGGATACATTGGTTGAAGGTGCATGCAGAAAGCTGTGGAGTAGCTGTAGATCTTGGATTCCCACATGTGGAAGTACACTGGCATGGAGTACGTGGAATGAAGTGGTTGGACTTGCTACCTCTCTGTGCTACTTTGGAGACAGAGCAACATCCAGACATAATTGTAATTCATTGTGGAGGGAACAGTTTAGGACATGTGACTGGATTTTTTTTGCAATTTGCTATGAAAGAAGGACTTAGGAAGGTTATGGACATGTTTCCTAATTCTCAAGTGATATTTTCACGGATTGCGCAGAGACAAATGTGGCTTCGTTCTTCTTCATTTGGTCCACAAATGGAAAAAGCAAGGCACAATGTTAATAAGGCTGTTTGTGGCTTTCTAAGAGATTTTGGCATGTCTTCTTTTCACAATGAAAATATTATGTTTTGTAGTACATACATTTTTCACAGAGATGGAGTCCATCTTACTTATGCTGGCAATCAGATTTTTCTGAGAAATGTACAAAATACATTGCAACCTTTTTTGGAATTACAACAACGATTTTGAAGTAGATGTTAAGCATTTACAATTTTTGACTTACAAACACCACCCAAAGGCTCTTTTCAGAGCCACCACTTCTTTCCAGAGAAAATTACAATGTTTGTGATGGAGTAGCAACCCAATTTTTTTAATGTTCACGAACTGTCCGCAGACTTCTAAAAAATACAAAGAGCCCTGCTTCATTTATTTTCACTTCTATTTTTTAACTGGGAAAGGCGGCTCTGAAAAGAGCCTTATTTTTTTTTAGATTTTGGTAATTTTGTATTTTTTTTGGTTTTTCAGACACGACACACTAGGAGAGGAGGGTAAAGGAGGGTAAAGGGGGGGACACCAACCACAGGGATAAGAAAGGGCGAGCTGAGAGAGGAAGATCTAGAGTGGGTTTTATTTGGGTAGTGAGCAGGTCTCTCGTGCTCTGAGACGATAGTCTCAAAAGCACTCCGAAGTCGCTCCCCCCTGCAGAGTACTGTGTCACAGTACATACATACAACTGTGACCCTCGAAAGGTAAGGGTCATCAGCATTCTGTATGGCCTGTGAGGCAGCTTGAGAAAGACGCTGTCCCACAGAGGTGGTCCTTGTGGTGACAGGATCAGAAACAGAGGATGAAGTAGAGGAAATCAACCTGCTACGTTCTTCGCAAGGTACACCCCTGCGAATAGCCCCAGAGTGAAATGACCTCAGGTGTCGCTTCATAGTAGTGGTCCCAAAGCTGTAGTTACCGTGCTTCCCGCGACTGAGTATCATTTTGCACTCATTGCAGGTAACAAGGTTCGCACGAGCCTTAGGACCATTCCCATGTATGGTAAATAACCGCCACACCCAAGACTCACGCCTAGTGCGGGTTGTAGGGATTTCCTCTGCCTCATTCTCATCATCCTCTTCTTCCTCCTCCGCATCCTCAGTCCTGTTCCCCTCTTCAGGCCCTTGGGGAGGTGGTGGTGGTGGAGGGGGTGGTGGTGGTGCTGAAGCAGGTGCAGCACCAAGTGGCAGTTCAGCAGCCAAGGATGCCATCTCAATGATGGTGTAGTCTGCAGGTGGCAGCAAAAATCACTGTGTTCTGAAGAATAGCCAGAAACACAATGGGAATAAGCTCTTGGGCGTGGTCTTTTATAGGGGTGCTTGTGCGCGGTCCGCGGACATGCGCACTGTGCTCGGACAGATCGAACACAAAAAAAGGATCGGAAAGTTTCAAAAGGTATATAGAAACTCAAGATTGCTATGTGGGACTTGGGGCATGGTGAGATTTTATTGAAAAATATTATGGATTAACTGAAAATGTACTTTTAAATTGTTCGGGGACACGAACAGTGTCCGCATTTCAGGACACACAATGAGCGTGGGCGCGGTCAGATGATCCGTTTGCGAACTAGTCTGCAGAGGAAGCGCCTGTCCGCAGGACACCAAGTGCACGGAGATTGGTTAGCGCATGCGCATTGATGTCCTACGGACACTGTTCGGGTTCTGAAGTAATTAAAAGTGCGTCACACGTGAAACGAACATTTCAGGACACCGCGTGTGTTCTTAGAACAGTTTAAACTTGGTAGCGAACAGTAAGGACAGATATAGTGTTCTTCAGGACACGTGTAATTTAGTTTATGTACGAACATTTCAGGACACCAATTGTGTTCTTAGAACAGTTTCAATTGGGTAGCGAACACTACGAACAGGTATAGTGTTCTTCAGGACACCTCCATTTTTGTTTACGTACAAACATTTCAGGACACCAATAGCGTTCTTAGAACAGTTTGAACTTGCTAGCGAACAGTACCGGACAGGTATAGTGTTCTTTAGGACACTTTAATTTTTGTTTGTTTACGAACAATTCAGGACACCGCGTGTGTTCTTAGTACAGTTTCATATTGCTAGCGAACACTACGAACATTTGTACTGTTGTTCAGGACACATCATTTTCGTTTATTTACAAACATTTCAGGAAACCAATTGTGTTCTTAGGACAGTTTTAAGTTGATAGCGAACATTACGGACAGATATAGTGTTCTTTAGAACACTTTAATTTTTGTTTCTTTACGAACATTTCAGGACACCAATTGTGTTCTTAGGGCAGTTTCAACTTGCTAGCGAACAGTACGAACAGGTGTGGTGTTCTTCAGGACACCTCCATTTTCATTTATGTACGAACATTTCAGAACACTCGCACTGTCCGCGGACACTTTTATTGTTTTTTTAAAAAAAACGGAAAATATTCACAATACAATATAAAAATTAAACTTTATTTAACATATATTAATAATTTATGACAGAGAAGGTGAGGCAGAAACAGAAACAAAAACAAGAGATTTTAGGGTTTCAACATGATTGGTATTAGGTGAAGAAGGGATGGAAATCTCATCAAAACGTTTTGGATTATGGAGAGGGTTTGGGGATAATTGACTGGGATATGGTGAGGAGGGACAAGTACATGTGGGGCAATGGTATGACGCTTTTGTTTTAAAATGATCTTCAACAAAAGTTTTCAAATTATTAAAATTGGTCAACAGTAAATCAATTTTTTCTTTTATGTTGTCAAGCGTGTTTTCCATAACAGCTTCTTCAGAGGTAGTTTCTATTTTGTTATGCTCTGTACAAAAAAATTATATATATGTTAAATGTATACAAAATAATAATATTGAAATGGTTTATATTATAAAGTGTTTACCATTAGTTTCACTATCTTGTGACATGTCTTCATGTGGGAAATTGTCCTCTAGCCATTCCAGAGTACTAGACAGAGTACTAGACATTTTTTAATCTAAAACAGAAAGTTTATAAATATATGAGTAAAATGAAGTACACTTACTATTTCTGGTAAGATAAGTCCTATGTATTCAGTGGGTCTGGTCTTGTTCTCAGTTATGTTGTGTCTGTGAGGTAATTATGTTGGAAGCCAATTTATCTTCTTGTGGTGTATTCCATTTCAGAACATATTGTATTCAAATGAATGGTTAGTGTGTTACATATATGGGTTATATTGCTTATGTATTGCTATATATAATGTGTTTGTGTGCTGCTTTTTGAATTTGTTAAATGTTCCTATATTATGATATAACAATCAAACATACCCCACCACCCCCCCACAGTTTTTAGGTAGTGGTACTGTTCTCCGAACATGTCCACGAACATTAAATAAGTTCGCGGACATCACGTTCATAAGAAGAGATCTAGTCAGTTCCATATGACATGTATATAAAGTCAAAGTCATTATTGTTAAGTTTTGCTACTAAAAAACTATGAAATTCAGTGAAAAAACTTTGTTAAAGGGACGTTATGGTTAAGTTGCGCTACTAAAAACCTATGAAATTCAGTGAAAAAACTTTGTTAAAGGGACGTTATGGTTAAGTTGCGCTACTAAAAACCTATGAAATTCAGTGAAAAAAACTTTGTTAAAGTGACGTTATGGTTAAGTTGCGCTACTAAAAACCTATGAAATTCAGTGAAAAAACTTTGTTAAAGGGACGTTATGGTTCCAAGTAAAACCGAAAAACTCTTGAAATTCGCCAGTTATGGTAAGTTAAGCAACCATAACTCGCACCACCACCGTGCACTGCTAAGACTAACACCCAGGACATCAAAGATGACATCACAAATGTCATTGATGACATCACTGATGACATCACATGTGTATGTACTTTTCATGAAATATGTGTACAAGGGATTCTTATTATAATGTTGCGAAAAAAGTGTCAAGGATCATTGCAATAAATATCATACCCTAATTAGTGCATTGACCGATGCATTGATATAAACAGCATTCTATTATGGGGTTCTATCTAGTATACTAAGCTACTCATAGAGAAACATAACATTGTGTGCAGTGTACAAGATGAAGGTATAATATTCGTAATGTTAATTTGTTGAATAATTAAATGATAATTGTTTTCTTAATGGATTTTTGTGTACTGTGAAATATGTAATAAGTAGCTAATAAAACACATGTATTACATAATTGCATTACTATAGACAAAACACAAAGACACAAGAACACATACCAATATGGGTATATACAGGGAAAGTGAAGTTAGCAAAAAAGCACAAGTAGTAGCAGAAACAATTCGTAATTTAACTGATTATTTTCATGCAAATAAATGATTGCTCTGTTTCAAAGATGCTATTTACCCTAGGTATATGTATCACTTGATGTGATTGGACCCTAAGGAAAGTAGTGTGAGTACAATGTAAACAAATATGACCATATACAGGGAAAGTACAGCCATAAAAAAAAACAACAGAACTATCAGAAAGTGCTCATAAGTCTATTGATTATCTTTATGCACAAAAAGGATTGCTGTCTTTCAAGCTTGTGTCTTCCGTATGTGTATGTTTCATATGATGTGACTGGACTCTAAGGGAATTACTGTAAGAAACTACTTGAAGGATACGTCTACAAATAAAATAGAATTTTTAGTTTCTGACTGTTACTGAAGAAAACCATGTGGCCTAGATATGTCAGCAAAAGAAAAAAGAGTGAGCCAGACATGTGATGTCATCAGTGATGTCATCAATGACATTTGTGATGTCATCTTTGATGTCCTGGGTGTTAGTCTTAGCAGTGCACGGTGGTGGCGCGAGTTATGGTTGCTTAACTTACCATAACTGGCGAATTTCAAGGGTTTTTCGGTTTTACTTGGAACCATAACGTCCCTTTAACAAATTTTTTTCACTGAATTTCATAGGTTTTTAGTAGCGCAACTTAACCATAACGACCCTTTAACAAAGTTTTTTTCACTGATATATATATATTTAAATATATATATATATATTCAATGAAAAAACTTTGTTAAAGGGACGTGTTATGGTTAAGTTGCGCTACTAAAAACCTACGAAATTCAGTGAAAAAACTTTGTTAAAGGGACGTTATGGTTAAGTTGCGCTACTAAGAACCTATGAAATTCAGTGAAAAAACTTTGTCAAAGGGACGTTATGGTTCCAAGTAAAACCAAAAAACCCTTCAAATTCGCCAGTTATGGTAAGCTAAGCAACCATAACTCGCGCCACCACCATGCACTGCTAAAACTAACACCGAGGACATCACTGATGACATCACATGTGTATGTACTTTTCATGAAATATGTGTACAAGGAATTCTTATTATAATGTTGCGAAAAAAGTGTCAAGGATCATTGCAATAAATATCATACCCTAATTAGTGCATTGAACGATGCATTGATATAAATAGCATTCTATTATGGGGTTCTATCTAGTATACTAAGCTACTCATACAGAAACATAACATTGTGTGCAGCGTACAAGATGAAGGTATAATATTTGTAATGTTAATATGTTGAATAATGAAATGATAATTGTTTTCTTAATAGATTTTTGTTTACTGTGAAATATGTAATAAGTAGCAAATAAAACACATGTATTACATAATTGCATTACTATAAACACAACACAAAGACACACGAACACATACCAATATGGGTATATACAGGGTAAATTAAGTTAGCAAAAAAGCACAAGTAGTAGCAGAAACAATTAATAACTTAACTGATTATTTTCATGCAAATAAATGATTGCTCTGTTTCAAAGCTGCTATTTATCCTATGTAAATGTATCACTTGATGTGATTGGACCCTAAGGAAAGTAGTGTGAGTACAATGTATACAAATATGACCATATACAGGGAAAGTACAGCCATAAAAACAGAACTATCAGAAAGTGCTCATAAGTCTATTGATTATCTTTGTGCACAAAAAGGATTGCTGTCTTTCAAGCTTGTGTCTTCCCGTATGTATATGTTTCATATGATGTGACTGGACTCTAAGGGAATTACTGTAAGAACCTACTTGAAGGATACGTCTACAAATTAAATAACATTTTTCGTTTCTGACTGTTACTGAAGAAAACCATGTGGCCTAGAAATGTCAGCAAAAGAAAAAAGAGTGAGCCAGACATGTGATGTCATCAGTGGAACCATAATGTACCTTTGACAAAGTTTTTTCACTGAATTTCATAGGTTTTTAGTAGCGCAACTTAACCATAACGTCCCTTTAACAAAGTTTTTTCACTGAATTTCATAGGTTTCTAGTAGCACAACTTAACCATAACGTCCCTTTAACAAAGTTTTTTCATTGAATTTCATAGGTTTTTATTAGTGCAACTTAACCATAATATCCCTGTAACACATTTTTTTACTGAATTTTATAGGTTTTTATTAGTGCAACGTCACCATAACATCCTTTTCAATAGATGAAGAACACTAGCATATTAGGTCCTCAAAGTGGGAACCCCGGGTGGTAAACAAAAAAAAAGACTTTCCCAAGATGGCCACCATGGAAAGGGAAGGTGGGGTGTATAAAGAGAACACAACAGGGCATGAGCGGGGAGTGGGGGGGGCAGGGGAGACACTTGGGCATGAGCGGGGGGTGAGAGTGAACAGGGTACAAATGGGGCATGAGCAGGGGGTGGGGGAAAAGGAAGGAAACACGGGGCATGCGCGGCGTGGGGACAACACGAGAGAGAAACGGGGCATTAGCAGCGGGTGGGGGGAACAGGGGAGACACGGGGCATGAGCGGGGGGTGGGGAGGAACATGAGGGAGACACAGGGTATGAGCGGGGGGTGGGGAGGAACTGGAGGGAGAGACGGGGCATGAGCAGGGGGTGGGGGAAACAGGACACACACGGCGCATGAGCGGGGGGTGGGGGGATTAGGGCACACACGGGGCATGAGCGGGGGTGGGGGGAACAGGGCACACACGGGGCATGAGCGGGGTTGGGGGAATAGGGCACACACTGGGCATGAGCGGGGGTGGGGGGGAAAGGAGAGAGACAAGACAAGGGGCATGAGCGGGGGTGGGGGGAACACGAGGGAGACACGGGGCATGAGCGGGGGCATGGGGGTAACAAGAGGGAAACACGGGGCATGAGCGGTGGGGTGGGGGGAGCACGAGGGAGACACAGGGTATGAGCGGGGGGTGGGGGCAACAGGAGACACACGGGGCATGAGCGGGGGTGGGGGCAACAGGAGACACACGGGGCATGAGCGGGGTGGTAAGGGGAAAAGAGGGAGACATGGGGCATGAGCGGGGAGTAGGGGGAAGGGGAGAGACACACAGGGCATGAGCGGGGGTGGGGGGAAAGGGAGAGACACACGGTGCATTAGCGGGGGGTGGGGGTAAACTGAGAGACACATGGGGCATGAGCGGGGGTGGGGGCAACAGGAGACACACGAGGCATGAGCGGGGTGGTGAGGGGAAAGCAGGGAGACACGGGGCATGAGCGGGGGGTGGGGGAAGGGGAGAGAGACACGGGGCATGAACAGGGGGGTGGGGGGAAGGGGAGAGACACACCGGGCATGAGTGGGGGGTGGGGTGGAAGGGGAGAGACACACGGGGCATGAGCGGGGGGTGGAGGGGAAGGGGGGAGACACATGGGACATGAGCGGGAGGTGGGGGGAAGAGGAGAGACACACTGGGCATGAGCGGGGGGTGGGGGCAAGGGGAGAGACACAAGGGGCATGAGCGGGGGGTGGGCGGGGAAGGGGAGAGACACACGGGGAATGAGCGAGGGGAGGGGGGAAGGGGAGAGACACACGGGACATGAGCGGGGGGTGGGGGGAAAGGAGGGAGACACAGGGCATGAGTGGGGGGCGGGGGGAAGGGGAGAGATACACAGGGCATGAGCGGGGGTGGGGGGAAGGGGAGAGAGACTCAGGGCATGAGCGGGGGGTGGAGGGGTAGGGGAGAGAGACACAGGGCATGAGTGGGGGTGGGGGGGAGGGGAGAGAAACACAGGGCATGAACAGGGGGTGGGAGAGAAGGGGTGAGACACACAGGGCATGAGCGGGGGTGGGGGGGAAGGGGAGAGACACACGGGCATGATCAGGGGGTGGGGGGAAGGGGAGCGACACACTGGTCATGAGCAGGGGGTGGGGGGAAGGGGAGAAACACAGAGGGCATGAGTGGGGGAGCGGAGAGACACACGGTGCATGAGCGGGGGGTGGGAGGAAAGGAGGGAGACACGGGGCATGAGAGGGGGGGTGGGGGGGAAGGGGAGAGACACGGGGCATGAGCAGGGGGTGGGGGTAACACAAGGGAGACACGGGGCATGAGCGGGTAGTGGGGGGGCAACAGGGGAGACAGGGCATGGGTGGGGGTGTAACACAAGGGAGACACGGGGCATGAGCGGGGGGTAAAACGAGGGAGACACGGGGCATGAGCGGGAGGTTGGGGTGTAACACAAGGGAGACACGGGGCATGAGCAGGGGGTAACACAAGGGAGACACGAGGCATGAGCTGGGAGTGGGGGGTAACACAAGGGAGACACGGGGCATGAGTGGGCGGTGGGGGGGAAGGGGAGAGACACAGGGCATGAGCGGGGGCTGGGGGGAAGGGGAGAGACACACGGGGCATGAGCGGGGGGTGAGGGTTTCAGGGGAGAGACACGGGGCATGAGCGGGGGCTAGGAAGGAACGGGAGAGAGACACTGGGCATGAGCGGCGGTGGGGGGAAGGGGAGAGACACACAGGGCATGAGCGGGGGGTGGGGGGGAAGGGGAGAGACACACGGGGCATGAGCTGGGGGAAAGGAGGGAGACACGGGGCATGAGAGGGGGGTGGGGGGAAGGGGAGAGACACACGGGGCATGAGCAGGGATGGGGGAAGGGGAGAGACACACGGGGCATGAGCTGGGGGAAAGGAGGGAGACACGGGGCATGAGCGGGGGGTGGGGGGAAGGGGAGAGACAAGGGGCATGAGCGCGGGGTGGGGGTAACACAAGGGAGACACAGGGCATGAGCGGGGGGTGGGGGTAACAGGGGAGACAAGGCATGGGTGGGGGGTAAAACAAGAGAGACACGGGGCATGAGCGGGAGGTGGGAGGGTAACACAACAGAGACACGGGGCATAAGCAGGGGGTGGGGGGTAACAGGGGAGACAGGTGATGAGCGGGGGGTGGGGGGGAACAGGGGAGACACAGGGCATGAGCGTGGGGGTGGGGGGAAGTGGAGAGAGAAATGGGGCATGAGCGGGGGTGGGGGGAAGGGGAAAGACACACGGGGCATGAGCGGGGGGTGGGGGGAAGGGTGGAGAGACATGGGGCATGAGCGGGGGTGGGGGAACAGTAGGGAGACACGGGCATGAGCAGGGGTGGTGGAAAGGGGAGAGACACACGGGGCATGAGCGGGGGGTGGGGGGGAAGGGGAGAGACACACAGAGCATGAGCTGGGGTGGGGGGAACAGTAAGGAGACACAGGGTATGAGCGGGGGGTGGGGGAAGGGGAGAGACACACGGGGCATGAGCGGGGGGTGGGGGGAAGGGGATAGACACACGGGAATGAGCGGGGCATGGGGGGAAGGGCATAGACACACGGGGCATGAGCGGGGAGTGGGGGGAAAGGGGAGAGACGCACAAGGCATGAGCGGGGGGTGGGGGGAACAGTAGGGAGACACGGGGTATGAGCAGGGGATGGGGGAACAGTAGGGAGACACAGGACATGAGCGGGGGTGAGGGGGAAGGGGAGAGACACACAGGCATGAGCGGTTGGTGGGGGGAAGGGGAGAGACACACGGGACATGAGCGGGGTGGTGGAGGGTAGGGTAGAGAGACATGGGGCATGAGCGGGGGTGGGGGAACAGTAGGGAGACACGGGCATGAGCAGGGGTGGTGGAAAGGGGAGAGACACACGGGGCATGAGCGGGGGGTGGGGGGGAAGGGGAGAGACACACAGAGCATGAGCTGGGGTGGGGGGAACAGTAAGGAGACACAGGGTATGAGCGGGGGGTGGGGGAAGGGGAGAGACACACGGGGCATGAGCGGGGGGTGGGGGGAAGGGGATAGACACACGGGAATGAGCGGGGCATGGGGGGAAGTGGAGAGAGAAATGGGGCATGAGCGGGGGTGGGGGGAAGGGGAAAGACACACGGGGCATGAGCGGGGGGTGGGGGGAAGGGTGGAGAGACATGGGGCATGAGCGGGGGTGGGGGAACAGTAGGGAGACACGGGCATGAGCAGGGGTGGTGGAAAGGGGAGAGACACACGGGGCATGAGCGGGGGGTGGGGGGGAAGGGGAGAGACACACAGAGCATGAGCTGGGGTGGGGGGAACAGTAAGGAGACACAGGGTATGAGCGGGGGGTGGGGGAAGGGGAGAGACACACGGGGCATGAGCGGGGGGTGGGGGGAAGGGGATAGACACACGGGAATGAGCGGGGCATGGGGGGAAGGGCATAGACACACGGGGCATGAGCGGGGAGTGGGGGGAAAGGGGAGAGACGCACAAGGCATGAGCGGGGGGTGGGGGGAACAGTAGGGAGACACGGGGTATGAGCAGGGGATGGGGGAACAGTAGGGAGACACAGGACATGAGCGGGGGTGAGGGGGAGGGGAGAGACACACAGGCATGAGCGGTTGGTGGGGGGAAGGGGAGAGACACACGGGACATGAGCGGGGTGGTGGAGGGTAGGGTAGAGCGACAAGGGACATGTGCGGGGCGGGTGGGGGGAAGGGGAGAGAGACATGGGGCATGAGCAGGGGGTGGGGGGAACAGTAGGGAGACACGGGGCATGAGCGGGGGATCGGGGGAAGGGGGAGAGAGACACGGGGCATGAGCGGGGGGGGAGAGGAGAGACACACGGGGCATGAGCGGGGGTGGGGGGAACAGTAGTGAGACACAGGGCATGAGCGGGGGGTGGGGGGAAGGGGAGAGACACACGAGGCATGAGCGGGGGGTATGGGGGAAGGGAATAGAAACACGGGGCATGATCTGGGTGTGGGGGGAAGGGGATAGACACACGGGGCATGTGCGGGGGGTGGGGGGAAGGGAAGAGAGACACGGGGCATGAGCGGGGGGTGAGGGGGAAGGGGAGAGAGACACGACACGGTGCATGAGCGGGGGAGGGGAGAGCCGCACGGGGCATGAGCGGGGGGTGGCGGGGCAGGGGAGAGACACGGGGCATGAGTGGGGGGTGGGGGGAAGGGGAGAGACACATGGGGCATGAGCAGGGGTGGGGGGAACAGTAGGGAGAAACGTATGAGCGGGGGGTGGGGGAAGGGGAGAGACACATTGGGCATGAGCGGGAGGTGGGGGGAAGGGGAGAGACACACAGGGCATGAGCGGGGGATGTGGGGGAAGGGGAGAGACATGCGGGGCATGAGCGGGAGGTGGGGGGGAAGGGAAGAGAGACACACGGGGCATAAGCGGGGGTGGGGGGGAAGGGGAGAGAGACATGTGGCATGAGCGGGGCTGGGGGGGAAGGGGAGAGACACACGGGGCATGAGCGGGGGTGGGGGGGAAGGGGAGAGACACACGGGGCATGAGTGGGGGTGGGGGGAAGGGGAGAGAGACACGGGGCATTAGCAGGTGGGTGGGGGGAACAGTAGGGAGACACGGGGTATGAGCGGAGGGTGGGGGGGAAGGGGGGAGACTCATGGGGCATGAGCAGGGGGTGGGGGGAAGGAGAGAGAGACACGGGCATGAGCGGGGGTGAGGGGAGGGGAGAGACACGGGGCATGACGGGGGTGTGTGAGGCGGAAACCTGTGCAGTTCCCTCTGGGACCACTGCAAAATATTTAGGACTACAGGTGTTTGGCAGTAAACCCACTTGGTAGCATCTGTACCACACAGATTCACTTGGTAGCTATGGCTGAGCAGTCAGACTTCCCTCAAGAAGAGTTAGGCAGTATGTGGAGTATACAAAATAGGGCAATTTACACAGTAGAACAAGCAAACACGGAACAAGGCTTCGGTGTAAAGATATATAGTTATTTATTTATAAAAACACATCTATGAAAAACACTCTGGCACTAATACGGCAAGCACTTCAATCACAATTACTATAAGTAAATCAATCCCCCTAACAATAGTTCGACAACTCTAAGTTCAACGGCACCACTTATTTGCAGACAGAGGTGAATGCTTTAACCTAGATGGCACTCTAGTATTCGTTAGGACGGGAGAGAAAAGGCAGGGTATGAAATCAACTCGGTACCAACACTTTTACGAACAAATGCCAGGCAAGTAAGGCAGGGTCTACTGTAGATCACCAAGTTCAGAGGCCAGGCCCACTCGGAGAGAGGCAAGGCGATATGTCCCAAGAAGTATTACAGTGGAAATGTACTTAGAGTCTTTGTCGCAAATTGTTATGGAAAGATTGGACCAGTTCAGAACAGAAAGCTAAGAAAGCTTGGAGGCGACCCAATGGAGAGGCGAGGATTCAGACACCTCACACTAACCGGCACAAGGGAAGCCAGGCGAACACGGTACCTTGTTTGTGGAGAGACAGCTCCGGCGGGGGCAGTTGTTCCTGGTGGTGGATGCACGTCGGGTCTTTGCCAAGAGAAGAGATGATCTCGTCGGAGGAGGAAAGTTGAAGATCGTTGCACCACCAGGGAAGAGACCAGCCGCGGAGTGCTCCGTCACAAGGCACCACCTTTTGGTTGCGGTACAGGGGCAGTGGCTATCCGGTTGCCGGGGTGCTCTGCACAGGCAATTCGACCACTACGTCCTGGAACGAAGAAAAAGCAAAGGGGACTGGTTGTTCCCACCAGTCAGGGGAAGAGACTCTCCGGCCGGGAGATCTCCTCTGTCGTCGGGAAGTGGTGAGTCGGTTCAGCAGGGCTCCACCGGAGGTGTCGTCGTTGCAGTTCATCTCAGCTTTACCCTCGTCGGATTCTTAGGTCCTGTGGCGACTTCTGAAGATCCAGCCCCAAAAGCCGTGCTTTTATGCAGAAAACCCCCATTCACTCAGCCTAGCTGTCAATCAAAACACACTAAGTGGTGAGCGGGGTGCCGACTTGAGTTGGCAAGGCAACTCAGTCCAGGGTGCCTAAACCCCCTCCCACACCCCCTGTGGTACCCAGACAGAATGGCACCACTTTGGAGGGCCTCTGTACAGAAGCCTGCCAAAAGTGGAACAAAGGGCTCAACTTTTGGTTTAGGAGTCACAGAGACGAACACAGAACCCATTTTAAAAACCGAGTTCTGGCAGAAACTACCAACCGATAGATTTATTTAAGATAAATAAACCGGTGGTAGGTAAGAGATTAACGAGAAAAAGGATTAATCTCCAACAATGGGAAGAATCCCATAGGGTTATATTCGTGTTCGAATATAACAAGTAGTTTCCACTGCCACCAGCCAAAACTCGACGAGGGGGGGCGGGACAGTGCCCCCTCGAATAACAGACCCAGGAGTAATCGAATTACCCCTACTAGTACGTCCACAATAGGGTGGTTTGTACTAGTTCTGTTAGTAAATTTAGGTCTAGTAAAGCCAATGGTGACTTTACATGCCCAGGGAGGCAGTAGTCAGTCTCCGGGTATGGAGTCTATGGTGGGGATCCTCTAGGACGCCCCAGTGTTACGGCACGGAGGGTGCGGTGTAACACACATAGAAAAGCATATGAGACCCTATGGGGTAAAAGACCCCATAGCCCATAGAACACATTGACATTCAAAGGAATTACACACATTCATGTCCAAGAGTGGGAGAAAAAGAGTCTCACTCTTGGCAGGATGGAAAAAAAACAAACTCCAGAAATCCAGCAAAGCTGCTGGGGGACTCACTAGGTTAGGAAATTCAGACTAAACAGAGAATTCTCCCTAACACTCGCCCCCCCAGACTAAGGGACAGGAGGATTTAATCCACTTCTGGATGAATCTCATACCTCTAGTCGATGACATACATCCTAGAGAGACCATCAGCATTTTGGTGGTGATACCCTGACCTGTGCTCAATGGTGAAATCAAACCCTTGCAGGCAGATCGACCATCTCAGTAGTTTTGTGTTTTCCCCTTTCATTTGCATTAACCATCTCAAGGGTTGGTGGTCAGTCTGAATGACAAAAGTAGAACCTTAAAAGTATGGCCTAAACTTCTTCAGAGCCCACACGATAGCAAAGCATTCTCTTTCGATTGCTGCCCACCTTGTTTCAGGATCCTTCAGCTTGCGGTTGATGAAGCAAACGGGGAGCTCCCTACCTTTCCCATCCAGTTGACTGAGTACGGCACCTATTCCTACATTTGAAGCATCTGTCTGCACAATGAAAGTTTGGCGGTAATCAGGACCTCTGAGTACTGGGGCTTGGCAAAGAGCCTTTTTCAGGTTTTCAAAAGCCTGATTACACTCCTCTTTCCATCTAAGCTTTTTAGGAAATTTGGTCGAGGAGATGACATTCAGTGGAGAAGCTATGGCCCCATAGTTCTCGATGAAATTCCTGTAATACCCAGTGAGACCTAGGAAGGCTCTCACTTGGGTCTGAGTAGTAGGTGTTGTCCAATTTTGCACAGCTTCAATCTTACTGAGCAAAGGCCTTATTTCTCCACCTCCTACCTCATGTCCAAGATAGACTACCTTACTCTGTCCAATTTGGCATTTACTCGCCTTTATGGTCAGATTGGCTCGTCCAAGAGCCTGCAAAACATCTCTCAGGTGGGTTACATGCTTTTCCCAGGAATTGCTGAACACTGCTATGTCATCCAAGTATGCCATGCAGAAGTCCTCCATCCCATTCAGAACCTGGTTTACCATCCGTTGAAATGTAGCAGGTGTATTTTTCAATCCGAAAGTTATTACCTTAAACTGGTATAAGCCAATGGGGGTAGAAAATGCAGTTTTCTCCTTGGCATGGTCTGTCAAGGATATTTGCCAATAGCCTGATGTCAAGTCAAATGTGCTGAGGAACTTGGCTGCGCCAAGTTTGTCCACCAACTCATCTGTTCTTGGCAAAGGGTGGGCATCAGTCTTGGTGACTGCATTAAGAGCTCTATAATCCACGCAGAATCTAAGTTCTTTAGATCCGGTTTTTTGTACTAACACAACTGGGCTAGACCACGGACTAGTCGAGGGCTCTATTACCCCGAGATCGAGCATCTTGCTGACCTCACCTTTGATGTGGGTTCGTACATTTTCTGACATTCGGTATCCTCTGCTTTTGACTGGCAGACAGTCACCAGTGAGTATGTAATGCTGGCCCCAAGGGGTCAAGCCTGTTGAAAGCGAGAACAGGGAGGCAAACTGATTCAACATAGATTTGCACTCTTCTTGTTGCTCGGGTGTCAGATTTGAAGAGAGATTTACTCCTTCAATTTTTTCGCCTAAAGGTAAGCCTCTGAGGAGATCCGGAAGAGCTTCACTCTCTTCTTCTTCCTCGGATGATGCTAGAAGCAACGCTCCTACATCAGGTCTTGAGACATACGCTTTGAGTCGGTTGGTGTGGAAGACTATCGGAGCCTCCTTGGGATTGCCCAAGTCCACCAGATAGTTGACCTCTCCGAGTTTACCCACAACTCTGAAGGGTCCCATCCATTTGTCTTGCAAGGCCCTCTGCCTTGTTGGGATCATAACGAGAACAAGCTGGTCTTGAGCGAACTAAACCATGTTAGCCTTTTGATCGTGCCAGTGCCTGACCAATGCTTGTCCAGCTTTCAAGTTATCGCTTGCTTCTGTCATCATGTGCGACATTCTCCTCCGGAGACCTATCACGTAGTCAGTCACTCTGACTGGCTTGGGGGAAGGAGCACTCTCCAACCCCTCCTTAATCAGGGCCAATGGACCTCTGACGGGATGACCATAGAGAAGCTCGAAGGGAGAATAACCTACTCCCTCCTGAGGGACTTCTCTATAAGCAAATAGAAGGCATGGCAGTGGAAGGTCCCACCTACGCTTAAGGGATTCCTCTAAAGCACCTATCATGCTCTTCATGGTTCGGTTGAACCGTTCTACGAACCCATTGGTTTGTGGGTGGTAAGCTGTTGAGAACTTGTAAGTAACTCCACAGGTTTTCCACATGGCTTTCATGTAGTGGCACATAAAGTTTGACCCCCTGTCAGAGATTACTTCCTTAGGAAACCCGACCCAGGTAAAAATATCAAGGAGGGCCTTAGCCACAGCCGGAGCTGTAACAGTCCTCATAGGAATTGCCTCAGGATACCTAGTAGCATGGTCTACTACAACAAGTATAAACCTGTTGCCTGAGGAGGTTGGAGGATCAAGGGGACCAACAATGTCAATCCCTGCCCTCTCAAATGGGACTCCCACGACTCGGAGAGGCACTAAAGGTGCCACAAACTTGGAGCCAACCTTACCAGAGGTCTGGCAGGTGTGGCAGCTCCTGCAGTGTTTTTCTGCTTCGGCCCCCATCTTTGGCCAATAAAAGTAGAGGGAGAGCCTTTCCTTAGTCTTCTTGAAACTCAAGTGACCAGCCAAAGGAATCTCGTGGGCTAACTGCAAGAACTGTGGTCTGTTCTCTTGGGGTACTACAAGTCGTTTGTAGTCTCCAGGTGCAGACTCGGTCGGTTCACTGTAGAAGAGGCCTGCAACCTGTATTTCCCATGCTCTTGCTCTTCAGCCTGAGCTTCTGCCTGGTGGCGAAGACCTTCCAGAGTTGGACATTCTCTCTGTCCCTTACTGAAGTCCGCCCTGCTGGGTCCGTCTTCTGCCAGTAAAGACTGCAGCTCAGGATGGTCAACAGGATCCAGATCTCCAATGAGTTCCTGGCCTTCCATTAGCTCCTCTTCAGAGTCTAATTCTACCACACAGGGTTGTACCTCCCTCTCAGCCTCATCTGGAGGTGGAGTTACGGGTGTAACTTTGGACAACCGCGGGTAAGTCCTTGTTGGCTGCACTGAAATGCTGGCTGCTGGTTTCTGGGTAGAAGCCTTAGGTTTCCCTTTCGCTTCTTGGAGACAGCAGCTGACAATTCCAGTGGAGCAGGAGTGATTTCTTTCTTCATCATCTCCTGGAGAGTACCGCGCATGTTCCTCTCTCTTGCAGGTCTGGTTAGCTCCTGTAACCATTTACTAGGAGGTCTGGGGGTATGCGATACAACTCCGAGAGTTTTCAAATCGTTACCCAACAGAACGCGTCCTGGTACCTCACTCTGTATGCTGACAGGGATCTTCACAGTCATGTCGTTACACTGGATGAGAACTGGTAATTGGGGAAGCATCTGCACAGGCCCTCCAGCTAACTTGGTGAGGCGTTTGGGTGCCTTAGCAGCATCCTCAGCCTGAAAAACGATTTGTCCACCACAGTAATGCTGGCCCCAGTGTCCCTAATGGCAGGAGTCTCCTGACCATTCACCTGGACACTGTCCTTATAATACTCTTTAGTATTATCGGGGATAGAATTATAGACGTCTAAATTCTGTTGTTCCCACAACCCCTGAGATACTAAAGAAACGCTGGCTGAGACTCCAATGGGTTCATCAGCCAGCAGTAGAAAGTTTCCACTTGCCATTTGGACTTCCTCCTCTGGAGCGAAGGCTTAGGAGATAAGTTGGACCCCTGAAGGTTTACCCTTACATCTGGGATCTCCTTTCACGTGGTCAGTCGAGCCACAAACAAAGCATTTACCGAATGCTTTCTGGAATGGTGGCTTGTTCTGGCCTCCTTCCGGTTTGGCACCAGAAGACACACTATTCTGCTGTGGTTTTCCTTGTGGCTTACCCTTCTGGTTTTGTTTGGGGCCCTCTTTGGAATTTGAGTTATTCAAATTTTCTTTTGAGTCTTTTTTAGGCTGTTTTCCCTCATCCTTTTTCTGAGTTGCCCCAGAATCCTTATGAGTAGCCCTGTTGGCAACCCACAAGTCAGCAGCCTTAGCTAGCTTCCTGGAATCCAATTCCTTCGAATCAGCCAAGTGCTGTATGAGCTCAGGAGAACAGGCATCATAAATAGACTCCAACATAAAAAGATTCTTCATACCCTCATAAGTGTTCACTTTGTAACCCTTAATCCATCCCTCTAAGTTTTTCAACCCTTCACTCACCCAGGTAGCCCAAGGGGTACCATCATGCTTTTTGAGGGTTCTAAACCTCTTAAGATACTGGGACGGGGTCTTCCCGAATCTACCTATCAAAGCTAGTTTCACACTTTCGTAATCCTTCTTATCCGCCTCCCCCAACTCCATTACCACATCAGTCGCAACAGGGGGGAGCCTAGAGAACAACCAGGGAAGTAAATCATTCCCGGTGAGGTCCTGGAGCCCATGATTGTACTCAAACAGCTTTAACCAATCCAAAACATCCAATCTCGGTTCATACATACCCACTAATTCCTTCGGCATCCGGGGTCTTTTGGGACTGGAGCTTCTAGAGGAGCCAGAGGAGAGAGAAGCATTTTCCACAGACAACTTTTTCATCTCTGACTCGTGATTAAGTTCTATTTCTCTGAGTCTTAACTCAGCTTGCTTCTTCTCAGCCTGGGCATTCATCCGTCTGAACTCGAGCTTTTGGTTTCTTTCAGATTGAGCCAAGAACCGTTTGTATTCTAATTCGAGCTTCATTTTTTCAAGTTCAAAATAAGCAGGGTTACATGTGGGACCTGGTATGGGCCCCTTAGGTACAGTAGGTAAGGCAGACAGAGGCTCAGAGTGGCTAACTTCATTAGGTTCATTTTCCTCTTCTGACTCATTATCAAGACTTTGATTCAGATCAATACCATTACTGTTTTCTATATCCGCTGGAGAAGTTGGTTCCTCTGAACCAGTACCCAGACTTTGGTTTTCCAGCAATCTCGCTATCAGTTCCACTTTCTTGCCTTTTACAGAGAGATTTTCTTGTCTACAGAGGGCTCGTAAACTCTTAGTATTTTCACCTGACAAGGATTCTTGACTGTAAACTTCCATAGTAGACATGTTTTTGAAAATTGCTTTTTAGTGCTAAGCTTTGTGGTTAGTTATCCTAAAGTGTTGAAAAGCACTCTAAACTGTATACTCGATACAAATCCCACCGCTGTACACCAGTGTTAGGCGGAAACCTGTGCAGTTCCCTCTGGGACCACTGCAAAAGATTTAGGACTACAGGTGTTTGGCAGTAAACCCACTTGGTAGCAGTCTGTACCACACAGATTCACTTGGTAGCTGTGGCTGAGCAGTCAGACTTCCCTCAAGAAGAGTTAGGCAGTATGTGGAGTATACAAAATAGGGCAATTTACACAGTAGAACAAGCAAACACGGAACAAGGCTTCGGTGTAAAGATATATAGTTATTTATTTATAAAAACACATCTATGAAAAACACTCGGGCACTAATACGGCAAACACTTCAATCACAATTATTATAAGTAAATCAATCCCCCTAACAATAGTTCGACAAGTCTAGGTTCAACGGCACCACTTATTTGCAGACATAGGTGAATGCTTTAACCTAGATGGCACTCTAGTATTAGTTAGGACGGGAGAGAAAAGGCAGGGTATGAAATCAACTCGGTACCAACACTTTTACGAACAAATGCAAGGCAAGTAAGGCACGGTCTACTGTAGATCACAAAGTTCAGAGGCCAGGCCCACTCGTAGAGAGGCAAGGCGATATGTCCCAAGAAGTATTACAGTGGAAATGCACTTCGAGTCTTTGTCGCAAATTGTTATAGAAAGATTGGACCAGTTCAGAACAGAAAGTTAAGAAAGCTTGGAGGCGACCCAATGGAGAGGCGAGGATTTAGACACCTCACACTAACCGACACAAGGGAAGCCAGGCGAACACGGTACCTTGTTTGTGGAGAGACAGCTCCGGCGGGGGCAGTTGTTCCTGGTGGTGGATGCACGTCGGGTCTTTGCCAAGAGAAGAGATGATCTCGTCGGAGGAGGAAAGTTGAAGATCGTTGCACCACCAGGGAAGAGACCAGCCGCGGAGTGCTCCGTCACAAGGCACCACCTTTTGGTCGCGGTACAGGGGCAGTGGCTATCCGGTTGCCGGGGTGCTCTGCACAGGCAATTCGACCACTACGTCCTGGAACGAAGAAAAAGCAAAGGGGACTGGTTGTTCCCACCAGTCAGGGGAAGAGACTCTCCGGCCGGGAGATCTCCTCTGTCGTCGGGAAGTGGTGAGTCGGTTCAGCAGGGCTCCACCGGAGGTGTCGTCGTTGCAGGTCGGCTCAGCTTTACCCTCGTCGGATTCTTAGGTCCTGTGGCGACTTCTGAAGATCCAGTCCAAAAAACCCTGCTTTTATGCAGAAAACCCCCATTCATTCAGCCTAGCTGTCAATCAAAACACGCTAAGTGGTGAGGGGGTGGCTCACCACTTGGGCCAATCACACCAGAGTGCGACTTGAGTTGGCAAGGCAACTCAGTCCAGGGTGCCTAAACCCCCTCCCACAACCCCTGTGGTACCCAGACAGAATGGCACCACTTTGGAGGGCCTCTGTACAGAAGCCCGCTAAAAGTGGAACAAAGGGCTCAACCTTTGGTTTAGGAGTCACAGAGACGAACACAGACGCCATTTTAAAAACCGAGTTCTGGCAGAAACTACCAACCGATAGATTTATTTAAGATAAATAAACCGGTGGTATGTTAGAGATTAACGAGAAAAAGGATTAATCTCCAACAATGGGAAGAATCCCATAGGGTTGTATTCGGGGTCGAATATAACAAGTAGTTTCCACTGCTACCAGCCAAAACTCGACGAGGGGGGACGGGACAGTGCCCCCTCGAATAACAGACCCAGGTGTAATCGAATTACCCCTACTAGTACTTCCACAATAGGGTGGTTTGTACTAGTTCTGTTAGTAAATTTAGGTCTAGTAAAGCCAATGGTGACTTTACATGCCCGGGGAGACAGTAGTCAGTCCCCGGGTATGGAGTCTATGGTGGGGATCCTCTAGGACGCCCCATTGTTACGGCACGGAGGGTGCGGTGTAACACACATAGAAAAGCATATGAGACCCTATGGGGTAAAAGACCCCATAGCCCATAGAGCACATTGACATTCAAAGGAATTACACACATTCATGTCCAAGAGTGGGAGAAAAAGAGTCTCACTCTTGGCAGGATGGAAAAAAACAAACTCCAGAAATCCAGCAAAGCTGCTGGGGGACTCACTAGGTTAGGAAATTCAGCCTAAACAGAGAATTCTCCCTAACAGGGTGGGGAAGGGGAGAGACACACGGGGCATGAGCGGGGGGTGGGGGGGAAGGGGTGAGACACACAGGGCATGAGCGGGGGGGTGGGGGAAGGGGAGAGACACACGGGGCATGAGCGGGGTGTGGGGGGAAGGGGAGTGAGACACAGGGCATGAGTGGGGGGTGGGGGGGAAGGGGAGAAACACGGGGCATGAGCAGGGGGTGGGGGAAGGGGAGAGACACACGGGCATGAGCAGGGGGTGGGAGAGGAAGGGGAGAGACACACGGGGCATGAGCAGGGGTGGGGGGAAGGGGAGAGAAACACAGGGCATGAGCGGGGGTGTGGGGGAAGGGGAGAGACACGGGGCATGAGCAGGGGGTGGGGGGAAGGGGAGAGACACACGGGACATGAGCGGGGGGTGGGGGGGAAGGGGAGAGTAGATGCACACAGGGCATGAGCGAGGGGTGGGGGGAAGGGGAGAGAGACACGGGGCATGAGCGGGGGGGAAGGGGAGAGACACACGGGGCATGAGCGGGGGGTGGGAGGGAAGGAGGTAGACACGGGACATGAGCGGGGGAACGGGAAAGAGAAACGGAGCATGAGCGGGGGTGGGAGGAACACATGGAGAATCAGCGAGGGGGGGCATGGGAGACACGGGGGCCTGTGCCTCACCACCTTTTCGTGGCCGACGCAGCCCACATCTACACTGTGCAGGCAGCAGATCCTGCTTCGATAAACAAAGATGGAGGGCGTCTCTGAAAATAGACGCACTGCACGCTTTACGGCAGCCAATAGAAAAGCACGTCAGATGTCAGCGGAGACATCACGCAAGCTGCTTGCCCAATCACCATCCTGTCCGCGGAGCGAACAGGGAAGTGTGTCCTCGAAGCGAACACAGATATCACTCATTTTTTCTGACCTACTTTTTGGTCATTTAAAAAAAAAACTACTGGACGGATTATCACCAAATTTGCAAAAGCACGCTTTCGGGACCAAGCCGCTGCTCCTGGTCCAAATTTGGTGAAAATTCGTCCAGCGGTTTGGGCTGTAGACGCAAGCAATTTTTTTTTCCCATTCAGTCTATGGGAAAAAAAATTTTTGGGACCCCCCTATAACTTTTCCCCACCTGGACGAATCCTCACCAGACTTTGCAAAATAATTCAGAGTGGGCCATATACTTTTTTTTGCAAAGTTTGGTGAGGATTTGTCCAGGGGGAGCAAAGTTATAAGCCGCCCAAAACACCAACTTAACCATAACTACATGGCCACTACCGTGGCCATGTAATATATATATATATATACATACCTTTTTTTCTTTTTTTAATGAAAACACTTTGTTAAGGGGACGTTATGGTTAATTTGAAGTAATAAAAACCTATGAAATTCAATTCAATGAGGCAGCTCAAGGCATTGACCTTGACGCCCACGGCATCGATTCCCTCATGCACCACTGTAGCATTAGGAATATTTAGGAAAAAATAACAAATGGTTTTCTTGCATACAGCAATGCCGCTCAAAATTTCCAGAGATTTAGGCATTTTATGAAAACACTCAGAATTCATAATCCACCTGTCAGCATTTCATATTTTGGGGACCTTGCGCCTTGAAACCCTAACCCCGCACCACCTCAAAATCACCCCCCACATACCTATGTTGTATCGGGATGCAAACCGTTTCCACGAGTTCTGCTTTCTGTGGAGAGGGCACGTTTGCAATGTTTATTGGCAGTGTATGTGTCCTCGGATCCAAACCACGAACGATTCCATGAGTATGCATGTCCAACACAGTCAAAGTCAGATCTTTCATGAAATCAAATTCCATTTCCTGGTATATTAGCTTGATCACCCACTTTTTGGTTCTTTTTCCAAAGGCCATTTCGTATCGAAGCATCCCAAATTTCCAGCAGTTCTAGATTGTTGTCTGCCCATGTTCTCATTATGGGCTAATAACGCAACTAGTTTACGAAATTCCATACCCTGTATACCGAAATGCTATCTCTTGGGCCGGTACTTTAGGCACATATTGTGGTACATCTCCAAATCTCCTGTGTGACAGAATTTTGTGAGACCCTTCAGATCTCTTGATAGACACAATCTTCTCAAGAGCTTTGTGTGCAGGTGAAGATGGAATCAACCACTTCTTCTGGCGTTCCTGCTCCTCTGTTAAAGGTCCATGTTGAAATATGTGAATACGTTGGTTTTCTGTCCATGAGTGGACGTTGGAGCAGTGGTGCATAAGTGAGCGCCATTTTTCAATTAGAATTTCCAACTGCTTTTCCCCAGCCCTGTAATGCTGAGGTTTCCGCAACCTTCTCAGGACTGTTAGCAAACGTTTGCGGTGAAAAACACCTATTTTTTGCTTCGTGCAGCCATATCCCATCCTCATCACCCCTCACCTCCTAAGAGATTATTTGATAAGTTTGCAAGTACTATGTTGTGTTTTTTATATGTTTTCCAGTGATGTCCGCAAACACCAGTCGTTGTCCGCGAATTCAAGATGGCAGGCGTTTCCAAAAATCTGACACACTCACACTTTTCACCATCCAATCAATGGGTGTGCCCGATGTCTGAGGACACCACGCTGCTCTTTAAGCCAATTGGTGTCCTGTACGTGGAATGAACAGGGAAGTGTGTCTGCAGAGCAGACATAGATAGCACTAATTTTTTTAGACCCACTTTTTGGTCATTTTAAAAAAAAACAACTGGACGGATTTTCACCAAATTTACAAAAGCACACCAAGCCAATGCTCCTGCCGCAAATTTGGTGAAAATCAGTCCAGCGGTTTGGGCTGTAGAAGTCAGTACAGTACTTTCCCCATTCAATCTATGAGAAAAAAAGACATTTTGGGACCCCCTATAACTCTGCCCCCCATTGACAAAACCTCACCAAACTTTGAAAAATAATTCAGAGTGGGCCATATACTTCGTGAGGATTTGTCCAGGTGGAGCAAAGTTATAAGCCACCCAAAAAGTGTTCTTCCTATGGGTTTAGCAACTTAACCATAACTACATGGCTGCTACCGCAGGCCATGTAATATATATATTGGTGGTGGTGCGAGTTATGGGTGCTTAGCTTACCATAACTGGCGAATTTCTGGGGGTTTTCGGTTTTACTTGGAACCATAACGTCCCTTTAACAAAGTTTATTCACTGAATTTCTTAGGTTTTTAGTAGCACAACTTAACCATAACGTCCCTTTAACAAAGTTTTTTCACTGAATTTCATAGGTTTTTAGTAGCGCAACTTAACCATAACATCCCTTTAACAAAGTTTTTTTCACTGAATTTCATAGGTTTTTAGTAGCACAACTAAACCATAACGTCCCTTTAACAAAGTTTTTTCACTGAATTTCATAGGTTTTTAGTAGCAAAGCTTAACAATAGTAACTATGACTTTATGTACATGTAATATGGAACATACTGAACCACTTCTACTGAATGTAATGTCCTCAAACATTTTTGATGTCCGCGGACATATTCGGACAACAGTACCACTACCTAAAAAGTCTGGGGGGGGTATATTTAATTGTTATATTACAACATGATAACATTTAAAAAATTCACAAAGTAGTACACATACATATTATATGTAGTAATACATAAGAAATGTAACCCATATATGTACCGCACTAACCATTCATTTAAATACAATGGGCCTCATTACAACCCTGGCGTTGGACCATGGTGCTATTAGCACCATGGTCCATGCCGGATTCCGCCATGGTGGATGGCGGATTTACCGCCCCATTCCAAGGTTGGCGGGGCGGTAAATCCCCATTCACCATGGCCCCTTCCCCATTCCCATTTTTGGCCCATAGGGCTCAATGGGAATGGGGAAGGCGCTAATTACGGCACTGTAAATTACAGTGGCGTAATTAGCACCAAGGTCCCTTAGCGGGATGGACTTTAATGCCTGCAAAAAGCAGGCATTAAAGTGTGAATCTGGCGTTAAGGGTTTAACGGCGCCGCAGCCTTTTACAGTGCCGTTAACCCCTTAACGCCAGGGTTGTAATGAGGCCCATTATATTCTAAAATGGAATATACCAAGAGAAGATAAATAGGCTTCCAACATAATTACCTCACAGACACTCCACAACTAAGACCAAGACCAGACCTAGAGAGTACTCAGAACATATTTTACCTGAAATAGTAAGTGTACATCATTTTTTCTCATATCTTTATAAACTTTCTGTATTAGATTAAAAAAAAATATTATATATATTTTTTTCTCTCACAGAAATGTCTTGTACTCTGGAATGGCTAGAGGAGCACTTCCCACGTGACGAAATCTCAGAAAATAGTGAAGCTAATGGTACACACTTTACAATATAAACCATTTAATTGTTATTATTTTATATATATATTTAACATATATATTTCTTTTTGTACAGAGCATACCAAAATACAAAATATATCTGAAGAAACTGTTATGGAAAACATGCTTGACAGCTTAAAAGAAAAAAATGGATTTATTATTGAGCAATTTTAATAATTTGAAAACTTTTGTTGAGGATCATTTTAAAACAAAAACCTCATACCATTGTCCCACATGTACTTGTCCCCCCTCACCATGTACTTGTCCCCCCTCACCATATCCCAGTCAATTATCCCCAAACCCTCTCCATAATCCAAAACATTTTGATGAGACTTCCATCCCTTCTTCACCTGATACCAATCATGTTGAAACCCCTAATTCTCCTGTTTCTGTTTCTGTTTCTGCATCACCTTCTCTGTCATAAATTATTAATATATGTGAAATAAAGTAAAATTTTTATATTGTGTTGTAATTACTTCCCATGTTTTATTTTTTTTAAAACAATGTAGATGTCCGCTATACCTCTCAGTATTGTTCACTAGAAAGTTGAAACTGTTCTAAGAACCCAATTGGTGTCCTGAAATGTTCATAATTAAACGAAAATGGAGGTTTCCTAAAGAACACTCTACCTGTCCGTACTGTTCGCTACCAAGTTGAAACTGTTCAAAGAACACAAGCAGTGTCCTGAAATGTTCGCAATTAAATGAAAATGGAGGTGTCCTAAAGAACACTATACCTGTCTGTACTGTTCGCTAGCAAGTTGAAACTGTTCAAAGAACACAAGCAGTGTCCTGAAATGTTCGTAATTAAATGAAAATGGAGGTGTCCTAAAGAACACTATACCTGTCCGTACTGTTCGCTAGCAAGTTGAAACTGTTCTAAGAACACAAGCGGTGTCCTGAAATGTTCGTAATTAAACGAAAATGGAGGTGTCCTAAAGAACACTATACCTGTCCGTACTGTTCGCTAGCAAGTTCAAACTGTTCTAAGAACCCAATTGGTGTCCTGAAATGTTGGTAATTAAACAAAAATGGAGGTGTCCTAAAGAACACTATACCTGTCCGTAATGTTCGCTAGCAAGTTAAACTGTTCTAAGAACACAATTGATGTCCTGAGAAGTTCGTAATCAAACGAAAATGAAGTGTCCTAAAGAACACTATATCTGTCCGTAGTTTTCGCTAGCAAGTTTAAACTGTTCTAGAACATACGCGATGTCCAGAAATGTTCGTTTGATGTCTGACGCACTTTTAATTAATTCAGGACCCGAACACTGTCCGTAGAACATCAATGCGCATGCGCAAACCAATGTCCGTGCATTTGGTGTCCTGCAGACAGGAGCTTCCTTCGCGGACCTGTTCGCGAAGGGATCATGTGACCGCGCCCATGCTGATCATGTGTTCTGAATGCAGACACTGTTCGTGTCCCCGAACAATTTAAAAGTACATTTTTGAGTAATCCACAATTTTTCCATAAAAACTCATCATGGTACAACTCCCACATAGTAATCCTGAGTTTCTACATATCTTTTGAAACTTTTTGAACCCTTTTTTGTGTTCGATCTGTCCGCAGACAGCGTGCATGTACTTGTACCGCGTACAAGCACCCCTATAAAAGACCACGTCCTAGAGTTTATTTCATTGTGTTTCTGGCTATTCTTCAGAGCGCAGCTATTTCTCCAGCAACTTGCTAATTACACCATCGAGATGGCATCCCTGGCTGCAGAACTGCCACCTGGTGCTGCACCTGCTTCAGCACCACCTTCCCAAGGGCCTGAAGAGGGGAACAGGAGTGAGGATGCAGAGGAGGAAGAAGAGGATGACGAGAATGAGGTAGAGGAAATCCCTACTACCCGCACTAGATGTGAGTCTTGGGTGTGGCGGTTATTTTCCATTTATGGGAACGGTCCTAAGGCTCGTGCGAACCGTGTTATATGCAATGAGCGCAAAATGATACTCAGTCGCGGGGAGCACGGTTCGTACAGCTTTGGGACCATAAAGCGACACCTGAGGTCATTTCACTCTGAGGCTATTCGCAAGGGTGTACCTTGCAAAGAACGTAGTAGGTTGTTGCCTCTACTTCATCCTCCGTTTCTGATCCTGTCACCACAAGGACCACCTATGTGGGACAGCGTCTTCCTCAAGCTGCCCCACAGGCCATACAGAATTCTGATGACCCTTACCTTTCGAGGGTCACAGTTGTATGTATGCACTGTGACACAGTACTCTGCAGGGGGGAGCAACTTCATAGTGCTTTTGAGACTATCAGCTCAGAGCACGAGAAGACCTGCTCACTACCCAAATAAAACCCACTCTACATCTTCCTCTCTCAGCTCGCCCTTTCTTATCCTTGTGGTTGGTGTCCCCCCCTTAACCTCCTTTCCCCTCCTCTCCTAGTGTGTCGTGTCTAAAAAAACAAAAAAAAATACAAAATTACAAAAATCAAAAAAAATAAGGCTCTTGTCAGAGCTGCCTTTCACAGTTAAAAAATAAAAGTGAAGATAAATAAAGCAGGGCCCTTTGTATTTCTTAAAAAAACGCGGACAGTTCGCAAACATTAAAAAAAAAATTGGGTGCTACCCTATTGTTACCATTGCATTTTTCTCTGGGAGGAAGTGGTGGCTCTGAAAAGAGCCTTTGGGAGGTGTTTTTGGGAGGTGTTTGTATGTCAAAAATTATAAATACTTAACACCTACTTCAAAATGGATGCTGTATTTCTAAAAAAGGTCGCAATGCATTTTGTACATTTCTCAGAAAAATCTGATTGCAAGCATAAGTAAGATGGACTCCATCTCTGCGAAAAATGTATGTACTACAAACATAATATTTTCATTGTGAAAAGAGGACATGCCAAAATCTCTTAGAAATGCACAAACAGCCTTATTAACATTGCGCCTTGCTTTTTCCATTTGTGGACCAAATGAAGAAGAACAAAGCGACATTTGTCTCTGTGCAATCCGTGAAAATATTACTTGAGAGTTAGGAAACATGTCCATGACTTTCCCAAGTCCTTCTTTCATAGCAAATTGCAATGAAATTCCAGACACATGTCCTAAACTGTTCCCTCTACAATGAATAACAATTATTTCTGGATGTTGCTTTGTTTCCAAAGTAGCACAGAGAGGTAGCAAGTCCAACCACTTCATTCCACGTACTCCATGCCAGTGTACTTCCACATGTGGAAATCCAAGATCTACAGCTACTCCACAGCTTTCTGCATGCATCTTCAACCAATGTATCCACAAATCTCCCAAAATCCAAACAATCTGTTTTCTGAAACACACAGCCATAGCTATCTGTTGTTCTCTCAGCAAAAAGAGTATCTGAGAAACTATCTCCTGGCACAACACACCCACTAAACTTTCCTGACCAATCCCTTTCACTGCTCATTCTCATTTGCATGACTTCTGAACCCAAAAATCCCCGGATTTAACTCCTGATGCCCGCGAACTACCGCTATGTCCGCGGACATATCGTAACATGAACAGCCCTTCTACCATTTCCACTTCACTCTCTCTGCAATTCCCTCATTGGATGTAGCTAAGAAATCACATGACCATGCACCAGTCACATTCAAGACCTCTACATCTAACTGCATCATCATAGATCAGCACTGCAAATGTACTGTGAATCTCTCTGTGTACAAGTGTCATATCATTGGCAAGCACCATCTACAAGAAATACTGTACAAGTCTCCAAGATTTCTACTTGCAGCTCCATGCATATCCATATGCATGAACACAAACTACAGGTATGCATATTTTCTATACAGTACAGGAACACATTTTCAAAGTGACTTTTAGCTTGTGTAATCTGTAAAATGAATCTACTGTCTTTTTTCCAATTTCCTAAAATCCACTATCACTTATAAACCTTAATACTATTTACTTTCTTTATACACATACTATCAAATCATGTTAAACTAACATTTTTTAAATGAAATGTATAGACTACATATATTCAAACAAAATTGCATGCATGCACACTCTATGTTCCAATCTCAAAAAAATACTCATACAATTACATTTTTTATTTATTTATTTATGTGATTACTTTAATTTAAGCATGACATTAAGGCACTATTACCTAGAACAGCTTAGTTACAGAAATGGTGGTATTCAGTGGTACATTATGAATTTCACAAGACATACTAAAGATATTTTGTTTGTTACAGTTACTCATTGCAATACAATTTGTTCATTAAGAACATATCATATGTATTGAACTGGTGTGAAGTATTTTATGTGAATAAGAAAGTTTTAATGGTTTTAAGGAAGGCGCTGAGGATTTCAATTAAAAAAATCAAGATCTAAATTAAAAACAATGCTATATACAAACAAAATTACTAATTTGTTTCTTTTACAATTGCAGTGAAGACCATTCTCCTGAAAAGAAGCAGCCAAATGTCAAGAACAAAGAAGAACTAAGAATTAAACTGCTCATTTTAGAAAAAAAGTAAGTAGAATATCACCATAATATTTGTATTATTACTCAAACATACTGTAAAGTTAATTCATGCTATTTCTGTGCCTAAAAATAGAGATTGTGCACCATTCTGTCCAAAAATCCACATGTCTTAAACAGCGATTTACAGCCAGAATGGCGCTCAAATTCCTACTTTTTGACACACAAATTACCCAACTCAACCGCTAGAATTTTCATATTATAGAACAAACAACAGTTTTTATTGTATAAATTAGATTTACTATTTGTACTTCTCCACACCACTAGCTTATTTTTTTCTGTCATCTGAACCTGAGTTTAGTAACACATTAATTGAAGAATACACATCCCTACTAGTTGTAGTTCCCAATACACAATCAGACACCATTACATACATCATCTTACTCAAACACTCATGCACACAGCACACATACATTGCAGAACACCCCAACACATACCTTGTTTATTTTTTTCAACAGACCCTAAAGAATGCCTACCAAAAGTCAAGTCCGTAGAAATCAACGCAGAAGTAGAGCAAATGAAAATAAAAGTGTCCAACATAAGCATCCATCTCTAGTAGAATTTGTAAAGAAAGTTGAAACAAAACAGCTAATACAGTCATTTAGTGAAACACAAGAAGTTTCAAGTACAAAAATTTTGCCTCCTCTATCAAAATGTAAAACAAACCAAAAAACAATTAACAGAAAATCAGCTATCACTACAGATAAAACTAAATTTTAATATAGTGCAAAGTAAGCATACCAAGAAAAGTATTTTAGCCAAAATGTTCCATCACAAAGTCCTTCAAAACCTTATAAAAACAGGAGAGAAATCAGGTTCAATGCATAAAACCTATCGTAGGAAATAAATTTTAGAAGCGTTGATAGATAGTGCAATTCTTCTCAAAAGAAAGTTATTTATTTTAGTGTTAAACAAAATAAAACCACTAACAAAACTAATAACTAAATTACAAAAAAGACTTCTCAATAAACGAAATGTCAACAGAAAGAACTTCTTAAGTATCTGTGGAGGTGAATGGAGTCACACTACGAGCACAGAACCATACTTTAATGAAGAAGCGTACAAACAAAAGCAAACAAATACAATTGCGATACATAGCAGTGGTCGAGGTTATGAAAAAGTTAATAATACCATAATGGAACAAGAAGTACTCCTTACAAAAATATGCCCTGAAAACTTAGAATTACCCCTCCATTCAACTGAATCAGAACATCTAGTGTACAAATGGCCATGCACATCAATATGTAACATTCCTAAACAATTTTTCAAGTCTTTATGCGAATGGCCTGCATTACAGGACCTACTTGTAAAACCACCTTTCATGATATCAAAAGAATATCAACACATCATTCAACTATAAGAAATCTAGTCTATAAACTGTACTATGCTAAAAGTCCTTCTTTAGCACTAGCAAATTTAAATAACATTCTTCTACATGGTACAGCGAAGGACCTACTTTAAGAAATTGACTATATCCAGAAAAAATATTTTGGAAGTGAAAGCCATTTACAGAATGAAATAGCTTTAAACCAAATTAGCAACAATTCTACACATGGCAACCTTTTGCTAAACACATACAAAAAAGAAATACTATAATTTAAAAGTACATCAGCTGAAGTACCAAACCATGTATGTGTATGTTGCCGCAGAACTTTTTATAAACGTAACACGAAAACTGTATACCTATCAGATAAAATAGAAGACAATGAAGAGTCTAAATGGTTTGAATTAGCTCTCTACCTTGTAGCAGAAAACAAATACGAAATAAGTGACCCCTTAATACTTTGCAGTTACTGCACTACAAAACTTGACAACAACCAAACTCCTTCACGTGCTATCACAAATAATTTGGAATTATACCCACTACAAAAACCCCTACAACAACTAAATTTATACGAGACCATCATAATTCAAACAGTACCCCCATTTCAAGCAATAATACGCCTTCAACCAAAAACAGTAAAATTACCTCCCTCTGAATTGGTAAAAGGCATTCATGGAAAAGTAGTTTATTTACCATTAGATCTAAAAGAAAATGTGCATACTCTAGGAGTGCAACGTCCAATGCAGCAATCTTTAATTATCTTACTAAATGGAGTCCCTACAAAAGACAAAAAAAATGGCAACAGCTGGTAGATTTACATAAAGTTAGACAAGCCTTACAATATCTTAAAGAGAATAATGAATATTACAAAGAAATTATTATTGAAGAAGACTTGAAAGATACAACTGAAATAATTCAAGAAACACAAGAAGCTGGTCAATTTGAGATACTAGATCCTGCTACAATATCAAATACTTTAGACCATTATACAATTCATCCTTTGCACTCTAATGACACCATAGAAGATGCACTGGAAACATACCAAATGCGTCAAACAAAAGGATCACCAATCAGCATATGGGAAAAAAGTATAGAAGCACATGCTTTTCCTCTACTTTTTCCTACTGGCAAAGGAGGAAGGTATGATGATAGACCTATTCAAATATCAGCTTCAGAATACCGCTCATTACGGATCTATTCTGAAGATCCCAGATTTAGACAAAATGTGGAATACATATTCCACCTACTCTTTGAAAGTGAACTAGCAACTTTATGTTACGGAGTTGCACACATATTAAAATCAGGATCCCACTTTCAAAATATGACAGCTACACAATTATTACAAAAAGTGCAACAAAAGGATGAGGTTTTACAATCAAATATTACAAATCTATTAGCAAATATGCGTGGTACTAAAGAGTACTGGTTTCAACGTAATGGAGATGTACGTTGTATGATCAGAAACCTTGGCCCACCCACTTGGTTTGTTACATTAAGTTGTGCAGAATATGCATGGGAAGATTTACATGATTTCCTACGCATATCAAATAAAAACAAAACAAATATAGATATACTAACACCAGGAGAACTTTGTTCTTTGGATCCTGTTAATGCTTCAAGATATTTTCACCATCGCTTCATTGCTATGGTACATTTTATTTGTAATAAAACTGTTCCTCCCCTTGGAGAAGTGCAACACTTCTTTTGGAGAAAAAAATACCAAGCCAGAGGAGCACCACATATCCACATGCTTTTATGGATTAAAGATGCTCCTAAATTTGGTCAAGACAGTGATGCCACTGTTTTACAGTTTATTGAAAAATACGTCACTTGTGAAATTCCATCATAATCCACTAATAGTGATCTTCATGCACACATTTTACAATTTCAAAGACATAAATGTGGCAAATATTGTCTTCGCAAATACAAAAACAAAGGGAAATACTACACCAAATGCTGATTTGGTTTCCCTAGACGAGTTACAAATACAGGTCAAGTGAACAACCTCATGTCTTCAGTTAGACATCGGGCCTCATTACAACCCAGGCATTAATGGTTTAACAGCGCCGTCGGCGCCGTTAACCCTTAATGCCTGATTACCATTTTAACGCCTGCTTTTAGCAGGCGTTAAAATGCAAGGCGCTAACCCGCCTTGGTGCTAATTAGGGCACCGTAATTTACGGTGCCATAATTAGCGCCTTCCCCACTCCCATTATGCCCTATGGGGCAAAAATGGGAATGGGGAAGGGTAAATCCACCATCGACCATGGTGTAAATGGAGTTTACACCATGGTGGTAAAGTAGGGAACTTACCGCCTGGGTTGTAATGAGGCCCATAGTGTTAAAGGTAAGTCACCTAAAAATACATATTACATAAAAAGAAAAGAAGAAGAAAAATATATCAATGATTATAATGCAATCATTGTCCACTTATGGAATGCAAACATAGATGTGCAGTATATTGCAGACAATTCTACTGCAGTTGCACGATATGTCACAGCATACTTAACCAAAGCAGAAAAGACAGAGCTCCAAGACCTCTGGAATGACCTGTCATCAGATAAAACAGTGTCTCAGAAATTATACAGCTTGGGCGTAAAAATGCTCTCCCATGGAGAATGTGGATCATATGAAGCAGCTGATCGTTTAACTGGTACTGCATTGTATGGTAAATCTGAAAATATAGTATGGCTAAGTCTTGGTCCAGCTAAATCTAGAAAAAGAGTTCTAAAAACATACAAAGATATAGAAGCAATAGTCAAACATGATCCCAACAGCCAAGACATTTTAAAAAACAATTTATTGGACACATACTACCCAAACAGAAGTAATACTTTGGAAACTATGTGTCTATACCACATAGCTCAAAACTACACATACAAAAATAATATAAAACCTGATGAAAGAAAAGGTAAATACAGAGTGACAAACTGTGAAGGCAGCTTAGTTAAACTCACTAAACCAAATTGTATTAATCATATCAAATTGTCATTGAAGACTCCTCAACATAAAGAAATAAATGACATGTCCCTGCTACAACTCTTTAAACCATGGAGAAAAGAAGAAGAAATACTAGATAACTATGACTCATATGAAGATGCTTTCAAAGCAAATGAAAGCACTATAACTGATGTAAACTTTACACAATACAAAACAATGTTGCACAATGAACAGCAACACAAAGAAGAACTCCAGGCCCAATTAGATAAAGACACTCCTGACAGTAGTCAACCTTCTGTAACAGGAAGCCAAGAACCACTGGGAGAACCACTAATAATAAATGAGGCAGCATTAGCTATGATAGAAGTAGAAAACACCATGTGTCAGTATGAAGATAAAGAAGACTTAACTATACTACAATCAAAACTAAACAACGAACAACGTAGCATTTTTGAAGAAGTAACAAAAAAAATTGCACATGGTGTACAACATGAAAATAAAGAATGTTCCTGCCATAATTATAAACCTATACTAGTGTATGTCAGTGGTGAAGCTGGTTCTGGCAAAACATTCCTAATCAAAATCATCAGTAAATTCCTTCAACAAATGACAAACAGCAAACTGTCAGCTGTTGTCACTGCTCCCACAGATTTAGCTGCCTACAACATAGGTGGTGTCACTTTACACCGATTACTACTATTGCCAGTAGAACACCAGAACAAATTAGACTATTACAAACTTTCTGCAGAAGCTGCAATGGAACTTCGCAGAGTATTGAAACAATTGAAAATGCTACTAATAGATGAAGTGAGCATGGTCTCCAACCTAATGTTGGCTTTGATTCACCTCAGATTACAAGAAGTACTGAAAACAAACTATGAAGAGTTCTTTGCAGGAAAACACATTATTGTTTTCGGAGATCTTCAATTGACACCAGTAAAAGGTGAGCCTATTTTTAAAACATTAGGACACAAACTCTGCTGTAAAACTGTTGGCAGCATTGGAAATGTCAACCTTTGGCAACATTTCCAATACAGAGAATTAACAGGAAACATGCGGCAATCTGCAGATCTCACTTATGCCAACATCTTAAAAAGTATCAGAGTTGGTATACTCTCTAAAGAAGCAGAAACAATATTGAAAACCCAGCAAATTAATGCACTTTATGGCGATAATGCATGTGCTACAGAAGTTATGGAACAATTAGCCCACAAAAATGTCAATTGTATGGCCTTAATGCCAACTCTTGCAAGCTGTTTCAAATTCCATGAAATAATGTTAAGTAAAGAAATGCAACCAATAATGGAAATTAACGCCACAGACAAACTAGATGTACATGGTATGACACTACCTATGTGTGACCAAGCCACAACAAGACTAAATAGTTTAGAAAAATCAATCTCAAACACAGCAGGCTTAGAAAAGGTATTAAAATTATCCTTAAATTGCAGAGTAATGCTTAAACGTAACCTTGACGTGGACCAAGGACTAGTTGATGGAGCACTGGGTACAGTTGTTGTCTTTCAAACATACCCATGTGACAACAAAATTCAGTTTGTCAATATACTCTTTGACAAACTTTCAGAGGTTAAAAGGATAGGACGCTCAACAGCTCGATTCCTTCTCTTCAAAGACATGTATGTATGCAGAGAACAATTTTCTTTAACTCTTGCATACGCAGTCACGATTCATAAATCACAAGGTCTTACCCTAGACAAAGCAATGATAAATATTGGTAACACAGTCTTTAAAGAAGGCATGAGCTACGTAGCACTATCACGCTTACCTACACTTGACGGTCTATTTCTAATCAACTTTGATGCAAGTAAAATAAACGCTGATATTCCTTGCATCTTAGAATACAATAGATTTCCTCACTATACACTCCCCATCTAAACACATATTCTGTTCCACAAAAAGTAAAACATTATAAAAGAAAAATAAATCAAACAGAAAAGCGACAGGATGTCACTGCAAATCCTCCAAAGAGAGTAAAAAAAAGTAATACTTCATCAAGTGCCACAAGCAAAAAAGAATCAATTAGGGAAATTAAACCAGGTACTTCTTCAAAGAAGGAAGACAAACTCCAAAAAAAGCAGTCAGATACAGAACTACCTGGTCCATTTAAACTCTCAAATATAGTTGGTGTAAGTTGCTACGCAAATGTAGCAATGAATATTCTATTTCAATTACCACCAATTGTTGACAACATTTACTTACACAGTACAGACCCATTGTTTTTGCAAATGTTAGTACTTCACAGAAATGCAGCAAACAATCCTGACAACACGTATAGTGTTTTTGGAATAAGACAACAATTGGACTACTGTGCTGGAATGGTGAAATTCACTATAAACTCACAGGAAGATCCACAAGAATTTCTAATGTACTTACTACAAGTACTGGAATACAAAAACATACCTATAAATGAAATCTTCCAGATTTCTTACATGTGGAAACATACATGCACTCTCTGCAACAATGTGACACAAGAAGAAATCCCCAATGAACGCTTCGTATATATATCAATACCTAATTGTGAATCCATTCCATTTAAGCAACTTGTACAAAATGGAAACCATGGTAGATTATGTTCTACCTGCAATTCAGATAATCGCTCCACGTTAGTAGTACAAACACATAGTAAATACGTAATACTAATGCTTCTACGTTACAATGCAGATGGTACCAAAAACAACTGCAAGGTGACTGGATTCACACATGGTCAAATATCACTTGGTAAGAAAACCTTCACAACAATAGGTACAATCTACCACCCAGGAGCCACAACCAATTCAGGGCACTGCACTGCATATATAAAAAAGAAATGTGGATGGTTTCAATGTAATGATAGTACCATTACTCTAAAGCAGAGATTACCAGCAAATCTTACAAACGCTTATTTAATCTTCTTAAAACCAAAATTTGATAACTAAACTGTACTTAAACCTCAAGTAAATTTGTAGTAAAAATATAAACTGTTAGAATATTCCAAAAGCTATCTAACTGCCCAAAGATTCTACAACAATTAATCACATAAACGAATACCACTAAATTAGAGCAAAAAATAGACAATTAGAATACGCCAATTGGTATCTAACTGTCCTAAAATTTAACAATATCCAAACAGATAAATCAATACCACTAAAATATATCAAAAAATAGACAGTTAGAATACGCCTACTGGTATCTAACTGCTCCAAAATTTCATAATATCCAAACAAATAAATAATACGTTACTGCTCCAAAAAACAAAAACAACAACCCAATGTATAAAGCATTAGCCAGAAACAACAAATGAACACTGAAAACAAACAAACAAATAAACTGGAGCATAACAGAAAAAGGATCTTTTTTTAATCCAACATGGATTTTTCTTTCTCCCACAGACCCAATGATGTTAGCAACAAACACAGAAACTGAGAAAATTGCACAGTACTCTGGTTTGTAATCTTCTAAATATGAGGGTCCAAAAAAAAAAATGTTGATTATACAATGTAAAAAGTCATTACAAAATACTAATACTAACATGCTATTTTCTTTTATCACAGAAATTAACAAGAAATACATGTACTCCAGTTACTAAACCAAACAGTAAGTATATTATACACTCTATGCCCTGGCCACAACCATCACAGCATATCACACCCATAGTATGTTATAACTTTGTTCCTTATAAATTTGTTTTTGGATCCCAAAGTTATAAGCCACTATGAGTGTGATATGCTGCGGTGGTTGTGGCCAGGGCATAGAGTGTTGGGTGCATGGCCATTTGGCCATGCACCCAACACTCTATGCCCTGGCCACAACCACCGCAGCATATCACACCCATAGAGTAAAACAGTTCAACTATGGCCTATGGAAACTTTTAATGTCCGCGGACATTACCAGTGTTCTTAGAAGACTTTCAATTTGCCAGCGAACAATACGGACAGCGTCTTCAGAACACCCCCTACGAACATTTCAGGACAACGCGAAAGTTCTTAGAACACTTTCAACTTGCCATCGAACAATACGGACAGCGTCTTCAGGACACCCCCTACGAACATTTCATGACACCGCAAGAGTTCTTAGAACACTTTCAACTCGACAACGAACAATACGGACAGCGTCCTCAGGACACCCCCTACGAACATTTCAGGACAACGCGTGTGTTCTTAGAACACACCCCCATTTTGTTTATGTGAGAACATTTCAAGACAACGGGAGAGTACTTAGAACACTTTCAACTTGACAACGAACAATACGGACAGCGTCCTCAGAACACCCCCATTTTGTATATTTGCGAACATTTCAGGACACCAAGACAGTTCTTAGAACACTTTCAACTTGCCATCGAACAATATGGATAGGGTCTTCAGTACACCCCCTACGAACATTTCAGGACAACGCGAGAGTTCTTAGAACACTTTCAACTTGAGAGCGAACAATACGGACAGCGTCATCAGAACACCCCCATTTTATTTATTTGCGAAAATTTCAGGACACCCCGAGTGTTCTTAGAACACTTTCAACTTGCCATTGAACAATACAGACAGCGTCTTCAGGACACCCCCTGTGAACATTTCAGGACACCGAGACAGTTCTTAGAACACTTTCAACTTGCCATTGAACAATACAGACAGCGTCTTCAGGACACCCCCTACGAACATTTCAGGACAACGCAAGAGTTCTTAGAACACTTTCAACTTGACAACGAACAATACGGACAGCGTCATCAGAACACCCCCATTTTGTTTATTTGCGAACATTTCAGGACACCCCGAGTGTTCTTAGAACACATTCAACTTGCCACCGAACAATACGGACAGCATCCCCAGAACACCCCCATTTTGTTTATTTGCGAACATTTCAGGACACCGCGAGTGTTCTGAGAACAGTTTCAGCTTGCTTGCGAACAAAACAAACACATATTGAGTCCTCAGAACACCCCCCATTCAGTTTATTTAGAACATTTCAGAACACCCGTGATGTCCGCAGACAAATCGAACACAAAAAGAACGTCTACCACATAAAAAAACACAACCTTTAACCTATCTCATACCCTTCCATCCTACTCAAACACTCCTACACACCAACACATTCTACTAAATACACATTTTGACCAAACTTTCACCGCGCTGTCCGTGGACGTCTGCGAATCCAAGATGGCGGGCGCTACCGAAAATCTGACGCGCTTCACGCTTAACACCGTCCAATCAGCGAACACGTCGCATGTCCGCAGACATCACGCAAGCCGATTGGCCAATCAGGACACTGTCCGCGGGGCAAACAGGGAAGTGTGTCCGCGGACCGAACACAGATATCACTAATTTTTGTTTACCTACTTTTTGGTCATTTTATAAAAAACTACTGGACGGATTTTCACCAAATTTGCAAAAGCAAGCTTTCGGGACCAGGCTGCTGCTCCTGGTCCAAATTTGGTGAAAATCCGTCCAGCGGTTTGGGCTGTAGGCGCAAGCAAAATTGTGTTCCCATTCAGTCTATGGGAATAAAAAAAGTTTTGGGACCCCTCCTATAACTTTGCCCTCCCTGGACGAATCCTCACCAAACTATGCAAAAGAATTCAGAGTGGGCCATATACTTTTTTTGCAAAGTTTGGTGAGGATTCGTCCAGGGGGAGCGAAGTTATAAGCCGCCCAAAAAAGTGTTCTTCCTATGGAAACAGCAACTTAACCATAACTACATGGCCACTACCGTGGCCATGTAATACGTAATACTAATGATTTTACATTACAATGCAGATGGTACCAAAACAACTGCAAGCTGAATGGATTCACACATGGTCAAGTATCACTTGGTAAGAAAACCTTCACAACAATAGATATAATCTACCATGCAGGAGCCACAACCAATGCAGGTCACTACACTGCATATATAAAAAAGAATTGTGGATGGTTCAATTGTAATAATAGTACCATTACTCTAAAGCAAAGATTACCAGCAAATCTTATAAACACTTATTTAATATTCTTAAAACCAAAATCTAATAACTAATCTGTGCATAAACATTAATAAAACTTCAATTAGAAAACTATAAATATGGTTAGAATATGCCAACAGGTATATAGCTGCCCCAAGATTCTGCAACAACCAAACAGATAAATCAATACCACTAAACTATAAGAAGAAATAAAGAGTTAGAGTACGCCAACAGGTATCTAACTGCCCCAAGATTTTGCAAAAACCAAACAAATAAATCAATGCCACCAATAACTAATCTGTGCATAAACATTAATAAAACTTAAATTAGAAAACTATAAACACCTACAATACGCCAACAGGTATCTAACTGCCCCAAAATTCTGCAACAACCAAACGGATAAATCAATACCACTAAATTATAAAAAGAAATAAACAGTTAGAATACACCAACATGTATCTAACTGCCCCAAGAATCTGCAACAACCCAACAGATAGATTAGTAACTTGAGAATATAAATAAAAAACTATAACCAGTTACAATTCGACAACAGGTATCTAACAATCTGCAACAAGCCAACAGATTTAACATTTGCCAGAAATAAGCAAACACTGAAAACAAAGAAAGAAATGCACTTTACCATAACAAAAATCCAACATGGATTTTTTTTCCCACAGACCAAGTGATTTAAGCAACAAACACAGAAACTGAGCAAATTCCATAGTACACTGGTTTGTAAACTACTAAATATTAGGGCCGAAATAAAGCAGAAATGTCTATTATTCAATGTAATAAGTCTATATAAACTACCTACACTAACATGATCTTTTCTTTTATCACAGAAATTGAAAAAGAATATATCTGCTCCAGTTACCCACGTCATGAAAAAAATACATCCAATCACAAAAATAATAATAATAAATACAACTCATAAATATTGCTCCATAACACACCCATTGAAGCAAACATCTAACTATACACCACAATACAAAATGTTTACTTCCATGGAAATGTTATACGGCAGTGCTTGTCACCAAACTCTACAATCTTAATGACATGACGTAGTCAACACTTCACATACAAACTATACAAATCAAACAGTACACAAACTGTACATTTGCAAATATTTGATAGATATTGCATTCTATGGGTGTGATCTATAGGTGTGATATGCTGCGGTGGTTGTGGGCAGGGCCTAGAGTCTTGGGTTCATGGCCTACAGCCTTCGGCCATGCACCCAAGACTCTAGGCCCTGGCCACAACCACTGCAGCATATCACAACCATAGAATCAAACATTTTAACTGGCTATATGGGCTACTGCATTGCATTTTTTGTGTCCGTGGAGAGCCGCGGTGACCGCGGACATGACAAACACATCAGGGGTGCCTGCCACCTAACCAAATACAGCATTTGACCCTTCTCTTACTCCCCTACCCTCCCCAAGCACTCTTACACATCAACACACTTGCCAAAGTTGTATTTCTCCCCTGTTCGTCGCCGTGCTGTCCGCGGATGTCCACGGATGTCCGCGGATCCAAGATGGCTGGTGCATCGAAACAATACGATGCACCTCACGCTTCATTCCAGCCAATCAGCAAACACGTTGGATGTCCGCGGACATGATGCAAGCCGATCGGTGTCCTGATCGCAGAGGGAAGTGGGTCAGCGGAGCGGACATAGATATCCCTAATTTTTTGTGACCTACTTTTTGGTTGTTTAAAAGAAAACTACTGGACGGATTATCACCAAATTTACAAAAGCACTGCGGACAAGATAACGATTGGCTAATGGGCTCACATCATGACCGTGGACACAATGTGTCCGTCGATTGCCTGGAGTGTGGCCTGATGTGCGTTAGATGGTTCGGATGCCCCTGCCATCAAGGATCTGCCGACAGCGCAGTGGCGAACAGAGGTGAAATGCAGTTTTGGGGAGTGTTTTGGTGTGTCAGAGTGCTTGGGGAGTTTTAGGGAGTAAGAGATGGGTGAAATACTGAATTTGTTTAGGCGGCAGGTGTACTGATGTATTCACCATGCCCGCGCTGTCTGGGATGTTTGCAATTACTGAAAATGAGGGGTGTCCTAAGGATAGGATTTTCGTCCATGCTGTACGCAGGCAAGTTGAAACTGTTCTAAGGACACGCATGGTGTCAGCGGACATTAAAATTGAGTATATGCCGCAGTTAAAATTTTTGATTCTATGGGTGTGATACTGAGTTATAAGCCACCATAGGTGTGATATGCTGCGGTGGTTGTGGCCAGGGCCTAGAGTCTTGGGTACGTGGTCGCAGGCCGTATGCTGTTAGCAACACACCCAAGACTCTAGGCCCTGGCCACAACCACCGCAGCATATCACAGCCATAGAATCGAATATGTATCAGGTGGTTGTGGGCAGGACCTAGAGTGTTGGGTGGAAATTGAGTATATTGCGCAGTTAAAATGTTTGATTCTATGGGTGTGGTACTGAGTTATAAGCCACCATGGGTGTGATATGCTGCAGTGGTTGTGGCCAGGGCCTAGAGTCTTGGGTACATGGCCGCAGGCCGTAGGCCATAGGCCATATTCCCAAGACTCTAGGCCCTGGCCACAACCACCATAGCATATCACACCCATAGATCACACCCATAGAATCGAATATCTACGACCATACACCCAAGACTCTAGGCCCTGGCTACAACAACCGCAGCATATCACAGCAATAGATTCCCATAGTATCGAATATCTATCAGGTGGTTGTGGGAGGGCCTAGAGTCTTGGGTGTATGGCCAAAGGCCATGCACCCAAGACCAAATTTATAAGTAGTGAAGTTTTAAGCCACAATGGGTGTGATATGCTGCGGTGGTTGTGGCCAGGACGTAGAGTCTTCGGCCATGCACCCAAGACTGTAGGTCCTGGCCACAACCACTGCAGCATATCACACCCATTGTGCCTTATAACTTTAGTACTTAGAATTTTGGTCTTGGGTGCATGGCCTTTGGCCATGCACCCAAGCCTCTAGGTCCTGGAGACAACCACCGCAATATATGAAACCCATGGTGGCTTATAACTTCAGTGCTTAATACTTCAGTCTTGGATGCATGGCCTTTGGCCATGCACCCAAGACTGTAGGTCCTGGCCAAAACCACTGCAACATATCCATTGTGCCATATAAATTTAGTACTTAAAATTTTGATCTTGTGTGCCTTCAGCCAGGCACCCAAGACTCTAGGCCCTGCCCACAACCACCTGATAGATATTCGATTCTATGGGTGTATCTATGGGTGTGATATGCTGCGGTGGTTGTGGCCAGGGCCTAGAGTCTTGGGTATATTGCCTACGGCCTACGGCCTGCGGCCATGAACCCAAGACTTTAGGCCCTGACCACAACCACTGCAGCATATAACAACCATGGTGGCTTATAACTCATTGTCACACCCATAGAATGAAGCATTTTAACTGCGGCATATACTTAATTTGCTCCCAAGACACAACAACTTTGGTTATGTGGCCAGGATTGTAGGTCCTGGCCACAACCACTGCAGCATATCACACCCATTGTGCCTTATAACTTCAGTACTTAGAACGTTGGTCTTGTGTGTATGGCCTTCAGCCATGCATCCAAGACTGTAGGTCCTGGCCAAAACCTCTGCAACATATCACACACATTGTGGCTTATAACTTTAGTACTTAGAATGTTGGTCTTGTGTGCATGGCCTTTGGCCATGCACCCAAGACTCTAGGTCCTGGACAAAACCACCGCAGTATATGAAACCCATGGTGGCTTATAACTTCAGTGCTTAAAACTTCGGTCTTGGGTGCATTCGGCCATGCACCCAAGACTCTAGGCCCTGCCCACAACCACCTGATAGATATTCGATTCTATGGGTGTATGTATGGGTGTGATATGCTGCGGTGGTTGTGGCCAGGGCCTAGAGTCTTGGGTATATGGCCTACGGCCTGCAGCCATGCACCGAAGACTCTAAGCTCTGGCCACAACCACCGCAGCATATCACAACCATGGTGGCTTATAACTCATTGTCACACCCTTAGAATGAAACATCTTAACTGCGGCATATACTCAATTTGCACCCAAGACTCTAGGCCCTGCCCACAACCACCTCATAGATATTCAATTCTATGGGTGTGATGTATGGGCGTGATATGCTGCGGTGGTTGTGGCCAGGGCCTAGAGTCTTGGGTGTATGCACTATGGCCTACAGCCTGCAGCCATGCACCCAAGACTCTAGGCCCTGGCCACAACCACCGCAGCATATCACACCCATGGTGGCTTATAAGTCATTAGCACACCCATACAATGAAACATTTTAACTGCGGCATATACTCAATTTGCACCCAGGACTCTAGGACCTGCCCACACCTACCTGATAGATATTTGATTGTATGGGTGTGATATGCTGTGGTGGTTGTGGCCAGGGCCTAGAGTCGTGGGTGTATGGCCTACGGCCTGCGGCCATGCACCCAAAACTCTACGTCCTGCCCACAACCACCGCAGTATATGAAACCCATGGTGGCTTATAACTTTATTCCTTTTAGCATATCACACCCATAGTGGCTTATAACATCAGTACTTATAACTTTGGTTACAGAAAGTGCATGTATGTTTCCACATGTATGAAATCTGCAAGATTTCATTCATAGGTATGTTTTTGTTTTCCAGTACTTGTAGTAAGTACATTAGAAATTCTTGTGGATCTTCTTGTGAGTTTATAGTGAACCTCACCATTCCAGCACAGTAGTCCAATTCTTGTCTTATTCCGTGAACACTGTAAGTGTTGTCAGGTTTGTTTGTTGCGTTTCTATGAAGGACTAACATTTGCAAACACAATTGGTCTGTACTGTGTAAGTAAATGTTGTTAACAATTGGTGGCAATTGAAATAGAATATTCATTGCTACATTTCATAGCAACTTACACTAGTTACATTTGAAAATTTGAATGGACCAGATAGTTCTGTGTCCGAGTCATTTTTTCAGAGTTTGTGTTGCTTCTTTGAAGATGTACCTCAGTTACTTTCACTAATAGGTTCTTCTTTGGTTGTGGTAATTGATGAAGTATTAGCTTCTTTTACTCTATTTGAAGGATTTGCAGTCAGATCCTGTTGCATTTCTGTTTGAATTAGTTTTCTTTTACAACATTTTCCTTTTTGTGGAACAGGATATGATTTCAGATGGGGGTGTACAGTGGACGTAGTCTATTGTATTCTAAAATGCAAGGAATATCAGTGTTTACTTGCATCAAAGTTGATTAGAAATAGACCGTCAAGTGTACGTAAGCGTGATAGTGCTATGTAGCTCATGCCTTCTTTAAAGACTGTGTTCCCAATATCTATCAATGGTTTGTCTAGGGTAAGACCTTGGGATTTATGAATGGTGACTGCGTATGCAAGAGTTAGAGAAAATTATTCTCTACGTACATACATGTCTTTGAATAGAAGGAATGGAGCTGTTGAATTCCCTATCCTTTTAACTTCTGAAAGTTTGTCAAAGAGAATATTGACAAACTGAATGTTGTTGTCACCTGGGTATGTTTGAAAGCCAAAAACTGTACCCAGTGCTCCATTAACTAGTCCTTGCTCCACGGCAAGGTTACGTTTAAGCATTACTCTACAACTTAAGGATAATTTTAATATTTTTTCCAACCCAGCTGTGTTGGAGATTGAATTTTCTAAGGCATTTAGTCTTGTGGCTTGCTGACACATGGGTAGTGTCATACCATATACATCCAGTTTGTCTGTGGAGCAAATTTCAATTATTGGTTGCATTTCTTTTTTTAACATTGTTTCATTGAATTTGGAACAGCTTGCAAGAGTTGGCATTAAGGCCATACAATTGACATTTTTGTGCGCTTATTGTTCCATAACATCAGTAGCACATGTGTTATCGCCATAAAGTGCATGGATGTGCCGGGTTTTCAATATTGCTTGTGCTTCTTGAGATAGTACACCAACTCTAATACTTTTTTAAATGTTGGCATAAGTGAGGTCTGCAGATTGACACATGTTTTCCGTTAATTCTCTGTATTGGAAATGTTGCCAAAGGTTGAAATTTCCTATGCTGCCAACAGATTTACGGCAGAGTTTGTGTCCTAAGGTTTTAAAAATAGGTTCACCTTTCACTGGTGTCAATTGCGGAAGATCTCCGAAAAGAATAATGTGTTTTCCTCCAAATAGTTCTTCGTAGTTTGTTTTAAGTACTTCTTGCAATCTGAGGTCAATCAAAGCTAAAATTAGGTTGGAGACCATGCTCAATTCATCTATTAGTAGCATTTTCATTTGTTTTAATACTCTGCGTAGTTCCATTGCGGCTTCTGTAGAAAGTATGTAATAGTCTATTTTTGTTTTGGTGTTCTACTGGAAGGAGTAGTAATCGGTGTAAAGTGACACCACCTATGTTGTAGGCAGCTAAACCTGTGGGGGCAGTTACAACAGCTGACAGTTTGTTGTTTGTCAATTGTTGAAGGAACTTGCTGATGATTTTGATTAAGAATGTTTTGCCTGAACCAGCTTCACCACTGACGTACAGCAGTATAGGTTTGTAATTTTGGCAGGTACATTCTTTATTTTCGTGTTGTACACCATGTGCAATTTCTTTTGTTACTTCTTCAAAAATGGTGCACTGGTCTTTGTTAAGTTTTGATTGGAGTACAGTTAAGTCTTCTGTATCTTTTTCATAGTGACACATCGGGGCCGATTCATGGAACAAATGTGTGCTGAAAATTGCAGCGCCAGCTGGCGCAAGCGTGAAAAAGCAAGCGCATGCACACGCGTGCGATTCAAGGAAGGGCCTGCGCGTGTTTCCCCCAGGATGTGTGCCAAATCCGTGCGTGGCGCACACGGGCGCACACGTCATTGCAACATCCCGAACTTTATGCACGAAGCGCACAGGGAAAGCACACGTCGGTGCACACACCAAAAAGGGGGCGGGACATGGGGTGTGACACGCGGAATGGGGAACAACGTGTGAAAAAGAAGGCGTAACTGGGCAAGTACTGCAGGGAAATACACGGAACGCCCACACGCACCCGAAAAACACGTATTCATGGAATCGAATACGGGAAACCCCTGCACGCCATAAGACGTGCATAGGCGTCAACACGTCTGCCAAACCAAGGCAGGCGGAAGCGTCCCCGTGCAACATATAAAAGTGCACGCAAACCCCAAACACATATATCCAGCTACGAAGAATGCCCCATTTGTCGCAGCACATATAGTGGGACACCGCAGGAGGAGGAGAATAGCCAGGACCCGTATTTTATTTCTCCGGACTAGCCTTTTTGGGATGCCTGACGACCAGGTCTATGGCAGGTATAGGTTTCCACCCCGTATCATCCTAGACCTGGTCAAGGAGTGGGAAGATGACCTTACATCACCCACCCAAGCATTGAGCCACTTGGAGAAGGTGCTCAATGTCCAACATTTTTTGTCCACTGGGTCATTTCAGCGGACAACTGCCATAGTGGGGGTGGGGTCTCACAGGCCACGCAGTCACGCTGCCAACACCAGGTGTTGACAATCATCACTGCGTGCCCCTCAGTCCGCAGGCACATATACATGCCCAGAACACCCGCAGAAAGGCAGGCCATGGTCCAGGACATTTACAGGGTGGCACGCTTCCCCAAAGTGCTCAGTGCCATAGATTGTACACATGTGGCCCTATGTCCACCTAGGGCCACTGAGCACATCTATCGAAACCGCAAGCACTGGCATTCCATCAACGTGCAGGTTGTCTGCGATGCAAAGGGAATCATCACCTCTGTCTATGCAAACTACCCTGGCTCTACCCATGACAGTTTCATATACAGAATGTCTGCCCTGAGCCGGGCCCTGGAAGCTGGGCAGCATGGCGACACATGGCTCCTAGGTGAGTACAAATGCCTGTGCACATGCATGCATGTCACACACAGCCAAATACACAAACCCCAATAATCACAACCATTATCACCTCCCCAGGGGAGAGTGCCTACCCTCTGAGCAACCACATGATGACGCCAATCCGGAACCCCACAACACCACCCCAGGTAAGATCCAATGCTGCCCATATTGCAACCAGGGGCATAGTGGAGTGCACATTCGGAGTGCTCAAGTCATGCTTCTGCTCCCTTGACCGCTCTGGCGGCCAGCTACTATATACACCCCCAGCAGTGTGCAGGATCATTGTGGCAGCATGTGTCCTGCACAATGTTGAAACACAGCGGGACGTACCGGTGGGCATGGTGGTGCCCCCACATCCCCAACCACAGGCACAGGCGCTGCCCATGGAGGGGAAAGGGCACGTGGTGAGGCAGCCTGAAACCAGCTTGTGGCAACATTTTTCACCTAAACTCCCACCCCTGCGGAGTGCACTTAGGCCTGGCACATACCAGGTGACAATGGATGATGACATAGAGACAGTCAACTGTCACAACCTTACCACCCTGAGAATGTGGCCACGGAAGTGCTACATTGTGTGCATCCCTAACCACTTAAACATAAACAATCCGGTGTGACCAAAAGGAACACATGCAAGGTGTGTATCATACCCCCCCACAAAACAGGCCATCACAATCCCTGGTATGTCACCCAAACCCTCCCAACCCACATCACCCTTGTCTGCCACACCATGACATGGCATGCAATAGCAAAAGCCCTTCACATGACCAATCAGATACGAAGAGACATGTCATAAATGAAAACCGGCACGAGACAATGATGCCTGACATGGAATCAGATGAAATGACAGACCAACAACCTCCCACACATGCAAAGTCAGACACAAATGCTTTCGTAGCATGAACACAACACTGAATGCCTGTTCACATGCACATTGGGAATGGCAAAATCCCTACTCCCGAACCCATGTGCTGTGGGTGTCTCCTGCAACACATTGCTCAGCACACAGCACATTGAGCAGCCATTGTGTTGCAGATACACCATGTGCATCACATGAAAATGACAAATCAAATCAATAACCAAATGACGCATGTACAGGATACCCAAATGGTAACAGATCATGTGCTACAGGGACACAGCGGGCCCGAGAATGCAATTTGTGTGCACCTGACTTGAAGTAGCAAAGACATGTCAAAGCACATGTACAAGCACAATGAGAGATAAACCAATGGAACACAGTTGAACAATGGTCATACGGGATGGGTACCATTTACGGTACATAACGTACAATGAGGATGCAACAACTGATGGGTAGTGTCATAGCTCTGGTCTCCAGGCACAGGAGTGGCACGAACCAACCACCCCCTCCGTGGTCTGTGCGCCTGCAAGGTCAAACTTACACAGGCCTCTGAGACCCCGGCGGGGAATGAGGGTCAGGGATATATTGTTTGGACAGGCATTGGTATGCAGGATAACCAGAAAGAGGGGCAGGAGAGGGGAGTTGTTTTGACAAGGGAAAGTAGTCAAAATACAAAATATATATATTCACAATAACACATACTCAATCTGAGAAAACATGTTCATCATGCACATTGTACCAAATGAGTCAAAAGCAAGCCAAAGAGAGACTTTTCTCTGGGGTGAGTGCTGGCCTTCTGCCTGCACACTCTCAGGTCTGGTAACAGGAGCAGTTCAATGCTGCAAAGAGAGCATGAGTTACTAATCTGAATGTGTCTTAAGAACACACACACACAACACCATCCATGCCCCAAATTAAGTGACTCCTCCACAAACAAACACCCCTGTCTGCTGCTTTGTACCCACACGTTAGCTTGGCCCCCTCATGCTTCATATACTGTCAATGCAGTAAGGCAGATGCATGTGGGCGCACGGGAAATGGAAGACCAATGCGTCAAGAATCACACATGATACAATGGTCCCTGGGTGAGCGGCTACACGAGTATAGCGAGGTGCAACTTCAGTACAAGTTGTGCACTGGCAGCCGCGGATTTCAATAGGTAGTGCAGGTGGCAATTTGCACATGCAAATGATATGCACAGCACACAAGTCTGTGCCTCGCAGGGTGTCCCGGTGCACTGTATCAGTTTCTGGCTAGGAACACTACTACCCTAATAACTCTGCTTCAATTGAGCAGGGGGTACTCGAGGATATGTTTGATGGCCCCTGCTTGTGCCCCTGACAACTTGTAAAGCCACTTTGCATTTGGCCCTCAACGCATGTCAGCTGTACTGTGTGCTTCTCCAACAATGCCTGGCAAAGCTCCCCAGCACTGGTGCTACTTAGCATGCATGTGCAAGTGGCCTGGTGGAAGGTCAGCTGCGGTGTGGGTCCTTGTGCTGCTCACCTTGCCTGGAGCTCCTGGAAACACGTCTGCTTCTGTCAGATGTCTGAGCACAAGCCCTGTGCTTCTGCTTGCGCACACATGCACACATCTGCACCACTGAACGTGGCCAGTCATCAGGATTACTTGTCCCTGTGTCTGCTGGCAAAAGTAGTGTGGAGGCTCATTTTCCTGCAGAAATGGCATACAAGATATTAATAAGGCTCAAAAGTTCCCTGTGGGTGTGTATTCATGCTGGTTGTCACTGGGCCAGGTTACAGACCTATATCCAAACTCCTCCCACCATCAGTGTGACTTTGACAGGCAAAGGGTGCAGGCTACTGTCTACAGCATGAAGGGCATCAAGCACATATACAGGCAAGAAAATAACATACATCACAATCCACATCAATTAATGGAGACATCAATCACGTACTCACCCAAATTGATTACAGACATGGGGTGGATAAAACGCTACAAATCCCCACTAGGGGTGTTAACACAAGTAGTACAGCTGCAGACAGGCTACAGTTATTACGAAAGTCCTAAGCCCTTCTGTAAATGTTTGTGACACCGAACCATCCTAGCAAGCCCGTGGATAAGGGAAGCAGAAGTGGCTTATGTGAGTCAGGACCCCAAGCTGCAAACACATACACGAGACAATCTTAAAGGGCCCAGCTGGAACAGACAGTGGATGCTTTCAAAAGCCACAAAGCACCACACCGTCACATGAATGCACAATAGACAAACAATATTAAACTATATTAACTAATGAAATTAACAATGAACAACCTACATAACCTAATTAAAATAACTATCAAATAGTCAATATTAACTAACTAAACTAAAATCAAAAATCAAAAATGGCCACATACGACCGGGGGGGAAGGCACACAGGTGGGGGGAGGTACAGGGTGCACCTCAACACCCACATGCGATGATGTTGAGACAAAAAAAAACCTCCATGGGCTCAACACCTGCACAGCCCGACCTGTGTGAGAGATATCTAGTCGTCCGAGTCAGCCTATTCCTCAAAAGGTTGATGTGGCACAGGAGCCCAGCCACGCCTAGGCGTAGCTTGCCCCTCATCGGCAGCAAGTCTGCCGGACGAGTGAGCCTGGTTCTGTGTGGCGATTACACATAGGTCAGCATGCAGAATCTCCCGTGATACACGTGCTTCCTCTTGCAAGGTAACATGTGTAACACAGAGTTCTTCCTCTGTGGCCTGGCTGGACAACTGATGCACCTCCCGGCAAGAATGTAGCTCAGCCGAGATGGTATGCTCAAGCTGCTCAAACCTCTCCTCTGATCGCACCCTCTGGGACATCAAGAGGACACCCAGAGTGGATCTGAGGGACTCATACTCAGCCCTCAGGGCCTCCATGTGTGTCTCTGCGTGAGCAGCAATTGCTTGACGCAAAGACAACATTTCAGCCTGGCGTGCCGTGTCTGAGGCTGCCATGCCCAGCCTGAGCGAGCGGGCCGTGGACTGTGCCACCCGCTGCTGGAGAAGCACCTGCCTAGCAGTGGGAGCACTGATTGGGCCACACGCTCCATGCTCACAGCGATGTTTTCCATTGCTGCCCCCTGCCGTTCTGAATTGGCAGTCGTGTCTTGCTCCCACTCAGTATACCTCGGTGGCGCACGGCCACCGCGTTGCTGTGCTTGACACCTGCGGGACCCAAGGACTGGCCGTCCTTGTCGGGTCGGCACAGTCTCCGGCTGCAGCACTACATTCCCCTGTCGACGTGATGTCCCAGGCACATCAGTGGCTGGTGTGGAGGGTGACCCTGTGTCCCGATCCACCACAGGCGGAGGTCCCACCACCGTCTGGCCCCTCAGTGCAGGTGTCGTGAACAGAGGAGCGTCCACATCAGAATCACTCACCCCTGACAAATGGACCTGATGCACATCCAACTCGACATGGACGTCAGAGTGGTCATCTGGGCGGGACTCATTGCCAGCCATAGACAAGATGATCTGTAACACATATGGGTTCTCGTGTGATAGCCCTGTGCCTGGCATGACAACACCATCCTCTGGCTCCATTGCATCATCATCTGAAAAGTGGAGAAAAATAACATCAGTACACATGTCAGAAGCACATAACACACACACACATACACATCAAGCAGACATGTCAGACACAACTGAGAACCTGCCCTGCATCCAAGGTCACATTGACATGGCATCAGTGGGTAGGCATGTAGAACGGTGTAACACAGCTCAGAAGTGGGTTGATGCAGTGCAGTACATGTGTACGTCACCCACTATCTACATGAACAAGTGCATCATGATGTGCATCAATATATGTGAAGGCAGTGCAAGCGCAAGTTCAGGCATCATGTGCAATGTGCATGCAATGGGTTGCTTGGCTACAAGCAAACCACCCCTCCCCTAAGTGGAAATGCAGGGATGGCTTGCATGGTATCAAAAGGATGACCAGAGACCTGTGTATTGGCAGACAGTGTTGGCTATCATCAATTGCATCATCTGAGTCAACTGACAACACAGCAGATGATGATGGGACAGTGAGCAGGACACATGATGAACCCTCAGTAGTACACCCATGTGTGCAGAAGACACTACAACAGTTGGACAGAGTCAGTGCGCCTGAAACAGGGTGAGGCCTGTGCCCCGCACAGACTATCACACCCTAAACATGTATGGGTCGCAGGACTGAGCCAGAGTGGGCATGGGAAGGCTGATGAAATGCCATGAAATGTAGGTCACACTTGAAACGTACTACAATGATCATCCAGTCAAGGACACATAGGGGCATGCATGGAATGCACATGGAGCAGGAATGGGCACTCATGTCCCTGCAGAGCATCTGCCATCTGCACAGTCCAATTGAGACAGCCTGCATGAGGACAGAGGATGTACCCCACTGCATGTGTCTGGCCGGTTAGCTGGTGGAAGTTTACATGTACACAGGAGGCTTGAACAGAGCATTGCATCACGGCAAAATGATGCACACCAGTGCAATGGTGAAATTGGGGTACAGGGGGGGTGGAGGGGCAAGGGTGCATGGCAGAGGCCACACGCACGTCAGTCATGCAATGACATAGTCCCAGTGCTGAGAGGAAGGACACCCAGGGCTACATGCAGAAGGGCAAGTGAGCTGAAAAATGGACTGGAGGGGCATCCGGGTGGCTAGCATGTGAGTAGGGTGCAAGTGTGGTGATGAGGACAGTCCCCGTCTGCTCTACATGTCCACCATCCTGCACAGCAGGCATGCATCAATGAAACATTGCATGACTTGGACATGAGAACCATGTACACATGACATGTAGTGCCAGTCATGCACAACACATCACACAAGTAAAACACACATGTCCTCGACAAACATGCAACAACACTCACTGGACTGGGCATCAAAATCCTGCATCTCTCCCACTCCTTCGACCAATTCTGGTGGTATGAACTCCACAACGAGTGACTCATGTGGAGTGAGGTCTTCCTCCTCAGGTGCTGGCCCACCGCCAGTCACCAGAGTCATGTTGTAATTTGAGGCACGCTTCGCCTTAGCGCTGAGCTTGAGGTCATTCCAACGCTTTTTGCACTCTTGCGCCATGCGCACCTCATGGCTGAATGCACTCACATGTTCCGCAACTTGCTTTCAGTGGGTATCACGATGGGCAGCCGTAGTTTACCAATTCGGCCCCACTAGCATGTCATGGTTGTGGTCCCGCACGTAGCCCACGAGGAAGTCCAGTTCCTGCTTGCAGAAAGGCTTCTTCCTCAACGTGCCGGAGGCCGTAGCTGTGTCTGGGGTTCCAGCCTGTACTGCAAGTGCAAACTTCCTCCTCTTGGACGCTGGTCCAGACCCTGGCTGGCAAATGCCGCCCTGATCAGTATGGGCAGTGGCACTGGTGGAATGAGCCGAGGGAGTGGCAGGTGGAACATGGAGTGAGGCCCTGACTTGCATCAGTGGCTGCTGGGTGCCCTGGAATGGACCCTGCGCAGCAACATCTGCTGTGCCAGGGTCATTGACCGGGACTGTCCTGGTTGGTAGACTCACAACCGGGGTGTTGTTGGCTGCATCTGCCCCTGCACTTGCCAACACCTGGCTGGTCGGGGCAGCAGATGACATTGCTGCCCCAGGGACACATTCCTCGGTCAGGGCAGCCCTGTGTGCACCTATGGTGTGCCTCCTGACCACCTGGGATTCTGCCATGGACTATTCAAGTGCCAACGCAGCCTGCACTGGCAGACCCTGAGCCTGGGTGGTGGTGTCCACAGCTGCACCTGCAGCTACCACTACCCTTGGGCCCATGGCAGTCGATGAAACAAACTGCCGGGTCACATGGGCACCAGTGTCAGATGCATGAACGGCATCTCCTGGAGCCGCAGGGGGTGGTGGCATGACTGCACCATCACATGGCACAACATCGTGCCGAGCTGCTGCACCCCTGCCTCTTCCCCCTCTGCAGCCACCCTGGACACCCTGGAGTCCCCCTACTCCCTGGTCACCCCGGCCACGTACCTGACCACGCCCACCATGTGGAGTATGCCCTGATGAGGCGCCCCTTGCCTTTTGTGGCCTCCCAGCCATGGCACAGATGGAGTAGTGCCGGCATAGATGGAGTAGTGCCAATGGGAGGTGTACACAACAATTGTCCTGGGCAATTGGGGTAAAGGGGTGGTATACAAGATGTTAACAGCACTCCTGCACCTGCAAGGCTTTATGTGACCCCAGTGATGAAGTGATGGGCCACGCAATGCTCAGGCATCCCAAAACTGCAGTAAAACCGTGCACGCAACCCCTGGTAGCCCACGTGTGTGGAATTAACCTCCCGCAGTACGCGGGTGCACCCAGGGACACAAAAAACACATACGCGTGGGACACACAGCCTACTATGACCTCGAAAATGGGTACGCGATACACAGGGGCACCCGCAGTGGGAATAATAGCATGCGCGACTCACCGTCAGACTAGCGTGATAATGAAAAACACGCGTAGCCAATACCCCCACCAAAAGAAGAGATATGTCCTTGATCCGCTGTGAAGTTGTGATGGCGCACGAAACAACACGAAGTAGCAACACACACGTCGGTCTCCACGAAAGGGATGTACAGCGAACTGCTGGCCCTGCTCACATTTAACCCGTGCTGAGGGAAACGCCTGCACACGTCATGTCACTTACGCGCTTAGGCCCTTTCCTCGGATTACACGCATTAACACATGGACGTGCTGGTATTTCACGTGCTGAATCACTATGCACCCATCACGAGGGAAACGCCTGTGCACGTAATGTCACAGACGCGCTTGCGCGCTAAGGGCCTTTCCTCGAATTACACAATGACGTGCAGTTTTTTCACGTGCCTAATCTCTCCGTATCAAGCTGGCCACGTGACAACACACGGAAGAACACGCTCCTGCCCAGAAGGCTATTTTCCTGCCCCCAGACCCCTGAGCATGCTCCCACCTGCCATCTGCTGCTGCCTGCCTGCCTGATGCCCACATGCCCTGCTATTTGGTGCCTGCACGTCAGCCATCTGCAGGGGTCCAGCTGTTGTCTCCACCCCTGCTGGAACAGAAGACTCCAGACTGGTATACCGTCGCTCCACATCCCAGCCCCAGGACCCAGTTTCCCACCCACACCTGCCTCGGGGCGTCGCCATGTCGGTGCAAACACCATCCTAGACCACTGGCGACCCCCAGCCAGAGATGCAGAGGGCTACCAGCTTCAGCAATAAGAACGTTGGTATCCTGGTGGAGCAAGTTCTGGGGCATTATGATGCCCTCTTCACACCATCGCGCGCCGACAAGGAAGGACGGGAGAGGATCTGGGAGGATGTAGTCATTGCCATCAACGCGAAGGGGGTGGCAACCCACGACATCAAACACGTCTGGAAGCGCTGGGAGGACTTCAGGTCCAGGACCCTCAGCAAGGCCCGGCGCCTCTTGAAGGCAGAGGATGCAGAGGGGTGCCGGGTCAGCCTGACCAACATCCAGATGAGGGTCCTGGAACACATTAGCCCAGTGCTCCATGTCCAGATCCTTCAGAGGCAGATCCGTCTGGAGTCGAGCAGTAAGTGGCCATGTATTGCTGTGTGAAACAAGTCATGTTGCAGTGTGCTGGTAGTCAGCTACTTGCCTGTATGTGTGACATAGGCCATGTATGGATGTGTGTGTGTGCAGGGACATCATGGTGCTGCATGTGAGACCAGTCATGTGTGAACCACATGGATGGTGCATGTGTTCCAATGCAACATGGGGAGCAGCATGCGGAATGCACACATGAATGAATGCCTGTCTCTGTTCTTGGACATGGATGGGGTGTGAGAGATGGGTTCTGCTGTCATGCACATGTATGGTATACATGTCTGTGTGTCTGAGTAGCGTGTGTGTGACTTTTAAACACCATGGATGCATGACACATGTCCGTGACGATGTGTTGATTCACTGATGCAGTCTAGTCATCCTTGTATCCACTGTGTCTGTGGTGTGCGAGGCCAGATGCATGCCCCTCCGGTGATGTATGTGCATGGGATCAGTATGACCCATGATGCATGTGAATTTGAAGACAACATTTATGTCAATAGAGGCCCTTGTACATGGATGCTAATGTTGATTGCATGCGCCGTGCCTGTTTCTGCATGTGTGTTGCCTGCATTGACCCATGTGTTGTGGAGGGACAGAATGGAAGTGACGTTTGGCAGTGCCACTCATGTGCTATTGCTTCCTGTCTAGGGGACTATTATACAGTACCCTGATGCTTGTGTTCTATGTCTCCCTCTACACAGCATCGAGTGAAGAAGAGGGCGGAGACGGCGCTGTGGAGCAAAGCGGTGGGGATGCCTCCACCGGCCAGCGATGCAAGGCCCAGCCACCCACCCAGGAATTACCATCATCTGGGAGCGAGGGGACTGGTGCCGCGTCTGCCACTACGGCTGAGGCGGAAGAGCCGGGTGAGTCCCCACAGGGGCTTGCAATGGCGGAAGACAGTGCAGAGCCATCCAGGTTGGTGGTCTACACAGAGGAGGCCGCTACTGAGCCGCACATGGGGCCTGGTGGGAATGGTACCACTAGTGCAAGTGGTGCAGTCCAGGGCTAGGGGCAAGAGGCAGCACAGGTCGCCGCGGAGGGGCCTGTGAATGTCACTGTCCCTGACCCTGTGGCTGCACCACCATGCACCAGCAGGGATGCCCCGTCCCAGGCCCGTCTGCAGGTAGGGGGGAGGCCCACATCATCTGGCACTCCACTACCTGCGGACGAGGAGACCCATTACCGTATGGGGTCTGTCCTGATTGGTGTCATGTTGCACATGCGTGTCATTCGTGATGATGTGCGTGCTTCCAGGGGAATCCACACACGCCATCACAAAGAGCTGCGTGGCAACGTGGTACAGTTGGGAGGGGCCCTGGTCGGAGGGTTCCTAAATGTGTCGGGCACTCAGGCGGCCCTCTCCTCCTCTGTGGAGACTATGCGCCAGTCGTTCTCCCTGCCTTCTTCCGGTCCAGATTCCACCAGGGCCCCCTGTGGACCTGGCCCGACCAATGCAGCCAGCTTGGTGGAGATCACATCCCTGCCACAGTCGGGAGTCGGCGGTCCAGCAGGTGTGGACACCCCACCAACTGGAGACCAGCAGATGGAGGGTGTGCTGGCATCATTGGGTAGGGCACATGGACAGCAGCAGCAGGCTCAAGGTGGGAGCGATGATGGCTCGGGGCCATCAACATTAGTGGGGCAAGCATTGGCTGGAGGGCAGGAGGACCCTGGAATGGGAGTGTCTTCCGTGTGGCAGCGGTTGGGCCAGCGGATAGATGAGGAGCGGCGACGCGGAAGAGGCATGGCTCACCATGGTCAGGGCGGAGTTCTCCATGTGCAGGGCATTGAGGTGGGCTGAGTGCCTCGAGGCAACTTGCAGGGAGTTGGAACAGGGCATGACTGCATCCCTGCAAGACCTCGGGGCCAGGGGAGAGCCCCGCCTCTGGGACGTTGACATGGAGTTCGATGATGCCCTGGCCTGGGACATCACAGGGTGAGCCGTAGGACTTGCCCGCCCCCATTGTATATAGTTAGTGTTAGGTTTCCTTTCTGTTTTTATTTATTTTGGGGCGCTTGGACAATGCCCCGCCTTTTTGTATATAGCTGTTCAATAGGTAGGGTTTTTTTTAGGTTTCCTTTGAATGGTTGGGCTCATGGACCCTGGATTTGTACTTTGTATATAGTTCAACACTGGATTTCACTTCTTTTTTTTTTTGTTCCCTAGATCAATGGTTTTGTCTTGTTTTTTCACTTTTGATTTTTTTTGACAGACAGACACTTTGGACCATGTGCTTTTGGATTGATTTGGATTCTGCTTTCACACATTTCTATTTTATATTTTGGACATGCAGCTTTTTCTTCATTATTTCCATTATTGTGTGTGTTCATTTCATTCCCTTGCTTTTGTGTTTAATACATTTTTATTTCATACTTCTATGTGTGGTATTCTCTCTTTGGTTTCATGCATGTCACGATGTGTGTTTTCTCTATCACATGCACCCATTGTGTGTGTGTGACGGAAATGTGTTGATGTGCATACTTGCCATTTGGGATGTATCATGTGATGGGGATTTCAATGTGGGGTGGATGTGATACCTGGTTGTGTGTTTGGACTCGGGTGGCATGGGGTGTGATTTGGGTGGCCATGAGGCCATGATTGTGGATCGTCATGATGTGTTGGGGAGACATGAGTAGGGACCTCCTGGCAGTTGCCTGTCACTGGTGGGTGGGTGAGTTTGTTGGGGGACATGAGTCAGAGCCTGCTGGCAGGTGCCTGTCACTGCTGGGTAGGTGGGTGGGTGGATGGGGGGACATGAGTCGGGGCCTGCTGGCAGATGCCTGTCACTGCTGGGTGGGTGAGTGGGTGGGGTACATGAGTCGGGGCCTACTGGCAGGTGCCTGTCACTGCTAGGTGGGTGGGGGTACAGGGTGACATGTTTCAGTGCTCACTTGTGCATGGTGACATGCGGGCTGGCTGGGGTGCATGGCCAGTGTGGATGGGCTGCCTGCGGGGAATGGCCAGGGATGCAGGGTAGTCCCCTGTGTTGTGTGCTGCCTGCAGGGCCTGGTGAGGGGCGAGAGGGCACACCTGGGAGGAAACACACTGCCAATTCGCGTTGGGGCACCCCAGGAATACACAAACCCCTCCCGCGGCCGCAAAAACGTGTGTAAAACTCGCCACGCACCCCTCAGAATAAACGTACCACGCTCGCACTAGGACTACCGCATGTGATACTTCATGCGCACCACCGAAATACACGTACCCCACTCGCACTAGGCATATCGCATGTAAAACGTCCCATGCACCCCTCAGAATACACGTACCCCTACCACGGCAGCGAAAACATGCATGAAACTCCCTGCGCACCCCCAGAATACATGTACCCCGCTCGCACAAGGCCTATCGCGTGTGATAATTCACGCACACCCCCCCAAATACATGCAGGCACCCCGTACACCCTGAGCATGCCCCACAGGCAGCCCACACCACAGGGGGGGTGATTTTTCTATGCTATTTACCTGGCGCGAGCGGGGTACGTGTATTCAGAGGGGTGGGCGGGGAGTTTTACATGCGTTTTCACTGCTGCGGGAGGGGTACGTGTATTCTGAGGGGTGTGCGGGGAGTTTTACACGCTGCGTGCGCCACTTGTGCGCCAAATTCTATGAAATACTCTCATGGTATTTTCTACTTCTGTCATAGCTATTCAGCCTCATTTGCTATTAGTGGCTGTCCCAGTGGTTCTGGCTTCCTGTTACAGAAGGTTGACTACTGTCGGAAGTGTCCTTATCTAGTTGGGCCTGGAGTTCTTCTTCGTGTTGCTGTTCATTGTGCAACATTGTTTTGTACTGTGTAAAGTTCACATCAGGGATAGTGCTTTCATTTGCATCTTCATAGGAGTCATAGTTATCTAGTATCTTTTCTTCTTTTCTCCATGGTTTAAAAAGTCTTAGCAGGGACATGTAATATAGTTCTTTCTGTTGAGGAGTTATTAATGACAATTTGACATGATTAATTAAGCTTTGTTTGGTAAGTTTCACTAAGTGCCTTCACAATCTGTCACTCTATATCTACCTTTGTTTTCATCGGGTTTTATATTATTTTTGTATGCAAAGCTTTGGGCTTTGTGGTATAGACACATGGTTTCCAAAGTGGTACTCCTGTCGGGTAGTATGTGTCCAGTGAATTGTTTTTCAAAATGTCTTGGCTGTAAGGATCATTTTTGGCTATTGTTTCTATGTCCTCATATGATTTCAGAACTCTTTTTCTAGATTTAGCAGGACCAAGACTTAGCCATACTATATTTTCAGATTTTCCATACAAAGCAGTACCGGTTAAACGATCTGCTGCTTCATAGGGACCACATTCTCTATGAGAGAGCGTTTTTATGCCTAGGCTGTACAATTTCTGAGATAGTGTTTTGTCTGATGATATGTCATTCCAGAGGTGTTGAAGCTCTGTTTTTTCTGCTTTTGTTAAGTACGCTGTAACATATTGCGCAACTGCAGTGGAATTGTCTGCAATGTACTGCACATCTATGTTTGTATTCCATAAGAGGTAATGATTGCATTGTATTCATTGATATATTTTGATTCGTCTGTTCTTTTTATGTAATACGTGTTCTTTGGTTATTTACCTTTAACACTATGTCTAACTGAAGACATGAAGTTGTTCACTTCACCTGTTTCTGTAACTGGTCTAGGGAAACCAAAGCAGCATTTGGTGTAGTATTTCCCTTTGTTTTTGTATTTGCGACAACAATATTTGCCACATTTGTGTCTTTGAAATTGTACAATTTGTCCATGAAGGTCACTATGTCTCGTTTGTGAAGGGATTTCACAAGTGACATATTTTTGGATTAACTGCAAAACAGTGGCATCACTGTCCTGACCAAATTTAGGTGCACCTTTAATCCATAAAAGCATGTGGATATGTGGTGCTCCTCTGGCTTGGTATTCTTTTCTCCAAAAGAAGTGTTGCACCTTTCCGAGTGGAGGAACAGTTTTATTACAAATAAAGTGTAGCATAGCAATGAAACGAAGGTGGAAATATCTTAAAACATTAACAGTATCTAGAAAGCAAAGTTCTCCAGGTGTTAGTCTATCTAAGTTGGTTTTGTTTTTGTTTGATATGCGTAGGAAATCATGTAAATCTTCCCATGCATATTCTGCACAACTTAATGTAACAAACCGAGTGGGTGGTCCAAGGTTTCTGATCATACAACGTACATCGTCGTGCCGTCGCAACCAGTATTCTTTCGTACCATGCATGTTTGCAAACAGATTTTTTATGCTTGATTGTAAAACCTCATCTTTTTCTTGCACTTTTTGTATTAATTGCGTAGCTGACATTTTTTGAAAGTGGGTTCCCGATTTCAATATGTGTGCAACTCCGTAACATAGGGTTGCTAGTTCACTTTCAAAGAGTAGGTGGAATATGTATTCCACATTTTGTCTAAATCTGGGATCTTCAGAATACATTCGTAATGAGCGGTATTCTGATGCTGTTATCTGACTGGGTCTATCATCGTATCTTCCTCTTTTGCCAGTAGGAAATAGTAGAGGAAAAGCACATGCTTCTATACTTTTTTCCCATATGCTCATTGGTGAACCTTTGGTTTGTCGCATTTGGTAAGTTTCTAGTGCATCATCTATGCTGTCATTAGAGTGCAATGGATGAATTGTATAATGGTCCAAAAGATTGGATACTGCAGCAGGATCCAGAAGTGCAAATTGACCAGTTTCTGATGACTCTTGAATTATTTCAGTTGTTTCCCTTAAGCTTTCTTCAATATGTATTTCTTTGTGGTATTCATTATTGTCTTTGAGATAATGCAAGTCTTGTCTAACATTCTGTAAGTCCACGAGTTGTTGCCATATTTTTTGTCTTTTGTTGGTTCACCATTTACTAAGACAATTAACGTTTGCTCTATTGGACGTTGCACTCCTAGATTGTGCACATTTTCTGTCAGATTTAATGGTAAATAAACTACTTTGCCACAAATGCCTTTCACCAATTCCGAGGGAGGTAATTTTGCTGTTTTTGGTTGAAGGCGTATTATTGCTTGAAATGGGTGTACTGTTTGAATTATGATGCTCTCATACAAATTGAGTTGTTGCAAGGGTTTTGGTAGTGGGAATAATTCCAAGTTATTTGTGATAGCACGTGAAGGAGTTTGGTTGTTGTCAAGTTTTGTAGTGCAGTAACTGCAAAATATTAAGGGTTCACTTATTTCGTATTTGTTTTATGCTAAAAGGTAGAGAGCTAATTCAAACCATTTGGAATCTTCATTGTCTTCTATTTTGTACATCACGTCTATAGTTTTTGTGTTACTTTTGTAAAAAGTTCTGCGGCAACACACACACACATGGTTTGGTACTTCAGTGGATGTACTTTTAAATTTTAGTATTTCTTTTTTGTATGTGTGTAATAGAAGGTTGCCATGTTGCTAATCTGTTCTAAAGCTATTGCATTTTGTAAGTGGCTTTCACTTCCAAAATATTTTCTATGGACATGGTCGATTTCTGCTTGTAGGTATTTGGGTGTACCATGCAGAAGAGTGTTATTTAAATTGGCTAGTTCTAAAACAGGAATTTTAGCATAGTACAGTTTATACACTAAATTTCTTACATTTGAATGATGTGTTGATATCATTTTGATATCATGGAAGATGCTTTTGCAAATAGGTCCTGAAATGCAGGCTAATGAATGTCTTTGTAGTCCTGTGTATTTGCGCACTGGACAGGTATCCATATTTTGCAGCACTTTTATTTTGATTTTGTCTTTACCTTTCACATACTGATTGAGGAACTGGCGTAAAGATTTGAAAGATTTGTTGGGAATGTTACACATTGACGTGCACAGCCATTTGTATACTGGATGTTCTGGTTCAGTTGAATGGAGAGATAATTCTGAGTTGTCTGGGGATATTTTTGTAAGCAGTGTTTCTTGTTCCATGATGGTATTATTAATTTTTTCATATCCTCGTCCACTTCTATGGATGGCAATTGTGTTTGTTTGGTATTGTTTGTATGCTTCTTCATTAAAATATGGTTCTGTGGTCGTGGTGTGACTCCATTCACCTCCACAGATATTTAGGAAGTCATTTTTGTTGACATTCCATTTATTGAGAAGTTTGTTTTGTAGTTTAGTACTTAGTTTTGTTAGTGGTTTCATCCTGTTTAAAACTAAAATAAATAACTTCCTATTGAGAAGGATTGCACTGTCTACGAGAGCTTCTAGGATTAAATTTCTACCTACGGTAGGTTTTAAGGGTTGTGGATGATTTCACTCCTGGTATTATGAGATTCTGAAGGACTCTGTGGCGTTACATTTATGGTTAAAATTTATGGTTGCTTGCTTGTATATGAGGATTTATAGGAACAGTGTTAGCAGTAGTGGTAGCCAAATTCTTGTTAAGCATTTTCTGTTTCGTTTCACATTTTGATAGAGGAGGCAAAGATTCTGTAGTTGAAGCTTCTTTTGTTACGCTAAATGACTGCATTAGCTGTTTTGTTTGAATATTTTGTACAAACTCTGGTAGAGATTGATGCTTATTTTGGACATTTTTATTTTCATTTGCTCTATTTCTGCGTTGCTTTCTACAGACTTGCTTTTTGGCAGGCATTCTTTGGGGTCTGTTGATAAAAAAGAAGGTATGGGTTGGGCCGTTTTGCCATGTATGTGTGCTGTGTGCATGCGTGTATGTGTTTGATGGGGAAGATGTTTGTGGTGGTGTGTGAATGTGCATTTTGCAGTTACAATGCGTTGGCAAGGCTATTTTTCTGTTTGTATGTTAGTACACTGTGGTTCAGATGAGAGTAGAAAGTGAGCTAGTGGTGAGGAGAATCATTAATAGTAAACGTAATGGTATACAATTAAAACAGTTATTTGTTTTGTAGTACTAACATTCTAAGGCTTGAGTATGGTATTTGTATTTAAAAAAATGGGGATTTGTGTGCTATTCTGCATGTTAATCTCTGTTTAATAAATGGCGATTTGTGGGCAGAATGGTTCAGAAATCAATGTTTTTTTTGGTGCGCAAATTACATGAATGAACCACACAGTCTCTTTGAGGAACAGTAAGAATATAAAGGTAGTATTGTACTTGCTGATTTTTGTGGAATTAGCAGGTTTCTTCGGATATGTTGTTTGTAGTTTAGATGCTGTTGATTTTCAGGAGAGTGGTCTTCACTGCAATTGTAAAAGGAAGAAGTTCGTAATTTTGTGTGTTTATAGCACTGATGTTAATGTACACATTGATTTTTATGTTTTCATGGTAGTATTCTCGTTCGATATCTGAACATATTGTATGCATGCATTTCATTTCACTATGTGCAGCCTTTATATGTTATTTGCAGTATGTTAGTTCAACCTGCTTTGCAAATTAGTAGAATTTTCAGTTCATGAAATTCCATTGTTTTTTTGCAGCTGTGTTGTAGACAGCAGAGAGGTTTGGAAGTGATAGTTCATTATAGTAGATGGGAAAAATTTGAATCATTTCATATTAAAACTAGACATGGGAACTATCGGGAGCACCTGAGAGGGAGATTTCACCACAGCAATTGGGAACGTTTATTTTTCTCATATGATAGCATTGGGATTAGCATTAATTTAGGTGGGAGACAGCAAAAAATAGTGACATTTTTTAATGAAAAATCAAGTTTCGCGTGTAAATCGGGAGGGTTGGCATGTATTTATAGGTTATGAGGGAGATAGTAAAAAGTAGTGCGATTTTTCAATGAAAAATCGGGAGTCTCGCGCTTAAAGCGGGAGTGTTGGCATATATGTATTGGCTATACAGATTTAGTGGCATTACTTTGTTTATATGGAATCATATTAGTTGTACATGTACTCTGAATAAAATATGCATACCTGTACTTTGTAATCATGCACAGTAGTTTTTGTAGTAGGTGCTTTCCAATGATATGAGACTTGTATTCAGAGTGATCAACAGTACATTTGAAGTGCGGAACTCTGATGATGGAGTTAGATGTAGAGGTCTTGGATGTGATTGGTGGATGGCTGTGTGACTGCTTAGCTGTGTCCAATGAGATTATGGATTTGCAAGTGATGTGGAAAAGGTAGAAGGGCTGGCTAAGAGTTATGTGCTGCACGGACACCGCGCCTGTCCGCGGGTAGGACGTGCCACATACAAGGTTTTACAGCAAATCCAGCATGGAATTGGGACTGAAGGGATCAGCCAATCAGATGTTGACATTGTTGATTTTTGTAGAAAGAGAGTGTGTGTAGTGAAGATGGCAGAGGTGGAGACAGTCAGGGTGTTGGAGCTCGGTGATATGTTTGTCCATGGTTAACAGCAGTATTCTCAATGCAGGCATGTGGCAAACAATTTCGATGTTAGAGGAGTGGAGGTGGTGTGGAGCGCTGTGGCTGACTGCAATGTAGAGGCAATTCTCCAAGTTTGCAGAGACATGTGTAGGATGAACTTTCCCCATGTGGAAGTTTTGCACTGTGGTGCTTTGCATTTGGGCAACGTGAGTTCCTCTACTTTGTTGGGAGATTTGGAACAGTTGGTTCAAGCAGTAATCAACATCCTTCCAAAGGCGAAAGTAATTTTTTTAGATTACTTCCTAGAGCAAAATGGGACAACAGTTCTGTTTTTTGTCCTGATCAAAGCATTGCTAGGTGTGCAATCAATCGAGGCCTGCGTGTTTTCATGCTAAGAACTGGTATGTTTTTCTGTAGCCACGAGAACATTGTTTTGAGTAATGCGGCTTATTTTGAAGCAGATGGTGTTTCTATATCTTTTTTGGGAAATACCATGTTCTTTTGGAATGTAAGGGTTGATTTGGAACAGGTTATGTGAAGATTTTTGGAGCAAACTAAGAAGAAAAAAAAACAAAAAATACAAAATAACAGATGTCTGTCAGGCATCTGCAAAAAAAACATAAAAAAGGCTATTTTCATAGCCCACCTTAAAGGGGACATGGAGAATACTATATAAATATTTAAATGTACATTTGCCATGCTCAGATCGTCTACATGTCCGCAGACATGGCAGTAGTCTGCGGACAGTGCGTATTACATACAGGGATTCTAGGGTGGAGAGGCATGCAAATGAGAATGAGCGGAGCTAGGTATTGGTCAGTAAAGTTTAGTGGGTGTGTTGTGTACGGAGAGATTTAGTGAGGACGTCTTTTTCCTGAGAGGAGAACAGACAGCTATGGCTGTGTGTGCTCAAAAACAGATTATCTGGATTTTGGGAGACTCATGGATACATTGGTTGAAGGTGTATGCAGAATGTTGTGGTATATCTGCAGATCTTGTATTCCCTCATGTGGAAGTGTACTGGCATGGAGTGCATGGAATGAAGTGGCTGGACTTGTGCCTCTCTCTGCTACTTTACAGACAGAGCATCATCCTGACATAATTATAATTCATTGTGCAGGGAACAGTTTAGGACATGTGTCTAGAATTTCTTTGCAATTTACAATGAAGGAAGGACTTGAGAAGGTCATGGACATGTTTCCAAATTGCCAAGTAATTTTTTCTCGTATTGCGCAACGACAAATGTGGCTGCGTTCTTCTTCATTTGGAAGAAAGTGAGGCGCAATGTCAATAAGGCTGTTTGTGTCTTTCTAAGAGATGTTGGCATGTCCTCTTTCCACAATGAAAATATTATGTTTCGTAGCACATTCATTTTTCGCAGAGATGGAGTCCATCTTACATATGCTTGCAATCAGATTTTTATTTGAAATGTACAAAATGCATTGCAAACTTTTTTGGAAGTATAGTCATATATTTTGCATTACATGTTGATGAATCCAAGTTTTTCAAACACACAAAACACCACCAAAAGGCTCTTTTCAAGGCCACCACTTAGTCCCAGAGAAAAGTGCATTGGTTTTGCTGGGGTTGCACCCCAACATTTTATCTGTCCTAGGACTGCCCGCAGCCTTTTAAAACAATGTGCAGGGGCCTGCACCTTTTACTTGATAGTTCTATTTTTAAACTGAGAAAGGCGGCTCTGAAAAGAGCCTTTTTAAAAAACTTTTTGTTGTTTTATATATTTTTTGGGCTTTTTCTACACCCGACACACTAGGAGAGGAGGGGAAAGGAGGGTAAGGAAGGGACACCAACCACAGGGATAAGAAAGGGCACGTGGAGAGAGGAAGATGTAAGGTGGGCCTTATTTAGGTAGCAGCTCTTCTGGTGCTCTGTGACCGTAGTCTCAAAAGCACTTCGAAGACTCTCCCCCCCTGCAGAGTACTGCGTCGCAGTACATACACAATATTGTGACCCTCAAAAGGTAATGATCAACAGCATCGCAAATGGCCTGTGAAGCAGCTGGAGGATGCACTCTCCCACAGGAGTGTCTCTTGTGGTGAGAGGATCGGAAACAGAGGATGCTGCGGAGGAACTCAACCTACTACGTTCTTTACATGGTACAACCTTGCGAATGTCCACACTGTGGAATGAAGTTAGGTGTCGCTTCATGGATGTCGTACCAAAGCTGTACGAACCACATATCCCACGACTCAGCACCAAATTGCACTGGTTACAGGTGACCTTGTTCGCACGTGCTTTAGCTACGTTACCATGAACTGAACGGTAAACAACTGCCACACCCACTACTCCCGGCGAGTGCTGGTAGTAGGGAGTTCCTCGACCTCATTCTCTTCATCCTCTTCATCCTCATTCTCTACATACTCACGCGTATTCCCCTCTGAAGGCCCTTGGGGAGGTGGAGGTGGTGGTGGAGGGTTTGGGGGTAGTACTGAGGCTGATGTAGCAACAGCAGCCATGGATGCCCTTAGGGTTGGTGAGGTAATCTCTGCTAGAGCACTAAAGGCAGCAAAAGTCAATCTCCAATAGCCAGAAGTACAATGAAGATGAGCTCTGGGGTGTGGCCTTTTATAGGGGTGAAGGAGTGCGCCTCGTGACCATATCAATCACTCAAAAGCGATCACAAAGTTATTTTAAAATGTTGGGGAAGCGGACAAAGTGCGCAAATTAGGACACCCGCTCAGCAAGGGTGCGGTCACATGATGACGTCTTGAACATGCCCGCGAAGGGAATGGGTGTCCACAGGACACCAAATGTACAGGAACGGTTGTGCACATGCGTGCGGGTGTTCTACAGACAGTGTTCGGGTCCTGAAACTAATAAAAATGTGACACAAGTGAGACAGACAGTTACGGACAGGTGCGATGTTCGCAGGACTTACGGGTATGGTGCGCATGTGCGTAGATGGTGTGCAAAGTGTATGGCCAGGTACAGTGTCCTTTGGACACCTCCATGTTGTTTCACTAGGGACATCCCGGACACCGCGCATGTACTGCAAACAGTTCATCTTAGTTGCGAGCTGTACGGACAGGTACAGTGCCCTTAGGACACCCCCATTTTGTCAATTTTCGGACATCCAGGACAGCTGCTGTGTTCTAAGAACAGTTCCATCTTGGTTGGAGATGGTACAGAGAGGTATAGTGTCCTAGGACAGCCCCTTTTTGTACATTTACGGACATCCCAGACAGCTGGTGTGTTCTAAGAACAATTACATCTTGGTTGTGAATGTTTTCGAGAGGTATACTGTCCTTAGGACATCCATATTTTGTTAATTATGGACAGGCCGGACAGGCGTGCTGTCCGCGGCCATTTTAACTGTTTAAAAAAAATATATATATACACAAACAATTTCATTAAAACGAACATAATATTTTTTTTATTATAAACATATACAGCAATTAAGAAAGAGGGGGAAGCAGAAACTGAAACAAATATAAGGTAATTAGGGGTTTGCAGAGGATGGTTGTGAGGGGATGAAGGGATGGAAGTTTCGTCGAAACGTTTATGTTGTTGGTGAGGGTTTGGGGATACTTCACTGGGACATGGAGAGGGGGGGACAGGTACAGGTAGTACAGTGGTATCTAATTTTTCCTTTGACGTGGTCCTACACAAATTGCTTTAAACCATTGAAATTATCTTTCAGCATGTCCACTTTCTGTTCTATGCATTGCAAGGTCTCCTGCATTGTGTCTTTTGGTGGAATTTCTTCAATTTGTGCATGGTTTGTTAAAAATAAATATATATATGTTAAGTACACATAAAGTACAGACTATTAATTTACTTATGTAGAGAAGTGTGTATCATTATTATTGCTATCTTCCGACATTTCGTCACGCAGAAAATTCTCCTCGAGCCACTCCAAAGTACTGCACATTTCTCTGTGAAAAACACAAATACATTAATTGTTCTGTACCTTATACAAAAAGTATACAAATATATAAGAAAAATGAAGTTTAATTACTAGTTTCTGGTAATTTGTATTCGTTGTGTTGTGTTTGTCTACTGTCGCTTCTAGCTCTGCAGTTTCTGTGAGGTAATTATGTTGGAGGCATATCTTTTTTGTTATGGTATAATCCATTTCATTACATATGGTATTTAAATCTATGGTTGATGTGTTAAATGTGTAGGTTCCACTGCTTATTTATTGTTACTTATAATGTGTTTATGTGCTGCTTTTTAAACTTGTGCAGTTTTTATATGGTATGATAGAAGAATTTCAGATACCCCCTGAGTGTTTGGGTAGTGTTGATGTCGTCCGCGCCAGTTCCTTGACATACGCACAGTCCGTGGTCTTCAAAAATCATTAGCGGGGGGGGTTCAGTATGTTCTATGTTACATGTATATAAAGTAAGGGAATTCATTAAAAAAACTTTGTTAAAGGGACGTTATGATTAAGTTGCGCTACGAAAAACCTGTGAAATTCAGTAAAAAAACGTTGTTAAAGGGGCATTATGGTTCCAAGTAAAAAACCCTGAAATTCGCCAGTTATGGTCTGCTAAGCAACCATAACTCGCGCCACCACTGTGCACTGCTAAGACTAACACCCAGGACATCAAAGATGACATCACAAATGTCATTGATGACATCACTGATGACATCACATGTACATTTAGTTTTCATGCAGAGCCTCTCCAAGGGATTGTCATTATAATATTGGCAGAAAAGTATCAGAGATGATTGAAGAACTAAGATATGCCACGTAGTTCATTAAGCAATGCATTGCTGAAAAAAAACATTGCATTACTGAGTTCTTTCAGTACATAAACAAACTCATGAAGAAATGTAGGCATTGTCTGCAGCATGCGCTACATTGGTGCAATATTTGCAATCTTCCCATGTTGCAAACCAAATTGATAAATGCTTCGATTACAGATTTTTACGTACTGTGAAACATAATTATCTATGGGCCTCATTACACGGACGGCGGTGGACCAAGGTGCTATTAGCACCTTGGTCCATGCCGGTAAAATACCGGCACCGCCTTGGTGGAAAGGGGAATTACCGCCCTATTCCAAGGTTGGTGGGGCGGTAATTCCCCCTTACCCCATTGCCCTTCCCCATTCCCATTTTTGCCCATTGGGCATAATGGGAATGGGGAAGGTGCTAATTACGGCACCACAAATTGCTGCAACGTAATTAGCTCCCTGGTCCCTTTGCGGGTTGGTTTTTAAAGCCTGCAAAAAGCAGGCGTTAAAGTCTCCAACCCGCAAAGGGACCTCGTAGTACGGCGGAAACGGTTAACGGTCACCGGTACCATTAACGGTGACCGTTAACCCTTACCGCCGTCCGTGTAATGAGGCCCTATGTATGCTTCCCTTACTGCATAATTGCACTATTACTCACAAAAACATAAAGAGAGGACAATGCATACAAATATAAGCATATTCAGGGAACGTAAAGCAAGCACCACAAACTGCAGTATTAACACAAAATGTCCATACCCGTACTAATTAACTTCATGTACAGAAAAGATTCTTGTGTTTCTGGATTCCTTCTTCTTCTATGCATATGTATGATATGATGTAACCGTAACCTAAGGAAAGTATTGTAAGAACATATGAGAAGGGTAAGGACTACAAATATAGTACTTTTAATTTCTTAAACTCCTGACTGACAGTGAAGAAAGCCACCTGGCTCACATATGTCAGTGAACAAAAAAAGAAGGAGCTAGACATGTAATGTCATCTGTGCTGTCACCATAGTACTTTGTACTATAGTATAGTGACTTTTTAGTTCCTGGCTGTTACTGCCCTAGATATACCAGTGAAGGAAAAAAGGGTGAGCCAGACATGTGATGTCATCAATGACATTTGTGATGTCATATTTGATGTCCTGGGTGTTAGTCTTAGCAGTGCACAGTGGTGGTGCGAGTTATGGTTGCTTAGCTGAACATAACTGGCAAATTTCAGGGGTTTTTCGGTTTTACTTGGAACCATAATGTCCCTTTAACAAAGTTTTTTTACTGAATTTCACAGGTTTTTAGTAGCGCAACTTAACCATAACATCCCTTTAACAAAGTTTTTTTACTGTAGTGGCCATGTAGTTATGGTTAAGTTGGTGTTTCCATAGGAAGAACACATTTTGGGCGGCTTATAAATTTGCTCCCCCTGGACGAATCCTCACCAAACTTTGCAAAAAAAGTATATGGCCAACTCTGAATTTTTTTGAAAAGTTTGGTGAGGATTCGTCTGGGGGGGGGGCAAAGTTATAGGGGGGGTCCGAAAACTTTTTTTTTCCCATAGACTGAATGGGAACATTTTTTTGCTCACGCCTACAGCCCAAACCGCTGGATGGATTTTCACCAAATTCGGACCAGGAACAGCGGCTTGGTCCCGAAAGCGTGCTTTTGCAAATGTGGTGAAAATCCGTCCAGTATTTTTTTTTAAATGACCAAAAAGTAGGTCAGAAAAAATTAGTGATATCTGTGTTCGCTTCGCGGACAGGACGATGATTTGGCAAGCAGCTTGCGTGATGTCCGTGGACATCTGACGTGCTTTTCTATTGGCTGCCGTGAAGCGTGCAGTGCGTCTATTTTCAGAGACGCCCGCCATCTTTGTTTATCGGAGCGGGATCTGCCTGCACAGTGTAGATGTGGGCTGCATCGGCCACAAAAAGGTGGTGAGGCACAGGCCCTTGTGTCTCTCTCTTGTTCCCCCAACGCCCCGCTCATGGCCCGTGTCTCCAATGTTCCCCCCCTCGCTGATTCTCCATGTGTTCCTCCCATCCCCTGCTCATGCTCCCTTTTTCTTTCCCGTTCCCCCGCTCATGTCCCGTGTCTCCCTCCTTCCCCCCACCCCCCGCTCATGCCCCCTGTGTCTCCCTCCTTTCCCCCCACCCCCGCTCATGCCCTGTGTCTCTCTCCCCTTCCCCCCACCCCCCATTCATGCTCCGTGTCTTCCTCGTGTTCCCCCCAGCCCCTGCTCATGCCCCGTGTCTCCCCTGACCCCCCACCCCCGCTCATGCCCCGTGTCTCTCCCTTTCCCCTCACCTCCCGCTCATGCCCCGTGTGTCTCTCCCCTTCCCCCCACCCCCCGCTCATTCCCAGTGTCTCCCTACTGTTCCCCCCACCCCTCGCTCATGCCCCGTGTCTCTCTCCCCTTCCCCCCACCCCCCGCTCATGCCCTGTGTGTCTCTCCCCTTCCCCCCGCTAATGCCCTGTGTGTCTCTCCCCTTCCCCCCGCTCATGCCCCGTGTGTCTCTCCCCTTCCCCCCACCCGAGCTCATACCCCGTGTCTCCCTACTGTTCCCCCACCCCTCGCTCATGCCCCGTGTCTCTCTCCCCTTCCCCCCACCCCCCGCTCATGCCCTGTGTGTCTCTCCCCTTCCCCCCCGCTAATGCCCTGTGTGTCTCTCCCCTTCCCCCCGCTCATGCCCCGTGTGTCTCTCCCCTTCCCCCCACCCGAGCTCATACCCCGTGTCTCCCTCCTTTCCCCCACCCCCCGCTCATGCCCCGTTTCTCCCTCCTTTCCCCCCGCCCCCCGCTCATGCCTTGTGTGTCTCTCCCCTCTCCCCCACCCCCCGCTCATGCCCTGTGTGTCTCTCCCCTTCCCCCCACCCCCCGCTTTTGCCCCGTGTCTCCCTTGTGTTACCCCCCACCCCCGCTCATGCCCCATGTCTCTCTTGTTACCCCCCATCCCCCACTCATGCCCCATGTCTCCCTCGTGTTACCCCCCACCCCCCGTTCATGCCCCGTGTCTCCCTTGTGTTACCCCCACCCATGCCCTGTCTCCCCTGTTACCCCCACTCCCCGCTCATGCCCCGTGTCTCTCCCCTTCCCCCCCACCCCCCGCTCATTCCCCATGTGTCTCTCCCCCACCCCCCGCTTATGCCCTGTGTGTCTCGCCTTCCCCCCCAACCCCCGCTCATGCCCCGTGTATCCCTCCCCTTACCCCGCACCCCCACCCCCCGCTCATGCCCGTGTCTCTCTCCCCTTCCCCCTGTTCATGCCCTGTGTCTCTCTCCTCTCTCCCCTTCCCCCACCCCCCGCTCATGCCCCGTGTCTCTCCCGTTCCCCACTACCCCCCGCTCATGCCCCGTGTCTCTCGCCCCTTCCCCCATCTCCTGCCCCGTGATTCTCTCCCCTCCCCCACCCCCGCTCATGCCCTGTGTGTCTCTCCCCTACCCCCCACCCCCCGCTCATGCCCCGTGTGTCTCTCCCCTTCCCCCCACACCTCGCTCATGCCCCATGTCTCCCTACTGTTCCCCAGACCGCCCGCGCTCATGCCCCATATCTCTCTCCCCTTCCCCCCACCCCCCGCTCATGCCCTGTGTGTCTCTCCCCTTCCCCCCACCCCCCGCTCATGCCCTGTGTCTCTCTCCCCTTCCCCCCACCCCCCACTCATGACCCGTGTCTCTCTCCCCTTCCCCCACCCCCCGCTCATGACCCTTGTCTCCCTCCTATCCCCCCACACCCCCGCTCATGCCCCGTGTGTCTCTCCCCTTCCCCCCACCTCCCGCTCATGACCCCTGTCTCCCTCCTATCCCCCCACCCCCCGCTCATGCCCCGTGTGTCTCTCCCCTTCTCCCCACCCCCCGCTCATGCCCCATTTCTCTTTCCCCTTACCCCCACACCCCCGCTCATGCCCCGTGTGTCTCTCCCCTTCCCCCCACCTCCCGCTCATGACCCGTGTCTCCCTCCTATACCCCCACCCCCCGCTCATGCCCCGTGTGTCTCTCCACTCCCCCCCACCCCCGCTCATGCCCCGTGTGTCTCTCCTCTTCGCCCCTACCCCCTGCTCATGCCCCATGTGTATCTCGACTCCCCCCGCTCCCCCTGCTCATACCCCGTGTGTCTCTCCCCTCCCCCCACCCCTGCTCATGCCCTGTGTGTCTCTCCCCTCCCCCCACCCCCGATCATGCCCCGTGTTTCTCTCCCCTCCCCCCACCCCCCGCTCATGCCCTGTGTCTCCCTACTGTTCCCCCCACCCCCCGCTCATGCCCCGTGTGTCTCCCCCTTCCCCCACCCCCGCTCATATCCCGTGTCTCCCTACTGTTCCCCCCACACCCCGCTCATGCCCCATGTCTCCCTGTTCCCCCGCACCCCCTGCTCATGACCTGTCTCCCTTGTTATCCCCACCCCCGCTCATGCCCCGTGTCTCCCTTGTGTTATCCCCCACCCCCAGCTCATGCCCCGTGTCTCCCTTGTGTTACCCCCCACCATCCACTCATGCCCCATGTCTCCCTTGTTACCCCCCCGCTCATGCCCCGTGTCTCCCTCGCTCATGCCCCGTGTCTCCCTTGTGTTACCCCCACTCATGCCCTGTCTCCCCTGCTACCCCATCCCCCGCTCATGCCCTGTATCTCCCTTGTGTTACCCCCCACCCCCCGCTCATGCCCTGTGTCTCTCCCCTTCCCCCCCACCCCCCGCTCATGCCCTTGTCTGTCTACCATTCCCCCCACCCCTCGCACTTGCCCTGTGTCTCTCTCCCCTTCCCCCCACCCCCACTCATGCCCGGTGTCTCTCTCCCCTTCCCCCACCCCCCGCACATGCCCCATGTCTCTCTCCCCTTCCCCCACCCCCCGCTCATGCCCCATGTATCTCTGAATCTTACCCCACCTCCCGCTCATGCCCTGTGCATCTCTCCCCTTCCCCTCTACCCCCTGCTCATGCCCCGTGTCTCTCTCCCCTTCCCCCCCACCCCCCGCTCATGCCCTGTGTGTCTCTCCCCTTCCCCTTCCCCCCACCCCCGCTCATGCCCCGTGTCTCCCTACTGTTCCCCCCAGCCCCGCCCATGCCCGTCTCTCTCTCTTCTTCCCCCCACCCCCCGCTCATGCCCCGTGTGTCTCTCCCCATCCACCCCAACCCCCGCTCATGCCCTGTGTCTCTCTCCCCTTCCCCCCACCCCCACTCATGCCCTGTGTGTCTCTCCCCTTCTCCCCACCTCACGCTCATGCCCCGTGTCTCCCTCCTATCCCCCTACCTCCCCACCCATGCCCCGTGTGTCTCTCCCCTTCCCCCACCCCCTCTGATGCCCCGTGTTTCTCCCCTTCCCTCCACCCCCCGCTCATTCCCTGTGTGTCTCCCCCTTCCCCCCTCCCCCAGCACATGCCCCGTGTGTCTCACCCCTTTCCCCCCACCCCCGCTAATGCCCTGTGTCTCCCCTTGTGTCTCCCCTGTTCCCCCCAACCCCCGCTCATGACCTGTCTCCCCTGTTACCCCCACCCCCGCTCATACCCCGTGTCTCCCTTGTGTTACCACCCGCAGCCCGCTCATGCCCTGTGTGTCTCTCCCCTTCCCCCCACCTCCCGCTCATGCCCCGTGTGTCTCTCCCCTTCCCCCCCAACCCCCGCTCATGCCCCGTGTCTCTCTCCCCTTCCCTCCCACCCCCCACTCATGCCCCGTGTGCCTCTCTCAATCCCCCCACCCCCTGCTCATGCCGCGTGTCTCCCTCCTTTCCCCCACCTCCCACTCATGCCCTGTGTGTCTCTCCCCTTCTGCTCTACCGCCTGCTCATGCCCTGTGTCTCTCTCCCCTTCCCCCCACCCCCCGCTCATGCCCCGTGTGTCTCCCTCCTTTCCCCCACCCCCCGCTCATGCCCCCTGTCTCCCTCCTTTCCCCCACCCCCCGCTCATGCCCCGTGTGTTTCTCCCCTCCCCCCACCCCCACTCATGCCCTGTGTGTCTCTCCCCTTCCCCCCCCTACCCCCGCTCATGCCCCATGTGTCTCTCCCCCCACCCCCGCTCATGCCCCGTGTGTCTCTCCCCTTCCCCCCACCCCCGCTCATATCCTGTGTCTCCCTACTGTTCCCCCCACCCCCCGCTCATGCCTGTCTCTCTCTCTTCTTCCCCCCACCCCCCGCTCATGCCCCGTGTGTCTCTCCCCATCCACCCCAACCCCCGCTCATGCCCTGTGTCTCCCTCCCCTTCCCCCCACCCCCCACTCATGCCCCGTGTGTCTCTCCCCTTCCCCCCACCCCCCCGCTCATGCCCCGTATCTCCCTACTGTTCCCCCCACCCCCCGCTCATGCCCGTCTCTCTCTCTTCTTCCCCCCTACCACTGTTCATTCCCCGTGTGTCTCTTCCCATCCACCCCAACCCCCGCTCATGCCCTGTGTCTCTCTCCCCTTCCCCCCACCCCCCACTCATGCCCCGTGTGTCTCTCCCCTTCCCCCACCTCACGCTCATGCCCCGTGTCTCTCTCCTATCCCCCTACCTCCCCACTCATGCCCTTGTGTCTCTCCCCTTCCCCCACCCCCACTGATGCCCCGTGTTTCTCCCCTTCCCTCCAGCCCCCGCTCATGCCCCGTGTCTCTCTCCCCTTCCCCCCACTCATTCCCTGTGTGTCTCCCCCTTGCCCCCCACCCTCCCGCTCATGCCCCGTGTCTCCCTACTGTTCCCCCTACCCCCCGCTCTTGCCCCTTGTGTCTCTCCCCTTCCCCCCACCCTCCGCTCATGTCACGTGTCTCCCTACTGTTCCCCCCACCCCCTGCTCATGCCCCGTGTCTCCCCTGTTCCCCTCATCCCCCCATCATGACCTTTCTCCCCTGTTACGCCCCACCCCCGCTCATGCCCCGTGTCTCCCTTGTTTTACCCCCCACCCCCAGCTCATGCCCTGTGTCTCCCTTGTGTTACCCCCCCACCCCCGTTCATGCCCCGGGTCTCTCCCCCCGCTCATGCCCCGTGTGTCTCCCCCTTCCCCCCCACCCCCACCCCCCGCTGATGACCGTGTCTCTCTCCCCTTCCCCCTACCCCCCGCTCATGCCCCGTGTCTCTCTCCCCTTCCCCCCACCCCCCACTCATGCCCTGTGTCTCTCTCCCCTTCCCCCCACCCCCGCTCATGCCCCTTGTGTCTCTCCCCTTCACCCCCACCCCCCACTTATGCCCCGTGTCTCTCTCCCCTTCCCCCACCCCCCGCCCCATGTGTTTCTCCCCTTCCCCCCACCCCCGCTCATGCCCTGTGTCTCCCTCCTATCCCCCCACCCCCCGCGCATGCCCAGTGTGTCTCTCACCTCTACCCCATCCCCCGCTCATGCCCCATGTGTCTCTCCCCTTCCTCCCCACCCCCCGCTCATGCCCCGTGTGTCTCTCCCCTCCCCCCCACCCCCCGCTCATGCCCCGTGTGTCTCTCCCCTTCCCCCCCACCCCCGCTCATGCCCCATGTGTCTCTCCCCTTCCCCCCACCCCCCGCTCATGCCCTGTGTGTCTCTCCCTTTCTCCCACCCCCCGCTCATGCCCCGTGTCTCCCTGCTGTTCCCCCCACCCCCCGCTCATGCCCCTTGTGTCTCTCCCCTTCCCCCCACCCCCGCGCATGTCCCGTGTCTCCCTACTGTTCCCCCACCCCTCCCTCATGCCCCGTGTCTCCCCTGTTCCCCCCACCCCCCGCTCATGACCTTTCTCCCGTTACACCCACCCCCCGCTCGTGCCCCGTGTCTCCCTTGTGTTACCCCCCACGCCCAGCTCATGCCCGTGTCTCCCTTGTGTTACCCCCCACCCCCTGCTCATGCCCCGTGTCTCCCTTGTTACCCCACCAACCCCCGCTCATGCCCCGTGTCTCCCTCGTGTTACCCCCCACCCCCCGCTCATGCCCCATGTCTCCCTTGTGTTACCCCCCACCCATGCCCTGTCTCCCCTGTTACCCCCACCCCCCACTCATGCCCCGTGTCTCCCTTGTGTTACCCCCCACCCTCTGCTCATGCCCGTGTCTCTCCCCTTCCCCCCACCCCCTGCTCATGCCCCGTGTCTCCCTCCTTTCCCCTGCTCATGCCCCGTGTGTCTCTCCCCCACCCCCCGCTCATTCCCCATGTGTCTCTCCCCCCGCTCATGCCCTGTGTGTCTCTCCCCTTCCCCCCCGCTCATGCCCCGTGTGTCTCCCCTTCCCCCCAGCCCCCGCTCATGCCCCGTGTCTCTCTCCCCTTCCTCCCACCCCCCGCTCATGCCCCATGTCTCTCTCCCCTTCCCCCACCCCCCGCTCATGCCCCGTGTCTCTCTCCCCTTCCCCCCACACCCCGTTCATGCCCCGTGTCTTTTTTTTTTCCCTTCATTTGTTTTAGTTTTTACAAACCTTTACAAAAAATGTTTTAAATTATATCAAAAGGATTCATAGTTAAGAAGGAAACTTGTGCAAATGCGTAGTTTTCATTTTACTCAATGCAATTTCTTAAATCTAACAAGATAAATATAATTTACAACAACATATTGGAAAAGCATTTTTTATATAATGATATTAAAAAAGACTTTACTCTATTTCACATACATGCTCTATGAATGATAGCACTCTTATTCTCATGGACATGGATTCTCCATGTAGCATTTTTGTCCATAGAAGATCTCTCAAAAGCCATACATTATTTACAAATTCTTTAAAATAGATTTCTCTTTTCTCTAGTAACCAAGGGCATTCTGACATAAGATGACGTAGGGTTTCCAATTCATCCTCATCTTTACAAAATCTGCAAGAGCCTACGACCCCGTCATGTCGTGCCCTTATACTTTTAATTTGATTAGTTGACAGCACATTCATACGAAATCTCAAATAGCCAATTTTCATTTTCTTACTAGGAAATTTCAATAGGTAGTGTTCCATTTCAGTGACTCATTTTCCTGCTGTTAGTACTTGTGTGTATAGTTTTGTATCACAAATTATCAAGCAAGTTTTTTCCCAATCGTTCAGCTTAAGTCTTTCTTTTACCAGATTGGGATTTTTCCCCAGGATGTCCATTGTCATACCTATTTCATCAAGTAAAGCTTCACATTCCAACCTTAGACTTGCTATGTATCCGTTAGTATCGTTCACTCTAAGCTGAAAATATAGTGTATTTTTTTTAGAGAATTCACATTTGCTCATGAGGCAAGGTTTCTTCCACTGAATCAGACTAACAAGAGATTGTATGTCCAGTTCATATCTTATTACCTCAATTGGGATGCATTTAGGGAGGAAGAACAGTGTTGATTTCCAAATTCTGCTTTCTACAGCTTTATATTCAATCTCCATTGTATTAGGCCAAAATTCAGTTCCGTACATAATTGTTGGCAGTACCCTGCTTTTGTAGAATTCTCTGCAGGGTTTGAGGGAAAATTTACCATATTTATTGTCAATTCTCTTCATTTGGTTTAACATGCAGTTAACTTTTGAATTGAGATAATTTACCAGAAAGGTCCTACTAAACTTAGCCACTACAGGGTACCCCAAGAATTGAAAGTTTTCTTTAACTAACAGTTTGTTATTATCCCAGTTCCACCCGAAATTGGTCTTTTGTTGCTTTTTCCCCCCTTTTGTGAGTTTGGTAACAACTGATTGGCCAGGGTTGGTCTTTAGTTCTATTCCCAGCATATATTTACCAAAGGTTGTTATGAGTCTTTGAAGACCAACGGGTGTATTGTCTATGAGGAGAAAGTCGTCTGCGTAACTTGCCCAACAAATTTTCAGATTGCCAAATTTAGGAGAGACCAGTGCCGAAGCGTCCAGGGCTTTGCCAACTCCTGCAACCTATAGATTGTACAAAGTTGGTCCAAGGATGCATCCTTGTCTAATTCCATTGTCAATGGTGCATTCTCTAGACAGAAGACCATCCGAGCCTAATCTTATCTGTATTCTAGATTAATTGTGCAAAAAAAGAATCATGCCCAACAAGCCCTTAGATATTCCATAGTCATCCAACTTCTGCCAAAGTAAGTTTCAGTTCACACAGTCAAAAGCTTTGCTTAAGTCCATGGATGCTATATAAATTGGGACATCATTGGACTTCCAGGTGCAAAACTGAAGGCAGTTTATCAGGAGACCTCCACAGTCTGTCCCCATATTTTTGCGGAATCCTATTATTCTGGAATCTAAGATGTTCTTTTCTTCTATCCAGTCGTTTAATCGTTCCAGTACAATGGAGGAAAATATTTTGGAATCTGCGTACATTATACTTAAGGTTCGATAATTTGCAGGTTCTTCCCTTGCACCCCTTTTGAAAATAGGAACCATATAGGAGAGCTTCCATGAGTCAGGAATAGTATGAGACTCTATTAAGTCTTGACATTGGATATATAGAATCTTGGCCCATAGGTGAGAAGAGTGTTTAAGGATGTTATTGGTAAGTTTATTGGGACCCGGGGCTCGAGAGGTATTAGCTTTTTTTTATCTTTGCCTCAATTATGTCAGTGGTAACGTCTAGGTCCCATTTCTCCGTTTTTTGAGTGTACTCTACTACCTTTTCAGATGTAAACATTTGCTTAATGTATTTCAGCCACGCATCTTCAGTTATGGGATTTGTCATTTTTCTCCAATTATTATCATCTTTTTGATTTATGAGATTCATGAGATCCCAAAAGGCCCTTATGTTTTTCCCCTGCAGGCTTTCTAACATCTTTTCCCCATCAGCCTGGAGTATTCGAATACGTTCCAGTTTTAACCAATTTGTATATTTCTGTTTTAACTTTCTAATTTTTTCTACACCATTCGTGTCGAGGTCAGAGCTCTTGGATATTTTCCTTATTTCCCTTCTAAGTTCATTTTTTTTAGTTCTGATTTCAATAGAGTATTCATGCTTATGTTTCGTGTTTTGGTTAGTCTGAGGCATAAGATTTGCTTCTAATACATTTTTCAGGTGTACAGGGAAGCCCTTTACAGAATATCTTGCAATCTTACGCTCTAGCTCACAAGTGTTGAATTCAGTTAGCATACATTTGTTAAAGTTATTGATTTTTTTCTCAGACCACCGAACACGATTACCTCTAGTATTCACACTAAGGTTCTTTAAATTTGTGTCCTTCCTATTGGGGTAGATCGAGAGCCATTTTAATTCCAGCAATAGCATTGAGTGGTCATTCGTACTTGTTTCTCGCACTAGTGTATTTTTTTCTTTAGGGAGAAGTTTGGCGGATGAAAAGATGAAGTCAATTACAGAGCTTATACCTCTAGCAGCCCAGGTGGCTTTGTTATTTTCCAGGCATTGTAATCCCCACCCTGCAGCCCAACTCATCCACATTCCACCTTCAACTTTCTTTCTTTTACACATTTTGATGTTAAAGTAATCAGTCGAAAAACAATCTAATATTTCTACTTCCTTCAAATTGCAATTAGCATTTAGATCCCCAGCAAGAATGATACTAGCGTCACCATATTTGGAAAACCATTCATGTAGATTTAGGTCCAATTTTGCCAAAATGCAAGTGAGGTTGGAATCCAAAGTTCTATAAACATTCAACAGAAATAGAGTTTCTTTCATATGTCCCACTACTCGTGTCCAAACTGTTCCGAGAATTTCCCCATGTATATCACACATGTCTTCACACTTTGACAGTCCAATTTCTTTTTTAACAAGAGTAGTAATACCTCCTCTGGGTCTTCCCAGCGGACCTTTTTTGGCCAAGATAGAAACAGTGTCAAACCTATCCCTAAGAAGCTTTTCTGTGAGCCATGTTTCTTGTATAAATAGAAGGTCCGACAATTTGACGAGATCACAAATTTCACCATTACTTGTTAAATGCTTGTTTCCCCTAGAATTCCAACTCAAAATTTTTAATATTGAATCAGTCCTAAAATGGTTGGCTTAAAGCTCTCAATTGCGCAATAGATTCTTCTAGGACTTCTGCTACCCGTCTAAATTTCAAATTTTCATTTTTGTCTATATAATTTCCATCCTGTCTTTCAGGTTTTTCGCCATTCCACAGTGTTCCATTTTTACCTTCGGTCACTTCTTTTTCAATTTCCCATCGGCCTACATCATAACCATATTTGTGAAGGCTCTCTGCCTCCTTCTTTATAATGTTTCTAACCAGTGGAGAGTGTATCACGAGCCTGACATAGTCATACCTCCACCCAAGTATGATGCTACGAGTTGTATGTTCTCAAATGTTATTGAGCGTAGTTCAGGGATTTCATCAAATAGCTCCAATATTTTTCTCCTATTTAGGGATACAGGACCTCCCTCCTCAAACAAATATTGTAGTGTCAATCCCGGTGCATGTGGGTATTTAGGTTTACGAAGTTTACAAATTTCCAAGCCATAGGTTACATCTTCACCTCCGTGCATTAGGTCATTGTAATTATTTTGGTTACCATTCTTAGAGTATTCTTCACTAAATTCATCCCTTGCATCTCTCCCTTCATTCTCTCTACATCCCTCTATTCTCTTACTCCTTAGTTCCTCACTTCGTATACCTATAGTAGGTTGTGGTTCATTCCAGTTCTTTTCCTTCAGTATATCCCTTACTATATTCCTAACACTTTCTTCGACTGTCATTTTCTCAGCTTCTTTTTTACTTTCCGGATTTACATACTTCTGTTTTTCATTACTACTTTCACACATTTTTGTTTCTCTGCCCTTGGGATATCTGTATTCCTCTTCTCTTTCAACCTCTCCACTTATTTCCCATATACTCTCCCTCCCATCGCTGTTCGGCGTCGTGTGCTGTTGTTTAGGAAGCATACGAACAGGGGGTTTAAATATGTCGTATACAGCTCTTCCTTCTTTTACCGGGTTAGGACGTTTGGGTATGTCAACCGTGTGTCTGCCTTCATTTACAATATTTATTATTTGCTCTTTCTTTTTATCCTTAATTAGCTCCTTAGATGTTCTATCTCCATTTTTAGGGTTGGGTCTTACTTCATTGGAAATATTAGTCATTTTGTCAGGCTTTTTCCCTTTCGACGCATCACTAAGTCTTATGTCTGAGTTTTCATATTCGGGACCATTTACATAGGAAACTCCTACCTTGGATCCCGCTTTAACATCATGCTCATCATTTTCATTGATGGCTTCTTGTCCAGTAAGACCCTTTCCTATATTGCGCAGACATTTTAGTGAGGATGCGTTTCCAGTTTTTAATTCAGCCGCTTTTAACACTCTCTGTTTTTTTTCTCCCTTTTTCTAGAATTTTTTGAGACTACTAACTTTAAATCATCAGCGTCAGCTTCCATGTTCTTACTTTTTACCACCAATTCTTCTATTAGATGTGTAGAGTGTACTGCGTCTTTATTGTTGTTATCAACCTGTGGGTTAGTTATGCTAGCTACCTTACTATTTACAGCTACTTTTTCGCTGTACACTTTTCCCACTGTAGGACCTCTGTTGTTCTCTAAAGGAGCATACACCACATTTGCACCTCTGGTTTCCATCACTTTTAATCTCTCATTTATATGTCCCAAGCATTCTGTTTGTTTGGTAAGTTCACTGTGAAGCCACTCTTTAAGTTCACATAGTGTAACAATTAAGAAAGTCCTTTCCCTACTTGCGTTGTTAAAGTTGCCCTCTTTGATCCATTCTCTTCCCAATTGATCCTGCTGTGAACTATCTATAACTTCCCCCATCATGTCCAACTGTGTTATTCTTCCCTTTGTGAATATAAAAGGGGTGTCTGACATCGGACTAGTTTGTGAGTCTATGATTACTGCACTAGCGGCAAGATTTTCATTGCATTGCTCCTGAAGGCACCCCCCGTCCCCCTCATCCTCAAAGAGAAGCTGGGATTGGGCGGGTTCCGAATCCTCCCATTCGCCTTTCTCTCCCTCCATTTCTTCGGCCATTTTAGCTAATTCAACATCAGTACTTTGCGGAGGTTTGCTCTCTGAGTGAACATTTAAGGTGTCTATTTGTTGGCTTGGTGAAGGTGGTAAAGGCATCTCTAGGGCTTTCAGAAAAGTACTTCTACGTGTATTGAAAACAATAGGGCCAAGTCCAGTATCCTTTTTAGAACATATTATCTTTTTCTTCATGCCTACTTTGCTACTGGGAAAACAGTTACTGTCTTAGAACGTATTTCTGAAGAACTTAGGTAAGGAAAGTGCAGATATTTCATAAGTCTACGGGCTAAGAAAATAGTTTGAGTTCATTCTTTATACACACGCCTTTTATTTGCTATCTAGTATTATTTTTTTCAACTAAAAGCACAAATAAAAGGAAACAGACGTCAGCAGTATGCAATATAAAATGTCTACCTTGTTAATTGAATCAAAAATGCTGGCCCCCTCACCGCCTCACCCCGAGCAGCGAACAGCAAACAGTCGCTACTTAGGAGCTACTTCGGAGCGCGCACGCAGGAGCGCGCGGCCTCTGGGTAATGTAGTTTTCTCAGTGGCAGAGGAGGGGTCAGCTCAAATAATGCCTACAAACAAGTAAAATAGTATATTTGAGCACTTATAAAATGTATAAAGTACATCACGTTGTAGTATAGCGTCCTAATATGCAGAGCAAAGCTGATTATAAGTGTACCAATTATACGGAATTGTAAAGTCCAAGTAGAGTGCAGAGTCTTCTCCCAGCCAACAGTCACTACTTAGGAGCTACTTCGGAGCGCGCGCACAGGTGCGCGCGGCCTCTGGGTAATGTAGTTTTCTCAACGGCAAAGGAGGGGCCAGCTCAATTAATGCCTACAAACAAGTAAAATAGAATATTTGAGCACTTATAAAATGTATAAAGTACATCACGTTGTAGTATAGCGTCCTAATATGCAGAGCAAAGCAGTTTATAAGCGTACCAATTATACAGAGTTATATAGTCCAAGTAGAGTGCAGAGTCTTCTCCCAGTCAACAGTCGCTACTTAGGAGCTACTTCGGAGCGCGCGCACAGGAGCATGCGGCCTCTGGGTAATGTAGTTTTCTCAGCGGCAGAGGAGGGGCCAGCTCAATTAATGCCAATTATACGGAATTGTAAAGTCCAAGTAGAGTGCAGAGTCTTCTCCCAGCCAACAGTCGCTACTTAGGAGCTACTTCGGAGCGCACGCACGGGAGCGCGCGGCCTCTGGGTAATGTAGTTTTCTCAGCGGCAGAGGAGGGGCCAGCTCAATTAATGCCAATTATACGGAATTGTAAAGTCCAAGTAAAGTGCAGAGTCTTCTCCCAGCCAACAGTCGCTACTTAGGAGCTACTTCGGAGCGCCCGTGTCTCTCTCCCCTTACCCCCACCCTCCGCTCATGCCACGTGTGTCTCTCCCCTTCCCCCCTACCCCCTGCTCATGCCTGTGTCTCTCTCACCTTCCCCCCTGTTAGGGAGAATTCTCTGATTAGGCTGAATTTCCTAACCTAGTGAGTCCCCCAGCAGCTTTGCTGGATTTCTGGAATTTGTTTTTTTCATCCTGCCAAGAGTGAGACTCTTTTCCTCCCACTCTCGGACATGAATGTGGTTGATTCCTTTGAATGTCAATGTGGTCTATGGGGTCTTTTACTCCATAGGGCCTTATGTGTTTTGCTATGTGTGTTACACCGCACCTTCCGTGCCGTAACACTGGGGTGTCCTAGAGGATCAACACCATAGACTCCATACCCTGGGACTGACTACCGTCTCCCAGGGCATGTAAAGTCACCATTGGCTTTACTAGACCTAAATTTACTAACAGAACTAGTACAAACCATCCTATTGTGGACGTACTGGTAGGGGTAATTCACTGGTTGGTAGTTTCTGCCAGAACTCGGTTTTTAAAATGGCGTATGTGTTCGCCTCTGTAACTCCGAAACAAAGGTTGAGCCCTTTGTTCCACTTTTGGCGGGCTTCTGCACAGAAGCCCTCCAGAGTGGTGCCATTCTGTCTGGGTACCACAGGGGGTGGGGGAGGGGGTTTAGGCACCCTGGACCTAGTTGCCTTGCCAACTCAAGTCGCACTCTGGTGTGATTGGCTCAAGTGGTGAGCCGCCCCGCTCACCACTTAGCGTGTTTGATTGACAGCTAGGCTGAATGAATGGGGGTTTTCTGCATAAAAGCAGGGCTTTTGGGACTGGACCTTCAGAAGTCGCCACAGGACCTAAGAATCTGATGAGGGTAAAGCTGAGCCGACCTGCAACGACGACACCTCCGGTGGAGCCCTGCTGAACCGACTCACCACTTCCCAACGACAGAGGAGATCTCCCTGCCGGAGAGTCTTCTTCCCCTGACTGGTGGGAACAACCAGTCCCTTCGCTTTTTCTTCGCTTCCAGGACGTCTAGTGGTCGAATTGCCCGTGCTGAGCACCCCGGCAACCTGATAGCCACTAACCACTGTACCGCGACCAAAAGGTGGTGCCTTGTGACGGAGTACTCCACGGCTGGTCTCTTCCCTGGTGGTGCAACGATCTTCAACTTTTTTTCGACGACGAGATCATCTCATCTTCTGGCAAAGCCCCGACTTGCATCCACCACCAGGAACAACTGCCCCCACCGGAGCTGTCTCTTCACTTACAAGGTACTGTGTCCGCCTGGCTTCCTTTGTGACGGTTAGCGTGAGGTGTCTTAAATCCTTACCTTTCCACTGGGTCGCCTCCAGACCTTCTTAACTTTCGTTCTAAAACTGGTCCAACCTTTTTGTGACATTTTGCTACAAAGACTTGAAGTGCATTTCCACTGTGATACTTTTGTGACATACAGCCTTGCCTCTCTCCGAGTAGGCCTGGCCTCTGAACTTTGTGATCTACAGTAGACCCTGCCTTGCTTGCCTTGCATTTGCTTCGAAAAAGTTTTGGTACTGAGTTGGTTTCATACCCTGCCTTTTCTCTCCCGGTCTAACGAATTAGAGTGCCATCTAGGTTAAAGCATTCACCTCTGTCTGCAAATAAGTGGTGCCGTTGAACCTAGACTTGTCGAAATATTGTTTGGGGATTGATATACTTATAGTAATTGTGATTGAAGTTGTTT